>NC_138378.1:28233045-28261274 GCF_054177405.1 Leptonychotes weddellii | reverse complement strand
TCCATTGTATATATATATACCACATCTTCTTTATCCATTCATCTGTTGATGGGCATCTTGGCTGTTTCCACAGTTTGGCTATTTCCACTCACATTTTTGTATGGGGCCAGAGGAGGAGAGAATTAAAATTCTCATTCTGATATAACAAGTAGGCTCTGAGCTGCTAATTAGGTATACAGGTAGATGCAGAAATAAAAGATGTACATCATATAGACATGGATGTTGTCTGTGGTGAAATAGTAGATATTGTAAATGCTGTGATGAGGCTGTCCATGACACAGAAGTAAATGCAGATGTAGCTGATATCTATATAAATATAGATGTACATAGAGTAGCTGCCAATAGAGATGTAGATGGGATTGGCAAAGCTTTAAACAAGGATGTAGTTGATGTGGATGATAGATTAGAGTTTCTCAATGTCAGCACTATTGACATTTTGGGCTGAATAATTCTTTATTACAGGGGCTGTCCTGTGCATTGTAGGATGGTTAGCAGCATCTCTGGCCTCTACTCACTAGATTCCAGGGACACGCCTTTCCTGCCTGGAGTTGTGACAATCAGAAATGTTTCTGCATGTTGCCAGATGTCTCCTGGGTACAAAGTTGTCCTGGTTGAGAACCACCGACTTAGACAATGTAGATGTAAACGTCAGGTAAACATTGATGTGGATGTGAGCATAGATGGAGACGATGCAGATGATGAACAAGAAAGTGTAGCTGTAGGTAATATAGATGCAAACATAGATGTCGGTAAAGAATATGTAAAGACAGACGGAGGAGATGATGTAAGAGGAGATGTAAATGCTATCGCTTTGAACATAGGTGTAGATGACATACGTGACATGGCTAATGCTGATGGTATAAATGTAAGTTGTATGATCTGGGGAGAAAAATGCTGGTGTTGATGATGATGATGATATAGATTAGGTATAACCAGCATTCAGGTATATGAGATAGATATCTAGATAGATCAAAATAAAAAGAATTTTCCCAATGTGAATTTAAGTTTTTTGAAGATGAGGATCATATCTATATATATTGATAGCTCCCAGAGCAATTTGGAGGTACTTATGAACAATCTATTGATTGTTTAATTAGTTCTACCCATTAAGAGCCAATAAAGTTATCTCTTACATTCAAGTATGTTTTCAATTAAGAAAACAGATTGTCTTCAGGAGAGTTTGTGGTTATTTAAAACTCCAAGTTATAAATAAAAGTATGTGGGTAGACATTTAAATACTCAAAACATAGCCTGCATATATTTTCCCAACATTTTGTTATGAAAATTTTCAAACATACAGAAGACTTGATAAAAATTTACAAATAAGACCTATATACCCACCACTTTACCATTAACATTTACTCTACCATTAACATTTACTTCACGATATATAAAACATTTACGGTACATTTACTATACTATATACTTGTTTAACTCATGTCTATCCATCTGTCCATCCATCACTCCATCTTATTTGTTGATGCATTTCAAAGCAAGTGCTACATGTGTTTTTCACTGATTCCCTAGAAGACTAAATTCCCCAAATACTACTTTTGACTTCCTATAATTACATATTGTCACCTTGCCTAGGACGGTCATAGGTCACCTGGGATGTTTTGCAGAATAAACCTTTGTAGAACTTAGGAGATCAAGACATTTGTTAAAAATTTGAAGCTGAAATTCAAGCAAGGATAGACCCAGAGTTTATTAAGGTGAGACACTGAGAACAGGCAGGCTGTGGCATTTCTCCCACTTCTTTGGGAGAGTTTTCAGACCCTGGGCAAGCAGCATCCTGTCAGGAATGGTTTTTTAAGTGTGGTATTGCCTGAAGGCAGAGAAACTGTCCTGTGATCTATTAAGGTCCTTTTTGATAGAGCCATCTGATTCTGAGGTCTCTCATTCTCCACTAAAGACTGATACTCAGCGGGCGCCTGGGTGGCTCAGATGGTTAAACGTCTGCCTTCGGCTCAGGTCATGATCTCAGGGTCCTGGGATCAAGTCCCACATCAGGCTCCCTGCTCCTTGGGAGCCTGCTTCTCCCTCTGCTTTTCTCTTTCGCTCTGTCTCTCACGAATAAATAAATAAAATCTTTAAAAAAAAAAAAAAAGACTGATACTCAGATTGAAAAAAGAAAAAAATCAATGATGAAAACCAGAAAGACATTAGACTTCAAGATATAGATAACTTCATTAGTACAAGATCACATGACAAGCGTCAGGTGGTCTCTCAACTCATTCAGTAAAGCTTTTTTTTTTTTTTTAAGATATATGTATTTATTTATTTGAGAGGAGAGAGAGAGTGAGCATGAGCGGGGGTAGGAGCAGAGGGAGAGAGAGAGAGAATCTCTCAAGCAGACTCCACGCTGAGCCTGCAGCTTGATGTGGAGCTTGACGCAGGGCTCGATCCCACGACCGTGAGATCATGACCTGAGTGGAAACCAAGAGGCGGACGCTTAACTGACTGAGCCACCCAGGCGCCCCTTCAGTAAACCTTGGTAGTATGTTCACACACCAGACAGCAACTGAGGAAATGTTTCTGCTTTCACGGAGGTCCTAGCCTTTCTCCCAGACATTGCCAAGTTGTCAACTCACAGCTGGCTGACCCACAGTTTACGCAATTCATAGTCCTGTTTATGCTATTCATAGTCCTGAGGAACCTGACTTCTTCCCCTAGAAATGAGCAATACTATATTTTTCGGAATCACAGTTCTCTACATACCCAAAACTCATTATGCTTAGCAAATTTGTAAATCTCTCCAAAACATCAAAGCTGACAAGAACCCGCTGAAAGTACATTGGCTGTGGATGGCAGCATTTCCAAATATCCAATCAGATGTTTACTGAACGGAAGGAAGTGTCAGTCTGTCAAGTTTATTGAATTGTTACAGGGCTGTGGTCAGTCTGAGCAGCCAATATGTTACCAGGCTGGGCTAAAGAGGACTAGATGTGGGGTGATCCTACGACATGGGTGGAGAGCTACTGAATAGTAAACAGTGAAATTAGCAATCTGCACCAGTCTGTACTGAGATTTGGTTCGGGGGTGGCACCTCCTACTTGATTCTGGGAAGGTTTCCTCTGGGCTTTGATGGGTGGGGAACAGAAAGTTTGTCCACAAGTCTGGAGGATGAGAGAACACAGAGTAGCAGATGCTGTAGATGCCCAGCCTGTATCTCCTTGGGCCTTGACATTGCATGTATAACCGACGTGATTTCCAATCACCAGCATGTGCCTCTTTACCTGAGGGCTCTGTGCAGTGCCTGGCGTCCCCTCTGCCCATACACACAGCAGGCCAGAAGTGCTGGAGTATGAGTGCCTCCCCGGGTGCGGCCTTTGACAAAAGACTGATGGGAGCTGGTGCTCACATGCCCTCGCTCTCTCACTCCTCGTGCAGGATAACTCTGAGGCTTACGTTCTGCCCTGGCGCCCTGAGTTCTGAAGGGGGATTGAGCTCCAGTTGCCCACAGGAGCAACTTGCTGCATGATGTACCTCCTATTGGCCTCCTTTTCTCCCATCTCAGCTCCCCGCTCTCCCACTCAAATAAACTACTTGCACTTGAATTTGTGCCCCAGAGTCTGTTTCTGAGGGGACCTAAACCAAGCCACACAGGCAGTGAACAAATGCTCTAAAGGTCCCTCTGGCTCATTATTTTCCGTCTTGTAATCCGTGAAGGCAATCAGAATGCAGAGAAGACAGGGCCTGCCAAACTCTCTTACCTCAGCCCAGAAAACTCAAGGGCATCTTTTCCTAGTAACAGAAATTCTGTGCCTTTGGGAACAGCAGTCACGGTGTCAGCCCTGGCTTCACATTACTTAACCACGCACACCACCTCCTCCCATTATGGAATTTGAGAGCCATCAGAAATACAATGAGGGAACAGAGGCAGAATCCTGGCCGTGGCAACAAATCTCCTATGGCCCCGTTCATCTCTGCCCCAGCTTGATCTGTAGCAGCATGGAATACTTTCAAGTGCAAGTCCAGTCACTAATGGAACCCTTGGAGAAGAGGTTTTAATGGGCCTGGAAGACCCTGTGCTTACACTGAGCATCTGAGTGAAAGTCAAGGGGACAGATCGATCTTTGGTTTTCCTCCAGAGATTAGGCCAGGAGACAATCACTGAAACACCAAGACACAGAAGAAACTGTTAGCTCTTCAATGAGGTTAAAGCCTTTGCAAACTCGGTGCTTAAGGGGTGCTGTTTAGGGGCGCCTGGGTGGCTCAGTCGGTTAAGCGGCCGACTCTTGATTTCAGCTTAGGTCATGATCTCAGGGTCCGGGGACTGAGCCCTGCATCAGGCTCTGTGCTCAGCGTGGGGAGGGGGGGTCAGCTTGGGGATTCTCTCTCTTTCTCTCCCTCTGCCTTCCCCCTGCTCGTGCTCTGCCCACCCCCCTAAAATAAATACATAAATCTTTAAAAAAAAAAAAAAAGAGTGCTATTCTGTTGATGTAATCCGTTTTGGGGGTTGGGAAACACCTCCATATTTTGTTGAAATAAAATAACTACTGTTGTCTATGTCTATACACTAACAGAAGTTCAAGTGGAGAGATGGGCAGGTCATTTGCTGTTATGGGGAATGCTTAGCATCCTAATTCCCTTTTCTCTATGATGTGGGAAATGGTGAGAAGCAGGATTCACCCCTCTACTATAGAAGGGAGCCAAACCAGATGGCCCTTTCCCCTCCCCCTGGCTGCTAGAGGACAGCCACATGATCTAGCCTCAGCAAATCAGGTGTTCCCACGCAGGACTTAATTTAGATGCAGGGACAGCTTAGAATTTAATGCAGCAGTGGCACCTAGGCTCCTGGACCTGGCTGCAGTGGTATTCAACAGCCAGAGAGCAGAAGGGCCAGAGTTAGGAACATTCCAACCAGACTATCCCTGTAGCATGACCTCAGCTGCGCTCCTCCTGCCTAGCCTCCTTTGGATCTGCCTGTTTTCAAAAACCTGATTATCCAGACTTCTGGTCAATTCCATTTGGCACCCATTCACCTTCTCCTAAAGTCAGCTAGAGTCCACTTCTGTTGTGTGCAGTGCCGAACTCTGACTGGCACAGAAAGTGACATCCTCTAGTATACAGAGTCACCCTGGAGGTTGGACACCTGGGTTCTTGTCGGGGAGGGGGTCATCTAGATAACTAGACAAAGGGGTCTTTACCTCCCTCCCTGCAGAGGGCTTGACTGCATAATTGCTAAGTTTCCCTTACTGTTATGTAAGTATGTAAATTACTGTTCAAAGTCTATGATTCTACATGAAGTATTGGTCGGTGAAGACCCAAAGCTATTTGAGTTTCTGCATCCTTAGTGATAGGGAAAGTGTGTCTGGAAAAAGATGTCATTGTGTGAAGCCCACAGATAGATTTGGTCCAAATCAAATAATCAAAGAGTGTCTCAAGCCACTATATGTGTTCCCCAAAGGGGTGAATGTACCTGGTAAACACTGCTTTGGGCATGTCAAGGCCAAGAATATGCATGGTTCATTTAATAGTGTCCATAAGTGTCTGCTATATGAGTGGTCCCACTGGAGACAAAATCAGAGATCAGACAGTGAGAGTGACTGGCACTTTTATATATGCAGTAATCTAAATAATTGTGTAGCCATGAAAACAAGTCTGGGGAGTGGGAAATGTGGTCATAATGTGCACAGACCATGGATTTTTAGGGGGAGAGTAGAGGTCACTCACTTTGAAGCACTTCCCACGTTCATACTATAACAGATGCTGGAAAAACCCACGGGAAACATGATGAGTCAGGAAAACTTTTGTGGTTTAATGATAAACCAATTTATTTGGAGAGTAATTCCAGTTTTTACAGGAAAGCAGCTAGTACAGATTGAAAGAGGTTTAAGAGATACAAATGCAATGGTAGATCCTTGTTTAAATCCTGATTCAAATCAAACAATTCTAAGGAGGCATTTTTGAGACAATTGGGAAAAACTGAACATGGACTGAGTATCAGATAACATTAAGGAGTTATGGATGATTATCTTCAGGTATTCATGGTCAGGTGGTGCTTTGTTTTGTTTTGTTCTGTCGAGTCCTTATCCATTAGCGACAGATGCTCCGTTCACAGGTGAAATAAAAGAATGTCTTGGATTTGTTTTAAAATACTCTAGCATTGGGACGCCCGGGTGGCTCAGTCAGTTAAGCGTCTGCCTTTGGCTCAGGTCATGATCCTAGGGTCCTGAGATCGAACCCCACGTCGGGTTCCCTGCTCAGCAGGGAGCCTGCTTCTCCCTCTGCCTCTGCCTCTCCCCCTGCTTGTGCGTGCACGCTCACTCGCTCTCTCTGACAAATAAATAAATAAAATCTTTTAAAAAATAATAAAATAAAATAGTCTAGCATCATACTCCTCAAAGTATGGCCTGTGGATCAATGCCTATTTACAAATTGTGTGCTGTTGGTCTGTGGTAAGTGCAGATATTAACAGTAAGGGTTTAGAAACTGTTATGACACTTTGCATCATCGTGGCACCCAAGCAGGGATTAGTGTGTCATTGGCCGGGGAAGAGCCCGGTCCCGGTGTTGTTGAACTTGCACGGTGAGCTGCATGTGCCGTGAGCATGAGCTGTGTGCTGGAGTGGGCCAGGACGGAATGGACATCAGACAAAAAGGCCCTTCACCGTTGACAGCTGAAGAAGCAATGCTTTAGCACACATGCAGAAAGGCTGGGGGCAGGGGGGATTAATGAAAAAGAGTGCAGGAGGCTGGTGGCTGTTGAAGCTAGGTGATGGGCACATAGCACAGTGCTCTCTACATTTGTGAAAGGTTGAAGATCTCCATCATTTGGTTTACTAAAAAGTTAAAAAGAAATCTAGTCTGTCAAGGGAGATATTTTAAATAGGTACGTCTTCAGTACATTTCATAGGTTTATATCGACATGTATAGCATATGTATAATAGGTGTGTGTTTCACATAAACTACTATAGAAATGACATGCAGAATAATACATAGTTCACACAGGGATTAGGGTTCAGGTAAAACTTTATTTTACAGAAGTCGTGGGTAAACAAAGTAATTTGCTGCGTCATGAGCTTGGTGAGCTTTTATTATATAATAAATTCTGATTATATAATGAACTCCTTGATGCCAAGTTTTCCTGTGAGATACCACTTCTGTGTCTCCACAGGACTCAACACAGGGTACCTCAGAGTAAATGGTGCTTAATGAACACTCGCCGGTAGGCTAAACTCAGGAAATGAATTGCTCTGAACAGTAGTTTAATTCTCCATGCAGTAACGCCACACTGCTCAATCAATTTGAAAATCAGTTTCCTGAATCCACTCTCGTGGAGATTTGTCACAGAATGTTTGAGCCTGAGGGGGACTTGGAGCTTTGCTGATGTCCTCATTCTGCAGATGGAAATGAGGCCTGGAGGAGTTAGATGAGCCTCACTAGACATCCTGCTTGTTAATGGCAGCATTGTGCCTCTGCCAGCTCCAGTTGGACTCTTCCTTCCGTCATGAGGTTTCCCAGAAGGGCCAAAGCCACCTCCTACTTTCCCCCACCCCTTACTCCTGCTTTGCAATTATATGGTTTCAGTTGCAGGAAAGAGAAAGAGTTGTCAAGCTCCCTCTACCAGGAGGCTGAACAGAAGATGGGACCCCACAGAACGAGCTCATGTCATAATCGGTATTTACCCAGGACTGGTCTGTGCCTAGCCTGGCTAAGATAAGCTCCCTAGCCTTTAGGAACTTTCCATCTCTTTGGGGAGAGAAGATGTACACACATTCATAGCTACAGGAGGGTCCTCCTATGTAAGATTAGAGCATAAATGAGAGGTTGGGTAGAATCATGGGGACTAGAGAAGGGATGGGATGTTTTGGAGGCCATGGAGTTCGGGCATAAGGTTTGAGGACTGAGAAGAGGGAAGAACACAGATTAGAATAGCGTGGGCCTGGGTTTGTGCTTCACCCTGTTGGTGTTAAGGAGCTTGGGAAGTTTCTGGGGGGTGAGGGGAATGGTAGAATGGGATCTAGTACTGACTAGATTTAGGAAGACCAATATGGTAGTAACAGTGCATGGGAATGGCTGGAAGCAGGAACCTTAAGGAGGGCCTTAAGGAGATAAAAGCTCAGAGCAGGTAATGGCAGGAGGAAGAGAAAGAAGCAGCAGATGTAAGAATTTCAATTTTTAAGCAACCCCCCCCCCCAGAAAAAAAAAATCTCCAAAAAAGCCAACACTAACTGCCAGGTGCTATTCCAAACACCATACAAATATGAACTCATTTGACCATCCTGAACTAGGTACGATGGTTACTTCTGTTTTACAGATGAGGAAACTGAGACACAGTAAGAGCAAATAACATGCCCAAGGGCATATGCCAATAAATGATAGAGTCAAGATTCATACCCAGGCAGGGCCTCCCAGGTCTCAGCTCTTAAGGACCACTGGCATGCTATAGTGGAATGTTTAGAAGCAGAAGTCATGATGAATCCAAATTTTTTCAAGCCTGAGTGACTTAGCAAATGTTAATGCCATTGATGGATTACATATATCTAATGGGAGTATTATCAGCCTGTGGGAAAGAGGATACACTTGACTTTTTATACATTTTGTTTATGGTGACAAGAACACATCTGAGTAGAATGTCCCATGGGAAATCAGAACTACAGGACAAGCTTGGGGAAGACACAGTTGTAAGTTTGTTTCTTTATTTCTTTCAACCCTTGAAAAATGTTGTGCCACTTTCTTCTGGCCTCCATGATTTCAAAAGAGAAATCTGCTGTCATTCGAATTGGTGTTTGCCTGTAACTAAGACGTGCATCATTTCTCTCTGGTTGCTCTTAAGATTTTTTTCTTTAGTTTCCAGAAGTTTAATTATGCTGTGTTTTGATGAGGATTTCTTTAGATTTATCCTAGTTCAGATTCATATTAGCTCTTGAGTCTGTAGGTTTTGTTTTTCACCAAATGGAAGTTTTCAGCCATTATTTCTTTGAATATTTGTTAAGCCCCACAATCTTTCTTGTCTCCTTCTGGGATTCTGATGATATCAATGTCAGTATCTTTTGTAACTGTGCCACAGATTCCTTTTCTCCCCCCACTCCCTGTTCTCTTGTTTGTCAGATTGAGTAAATTTGATTGAACTGTTCTCAATTCAGCAATTCCATCTTCTGTCATCTCCACTCTACCATTGAACCCATCCAATGAGGTTTTTTGTTGTTTTTTTTTTAATTTTGGTGGCTCTGCTTTTCAGTTCTATAATTTCCACTTGGTTCTTTTTTGTAACTTCTATTTCTTTGAGGAGGTTTTATATTTCTTCATATGTTTCAAGGGATTTCATAATTACTTGCTGAAACCATTTTATGGTAACTGCTTTAAAATCTCTGCCAGATAGTTCCAACATCTGATTCATCTCACTATTGGTGTCAGTTGACTATCTTTTCTCACTCACATTGTGATTTTCCTGGTTCTTGGTATGACAAGTGATTTTTTTTTTACTGTATCCTGGGCATTTTGCATATTATGTTAGGAGACTCTTAATCTTATATAAATCTTCTATTTTAGTAGGCAGCCACCCTGTTTGAGCTTTGGAATTTTTTTTTAAGGTTTACTTTTGTAGTCTATAGTTTCTTTTTTTTTTTTTAAAGATTTTATTTATTTATTTGACAGAGAGAGAGATAGCGAGAGCAGGAACACAAGCAGGGGGAATGGGAGAGGGAGAAGCAGGCTTCTTGCCGAGCAGGGAGCCCGATGTGGGACTCGAATCCAGGACACTGGGATCATGACCTGAGCCGAAGGCAGATGCTTAACGACTGAGCCACCCAGGCGCCCTGTAGTCTATAGTTTCAGTGACAGTTTTCTGAGCCCTTGCAACGCTGTTTTGGTCTACTTTGTTCTGGTTTTGCTTAAGCTCCCACTGGATCCCTGCATGTGATGCCTACATGGATATCATTGGGCAGATACAGGGGGATGCCCTAGATCACCACCTGCCATTGCATGGAGGGCTGGGAGACACCGGGCCTGCTGGTGCGACTGGTGCACATGAATGTATCTACATCGTTCACTTTTTATTCTAGCATTTTTATGATTTTATCTTTTTATTTTTAATCCATCTAAAATTCATTTGGATATCAAGAGTGAGGTGAAGAATACTCTCCTCCCCCCATTGGGGAGCCAATTACTCTAAAACCATCTGCTAAAAATTCCACCTTCTCCTTACAAATTTGAAATGCTACCTTCATCAAATTCTCAATTTCCATGTGCATTTATATCTATGGGCCGAACTCTTTTTCTTAGATTTGTCTCTTTTTGTTGCTGCTTGTGTTACTGTAGAGTTAAAAATGTTTTCATATTTGACAAGGCTAGTCCCTTCTCTTTAATTTGCTGACTGTGTTTTGCTTTTTAAAAGGATTTGCGACATGGCTGCAGGGCAAAGACAGGCAAAGGAAGATGTGGCTTGATCTGATAGAAGTTTCTTGCAGTGTTCCAGGAGAGAGATGGTGGAATACTATAAGGTAGGATAGATTATCTATCCCATTGTCTTCCAGATTTCAGTCATTTTCTGGTATACCAGCTGTGTAATTTTTGACATATCTATACGTTGTCTGCACTGTTAACTTTTTCGCTAATTCAATTCACTTTTTAAAAAAAGATTATTTATGGGCGCCTGGGTGGCTCAGTTGTTAAGCGTCTGCCTTTGGCTCAGGTCATGATCCCAGGGTCCTGGGATTGAGTCCCACATCAGGCTCCCTGCTCAGCAGGAAGCCTGCTTCTCCCTCTCCCACTCCCCCTGCTTGTGTTCCTGTTCTCACGATCTCTCTCTCTCTCTGTCAAATAAATAAATAAAATCTTAAAAATAAATAAATAAATTAATTAATTTTAAAAGATTATTTATTTATTTATTTATTTATTTAGAGAGCACGCGAGGGGGCAGGTAGGGGAAGAGGGAGAGGGATAGAGAATCTCAAGCAGACTCTGCTGAACACAGAGCCCAACACAGGGCTCGATATTACCGCCCTAAGATCAAGACCTGAGCTGAAATCAGGAGTCAGATGCTTAACCGACTGAGACACCCAGACCCCCCTAATTCAGTTCACTTTTAAATTTTAAATATTTATATTAGGCTTATCCTCCGTGCTATCTGTAAAAGCACAGATTAGATGCAGTAGTTATATATTTTTCTAGCATATTAAACCAAAGAGATAACAGTGAAAAGAAACATTGTTTTTCCATGTGGTGCCTACGGTATGGTGTCAGCAGTTTGAGAAACAAAGGGTCTGAGCAAACCATTCTCATCTGTTCTCCAGATGAAAATCCTCACTCAGAAGGGAGCCGCCTGGGTTGGCTGGTGATCTCTGTCACTTGAGCTGGATGCTGGGCGCACGGGTGGGTTCAGGGTTCAGTTTGTGAAAATCATCAAGGGGTTCACTTAGAAATACTTTTCTGTGTGATAGGTGTGATTCAATGAAAAGTTTTAAAAGTATCTCCATATTGTTTTGTGCTAATGACTGGTACTAAAATCTGTGGCATGTACTCACGCAGGTCATGCAAAGCAATGACTAATGGAGTGAGTAGCCGCCATACAAACTTGAAACACTGGTAACAATTTCTCTTCTTCAGAGTTCTGATGTTCCTGCAGGCAAATCCACCCTCATGGAGACTGCTGGAAAGGGCCGCAGAGGATATCACAGGCCAGTCAAATTGTTCACGGGATGATAAGACGTTGGTGAAGTGATCTGCAGGGCAGAAACAGACGATAATGCCAAAGGCCAGAGCCTTAATATCCTTATCTCTTAGTCTTTATTAAAGGTAAACAGAGATAAATGGAAAATGCCATCCGAACCTCACGAAGATCAAATTAGAGAGCGAGATTGCAGGGAATCAAATTGTACTGACCTGTCACAAGCACTTACTCAGATGTAACCAAACACACAGCACACTCTTTTCTTCTTCTTTTTTTAACCCTAAGGTGATTTTGGCTTTTAGATTTCTAAATTCTTTGGTCTCAGAGTCTGTCTCCTGCTGAGCACCCTCAGCACCCAGAATAAAAAAGGCTACAAAATCACTGATAACTAAAATCTCTCTGCCAAACAGAAGTAGCTTCCATCTTCTGTTCTTTAAGAACAGTAGAAAATAATCCAGTCTCCTCCTGTTAGTGGCCATGTAAACTAATCTCCAATATTTCTTTCAGCGACTGAATAATACTAAAAACCACAGCATTCTTCAGAGTCATCCATTAACTGGCTCCACACTAAAAAACAATAAAACTACCGGACCTTAAAATTCAACCTGCACATGGTCCATGATAAGTACCCCCGGTTTCCCGATTATTTCGGGGCCAGGTGAATAGGAGAAGCCCCTGGGGAGAGAGTCACATGATTGCTTGTCAGAGAAAAACCTGGAGTCTTTTTTTTTTTTAAAGATTTTATTTATTTATTTATTTGAGAGAGAGACAGAGAGCATGAGAGGGAGGAGGGTCAGAGGGAAAAGCAGACTCCCCGCCGAGCAGGGAGCCCGATGCGGGACCCGATCCCGGGACTCCAGGATCATGACCTGAGCCGAAGGCAGTCGCTTAACCAACTGAGCCACCCAGGCGCCCAAAAACCTGGAGTCTTGTTTCCTCAAGTATCTCTGAAAGACCTACTCCTTTCCTCTTTCCTACCATTTGGGTCTCCTTCCAGTGGTGTTTCTGCACTTCAGTGTGAAACACTGTTTCTTACCTCTGATCGTCTCAGAACTGGAAGCCCCAGTATGGAGTTGCTGACCTTTAGAAGTCTCCTCTCCCCAGCCAAGCGTTCCCAAGAGACCTGCCTGAGAGGGCTCCCTCACTCTTCATGGACACTTGGAAGCCGATCTATTTGCAAAATCCGCTTTCTGGCAAGCTTCTGTCTTAGGCCAACCAAATTTCACCTCCAGTTTCTCAAAATCTATCTGCACAGGGTGGCCAGCTTCTCGGTTTCCCCCGAAAGAAAGACGAACCTCCTTCCGTCAGTGTCATGTATGAGAAGGGCTGTCAAGGCAGGGATCAGCAGGAGGCCTCCAATGACAGTTTCAGAGAGCTTGGTGCCAGGTGATGTCATTCGACCCCCTGAGTCTCGAATGGGGGTTCAGGACACGGCCGTGGAGCGGAGCACCTGCCGGCACAAGCCCGGGCCAGCTAGTTAAAACCACGAAGCAAGGACAGGACAGGGGCGAGGGGCCAACTGTTCTGAAGGTGCCGAGGGTGCTGGTAGCAGGCAGGCAGAAGGCAACAATGCCGGGGAGGAATCCACCCGGGCAAAGGATTCCTTTTTCTCTTCCTCCACGGACGGCCAAGGCCGTACCTCGTCAGCCTGGCGTGGCCTGATGGAGCTTACACAGACTTCAGTAGGTGGCGCACATTTGTTTTCCTCACACCTTTCACACTGGCAATCTGGTGGAGACAAAGAGCCTTTCTTTCCTTTTTTTTTTTTTTTAATTTGCGAATCTTAGCTCTTATTTTAGAGGGTCCAAATGTTCCTTCCACGCCCTGTTAGTATTATAAAACAGGGAATTCTGGCTTTGGAGAGGCAAGGGTATGATTAATATGTGATGCATCTTAAACCATATTTAAATCTTAAATGTATTTTGGGAAATACATTCTCAACCACATGGTCTCAGTTTTACAACTTGGTAGGATTCTTATACTTGATTCGGCACAGAGCTTTAAATCCTTCAAAAGACTCATCTAATGAAAAAGTCTGTTCTCGCGGGGGAAATCGGAGGGGTGGACGAACCATGAGAGAAGATGGACTCTGAAAAACAAACAGGGTTCTAGAGGGGAGGGGGTGGGAGGATGGGTTGGCCTGGTGGTGGGTATTGATTGAGGAGGGCACGTTCTGCATGGAGCACTGGGTGTTGTGCACGAACAATGAATCATGGAACACTTCATCTAGAGCTAATGATGTAATGTATGGGGATTAACATAAGAATAAAAAAAAAAATTAAAAAAAAAAAAAAGAAAAAGAAAAAGTCTGTTCTCTTAGGTTGGGTTCTCCTAGAAGCAGACTTTGAGTCAAGGATTCAGGTACAAGAGCTTTATTAAGGAAAAGCTCCCAGGAGACACCAGTAGGTGAACGGGAGAAGGAGGACAGGGAGACAGAAGAAGCCGAGCAAGGTGTGATTTCGTGGGAAGGCCCAGTCTTGGCCTGATCCAGAGGGGAGTCCTGGAGAGTAAATTATGCCTCAGAACATGTCCTTCCTTCCTCGGGACAAGGAAGCTGTGCTTTTGGATTTCCCAACCAGTCAGTCGCTGGCCTTAAGTCAAAGGAAGTGGTAGGGTGGGGTGGGGTGGGAGGTAGTGTGGACACAGGGGCTCTCAGGCCCACAAACACTGCTGGCTCTCCATGTGGGCTGACCTGGCTCCGGTATCAGCTCACAGGGGGCTGCACCCACAGGGCTGGCCAGAGAGGCCCGAGGGGATGTGGGTGGGGCCCTGACAGCGTGGGCCACAGGGCCATCCGCCACACTGCCTTTTCTTACCACCGGGAGCTACTTAGAGATCTTTCATCACCTCCTGCTGCAAGAGGAAACGAATGATGTCTTTTGAAAGTCCCGGGGTGGGCTTTTCATCATCCAGAGACACACCTCCTTCTCCCCGTGGGTAGAAGTGGGTGTCCTTGGAATGCCTCCGTAAGACGGAGCCGCCGTCCCGGTTGAAGATGACCTGGGCCATCTGAAAACTGCGAAGGGCGTACTTTTGGTTCTCCTGGCCCTTGAGTTCGTTGATTTTCTGAGACAGGCACTGGCAGACGGATGCGGAGAGTGGATTTCTAGCGGCTGGCTGGGGATGGCCAAACATTTCATAGAATCTATCCAGGGATTTCCGAAGCCCATCATCCTCCGCCTTGGTCTCCGTCTGGCCCTTCACACCAGGGTCAAGCCAGAAGTTCTCAGAGGTCCAGGAATCATTTTGTTCACTATTTGGGTGACTGGTGTCTGCAAGAGAGAACACATTCCAATACTCGAACACATATTCAAAAAAGCCAAAAGCAGATGATGTCTCTTCAATTCACCGCACCTACTGCTCTCGGGTGACTGGTAATGGGCAGGATTAGCTGATTCCAGAATTGATTCCCACCATCCTGGGGTTATGCCCCTTGTTTGCTCAAAACAAGCACATCTTATTTGCATGTTTTAGCAGTTCTTCATCTATGGTCTTTGCATAGAGGTTCAGGGTAGCTGTGAATTTGGATGGGGAAAAAAATCATATCTTTATTTTCACTAACCTCTACCAGAAATTAAGCATTTCCTTCCATAATAAATGTAGGCAACAAACCTATTAGCAGCAGTACCTATGACTTTGTTACCAACAGCTCACAGCTATTTTCACATCACATTATAGTTTCCAGAAGATGTTTTTAAATATCATTTATGCCTATCACTATGCTATGGACTGAGGTGTGGCCCTCCAAAATTCTTATGTTGAAGCCCTAACCCCTAATGTGACTGTATTTGGAGATGGGGCTTTTAGGAGGTTATTAGGGTTAAATGAAATTGTAAGGGTGGAAGCCAAATCTGATAGGAGTGGTGGCTTTATAAAAAGAGGAAGAGATCTCTCTTTTTTTCTGTCTCTCTCTCTCTCTCTCTGTCCACGTGCAGGAACTGAGGGAGGACCATGAGAGGACACAATGAGAAGGTGGCCTTCTCGAAGCCAGGAAGCCCTTCCCAGAACCCAGCCATAGTGGCATTGTGATCTCAGACTTCCAGTCTCTACAACTCTGCGGAAATAAATTTCTGTTGTTTAGGCCACCCAGTCTATGGCATTTTGTTATGGCGACCCAAGGAGACTAAATTACCACAGTTATTAGTCCTGATACTAGATCTTATTATTTAAGCATTAATTTACAAAGCATATATTGGAGACTCTTAACTATAGGGAACAAACTGAGGGTTGCTGGAGGGGAGGGGGGTGGGGAGATGGGGTAACTGGGTGATGGGCATTAAGGAGGGCACGTGATGTAAGGAGAGCACTGGGTATTAAATGCAAGTGATGAATCACTAGATTCTACCCCTGAAACTAATAGTACAAATGCAGTAAAGACCCCTAATGTAGACAGTGCTGGGCATTTACACAGTTCAGACAC
The DNA here is from genome assembly GCF_054177405.1 of Leptonychotes weddellii. Classification (NCBI taxonomy): domain Eukaryota; kingdom Metazoa; phylum Chordata; class Mammalia; order Carnivora; family Phocidae; genus Leptonychotes; species Leptonychotes weddellii. The sequence continues at coordinate 28,245,238 of NC_138378.1, read as the reverse complement.
TGTCTTTCTCTATTCCCTACACTCATCCTATAGACTCTTTGTCTCTCAATTAAAATCATCACCTTTGTGTTTTTTAAAAGAGTAACAAATAAACTAAGTGACTCAATAATAGACAATACGAAGCCAGAATTGGAGCCAAACCCTAGTCCCTGATCTCACTTTCTGTACCTCTCTGGGAACCCTAATTCTTAACATGGGAATCTCTCAGCTCTTCTGAAACAAAGGACTTTCCTCTCAACGTGTTCTAGGAAAGATCCCACACAAATAATTTGCAGAATTCCTTACGCACCAACCAGTTTTATTCTTTAAAACTTTATACTTTAAATCAAAATATTATATTTTCTTTTTCTGCTCTGATAGAAGCTTTACTAAATTACTAGCTTTAATTCCACACACACGCCCCTCACCCCCACTAACTCAATTAGTAGCTATCATAAAAATATTTGCACTTGCTAATGATGAAGAAAGTTGTGTGATACAGTGGGTGGTTTTAGAAAAGGAGAAGGGATTTGGGGATTTGCCTTTAGTCTTGCTACTAGCTAGACAGCATACTACCTTGCTGAGCTTTGGCTTTCTCATCTACAAGAGTTTCAGTAAATGGTCTCTCTTCGAGAACTTCTGCGGTAAGACAAGGAACAGAGAAGTAGATAAGCCAAAGCATCCAAGGATATGGACACATGTGGTATGAGACACACGTAGGCCCACACGTGGACAGACATTCACTGGCCCACCATATAAGGAGCCCAACAACAAACCACTTAGCCACCTTGATGAATGGCTGATTCCAGGGTGGTTACAGGAAAGTACATGATGGGACTGGTATATTTTATTGTTCTAGAATGCTCAAATACTGATGGGGCTTGTCAAGCGGGAGTAGAGGCCAGCTCGAAAGGGATCACCTGGCCACATCTGGAACAACTTGAGCATGAAAATAAAATGAGAGTAACAGATGACAGACCATTTATTAAAACAGAAAACCATGAATCCATAAAATAATTGAAAGTTTGTTGAGGAACAGGATAGTTGCAGTCTCAGAGTACTTCCCCCTAAAATACTTATTAGTCACAAATGGAAAAAGAATAACTTCATTGTGGAGAAACCTGGCACATATCACCTCAATCAAGTCACCTAAGTGAGGGGACCAATCGAAATCCTGTTGCCATGGGACCAGATGCAACAGGAAGACCCTGAGCCCCTTTTCTGATAGTCCTGCCAAAGCTGCATCACCTGAACCCGATTATGAGGAAGTGGCAGACAAAACCAAATTGAGGGACATTCTGCAAAAGGACTGGCCTATACTCTTCAGACGTGCCAAGGTCATGAGAACCCAGAGAAGAGTGAGCAAGGCGGTTCCACACTGAAGGGCACCAGAGAGACATGACAACTAAACACAGCACATGATTTTCACCTGGATCTTTTTGCTATAAAGAACATTCCCGGGATCGCCTGAGTGGGAGCTGAGGATTAGATGGTAATAATGTACCCCACTAAACTTCCTGATTTTGAGAGTTTCATTGGGTTATGGAAGAGGATGTCCTTGTTCATAGGAAAATCAGGGGTGGTGGGCATCAGGTTGGCAACTTACTCTCAAATAATTCGTGGGGAAAAAAAAGTTCTTTGTATTGTACTTGCAAGTTTTCTATGAGTTTGGGATTCTCTCAAGAAAAATAATGAAAACAACCTCTGGAGGAATAATCGTTAAAACTTCCTTTGGTGGCCTACTTTAATATTAACACAAACAAAAAAAGCCTTAGCCCAGGGCTTGGCAAACAGTCCTTATCTAACAAATGGTAGTGGCTATTACAGAGCCAAGGGGAGAGGGGGGCAGGCAAGGGATCCCACGATGGCAGGATGAGCTGTCCCTTCCCACCTTCTCCCCCAAAGATGATCTAGTCCCGGGGACGTAAGGCAGGAAGACAGGGGCTGAGAAGGGTCAATGGGGAGAGTGGAAGAGAGAAGGAAGATCCTCAGCAGTGACACTGAGAAAGCTGGGGAGTTCCTCAAACTGCCACCCGAGGCAGCCATTGACCCAGAACCCTCCCAGTAGCACAGCATGTACTTGTTAAGGAACTGGTCAATAACTGATTTGAACCCAATGAGCCTAAAAACTGGGCTGGTCTCCTCCGTTTTTCATGTAAATATCAAGCAGATTGCAACTCATTTTCAAAGAAACCCTCCTTCGCCTTTCCAGAAGAGCAATGACAACATGGGTTGAGTTATTTACTACATCAGTTCTTTTGAACACCGTCCACAGCTCATTTCAGTCGTTGACTTCCTTTGAAAACTTGCTTTACTACCAACAACAAAGCTATCTCTCTAATCATGTGGCTGTTGGCAGCCTTTCGGATATCTGGGATTTCTTTGCCAGCAAATAGAGTTAATTGCTTTTCTTTTCCTGATGCGCCTACATACGGACAGCATGGCGATCTTTGATAACTCAGTCAGTCCCTGCACCCTCACAGCTAAGTTCAAACCGCACCTTGTTCTTATATTAACATAGCCCAGATTTGTAGGGCTCTCAACTTGGGACAGTAATGTCTACTCTAGGGAGAGTCTGGGGATGTTTGTGTGTCAGGGATTGGAAAATGCTACTTGTATTTAGTGAGTAGGGTCAAGGATGTAAATATCCTATAAGGCACAGATCAATCCCATACCACAAAGAATCATCCTCCCCCAAATGCCAATAATGCCTCTTACCCCTTGAGAGGAACAGTGGCTCAAAGGCTGGATTCTGGGAAGAGTAGGAAGTGAATGCTGCATCCCACTGCGTTGTAATATATTGCTTTGCCTTGCCCCCAGGCGCCTTTGGTGTTGATCCTGCACAGTGCCTTTCTTGCTGGTACCCATTTGTATCATGCATTCCTCCCTTCTCAGACCTTGAAACCATTTTATTTTTCTCAGCAAGGGCCCCAGTCCCAGTGATTTTGGCATTATCTAAATTGAGTGGAATTTCCCTTTTTTTTTTTTTTAAGATTTTATTTATTTATTTGACAGAGAGAGACACAGCGAGAGAGGGAACACAAGCAGGGGGAGTGGGAGAGGGAGAAGCAGGCTTCCTGCAGAGCAGGGAGCCCCATGCGGGGCTTGATCCCAGGACCCTGGGATCATGACCTGAGCCGAAGGCAGACGCTTAACGACTGAGCCACCCGGGCACCCCTGGAATTTCCCTTTTTATCGCAATTTGCTTCCATCACGAATAGACTTTCTTTAGGAATTGACAAGAAGAAAGGGAGGAGGATGGCGCTGGGTATGGCCAGGCTTTTGCATGCATTGTTTCAAGGTCACCTATCTACTAGAGCATCCGTTTGTTAAATTTTCTTTCAACTGGAGAGAAAACAGCTAACATACAGATGTTTGGGACTCTTACAAAACTAAAAGTATTTTTATATCTTTAGGAGTTACAGATGATAGTTTGTTCAGTAATGCCAGGCAATCAATTAGCATGGAGGATTTGAGATTAATGGTTGCATTCTGTGAGACGCCATTAGCCTTTAGAAACCCAGATGTTTAATGCGGGTTTCTTCTAGAGAATCTTCCATGGCTACGTCTGTGGTTGATAAATACGCAGCAGGATTTTATCTCTGTGAAACATTTTAGCTTTCAACTTTAACACGTTTTTCCTAAATGGATTTGATATTTAGAATTCTGTCTCCCTCATGCACCAGCCTCAATAGCCGCCCACTCCACCTTATTTGTTCAGACTTTCTTTTACTCGCAACTGCTAACTGGGAGGATCTGTGGTTTCAAGGCTGCACAGAGCCGAAAGAAATCAAAGACTTAATAAAAGAAGAGAATTATCAGGATTTAAGGAAGTGTGGCTCATACAGTCTGCTTTTATGTTGCTCAAAGGGAACAGCTGCCCCCTTTCTCAGGGGGGTGCACGGCACACTCCTACATGTGGCCCCACTGCTTTGGTTCATCTGTTGGAGGCTCCTTGGGTTCTGTGTGGCTCTAAGTCGTGGGTGTAAGAAGAACAAGGGGAGTGGGGAGGGGGCATGTCTTGGTCATCAGTGGTCACGGATTAACACAATTTGGATGCACTGACGCCTCTCCTTTATGAGAACAGTCAGACTTCCGAGGCCCCACAGGCTCTCTACATGGGTGACACTGTCATTTTTAATATATTAATATATATTGCCCAAGGATCTGGAGCCCCGCTCTGCAGGCCGCATCTCCCTGCCCAGATCTTTTGTTCCTTCCTACCCTCTTCTGTTCCTCTCACCCCTGCCACTCCACTCCATACCCTGCAGAGGAAAAGAGGAGTGAACAGCATCACTGGGTGAGCAAGATTAAGTCCTATACCTCCAGCCCCACAGGCTGCGTGGAAGTCTGAGTGGAGCAACACGTCTGCATCATTGCCTTGAGAAATCTGGCTCCCTTTTCAGAACCTCTGCAGCTGCTGTTCCTCTGTGTGGAACACGCTTTCTCCACATTTCTGCATGGTTGGTTCTCTCATGTCCTCAGGTCTCTGTTCAGATGTCATCTTCTCAGTGAGGGCTCCTGTATCAGTCAGGATGGGCTGGGTTATGCTATGTAACAAGCAAGTGCCAAATCTCAGGGGCTTAAACAACAAAGGATCATTTCTCACTACTTACAGCTCTGTGTCATACCGGTAGATCTGTGTCATGCTTGCCCTTTGCCCTGGAACCCAGGCCAACGGGGCAGCCACCACCTCAACATTGCTTAGTGACTGTGACAGCAGAGGGAAAAGAGCCCGGGGGAGCAGGCAGTGACTGGGAAAGCCCTGTCACGTCTGTTCACAAATCACTGGCCAATGTCAATTCATATGGCCAAGCCTGATTTTAAGAGGATGAGGGTGAAAAATTCTTCTGTAGGGGGAGGCAGAGAGTATTGGTGACCGATCTTCTGTATGAGCCACAATTCCTTCTTTCCTTAAATCCTGATAATTCTCTTCTTTTATTAAGTCTTTGATTTCTTTCGGCTCTGGGCAGCCTTGAAACCACAGATCCTCCCAATGTGTGCCTTCCCTGAGCACACTATTTAAAATGACCTTTCCCTCACTCCTCTAGGCCCTGACTGTCCCTCTATCCCTTCTCTGCCTTGCATTTCCATGTAAACCCAGTAGCGTCTAATAATGTATGATTTGTTTATTGTCTGTCTTCTCCGGCTTATGGCATTTGTTTCCCTGCTGTACCCCCAGGGCCTAAAGCAGTGCTAGCACAAGATAGATAAATTGGAAACTTTTTGATGGTCTGTGTTACTTGATGAATTTCATTTTCAAATAAAGATGTAAAGGTGCATGATTACTAAGGTGAACAGTAAGGCGACTGGGAGGTTTGCTCAGGACAACCCCCGTTGATGCCTGTTGTCTCAATTAATTATTAATAGCACCCTCGTTCCCTCTCAAAAGGGCCCTGGGGCACACGATTCATTACATGTATACACGTATCAGGATACAGCCATCACATATATGTTCCTGCCATACATCCTGTGTCCCGGGGGGCTGAGTTTTGATGCCAGAGATCACCCCAGTCTGTGGGTTAAATAATAAGGTGTCTGCGCACTTTTTTTCCCTAAACTTTCTATTCCACTGTCCTCCAAGACAATCTTCCTTTCCTTCCCCTTTGTTTTCACAGCAGTCTTTTCTCCTACCCCTTGGCTGTCCAAGAACTGTTTGGTTTCTGCCCTGCAAGTAAAGGGGCTCAATTCATTATACCCCATCGGTAACTCACTCTGATTCCGCTTTCTGGTCTCATGTGACTTTCCACCTCGGTACAATAACGCTGGCATTGGAGTTCTACGGTACCTTATTTTCTGTCTCTTTAATAACGTAAAATTAATGACCAAAAAAATCACAGGCGTATGCCTCCTTTTGCCTGATAGCAAGCCTGCCATCTGCAGCTTGAACATTTTAGAATTTGCAACTGTTCCTTTAAAGGACAAAACCCGCAGACTCACAAAGGGGCGGGGGCAGGGTGTGGATCTCAAGATATTTAATCCAAATTAACACTTCAAAGGATGGGTGGTCTGGTCAGGTGCTTTTGACACCGCAGTCTGAGGCTGTACTTGTTTACATCTGAGAGCTAATCCTGATGAATCACCCAGAGGGGAGGTGGCATATGCTGTCACCCTTCCTCCTAATGGTGAACAGATGCAATGGGCAGAAGCTAGGGTCCTCTAAAAGGCAACCGCTGAGAACAGAAGTGAATGCTGGAAAAAGCCAAAAATATGTATGATCGGTGAAGAGCCCTAAAATTAAGTGCCCAGGGCAATTAATAAGGCTCCTCTCTGCCATCTGATTGGTAAGCTATCTTACCTGTACCTTGGCATTTTATATTTTCTTAAGAAACTAAAATGTTCTGAAGATTACAAAGAACTAGGATATCCAAGTTCACACCACTTCACATTGACAACTACCATATTGTCATATTTGCTTCAAGTCTTCTTTCTTAGTAAAGAAGGAAGCACTGGGAAGCCTGGGTGGCTCAGTTGGTGAAGCATCTGCCTTCGGCTCAGGTCATGATCCTGTGGTCCTGGGATCGAGTCCCGCATGGGGCTCCCTGCTCAGCGGGGAGTCTGCTTCTCCCTCTGCCACTCCCCCTGCTCGTGCTCTCTCTCTGACAAATGAATAAATCTAAAAAAAAAGAAATCTTAAAAAAGTGAAACAGGTGATGGGGATTAAGCAGTGCACTTGTGATGAGCACCGGGTGTTTTAAGTGCTGAATCACTCTATCGTACACCCGAAACTAATAGAACACTGTATGTTCACTACACTGGCATTAAAATCAAAACAACAACAAAAAGAAGTAAATATTTTAATTAAAGTTGACCACTTCCACACACAGATTCATTCCTTCTAGGCCATTTTTATTTATGTCTTATTTTTTTATTATTTGTTATTTTTTTAAATTTTTTTTTAAAGATTTTATTTATTTGCGAGAGAGAGAATGAGAGAGAGCATGAGAGGGAGGAGGATCAGAGGGAGAAGCAGACTCCCTGCTGAGCAGGGAGCCCGATGCGGGACTCGATCCCGGGACTCCAGGATCATGACCTGAGCCAAAGGCAGTCGCTTAACCAACTGAGCCACCCAGGCGCCCTGCTTATCATTGTTTCTTTTTTTTTTTTTTAAAGATTTTATTTATTTATTTGAGAGAGAGAATGAGAGACAGAGAGCATGAGAGGCAGGAGGGTCAGAGGGAGAAGCAGACTCCCTGCTGAGCAGGGAGCCTGATGCGGGACTCGATCCCGGGACTCCAGGATCATGACCTGAGCCGAAGGCAGTCGCTTAACCGACTGAGCCACCCAGGCGCCCTTATTATTTGTTTTTAAATATTTTATTTTTAAGTAATCTCTACACCCAACGTGGGGCTCCAAGTCACAACCCCGAGAACGAGTCACGTGCTCTACCTACGGAGCCAGCTCTGCGCCCTTTCCAGCCCGTTTTTTTACCTTACATATATTATGTATCCCTAAGCAATACCGTGTTGCTTTGTGTGATGGTCATTTTAATTTTATTTTCCATATACGAAGTTTTGCTTTTTTTCCCTCCACTTTATGATTTTTTTCCTTCCCGCCGTGGTCGATATTATATATGAATCTGCTTGAGAGTATTCTAAGAACATCCTGCATTATTTTTCATCCTCTTGCGATGGCCATGTGGGTTGTGTCTAATTTTTCCCTGGCACAGTGAGCCCCCGGTACCTGCTTCCTGTGTATTTGCTCTACATCCAACCGTAGAACTGCCGAGTCGAACGGAACGTGCGTTTTCAATTTCACCAGAACCGGCCAAATCACTCTCCAGAGTGGCTGCGGCACTCCCACCACCAGGGTATGGGTTTCCCTGTTTCTCCACAGCTTTGCCAAACTCGGCTACTGTCGGGCGGGCAGATCCAATCCTGGCTCCTCACGTGGGGTCACATTTCCCTCCTCACTCAAAGTGGCCGAGCTGCTCTCCAGACGCTTAGCGGCCACTTGGGTTTCCTATACTGTAAAAAATTCATCTTCTTTACCCTTTTTCTACTGGGCTTTGTCTCTTTTCTATCTTCTTTTTAATGGCATACAAAATGAATTACAGAGAAAACAGTGTATTTGACTTTTCTCCGCTTGATCTCATGACTTGATTATTCCAGTCTGAGGCTGGACGAAAGACCTCGAGGTTTGTTTTTGTTTTCATGGCAAAGCTTCTCAAGTACGACAACCTTCACGGTGTCAGTTTATCACTTCCAAAAAGTGATACTGTGTCTCTACTCCATTTAGTAAAAAAGTCACACACCAAACCGGTCACAGGGGCAGGGCCAACAGCCGGCTCACCGGGTCTCTTTTTCCAGACAAGAAAATTGAGACAAAGACCAAGTCTCCAGAATCACTGCATGAGGGGGTTGGTGACTAGACCACGGACAAGGCTAATCTGCTTATTAATTTTCTTCATTAAAATGATCTTCATGTGGCTAACATTTGCCATAATTAGGACCACGTTGGCCTTGATGAGCCAGGCAGAGGCGTTCTCCCTCGATGATTCAGGTAATACAAGTTTAGGAATCACAGGCCGGGATCCTAAAAATGCTTAACAATTCTCCTCTTTAGTAGGAGATTAAGGTTTAGCCTGAGGCTTGATTTAAAACAGATTCGTTTTGCATGTTGTTAAGTAATAACCAAATTAAAGGATCAGAACCTGACCCCTTTGCAGCTAGAAAAGCCATGGCGGATTATCTGGTTATCAGCTCTCACACTTTCAGGACCAGAATCTGGGAGCTGGAATAAGAACTTGGATCCTCTGACCCGGTCCAGGTTCTGGGGCACGGCTCTTGGGCACTTCTGCACCTGGAGCCCCAACAGGGGACAAGAGCGAAGGCTGTCAGACCAGGGAACCTGAGACAGAATCCCCTTCAGGAGCCATTGGGAATTAGGAGCTTCCCTGCAACACTTAAAGCAATCATTTAAAAATGTACCCCCACCTCGCCCCCCGCCCTGCCCCGCTAAATGCTTTTTTTAAAATCTCATTTTACATGGGATGTTTCAGCAGATTTGTTTCATATCATGGCCTAGATAGTAAGGCACAATCAGGGGCAGAAAAGAAAATCAAATGATTCTGATCTAGGTTGCTATGGCAACGTTGCTATTTTTGAATACGATTGTTTACTTCAGCAGAATTAAGTTCAGTGCCAGCAGCTAATTAAGATGAGGCTTGAAACTTTAACCTTAACCTTCACTGTAAGAAAAAAAAAATAAGCACTTTAAAAATGATGCTTGAAGTGTTGCTGGAGACAGATTTAGCAGAGGGCTCATCTCCCTTTGCTGGGGAAGCAGAAAACGGATTCTTTTTTCTTGAAGAGGAACGGGGACCTACTCACCATCTGTCCAAATCCACAAGTCAATATTTCCTAATTTCAAGAGATAAAGAGGAACAGAACAGAACTCTTAATCAAAACAGAGCCAGTTCCAGTGTTGACATCAGCAGACTTGCTGAGACTGACAGACAAGGGAAGTGCGATGCTTTCCTATACACAGTAGTAGTTTTGTTAGATGCGTATTTGTGTAAACAGACTTCACTCCACATCAGATCAACATTAGGTATATCTGTGAAGTAACAGGTTGAATGTAAACAAACACACCGGAAAGCAAAGGTATAGCTGAGCACTGCCCCTTCAAAGTAATCACCCTGCGAGGCCAAGCTCTTATTTTCAAAACGCTGACATCACTGAGAACATGCTGGAGCCTCTCAGGAAGGGTCTCCACTCCCCCTGGAAACCTCTTCTGGATGTCCTCATTGGTGGCAAATCTCCATCCTCGGAGGACAGAATTATCTTTTTGGAAACTGTCAAAAGGCATTAGGAGTAAAAGCTGATAAATAATGTAGGTGATCAAGCAGGGTAACATGGAATGAGGTAAAAAGCAAGGTTTATCTCCAAAAAGAAATTGCTTTTCTTACGTTTCACACACTAGTTCTTACAAAGGAATTCCAAAACCAGTTCTGCGCGTGGCAGGCAGCATGGTATTACGTACTTTCAGATTTGTTACTTTAAAGGGCAGAACGAACGTGAATTTAAGTTCTAGCTTCTGTAAAACAGCTCATAGTCACAGATCAGAAATCTGAATTTCTGTCCTGATAGATGAGATGCTTTCGAGCATGGACTGGGTTTAGAAGGCTTGAGTTTGAGCGCCAACGTGTCCACTTCCTGGCTGTGTGACCTTGGGCAAGTTACTTGACATCTCTGAATCTTCATGGCCTCCTCCGTAAAATGAGAATGATAATATTAATGATCCATACCTCCTAGGACAGTTGTAAGAATTAAATGCTTCATTAGCATTGAGCCTAGCACACAGTTCACAGTAAGTAAAAGCTACTCTGTCATTATTATTATTATAGTGACAAGAACAGCCCCAGCAGCAGTGATGTTACATATAAATATTAAGGCATTTGTCATTTAACACCCGAGATTTTTAAGAGTGAAGTGCAAATGCTCTTGGGTAACAACCTGCCGCGATAGACACACATCACAGGGAAAATCCAGATGAACAAAGTGTTCATTCCTGACTGGAAGAAACATCACCTTTACCAACAGCTGGTGCCCCATCCTGGCATCAGAGTAAACATCACCCATCGCACGGTTAGGACTGACTCCGGAGAGGTCCCAAGTGCATGCTCTGCAAAGCACACAGGATCCCACTGTGGGTGGGAACAGCAGCTTCCTCAGTGTGTGGGAGTGTCAAACACAGAAGCCCAGGCTGGTGGGGCCCTCCAGCTGTCCCCTGACACATCGCCCCAAGGAGGGGACCAGCACCAGAGAGCGTGGGTGGGATTGAAATGACTCGACCTGCAGTGGTTTTGTAGTTGATGGAAACTATGAATCAAGTGAAGAGCTTCAGGGAAAAGCTGAGGTTAGTAAATACACTGAAGAAGGAGAAACAGACTGCATCAAACAAACAAAATCTCTTTTTTTTAAGAGATGGGGAAATCAGGCAGAAAAGATCTATGTTCACAGACCGACTGCTGGTGGAGTCAGAACTGTAGTGCTGAGTTAGATTTTAAAAGGCAAGATAAGACTGAGAGATACACTGCGAAGAGTCAGAGGAATGAATCCTTCACTCTCCCCCTGCCCTCCCCCCATTCACAGTTGAATCTGAAGAAGGGCAAAGCTATGAGCCTTCTTTTCTGGAGCAAATAACATCAGAAAATACAGAGAGCTCAGAAACTGGGGGAAAGTCATAAATATTCAAAAACAGTGTAACATAATAAAACCAATGCAGAAAAGGCCTTAGAGACAGCAGAGAAATAAAAGCTGGGGTTGACTGAGTGGCAGAAAATATGAGACATGAGGGGTTTAGGATGTATTTGTGTTGAAAATGTTTCCAGCATCGATTACTAAGGGCTAGTAGTGGGGGCAAATATGATTGAATTTCCCGCTTTACAAGGACACCTCTAGTAGGATGGCAGAGATAGTTATATATTTTTGACCAAAAAAAAAAAAAAAATGTAATGGGCAAGATATTATGAAAATCCTTCTTGTTACCAAATATCTAAAAATTCCAGGTAAAATTTTTTTTTCAATCTTTTAAAATGCATGACTGAGCAGGAGTAAAGGAAGGGGAATCCTCAGAGACCAAAAGCAAAATCACAGTGGGCATTCCAAGAGGTAAATGAACCCTGAGCTGGTGTCTTGATCTGGCAAATCAACTTTAATGGCACTCAGGTTTCAGCACACACAGTCTAGCATCGAGGCAAGATGGGGGCTTGAAAGGAGGTCACTGCGTGAAGCTGAGAGCCCTGAAGTTACACCCTGAAGATGAACTAGGAAAAAAAAAATGCCTTGCAAAGGGTCCCAGTAAGAAAACTTGTTTGTCTTGGCTTTGGCCCTGGGTAGAGAGAAGAAAAAAGAAACATCCCTCTGGAGCTTTAACTATGAGCCTGACCTCACATGTGTTTGTGGCCTGAACTGAGTGAGACTATTTTTGTGGTCTGAAAACCCCCAGCCAGGAATTTATTTCAGTATGGTTCCAAAATAATGTGCCCTTATTTGTTTAGAGAAAGCAAATGCAAATCCTCTTTAGAGAAATGTACCTTCACTCAAATGTCAAAAGAAACCCTGCACATAAAATTTCACTGAACAGGAGCTCAATAAAAACAATACTCACGGGGCGCCTGGGTGGCTCAGTCGGTTAAGCGACTGCCTTCGGCTCAGGTCATGATCCTGGAGTCCCGGGATCGAGTCCCGCATCGGGCTCCCTGCTCGGC
>NC_138378.1:28173200-28232545 GCF_054177405.1 Leptonychotes weddellii | reverse complement strand
GGGAGTCTGCTTCTCCCTCTGACCCTCCTCCCTCTCATGCTCTCTGTCTCTCATTCTCTCTGTCTCAAATAAATAAATAAAATCTTAAAAAAACAAAAAAAACAAAAAAAACAAAAAAACAATACTCACAAAATACGCACTGAAACGAGGCAATGGAGCCAGTCCCAGAATGAATCTCACAGAAACTTTAGACATTAGTTAACGGTCACAGAATATAAAACAAGTATGTTTAATATGTTAAAGAAATAAATTAAGAAATAGAAAGTTTGAGTTCGGAACAAGGGACTACAAAAAATAAATCGGTAAACTAGAAAAAGAAACAAAAATAACTTAGAAAAATGGAGAATTATGATAATAGGTATTTATGCCTCTGTAGATGGGTCAAACAGAAGACTAAACACCACTGGAAAGAGAATTAGGGAATAGGAATCAGATTTGAAGATACTATTCAGAATTTAGCACAGAGAGACAAAGGGATGGAGAAAACAAAACAAATGAAGAGATATGTAAGTCCAAGTGAAATGGTCCCACATGCATCTAATTGGAATTTCAGAAAGACGTAACAGAGGGAATGGGGAAAAGGCAATGCACAATGAGTTAATGGGTAGAAATTTCCTAGAACTGATAAAAGCATGAATTCTCAAATTTAGCGATCACCATGTTTTGCAAGCAGGATAAATGAAAAGAACCCCTACTGCTAAGCATGAGATAAGACTATAGATTATCAAAGGCAAAAATAAAAATTCTTAAACCACCCAGTTAGAAAAGACAGATTCCCCATAAATGAATGACAATTCAGTTGATGGTTGATGTCTGGACAGCAACAAGAGAAGCAAGAAGGCGGTGGAATAGGGGCGCCTGGGTGGCTCAGTTGGTTAAGCGTCTGCCTTCGGCTCAGGTCATGATCCCAGGGTCCTGGGATCAAGCCCCGCATTGGGCTCCTTGCTCAGCGGGGAGCCTGCTTCTCCCTCTCCCTCTTGTCAAATCAATAAATAAAATCTTAAAAAAAAAAAGAAGGCTGTGGAATAATACGTTCAAGTTCTAACAGACAAGAACTGCCAACCTAGGACCACTATCTTCCCTGGCCAGATCAACAGAGTAATATATGTCATAGCCAGATTGCCCCCCTACCCAAAGTTCATTCTTTAAGAACACTCAAAATGGACAACATTCATATCACCTAGGTCAATTTATGGAGATTTTGCCTGAAGGCAAAGAAATGAGCCACAGAGAATTTTCATGTTTTCTATTTCTTTGGTGATGTGAATCTGTTTAATTCACTAATATGGACCAGCTCTCCTTGAAACAGGGTCCCAATGCTAGACTTTGATCCCAAATCACATGTGACCATCTTAAAAGTGTAATTCATGTCCACCGTACATTTTGTGTCTGAAAGTTTTATTCTGTAATGAGCCAATTATGCAAAGTAATTCAACTTCAAAGTTGTTCTCGTTGGTTTTATAAAAAATATAGATGCTCTCAGTGTTTTGTTTTGCAGATGACATTTTCTCTCTGCAATCAACTGTTTCCATTTGCTTTTCAAATGATTACCAACCTTATCTTCGTAACTCAGCTAAAGTCTGCTGCTCTGGTGGTCTTGGCCTCGCAATGCTAATTATGCAGGCATTGGCTCCAAACACTCTTTTGAAAAAAAGGAAAATAACTATTTTTATGCTCATGATATTCACTCTCTTTGAAGAGATCACATGAAAAAAGCTGTATAGCTTAGTTTTAAGAAAGCAGTTGAACTCTCCTTTAGTCAATAAACTATGACAATCCTAAGAAGATAAACAGAGACAGAGGTTTTGACTCACAAAGGCAAATGGTAACAGTTAGTGCCTTACTCTTATTTTGCAATTTTCTGTTACCTGAGGTCCTCCTTAATTTCATTTCCTGTGTAAATGAAATCATTTTCTTTCATAAATCTAGAAGGAGACACCAATTTGTAGGGGAGTATGAAAAAGAAAAAAGAAAAAGTGACCTGATTATACTGTTTATTCTAAAGGACTAAATTTTTTTTGAGCTCTGAGTAGCAAAAATCTCAAATGCATTTGAAACTTTAGCTTCTAAAAAAAGCCTCCCCCCCAAATCCATACACACAATAAATCTTTCATGCACATTTTTTCTCTCTATCTCGATCTGGGTAGTGGTTAATTGGGTGTATACATCTGTAAAAATCCACCAAGCCATAACACATAAAATTTGTGTACTTTATTGTATGAAAATAGTATCTCAATTAAGAAATTATCTACAGGGGTGCCTGGGTGGCTCAGGCAGTTGGGTGTCCAACTCTTGATTTTGGCTCAGGTCGTGATCTTGGGATCCTGGGATTGCTCCCACTTTGGGCTCCACGCCCAGCATGAAGCCTGCTTGGAATTCTCTCTTTCCCCCTCTCTCTGCCCCTCCCTGCTTTCCCAGGTATGCAGGCACACACTCTCTCTCTCTAAAAAAAAAAAAAAAGAAAGAAAGAAAATATCTACACACAACACACACTCCCTGTCTTCAGTAAGTCCTAGATGTGGTATAGAAATTAAGGTTTTAAAAAAAGATTCCCAGATGGTTCTAATGTTCACTTAGGTTGTAACCACTACCCTAGGGCAGCTGGAACATCTCTTGATTAGAATAAACATTCAGCAAATATTTATTTCAATGAATGAATGAGTGAGTGAGTGAATGAACCAACAAACTAATAAATATCTGTGTTATTCGTGGTTGTAGGTGTACCATTGACTAGGTCCAGAAAAAGCCCTAAGCATATTTTAAAAAAGAAAAAGCATGCCAGATGTTCTAAGCACTGTAAATGCTTTATCTCATTAACTCTATCAACAAATCTACAAGCTAAGTGGACTGTTCTTGATCTTTAGGTGCAGCCAACATGACTTTGGCTACTTGAAGAAGAAAGAGAGGTACTTAGATGTAAACCACAGTACACACTGCCGTTGAGAGAGCTGCAGAAATAGACTCTAGGCTAAGCTTTTAGGAATTACTCCCCAAATCAGCCAAAGGAGCTGCCGGCTCTTCATTATTTGAAACCTAAACAATTAGGAAGCTGCTGCTACAGATGCTGCTTCAAGTCAACACAGCTTCTGCTACAATCTGGAATCTTCCCAATCAGGAAGCTGCCTGTTGGATCAGGAAGCCATCAGTTGCTGCTTCCAGACCATGCTGCCTCTGCCATTATCCACCCCAGCTAAAAAGGAATGTCCCATGCCCCAGCTCTCTTCCCACATAATCTAGGTCTGAATCCAGATGTTTATGGGAATGCATTTGATTAGCAGATCTAACGCACATCCAGAACACTAGCTATGAGAGAGTCTGAAAATGGTAACTTCCACCCTCTGTAAGAGGAGGATGTTGGAATAGGCATTGAGTGAGCTCGTTGATAGACTCACAGATAAAGAACTTGAGGCACAGAGATTATGAAACTTGGTCGAAGACACACAGCTAGTAAGTGGCAAGGGCAGGATTCAAACTCAGGAAGTATGGCCCTAAACACTACAAAGGCATATAAGAGAATAATCATACGGAGCACAAGCAAGCTAATGGGCGTGAGGTCTCCAGGTCTTGACATACACACTTTCATGCTCATAGCGACTGTACTCATTAATTCTGACATCACCTCTAGAATTTTAAGTCTCACAGTTTCTCATCTTCATAATTCAAAAATATATTAATTTACTTGACCGCTTAATTTTTGGCTTGGGAAGTGTTCTCAAGTGTTGGCGGGGAGGGTTGTCGAAAAGGTTCTATCACCAAACAGTGACCGAAGACATCCACACCCAGGCTTCAACAACTACCTCCAACTCTAGCTCCTCACACTAGTTCCATGGTACAAATTAAAAGAACATTTACAAGTATCCTGAAATTATTTTAGGACTTTCTAATGGAACATCTAACTAATTCCATTTTCCTCAAAAAGCTTGGGAAACTGTGTTGGATGTAATAGAATGATGTTTATTTAGCTTCTGCTTAGAAAGCTATTACATAGCTCTTAGGAACTGGAAACCATGTGACTAAAGCTTGTGATGTATCCTCTGTTATCTGAAACTGTATTTGCACACATCTTTAGTACAGTTCGGTCTGTCCACCTATCTCCATCCACCCAACCATCCATCCATCCAACCACCCATCTCTCCATCCATTCCCCCACCCACCCATCTCTCTATGTGAATGACTCAGATAACAGAATAAAAATATTAAACTGTATCTAAAATAAAAAGATCAGTAAATACAGACTAAGGTTGAGAGGAGTGAGAAGAGTCAGTTCCAAATCATAGGATGGAAATGTTGAAAGTTCCTCACAAAGGGGAGTATGTTAGCTCTTTTTAAAAGACTATAATTTTGAAAAGAGATCCTTCTAGGTGCAGGGAAAAGAGAAATGCTACATTTGACATGACACGTTATAAACTGCAAACCTGCCAGTTTGGGAAGGGTAAATATTTGCTGAAGATTAAGTGCATGGCAGAGGGATGTCATTAAATCTACAGTAATTAAAAAGTTCAATTTAGTATTGACGTGCATCTACTCCATTTTTGATGAGCATACAGCCTCAACAACTCCAAGCCATAGTCTAATAGTCTCCATGGTGTAGAAGGAAATGATAAATGTCTTCAGCATGACTTCCAGCAAAGTGAGTCAGAGTTAATTACTCTGTGTGCCAGTGAAAATGGATTTGTTTAAACAAATGGGCCTGCCAGCCAATAACATCGGCCACATGCTGGACTAAATCTCATATTAATCAAATGCACATCAAATGCTATCAGACATGTGCCCAGAAGGAAGGCTTTATTCCTTTATTTCTTATTAGTCTTGGTCTCTGTATGTTGTGATGGAGGATTCTTCCAAGTATCTGGTGATTTTTGGCTATGTGTTCATCATTTAAGGGTGTGGCATTAAAAAGGGATTTTGAAGCCCTTGCCCCGGGTACAGCTTATAGATGGGTGGGCTTCATATAGGGGGACTGGTAATTCATTCAGGCTTTCCAGAGACGGATCCTCTCATCTCCAAACTGGCCAGAGTGATGGATGAAGATGCTGTTTTAGACAGGAAGGTCCAGAAAGCCCTCTTGGAGGAGGTGGCACTTAACCAGAGCCATAAATGCAATGAGGGAAGGAGGAAGCAATGCAAATATCTGAGTGGCGGGGTCCAGACAGAGGACATGGCAAATGCCGAGTCCCTGAGATGGGGTCAGGTTAATAAGGCTAAGAACCAGCCAGGAGGCCACTGTGGCCAGAGCCCAGTGAGAAGGAGGAGACAGAAAGGAACAGTGTGCATTTATAACATATGAAAACAATTTCCCATGGGGCGCCTGGCTGGTTCAATAGGTAGGGCGTGTGACTCTTGATCTCAGGGGTCGTGAGTTCAAGCCCACGTTGGGTGTAGACCTTACTTTAAGTAAATAAATAAATAAAAATATTTTTAAAAAATTTTCCACCGGGACCTTGTCAGAGACATTAAAAAGCGTAACATTAAAATATTTAGTGATACCTTATAAAAACAAAAAAAGTACTCTGACTTGCCTTTGGTTTAATCAGGCAGGCTAACAGTTATGTGAAAGTATTTATCACCGTTCAACCTTGTGAAGATGGTGCAAAATAAAAAATCCATACCTCATAAACAGTTACACTAGAGACTCTCTGAATAAGATAGAAATCTGTACACGCATCGGAGCTAAATCAAAGGAAGCAGCTCGCATTGTTGAGAAAAATCAAAAGCTTAAAACAAAACCCAACCAGTTGCCAAGGCAACAAGAAAATCATTCGACAGAAAATATAGTTTCCATCTCAAGCACGTTCACATGGAGAAGCCAAATATCTTCCGGCCCTGTGTTGGGAGTTTTATGTAACCTTTATCCAGTCCTTTGTGGAGATGGGGCAGGAGTTGAGAACCCACAGCACCGGGACCTGGGTCAAAGCTGGACAGCAGGGCAACTCGCCAGTAAAACGCCCTTTAGGAGAGTGAGAGCTAACCCAGTGGTTCACAGGCTAAGGCACAAGAACTCTTCTCTTCTCTTGAAATCATTCGGCCACTTTTCCTGAACGACCCAATTTTACAGAGAACTCCCATTTCTGAGCTAGACACCAGATGATTATTGAGATACTAGAAGGTCACAGAGCTCGGCTGGAGGGCTTCCAAATCCTTCTCCTTGAATTTCTGTAATTTCAAAGAGTGACTCAGAGCTGACTTTAAACACCATCTGTGCCCCTCACTGGGCACCCTGCTCAAAGCTCTGCCACTTGCATGCGGCCAAATATGGTCTTGATTGTCCCCTCACTGGCCTGCTCCACCTGGAGACTCCACTGCTCCTGGGGTCCCTGTGCCTGCGCCCCTCCTCTATGGAGCCTCCCCAGTTGCCCAGGGGTAGCTGGCCGGCCCCTCCCCCAGGGCCCGCAGTGCTCAGTACATGGTATTCAGTGTCTCTTCCCTCCTATTACTGAGAGCTCGTGCATGGCCAGTTTCTTATCCGAGTGTGACTTCCTAGAGATAGGGTCCCTGTCCTACCTTTAGTGGGACACCAGGACAGAGGTAACTGGTTTTAGCAAATCAGAAAAAACTGAATTAATATATTGCTCTTGGTTTGAAGGTGGAAGGGCAATCCCAAAGCACCATCGACACAACTCACAGAAGAATCTGAAAGCCCCCGGTGGTAGAGGGAGGCGGCTGCGTCTGGTCCGAGCCCGGGCCCTTGCTAGTGAGACCGCTGAACCTCTACTTTTCTGAACCGTGTCTTCAGAACACCACCTCCATCCTGACAGGTGGAGCAGGTGTTTCACAGAAATGAGGACTTGGTTTTCCAATAAGTTCAAGATGGCAGGGTTAAAAACATTAACCAGCTTTATTACAGTATCTCACCCACAGAACTAGAGGGGATGACATGAAGCACAACGGGGAAGCGTGAGTGCTCGATAAATGCTAACTGTTGTTCTCATTATTGTTACTCTTCTCATCCATCTATACTCGGGAGATTTTTTTTTTTCATAATGACTATAGATCACTTTTAATTTAAAAATAAGAAAGCAAAAACAAAAACAAGCAAACCAAAAATCCAAGAAAGCTATTTTACTCAAAGAATTAGTCCAGTTAGAATGCAACCCCCCTGGATAAGTTTGTAATACGTTTTTTTCCTGTATCGTGATAGAAATTGTCCCGTCCCTAGTTCTTCCTCTGCATGAAAGTTATACACTGTTAATTTTTCTGTCCAAAAAAAAAATTTTTTTTTTAACTTTGGAAAGTCATGTTTGAAGAAAAGGACTCCCAGGATAGGAGAACCACTCACCCAGAGGGAGAAAGTCTCTACCATACATACACCCCGCTCCTGGCGGGCAGCTCTCAGAAGGCTCAGACATGAGTGGGAGTTGCCCATTTGCTTTCCCAAGCACTGAGCATAATAACATAAACATCACATCTATAAATTTGCCCTCAGCATGTATCTGCATTCCAGGGGCCACCAAGTTGAAGGGAATCCAATGTAAACACACGTGAAGTCTTGTCTCCTCAATGCCAAGGACAGCAGGTGCATCTTACCTGAGGATTATAGGACCACTTCAGGTAACTGATGTAGGCCAAGAGTTAGTCAAGAAGGAAATGATAAAGGTGCAAATCAAACGCTATATATTTCTTTTCCCTTTTCTATAACTGTTTTGGTAACTAGATTTTCTAAAATTATTCTCTCTCTCTGTCTCTCTGTTTGTTGCACACACACACCATACAGCAGGGGTCTCACTTTAGATGGCTTCTGTTCAGGACAATGATTTACAGGCTTAGGGATAATGCAAATGTCACATGGGCCCCAACCACAGCTGAACAAACAAAACAATGGGCTCGTTAAGGTATTTTAAAGGTCAAGAGAAACAGTCTGTCAGTGTTACGGGAGGGATTTTTCTTCTTACCAATAACTAATCTCATTTTATTGAGTATCATTTAAATACTTCTTGAGTCTAAAGAGAACCAAGGACAAAGCTCGAGGAGTCTAGAGGAGAAAAACGGAAGAAAGTTAAGGAGAGAAGCACAGGAGTGGATTTCAGCAGGAAAAACAAGAGTGCACACACCGCGCAGAATGTGCCCACGGGCGCTCCAGGTGATGGATGGGGAGCTCTGGGGCATGACGAAGAAGACACAGCGCTGGGAGAGGGAGGGGGATCACCCCGTGGTTCCAGAAACAGAAAGAACAGTGCAGCCTAGGACAAAAGCCCAGAAATCTCTACCTAGAGAGGCAACTCTTCTGCTCTGATTCTCAGGCAGAGAATTAGGATTCATGGGATTTCCAGGGTCTGAAAGATGTTGAAGTCTAAGAAATTTAAAAGCTCTCATCCTGCTTTCGGGATGAGATTGAGGACAGTAACATGAGGAAACAGAATAGTTCTATCCTGGAAGAACTCTAAGTTCTTTTTCGTGCTTTGGAGTATAATGTATGCACCATTGAAGCTAATCTAAAATCTTGAAGCCGGGGATCAGAGAAGCCTGACTTACATCTTCATGTGATACTATTCTGTAGCAAGGCATGAAAGCCCAGCTCTTAAATTAAGTCATACGTTAGCAAATGGAGAGTCAGGAAAATGGAGGCCGTAACTAAAGTGCACGGTTTCTATCCTATCCGAGAACCCTTTAAAAATGCGGAGCAGTAAAAAAAAAATTTTTTTTAATTTAGAAATGGGAGCAGTTTCTTTGCTTGACTCATTCCCATTACTCTTCAGAAGTAAAAGAAATGGAGTGGAGGGCAGGGAGCATGAAAGCAATGGCATTATAGCAAAAACAAGAAAAAAACAGCACAATATTAAAAGAGTTTTTCCTCTGAGTGGGAGGATTATGGGTGTTTCTCCTTTACTTCTGTGTGCGTTTTCATAATCCCCAATCTTCTACAATAAACAAGTAAACAAGAAAATTTTAAAGAGAGAGAAAGATATCAAAGGGTTTGGAGAAATCAAATTGAGACAATTCGAAGCAATACAACTATTACCGCTTAAAAGCAAATGCTTGCCCTGCCTCGGGCAGAGCCTCTGTTCATCTCCCCGCTTCTTCAAGAGCAACGGTCATTTGTCAAATATTATTCAAATGTCCACAAATGCCTGACCTTGGATGGAGAAGTGAAAGGTGGAGCTGTTGGCCTGGACAAAGTCAGAGTCAAGAAAGAATCAAAAGAAATAAAACACCTAGAGCACTATTAACTGCTAACCGGGTTCTTTTGGTGATGGCTGTAATTGGAGCTCATAAGAGAAGAGACGTCAGAAAGGAACTAGGAGGGGCGCCTGGGTGGCTCAGTCGTTAAGCGTCTGCCTTCGGCTCAGGTCATGATCCCAGGGTCCTGGGATCGAGCCCCACATCGGGCTCCCTTCTCCGCGGGAAACCTGCTTCTCCCTCTCCCACTCCCCCTGCTTGTGTTCCCTCTCTCGCTGTGTCTCTCTCTGTCAAATAAATAAATAAAATCTTTAAAAAAAAAAAAAAAAGAAAGGAACTGGGAAATTAGAGCTGGCCCAGAAAGGAAATGGGGGTTTGGATAAGCTGCCCTGGTTCTCCACACACAAAAATCATGGCTAGGCTGAAGTGTCCCGGTAGTTCCATCTCGTAGATAATATGGTTCAGCCTTAAGACAAAGCAGTACAGTATTCACGTACCCTTGAACCTTTGTCAAAGTGTCACTGTAAACTTCTGCCTTCTAATGAGTCAACTCAAAATTATAGCAATGTCTGTTTTTCAAATTGTATATTTGTAACTTTTTTTTTTAAGTAGGCTCCACGCCTAGTGTGGAGCCAAACTCAGGGCTTGAACTCACAACCCTGAGATCAAGACCTGAGCTGAGATCAACAGTCTGACGCTTAACCAGCTGAGCCACCCAAGTGCCCCTGTAACTTTTTTTTTTTTTAAAGATATTATTTATTTATTTGAGAGAGAGAATGAGAAAGAGAGGGCATGATATGGGGGAGGGTCAGAAGGAGAAACAGACTCCCCGCTGAGCAGGGAGCCCGATGCGGGACTCGATCCCAGGACCCTGGGATCATGACCTGAGCCGAAGGCAGTCGCTTAACCAACTGAGCCACCTAGGCGCCCTGCCCCTGTAACTTTTTATTAAATTATAATATCATATTTAAAGTGCCTAAATAATGGCTCCATTAATTTTCACAAACTGAACATACCCAGTAGAACGAGCACCCAGATCAAGAAACAGAACAGCAACAGAAGCCCAGAAGCCCTTCTTGTGTCCCTTTCCAGTTACTACCCTTCCAAGGGTTACTGTCATTTTGACTTCTAACACCTAGATTGCTTTATCTGTTTTATACTGCATACAGAAGGAATTATACAGTAGGTACTTTTTGGCATCTGACTTCTTCCTCTCAACCTTCTATTTGTGAGACTCATTCACATTGTTATACAGAGTAGCAGTTTGTTCATTTTCCACTGTAGGAACACACACCACTTACTTACCTATTCCACAGATGTTAGGCATGTAGGTAGTTTCTAGTTATGGCTGTTATAATTAGTGCTGCTATGACTACTTCCATGAATGTTTTTCCATGGACGTAAGAATGCATGTCTGTTGGGTATGTTATCTGGGAGCAGAGAAGCTTCGGCTTTTGGAGATACTGCAAATAGACGTAGTAGTTTATCTGAGAATTAAGGGCCCATCTCTGCTTTTGCCTGTTCCTGGCTCTAACTAGGATGTCCTGTACCAGGCCTGATCTAAATCTAACCTTCCGTCATCCAAGACTGAGAGCTCCCAAACCATTCTATTTGCATCTACCTTAAAAATATTATCTTCATAGATATTGCCTATGCTTATTTTTTTCCCTAAAGAAAAGTCTGATCACCAGAAGGGCAGAACAAATTATATTGTAGTTAAAGGCAAATTATATTACCAAGGACAAGCCGTCTAGTAAAACACAACTTAGAATTATAATTATTTTCAAAATGAATCAATTATTCATATAAACCCAACCACTCACTGGTAAATTAATGAAAAATATAACAGTGTTGAGCTTTTTTTTAATAATTTTTTTTTTTATTTGCGAGAGAGAGAATGAGAGAGAACACATGAGAGGGGATAGGGTCAGAAGGCAAAGCAGACTCCCTGCTGAGCAGGGAGCCCGATGTGGGACTCGATCCTGGGACTCCAGGATCATGACCTGAGCCAAAGGCAGTCACTTAACCAACTGAGCCACCCAGGCGCCCCAGTGTTGAGCTTTTAATTGCTTCTATCACAAAACCCTTAACTTAAACTTCGGTTATCAGGCAGAAAAGAGGCAATTGGTTTAAAACAGGTGCATCAGGAAAAGCCTGTTACAACATGGCCCCAGAGCAAATATTCTCCAAGTCTGTGAAGTACATCTGTCCAATTTTTTCAGGCTTTCACTTTAGACAATCCTACGTAGTCCCTCTAAACTAATTACTTTTTTGCTTTTTTTTTTTTTTTTTGGATCAGGATCTTTTTCTAACATCTCCAGTATATAAGCTTTATAAGAGTCCTGTTATCTCAACCCTCAAGTTTAATTTCCTCCCCAGAACTGTTTTTTTTTCCCCCAGAATATTAAATGTCAGAAAAACAGCAGATAAAAAGATTACTGAGTGGTGATAGAGCTTCAATAAATGAGGGCTTCCAGCTGGTGTTGCTACTTCCTCTTCCCAAAAAGTAATCTTTTTTGATATTAAACATCACTTGTGACCTTTAAAAAGAACTCCCTAAGTCATTCATTCACAATAAAATCTGGTTAGACTATCCCAGTAGGGAATAACATAAAATGATGCCAATTTTCCATTGTAAGACCCGATAATGCTCCATGACACACTTTCAAGATTGCTGAATAAGTGTGAAATGGTCCAAATAACAATCCAATATATTTTGCTGGGCACCATCAGGTTAATAAACTACAAATAAACACAATCAGGAGAGAGAAATGAGAAACAGAGTCATTTCAGAAAAAATAATTCCCCCCATATTATATTCCCTATGAAGATTGAAAGAAGAGGCAATTTGTTCTTGGTACCAGACCTGTGCCCATAGAAGCAGAGAGGGCGGCCGCTGCAGTGGTGGGGGAGGGAGAGTCATAAGGAAATGACCCCTCACAGCAGAAAGGAATGAGCTGAAGGGCATGGGAAGGAACTTCCTGGGCCCTTCCATGGCACCTGGAATCCCCACTCTGCTGGACTCCTGAGGTTGTGACAGGTCACAGACTGTTGTGACCAGTATGTTTATTCACTCAACAAATATGTGTGAAGGATCTATAGTGTCCCATATTCTGTTCTAAGGTTTGGAGATTCCATGATGAACAACACAGATCTGGTCCCTGTCCTTATGGAGCTAAAGATCTAGAAGAGCAGGTAAAACAGGAATAAATGAGTACATAGGTAAATTCTAAAAAGTGAGATCTAGGGTGCCCCCCCCCCCCAGAGAATATGAAAGCAACTAAATCTGGATGCGGGGACAGGGGGCCAGAGAGTGACTTGGTTACATACAGCATGTGCTAGAGTTTGCCACTGTTAAATATGTTGAATCCATTATTCATAACGAATGCCATCTTTAGCCAGGAGAGTGGTATTTATCGTCTTTCCACTAGTCATTTCCATGCCATTAATTTTTTTAAAGATTTATTTATTTGAGAGACAGAGAGAGCACGAGTCGGGGGAGGGCCAGAGGGAGAGAATCCTCAAGCAGACTCCCCACTGAGCATGGAGCCGGATATGGGGTTATAACCCAAACTGAGTGGGCGCTGCAGACCAGGGGTCCTCAGGGCACAATGCAGATATTTTGCTCCCTACCCTCCGGTCTAGACCCACTCTCCACCTGGCTCCACCCTGCTCTACCCTGGGAGGCTGACTCATGCACTGCATCGATGGATGGGTGCCTTTGCTCTCTGTCTTGGAGCTAGGAACCGGGGGCAGGGTGGGGGGGCTCGGCAGGAGATGCAAAGAGGGAGAAAGGTAAGGTCAGATTCCTTACTTCCCTGGCTCTCTTCCAGGGTGGTTGCCGTGGGCTGGCTGCATCCCTCCACCCAGCTCATGGCTCTGGTCAGGCAGCCCTCTCAACATAGCTCCTGTGAGCGTGCTCTCTCTGGGTTTCTACGCCTGGGCACTGTGCTTCCCCTTGTGCTTTCCTCACCTGCTCACACCTTTGTACATAATGTCTTTATTTAGCTTTCCTCAAATTACCTGGTCGGACAGTGTCATCTGCAGCCCACCAGGGCCTGAACTGAAACAGTCATGCAGCAAGGATTTCAGGGAGGGGGTGCTGGTGAAGGCCTGAGAGACAAATGCAGACACGAAGATGCTTGTGGGAGATGGCAGGGGGCGGCGGGGGGGAGGCTAGGGGATGGAAGGTCATGATGGCGGGGAAGAGGGGATGATGGGAGAGGTGGGATGACAGACTAGCCACGGACTACAGCACTTACGGGAAACCTACTGTGTGCCAGGCACTATTCCACAGGCTTGAACATAACTCACTGACCTCCTGTATCTTTCTCATGAAGCATCCCATTGACGGATCAGGAAACGGAGGCACAGAGAGGCCTAGGGAGTTGCTCAAGGTCCTAAGCTAGTAAGTGGGGAAGCTTAGATTCAAACCCAGGGAGGTCTGGTATCAAAATAATGTTCTCAGCCTCTGTGCTAGAATGACCACTCTGGCTGGGGCAAAGAAAGGGACTTCAGAATTCAAGATCTTGCAGGAGGAAGGCACTGGTGATGACATTCTTGGGACAGCCATCTGAGCAGATCGCTGAAGTAAAGCTACTTGAAGAAAGTCTTGCTACCCTCCACAAACCCTGCCTCGGTGACAGTGCAGAATCCTGTACAGATATCTGAATGGCAGAAATCCTGAAGGAAACAAAAAGACCGAATCCAAATAAATTATAGTCATTTGTGTTATAAACCACAGCTATGATCCTAAGAAACCTCACATTACCAAAAAACATACATAAGTAATTATTTCAATATGGGAAAAGGAGGGTTATGGTCACAGAGAATTGATAAAGCTAAATAATTCTTCCTGTAGGAGCTTCGATCATAGAGAGTTTAATGACATTTTGTTGCCATCTGAAAATCATGAATGGCTTGAGCACATACCAACAAAAGAGAACCTTGAACAGCACAGGACAATAACCTGCTGCCAAGTTCACACCCACTGACGATAAAGAAAAGCCCAGGGCTCCCTCCGATGGTGCTTAAATCACAACCCCTCAAGGTCCAGAAAATGCAAACCATGCTTCTCACGTGCGCAGGTTCGTAATAACCAGTTCTCGAGACGAAAACTGACACCATAAGGGAAATATCAATCAGTGATGTTTGTGTAAGGTCTCTTGCAGCAGATAAGATCGTGAAAACAACAGTGCTCGGGAAAACGAGGAGCACCAGGGACAGGGAACGATAGCACGTTCCTCCCCTTACTTCTTCTAAATGGCACCTCACCATCTTAACTCAGGCTGCCTTCCTTTGGCCAACAGAGCCAGGCCATCCTGTTCTTATTAATATCAGAAATAGCTTCCACGGCAATCGCTTTCCTTTCCTTCAGGAGAAAAGGAGGAGAGGACATGCTCCCTGAGTCAGACTCATCTATTTTTCATTTGCACCGTGGGCTGCCAAGCATGCCAGCCCAGCCGAGGCTGTAATGACGAATCCAATAACAAGCTCGTACAAACGTCGGCCGGGGGCCTGGGTTCAATAATCGCTACGACTGTGTTGACCGGCCTCTGCCTTCCTCTGTTCTTGCGGAACATCCTCTTGCTGGGTCCCACGCACAGTAAAGACAGGGCTGCACAAAATGATCCATTTCTACAGTCCTTCACTCAACATCTGGGGCTGGTGGCTGTGATTATGTGGACGCTCAGCTTTTCCGTGCAAGTGGGGGTGGGGGGGCGCTGGGGGGGTAGCAGGCAGATGACACTTGTTCATCAGTGATGTTCCATACGTTCATACAACAGGAGCCAAGAAAAGCTGACACTACTGAAAATATTTATCCTTTCAGGTTCAGACTGCTCATTTGTTTTATTTATTTATTTATTTTTATTTTTTAAAGATTTTATTTATTTATTTGACAGAGAGCACAAGCAGGGGGGAGCAGCAGAGGGAGAGGGAGAAGCAGGCTCCCCTCTGAGCAGGGAGCCCGATGCGGGGCTTGATCCCAGGACCGTGGGATCATGACCTGAGCTGAAGGCAGATGTTTAACCGACTGAGCCACCCAGGCACCCCTGCTCATTTGTTTTAAAGGAGTGCACCCTCTCTTTTGGGTAGAGCAGAAGGAGAGATTTGATGAAGTACTTTGGAAGGGATGTGGCTTAGCTAAGTGTATTGCCAGGTTTTGAAACTTCCCATTTTTCTGATGCCTCAACATCCCCACACACAGGCTGTGAGCATCCGCCCTAGCAGCGAGATACCCACCAGCTCGATAAGGCTGGTCCCTGCTACAGTTCCTCTTCTTCGCCCCACCCCCACCCCCGCCCTCGACTGTGACTGAGTGACACTCAAACACACCAATAAAATCTCCCGCCTTTGCTTGACTAGCCCACCCTGACCGCCAAAAAGGCACTTGCCCATGGGTGCATACTCTCGGCTCCCCACCTGCTTGGTTCAGTCTGCTCCCTGGGTGCTCCTCCCAGGTGGCCTCCCTCCTCTAGGCCCTGTGAGTATAATGGATCCTCTCATTTCACATGCCTCTCTGTAATTTCTGTGGCTATGTTGGAATCATCCTCAAAGACCCCACAAGGGAGACTTACTCCCCCGTTTACATGACGCTAAGCCACCCAGTGGTTCTGGAAAGGAAGCTAAGGCCCCTGATGACCGTGAGGATCAAGATACAGGCCACAGGAATGGACCCCCAATTTTAGGTTTGAAAAATGCCGTCTGAACATTAGGGTTTGGAAAAGACAATCTAAATTTTAGGATCTTCAAATAAAATTGGAAGGACGCAAGCTTCAGTCCACATTGCAGAGAACTGGGGAGTTCATCAGAAAATTACTCCTGGATACTGGACACATATCCCCCTTAAACATGCAACCTTCGTGACACCGAATGAACCAGGTGTACCACCATCTTCGGCACAAGTTGTAAAGCAAAATATCTGTGTGTTCTGCTTGGTGAACAAATGGATACTTGCAGATCTTTCATGTGATAGGATTCAAGCTGTTTATAAAAAACAAAACAAAACAAAATGATATAGAAAATTGCCTTCCTAGACAGAAATATAGAATAACAACGTTTGGGCGCCTGGGTGGCTCAGATGGTTGGGCATCTGCCTTAGGCTCAGGTCGCGGTCCCTGCTCAGCGGGCAGTCTGCTTCTCCCTCTGCCTCTGCCTCTCTTCTCTGTCTCTCGTGAATAAATAAATAAAATCTTTAAAAAAAAAAGAATGGCAACATTTATGGACATCACAAAGAATCCAATTCTTTACATGAAAAACAAAAAGCAAGCTTCATCTTCTAAAGTCAAGATTGGGAAACCTGTTGCTGAGAGCACCTCTTCTGGTCTCTTCCTCGGGGATCCGACTATACAGAGCACAGCCCTGCTCCTGTGGGCGGGGCTATGCTGTTCAGAGCCGCCGGGGGCTCTTTTTTTTTTTTTATTATTAAAGATTTTACTTATTTGACAGAGAGCACAAGCAGGGCGAGCAGCAGAGACAGGGAGAAGCAGGCTCCCTGCTCCATCCCTGGACCCTGGGATCATGACCTGAGCCGAAGGCAGATGCTTAACCAACTGAGCCACCCAGGCGCCCCCGCCTGTGGTTCTTAAAATTCTTCAGTTAAGGTTCACAGGGAGGAGATGGTCCATTCACATCCCGCTCCATTCTATGCAAGGAGTCACTCCGAAATAGTTCTCCTTTTCCCCTTCACCTTGCTCTACCTGTCCCCCCCCCAATCTGATTTCCCCTTCTCTTGAGCACACAGCTAGGCTGCATTTGCCAGCCTCCTTAGCTGTCAAGTGTGGCCACAGGACTAATCCAGAAGCCCAGTGCCGGACTGTATGTGGGGCAGGGGAGGTGGGGGTGAGTGGAGGGGTGGGTGGGAGGAGAGGCACAGGCCTGGCTGGGGTGGGTTGGAGAAAATGAGAAGGGAAGAATGGAGAGAGTGAGTAGAGACAAATTAGACATGTCTTTCACAGCCCTTTGCTGTAAAAAGGAACAGAAACGTGGGGCAGGAGCCAAAGAACAATATGGGGTCAAGGGAGGACTTCTCTTTTTTTAAGATGAGGGATATTACAGCCTGTTTTAGGTGGCTAAGATAAGCCAGTCGAGAGGGTAAAATCAATATGCAGGAAAGAGGAGGTAAGTGGAAGTGTGAGGCATGTGACCGTGACCCGAAGAGGAGGTGGGACAGCCTACCTTAGGAGGGACCGGCTTTAAATAGGAGCAGAGATAACGTACCCACTCTAACAGATGGGGGCCTCTGGGGACAGGGGCAGGCAGCCCGCAGTGACAAAGTTCTTTTTCTGTTGTTTGAATTTCCCAGTAAAATAAGAAGCAAAAGCAAGATTTGGGGCTCAGAGGGTGATCCTTAGAAGAGGTAGTAGAAACAACCTGGTTTCCTCTAGATCCCGGCAACAAGCAGCCTCAAGCTGGACCAGTGGGGCGCCAAAGCTCACTGGGCAGCCCAGCTACCAACCCAAGGACTGCTGAGCCACCTCTTTTTCTTCCCTTCTCCCTTTATTTTCAAAAATTATTTATTTACATATTGTCACTGCAGGGTCATGTTCATGTTGTGAGCTGCGACTTAGTTTCAGCAAAACAAAATAATGTGTAACATTAAATTAATGTTGTTGATTTATTAGTTTTGTTCTTTACTGTCTTGGCTCTTTAGCTGTGTAAGCACCCTAAGCCTGAGGCATTTTTTGACCTTAAGCCTTCTCACCACATGTGCACACACACAGTTAATTATGCAAGGTGATGGATGTTAATTATTTTGATCTTGGTAATTATTTCACCATATATAATCAAATCATGTTGTACACTTTAAAGACAT
This sequence comes from Leptonychotes weddellii, assembly GCF_054177405.1. Classification (NCBI taxonomy): domain Eukaryota; kingdom Metazoa; phylum Chordata; class Mammalia; order Carnivora; family Phocidae; genus Leptonychotes; species Leptonychotes weddellii. The sequence goes on along the minus strand of NC_138378.1, from coordinate 28,214,616 downwards.
ACAATTTTATTTGTCAATTATTCTTCAACAAAGCTGTAAAAAAAAAAAAAAAAAAATACCAGGCCCATTTCTAAGGAGAGAAAACAGTTGGGAAACGCAGGCTTAGCAGCCAGGAGGGTCAAATGTAGGCAAATCTCTCAGGAATCAAGACCAGGCAGAGAAAACCCACCAATCTTTTAACAACACTTAAAAAACTAAAAATCCTTGATCCATTCACTCTCAGTTTTCCTAGTAAACTCTTCCCACTCCATGAGAAAAATACTAATGCCCCAATAGGAAATACAGGCTGAGGACATTTACAAAGAATTGATAGGTAAAGAAATGTGAATGGCCAATAATATGAAAACATTGCATTCACCCACAGAGGCAGAAAATAGAATGGTGGTTGCCGAGGACGGGGCAAGAGGAGTGGGGAGTGAGTGTCTGATGGGTACAGAGTTTCAGTTTGGGAAGATAAAAAAGTTCTGGGGGCGCCTGGGTGGCTCAGTCGGTTAAGCATCTGCCTTCAGCTCAGGTCATGACCCCAGGGTCCTGGGATCGAGCTCTGAGTCGGGCTCCCAGCTCAGCGGAGAGACTGCTCTCCCTCTCTCTGCTGCTCCCCCTGCTTGTGCTCTCTTGCTTTCTCTCTCTGTCAAATAAATAAGTAAAAACTTTAAAACAAACAAAAAACCATTTGAGCCAGGTGCCCCTCAATACACATCCTAAACACACATCTTCTCAGAGTTGCCAGTTCCAGTGTGCGTGAAGCAGGGCCCAACACAAAACACGTGGGACAGTTATGTTCATAGTGGCATTATCTGTAAGAGTAAAAATATTAGTGATAGTCAGCAAAACACGGTTAATAAATTATGGCATGGCTGTATAATGGAATGTTTTTCAGCCATTAAAAATGATATTTTGGGGGCACCTGCGTGGCTCAGTGAGTTAAGTGTACAATTCTTGATCTCAGCTCAGGTCTTGATCTCAGGGTCATGAGTTCAAGCCCTGTGTTGGGCTTCATGCCTACTTAAAAATATATATATATATTTATTTTATTTTATTATGTTACGTTAATCACCATACATTACATCATTAGTTTTAAAAAAGATATTTTTGAATTTAAATGCTATTTTTAAAAGGCTCACAGTATAATGTTTACAGAAAATTGAGACAGTTGGCAAAAATGGAATTGGGTCTGTAGCTTAGATAATAGTTCTGTATAAACGTTCATTTTCCCAATTTTCATAATTGCACTGTACTTATATAAGAAAGCAACCCTGTTTTTTAGGAAAGACACACTGCACTAAAGTATTTATGGGTAATAGAGCATCATGTCTATACTTACTCTCAAATGATTAAGAGAAAATAATAATATACAGAGAATGATGAAGCAAATGTGGCAAAATGTTTACAATGGGAGAATCTGGATAGAGTGTATAATTCTTTTTTTTTTTTTAAGATTTTATTTATTTATTTGACAGAGAGAGAGAGACAGAGAGAGAGGGAACACAAGCAGGGGAGTGGGAGAGGGAGAAGCAGGCTTCCTGGCGAGCAGGGAGCCCGATGCGGGGCTCGATCCCAGGGCCCTGGGATCATGACCTGAGCTGAAGGCAGACGCTTAACGACTGAGCCACCCAGGCGCCCCCAGAGGGTATAATTCTTTAGAAAAGCAAATAACCCAATAAAAAAAGGTCCAACGATACGCACAGGCCATTTACAGGAGAATAAATAAAGATGTCTAATAAAATTCTACAGGATGATGCTCAACCTTATTAATAAGCAAGTGAAATGCAAATGAGTTATTTTTTACCTGTGTTGGCCAGGATGTGGGGCACTTTTGGCACAGCCTTTTGAAATGTTATCAGTAGTTATCTAACAAATTTGGAGATGTGCATGCCCTTTGATGCAGTAATTCCACTTCTAGGGCGCTATTCTACAAAGGGGAAAAAGGTGCATGCACAATTATACAGAGAGTGTGATCCTTCTTTGGTTAACAATAAAAAGCTACAAGTAAATCACAAAAATGGGAACAATGATTAATGATTACCTCCTGGTTTTAAAAAGGAGACTGTGTTCTCAGCGCTGCTTCTTAAAAATATATGAAATAGTCCACAACTGCCAAACGATGGAAAGAGCCCAGATGTCCATCAACGGATGAATGGATAAAGAAGATGTGGTGTGTGTGTGTATATATATATATATATACACACAACTGAATATTATGCAGCCATCAAAAAATGAAATCTTGCCATTTGCAGCGACGTGGATGGAACCAGAGGGTATTATGCTAAGCGAAATAAGTCATTCAGAAAAAGACAATTATCATATGACCTCACTGATATGTGGAATTTAAGAAACATAGAGGCAGAGATCATAGAAGAAGAGAGGGAAAAAGGAAACAAGACCAGAGAGGGAGATAAACCATAAGAGACTCTTAATCTCAGGAAACAAACTGAGGGCTGCTGGAGGGGAGGGGGTGAGGGGATGGGGTAACTGGGTGATGGACATTGGGGAGGGCATGTGATGTAATGAGCACTGGGTATCATATAAGACTGATGAATCACAGACCTGTACTTCTGAAACCAATAATACATTATGTGTTAATTAACTGAATTTAAATTTAAAAAATTGAATCAAAAATATCTGAAATATTAAAATAGGTAGGAAACATACAAAAGCGACTACAGCAAACCTCCATGTACCCGCCAACCAGAGTTAACAAATGTGAAGTTATAAGACAATAAGTCATTAGATATATTTGAGCACCATCCCAACTTTTTTCCACCCTTCTTCTTCCAGAGGTTCTTCTTCCTAAGCTTTCTTCTTTAAGCTTTTCTATATTTACAATGAAAACCTACTATCCTCATAATAACCATAAGCCTTTGGGAAAAGCAGCATGGATGCAAAACAAGCAAATCACTTGCACGCTGCTCAGTATGTCTGGGAGACTCTGGTAATTCCGTCTGACTACCTGTTACTGGAGAAACTGCTATTGTCAGGTACCTTCACTTGTGTGCCACAGGACTGGCTCACTGGAGGGTTGAAATAAAATGCCATTTGGGAACCAGTAGCTTTCACGTTTTAATGCGCAGGTAATTCTCCAGTGGAACAATAGCTGGAACAATACCAGTTGCAGCACGACTTAGCCAGCAGGTGCTGTACCCATTACCTTTCCTTCTAGTCCAACTGCTCTGTTACTGTTAAGGAATCTACCATCCAGAGCAAGCATGTGACTTGCTCGAGACCAGACCCCAGGTCTGCTATGGGGGAGAAGAAGGGAGGGCCTCCACGAGCAAGATGGCGCTGGATCCCTTTGCGTCCCTTTTTGGAAAATAAGAACTAGAAGGGTTCCCAGAATGTTCCACTGAAAAAAGGTTCCCTCTTCAGATTTCCCACAACTTAAGCCTGGTCAGTGCCCCCTTCAGTGAACAAAACAGATGGGGCTTTTCCTTTGTACTGGATCACTGGTCTTATTCGGGTTGAGATTTATTCAGCCACACTCAAAAGTCTTGGCAAGCAAACCCTGCCTCTCAGGTGTCAGCTCTCTGGCCCTATGATATGACAAGGAATTACACAATTGGCCTCATTGCTGAGACTTAAGGACACACATACACACACACACACACGCACAGCCCCATAGCTCTGGGTTTTCACTTTTACATCTCTCAAGAAGATAAACAATGGAAGCAGTAAATATCAATGCCCCTGAGCCAACATCATAGACTTTTAAATGAAATTTTGCATGGTCAAGCCCATGTGGTAGCCAGCCTCCATGATGGCCCCCAGAGATTCCCCTCTCCTGATGTTGATGTTCACACTCCTGTGTAGTCTCCTTCCGGGCTGTAGCACGGTTGGTCTGTGTGACCCAGGGAACAGGCAGAAGTGATGTCTGTCACTTCTAAGATTAGGTTATGAAAGGCACTGTGGCTTCTGTTTTGAACCCCCTCGCCCTCCAACTCTGTCTCCTCACTCAGGCAGAAGTCAACCGCCCTGTCTTGAGGACACTCAGCAGCCCTGTGGAGAGGCCCATGTGGAGAATTAAACGAGTCACATGAGTGAATCTTCTGGGAAGCAGATTCTCTGGCTCCAGTCGAGGCTGTAGCTTGATTGCAACCTCGTGAGAGACCGTGAACCAGAACCCTCCAGCTGAGCCACCCCCAGACTTCTGTCTCCAGAAACTGTGAGATAATTAATGTTTGTTGTTTTAAGCCACTGAGTTTTGGGGTAATTTATTACTCCCAATAAATAACTCCCTCTCCCTCAATATCCAGTCTGTTATAACAATAACTCTAGTTTTACTAAACTATATTTTAGAGGTTAAAAAATGTTGGTCACAGACTTTCTTTCTTTTTTTTTTTTTTTAAAGATTTTATTTATTTATTTGTCAGAGAGCTAGAGCACAAGCAGGGGGAGTGGCAGGCAGAGGGAGAAGCAGGCTTCCCACCGAGCAAGGTGCCCAATGCGGGACTCAATCCTAGCATCCTGGGACCATGACCTGAGCCGAAGGCAGACACTTAACTGACTGAGCCACCCAGGCATCCTGGTCACAGACTTTCACATAATTTTTAAAGCCCTTTATTTAATACATATAATTGATGGATCCAAATTTTTAAAAAATTTTCTCAGTTGACTGAACTCAAATAGTAAAAGATTCTTCAAAGGACTACAGATTGCTGTCATAACATCCAATATCCAAGCAAATTGTATATTTCAGAGAAGGACTGGAAAGTTCTTTATTTCACGAGGCTTTAGGGGAGCTGCCTTCCCAGCAGGCTCTCTCTGAGCACCTGCTGAAATCCTCCATGTGGCTCTCAGCCCGCTCCGGATCTAGGACAACACAAGGGCTTTTAGGTACGCCTGGCTGGCTTTGTCATCCCTGGTCTCTTTCTCTAGAACACTGTAAATCAAAGGCCCCAGCTAACGCTTATACATCAAACCTGGAGATGAAAAGAAGACGAGACCAAAAGAGACATAAATAAAACCCTTCCCCTGTGAGATAGTACGGCAGCTGGCTAAGCGATCACTGAATGCCAGCCTCAAGTAACATTTTCCCTTCTTGATTTTATGAACTTAGCCTGGTCTTTCACAGCTCTTCTTTTTTAAGCCTACCCATGACAAACAATTCCAAGCTTGCCTAGTAAAAATACCACTGAGGGAGAATGTCTTCTAATCTGAACATTTCAGAGGCTGATTTCTTGGATTTTCTATCGCTAGAGGTAAGTACGTATCCAGCTCACACTTTATTCCCAGGAACAAACGCAGTGCCTGGCACACAGTAGGTGCTCACTCAATATCTGAATTTACTTTCCATCTCTGAGGGCCTATCAATCAATCAATCAATCAGTCAAAGGGTATCTGTTGAGGGGCTATGGGTATAGCACAGAGCCAAGAGCTGTGAGGACCACGAAACTTAACACAGCAGATACATACCTGAAGCACTTAAAAAAAGATTATCAAGCCCTCCTGGTGAATCCACTGGAATCCAGTGTTCTTTATATAGAAACACAAAGTTGTGACTTTCTTAGCAAGTTACGTGATGTTTTAAATATTCTATGTAGTTCCTGTGGTACCTGAAAACGGTAAGCATTCACTGGGTACTTTATCTGCTGAGGGCCAAGCAGTTACACAGGTGAGCATTACAGTTCATAAGCAAAGTCTGGGATTGGAAATAATGTATAAGGGTAAGAGTAGAGATGATTTTGTTTCCTTCTAATATTCTGTATTTTCAACATCTCCTCCAATTAGCATGTATTAGTTTAAATAAAGTCAGAGGAAATAAATGTACTCTTAAAGGAGTGGAATGAGATGGAAGGGGGAAAAAGATCAGGCAAGTCAACAACGAGTCAGGGAAAGGCGACCTCTGAGGAAGAGCATTAGCTGTGGAGTCTTCGGATCTGGGTTCAGATCTCAGCATTGCTACAGTATCAGCTGTCTCTGGGCAGATAAGTTTGCCTTTCTGAGCCCCCACTTCCTACTCTGTAAAATAGGGATAATAGTGTCTTCTTCAGGTAGAAAATGAAGATTAAATGAGACAGTATACTTGAAAGCTCTAGGCACAATGGTCAGGGTGGAGTCATGGCAGGTATTATCTCTACATTATCATGGGTGACAGGGAGTGATATCTGATGCAATTCTTGGGGTCTCTGTGTCTCTCCTGATACACAGCTGAAGAACTTTCCCCTCCCCCCATTCTTCTACACCGTCCTGTTTTACCCCTTCTTCTCTTCTTTTTTTCTACTGCTTTTGTCTCTGCCAGTTACGTAAACCCGCCGGCGTGCTTGGGTCTGCCGGTGGGATCTAGTTTCGTGAGGCAGGGTCAGGTCACGTGATCCAGGATCCTGCCATCCTACCATCTCAGTATGTGATTGCAAGCCTCTTAACTCACTCTTGGCAACTTTGTGTCATCTAACGTATAAAATGGTGACAGGACCCCTGCCTTTACTTACAACAGGAAAATATTCGAAGAAAAAAAGATCTAAGTAAATAGCCTCCAGCAAGGACAGAGTAGCTGACGCCAGACCTGCCCTTCTGCTGTGAACAGCTAGAAAGCTGGACAAAACCACTGCTTCCAGATACTGAACACAGGACGTTTAGGAGAGAGAGGGGAAACAAGTAAGATGTGCCTACGACTGCCCCCGCTTTCTGCCTGGAGGCAGCTTCTGGCCCACAGTGCCAGGAGGGAGAATCCAAGCAGGGCACAGAGACTGGAATTTGAGGTACCTGAAATTTAGGAAGCCAAGTCCTGCAGAGGAGGGAGTTGCATAGAGAGAAAACTCCAGAAATCAGCATAGAGTTTATTCTTTAGAGTTTCACTGAATACTAACCTGTGCATATTTAAGACAGAAGTCCAAAAAGCCAGGCAAAGCCAGGGGAGCTGGGAGCTGGACACCTCTCAGAAGCCCCACAGGGCTGGGAGGCACGCATGTTCTGACGGTCAAAGTGGAGCGCCCTTGTTGAACAGCTGGGGTATTCAGAACAGACCCAGAAAGGTCACACCTTGGTAGGAACCTAAACTAGCTATAGAGTAAAGGCTGCCCTAAAATCACCCCAACAAGCTTAGAAACAAGCCTTGAAAGGATCAAGTCCACTAGCAAGTAATCTACCAGTTATACCATTACTGTTACATAAAAGCAAATTCCGTACAGGAAGAAAAGCAGCCCATGGGTCCCATAAAGTGGGATAATACTAAGAAGGATTTTCAGTGGTTACAGGGGGCTTTATAAAGAGTCCTTCTAGGGCGCCTGGGTGGCTCAGTTGGTTAAGCGACTGCCTTCGGCTCAGGTCATGATCCTGGAGTCCTTGGATCGAGTCCCACATCGGGCTCCCTGTTCAGCGGAGAGTCTGCTTCTCCCTCTGACCCTCCCCCCTCTCATGTGCTTGCTCTCTCTCATTCTCTCTCTCTCAAATAAATAAATAAAATCTTTAAAAAAAAAAAAAAGAGTCCTTCTAGAGCAGGCGTTGGCAAACTTTTTCTGTAAAGGGCCAGAAAGCTGTACAAAATCAGGCCTTGGGTCAGATTTGGTCCACAGGCCTTAGTCTGCCAACCTCTGCCAACCTCCGTCTTACTGAGCTATCACTGGTCTTTCCACGGCATACTCTACGGAGTTAGAATCTGCACTTTCACCAGCTCCCTCCCGGACTGATACACACATTTCCTCTTGAAAAGCACTGCCCTAAGGCAGCGGTTTTTTGGTTTTTTTTTTTAAAGATTTTATTTATTTGAGAGAGAGAGAATGAGAGATAGCATGAGAGGGAAGAGGGTCAGAGGGAGAAGCAGGCTCCCCGCCGAGCCGGGAGCCCGATGCGGGGCTCGATCCCGGGACCCTGGAATCATGACCTGAGCCAAAGGCAGATGCTTAACGACTGAGCCACCCAGGCACCCCCTAAGGCAGCGGTTTTTAAGCTTGGCTGCATATTAGAACCACCTAAGGAGCTTTTAAAAAATTCTGATCCCCAGGCTGCCCTCCTTACCCATTAAATCAGAGCTTCTAGAGGTAGATCCCAGGTATCAGTATCATTAAAGCCCCCTCCAGGTGATACCAATGTGCAGCTAAGGCTGAGAACCAAGGCTGAAGAGGCTCATTTAGTACAGTCACAACACAGAGAAAGCAGCCCGATGCCCCACCAGGCCCACTCGCTCTCAGAGACGAATGGATTCCAGAATCACAGAAAACCCCAAGGAGCGTGAGTGGTAAAAAAGAATGTTGGAGCTAATTCTTTTTTTTTTGAAGTATAGTTGACACACAATGTTACATGAGTTTCAGGTGTACAACATAATGATTCCAGAACTCTCTACCTTATGCTATACTCACAAGTGTAGCTCCTATCTGTCACCATACAACTCATTAGAGCTAGTTCTTTTTTTTTTTTAAAGATTTTATTTATTTATTTGTCAAAGAGAGAGGGAGAGGCAGATGGAGAAGCAGGCTCCCCACTGAGCAGAGAGCCTGATGCAGGACCCGATCCCAGGACCCTGAGATCATGACCTGAACAGACGGCAGATGCTTAACTGATAAGCCACCCAGGCGTCCCTAGAGCTAGTTCTTGATGTCTGTTTCCGGGACCCTGGTGGTGTGTGCCATTAAAAAAAGTAATCTTGGAAATGTAGACTCTATTTAAAAAGATGTTATCGATTTCAGACTCAAAAGTTAAACATTCAGCTAAAAGTAGACAACTCATTAATCTTTTTTTGACTTTGGAATTACGTTAAAGACTTCATTCCATAGGGCTGAGCTCAGAAGCATTTTAAATTCAGGAACATTGAACACAAAAAATACAGATATTCCTAAATAAACCACCACTGAGTGCTCAGTACTTTTCTTCAAGATTCTTGGGTCCCATACAATTTCACAGATGAGATTTACTTTTTCCAGTGTTTATAAATATTTAACACCTTTACAGATGCTTTCTGGATCAATACTCAGGATGCCATGGAAGAGAGGCAGTAATAGGTGTTTTGAGAAAAGCTGGCTCATTTCTTGATATACAAAACAACCACTTAACTCAGTTCTTTTTGTTTGTTTCTCTTTGCCTTTATCATTTGAGGAAATAGTGCTGTAAATACATGATTCTTCTTCCTGCTGCTCTTTTTTTTTTTTTTAAAGATTTTATTTATTTGAGAGAGAGAATGAGAGAGACAGAGCACATGAGAGGGGGGAGGGTGAGAGGGAGAAGCAGGCTCCCTGCCGAGCAGGGAGCCCGATGCGGGACTCGATCCTGGGACTCCAGGATCATGACCTGAACCGAAGGCAGTCGCTTAACCAACTGAGCCACCCAGGCGCCCTTCCTGCTGCTCTTTTATAATATTTGCATTTTCTCCCGTCCATAGAAAAGTACAGAAGCTCTTTATCACATGATTAAGTTTACAAGCAAAAGAAAAATCTATTAATTTACTCCATTAATACTAAAATTCTTCTAGACTCTATTCACATGTCACTTCTCAGAGAGGCCTTTCCTGGCCATGGTGTTTAAATCACACCATCTCTTATATTGCATTCCCTTCTTCCATAGCACCAGCTGATATATTATTTAATTTTTTGTTTTGTTGTCTCTGTACCCCTTCTGTACCCCCTCTAGCCATGACCGCAGTAACCAGAATTAAAGCTCCTTGAAGGCAAGGTCTTCACCTATTTCGTTCACCGTGTCTCCCCAGTGTCAAGCACATTATCATGCTCATTAATCATTTCTTGAATGGAAGAACAAACAACATCCACTACATTTTAAAGAATCCAGTCATCAGGAGTTCAGGCAAACAACCCAATACAGTAAGGAGAAAACCAAAAAGAACTCAGTGTGATGCATATGGCAACCTTGCCTCTCATCAGTGTAACCATTTACCCTGAAAGGCAGAGAGACAGACAACGTCACTGAGCTTGAAGCTTATAATCTACTAAAAATATCATCCACAAACTTCACAAAAATCTCTCCACCAAAGGAAATGTAATCCACAGAAAAGAATAGCCTTGCTGTCTTATAAGAGGCCACCCATTCACTTGTTCAAAGATACCAGAATTTTTAGAAATGGAAGAAAGGGCTCTTAAATTTCAGGCAGCATCATCTCTAAGCAGTAGGTTATTAATCATCTTACTACCATTTTCCAGTTGCCCCTTAAGCACCAGGGCAGCGGAAGGAGTGCTTTATGCACTATGTCCATCAAAGTGTCCCAGGTACTGGCCTCTAGACTCATGGTAGGCCATGATGAAATTCTCACCAGTCCATGGCCAACCGAGAAAACCAGCAACCACAGAAGGCTGATCTTTATTTGGGGATTAGGTCCTCTTTCTATTTTACATATTAAAATAGGCTTTCTTTTACGAAATGAGAGTAGATTTGTGGAGTCAGTGGTATAAGCTGTTTTTAAGGTCTTTCCTTGACAAAACAGAAAGTGGGCCCATCTATGTTGGTCCCCAAGAAAGAAGAAGGAGAGGAGGGAGAAGGCGGGAGAGGAGGAGAGGGAGAAGGAAGAAGAGAAAGGGAACCAAAAATGTATCCAAACTTTGACAAATGTCCCTAGGGTGAGGAGGGCAAAATTGCCCCTGGTTGAGAAACACTGGTTGAGTTATCTACACAAACGAGGGAGGATGGATGCAGTTATCATGAGATAGTGGTAGTTAGAAGAAAACCTGTCCGGGGCTGTAGCTAGATGCCGAGGGCCAACTGCACTGAGTCATTCTTGGTGGTAGAATGGCACTCCACCCAGGAGCAAGCTGAGGTGGGGAACTGGAGACCCACCTCACGCAAGACCATGGACACTGCTAATCAGACACCTGACCGCATGGATGTGCCTATAAAGGGAAAGAGGGATTTAACTGCGAATTCAGAGTGGATCAATCTAAATCTAAGGATCTACTTGAGAGCCATATCTGTTCATGCCATTTAGATGAACTCTAAACAGTTAGCATTCATTAAATTGGGTTAGTATTCATTAAATTCATTGAAATGGGTTGTCTATTCTTGTGCAAACATGAACATTCAGATCCCTTCTATTAGGCATGCATCTGGTTCTATAATGACTTTTTAAAAGCTGTCATTGTGATCACTTATGAACACAGTTTTAGAAAGAAAAATCCACCCCCAACATTTCTCACCTCCTCGTATGAGAAATTATTCTGTTTTAGCTCCACCTCTGGAAGTACGTTCTCATGATATATGTACCACAGCTCTTTATCGGCCACTATGGCAACTCGTTAAAAAGTGCCACCCCCTTAATTCCTGTGGTGTATTAATTTGGTGTTCCAAAACAAATATTTTACCATGAAATAATTCCTAGCAAATAATAAGATTAACCTCACTAAACTGGCTTCTATAACACTTCCACTATCTGTAAATATGTTTTTTGTACGTTTTTAAGGAGATCTTCTGTGACTATTGAAGGCTTCATTTTAAATATTCTCTGCTAGGGGCACCTGGGTGGCTCAGCCAGTTAAAATATTAAAATAGCATCCGCTGGTCGTTATGCAGCAAACCCTTAGAGAGGCAGCTCGTACCTGAGAAGTGAGAGCAGCCCTGCCAAGCTCCTTCCTGGGACCTACACTCAGCATCTCTGCATCAAGCCACCATAACTTTGAACTGTGTCTGTGGGCCTCTGTGTTTTACCTCAATTTATTCCATGCATCTGTTAGCAAGGTGTGTCCTAAGGTGTCAGGAAAGCTTAAAAGAGGTTATTTTTGGAATCTGGGAATGTTCAAAAATTTTTCCATATAAATTAATGGTAACTGCTTCTTCATTTTATTGCATTTTACGAAAGCTTTCATAGGAACACTCTACTTATGGATAGCACAGGAAACCTGTATCTAAAATGCAGCAATATAGTTCTTAAGGTATGATACGACTAATGAGAACAGGCATTCACCAAATGCACTGGGTAAGATAGATATGAGGAAGTCCACTACAAGATTATTTGTGAGAGGAAAATAGTGTGAACAACCTCAGCATCCATCAACAGACATCACGTTAAATAAATTATGGTCAAACCACACAACGGAATAGTACGTAGCCACTAAAAATATGAGATCTGCATGTACTAACATGGCAAGATGCCCTGATACAGCATTAAGTGAAAAGAGTAAAATAGAAAATGGTATGTCCAATAGAATCCCATTGGTATTTCTAAAGAAGAGATATGCACACTGTGTGTGCAACCTACGTGTATATGTATGTATGTATATGTATAGCTATACAGATATTTATGCTCAGAAATGTTGCACGGGAAATATCTGGAAAGATACACAAAAGGTATTTACAATTACCTCTAGGAAGCACTGAGGAGACACCAGACTTGTACGTTTCATTTTGTGCCTTCTGTACCACTTATTTTCCCAGCTTTTTCTTTTAAAAGGATGACTATTGCCTTCCTCACAAGTATCATAACTATCATACGTATATCAAAGTGGAGACCTCCCCACAAAGACAAGAAGAAAGATATGGTTTGGATTTATTCTCTTCATTCCCTAATGGCCTCTAGGGAGCATGAGTCCTGAAGCCTGACAAAGAAAGGCTACATCCTCAAAAGGGAAGTCTAAGGGGTGCCTCTTTTCCAGCAATGTTAAAATAATTCTAGGGCATTTGACTTGCCAAATTGGGAACATTCCACAGAAATAGGACTCTAACTTATGAAACGGCTTTGAATAATGCAGTGTTTTATAGAGAGAGAGAGAGAAATGGATATTATTTTCAGAAATATTTTCGGAAGTTAGGAGTTTCTATTATATTTGTGGATTTCAATCTTTTTTTTAAAAACCAATGATATCACTGTGCCAGTTTTGAGTCACAATTCAAGCACAATCAAATGTGGCCAAGAGCTGCCCTTGGCCCCGCACAGGAGAGGGACTTGAGACAAGGCTGGCTGAGGACTGGCACGGCGCTGTGGGGCTCTAGCTGAAAGCAGGGGGCGCTGTCGGGGCACACAGCTGCGAGCCCATTGATTCCTAAGCCAGTGCGTCCAGGAGCAAATGCGAGAACTCAAGGTAGAAGATTACAGGTAATGGTTACAAGACCACTTACTCTCAGACACCAAAAGCAAGTCTTGCAACAGAAAGAAACAATGTGTGGCAACCATCACAATCACCACTCTGCACCTTCCCCCACCCCAGGTCCCTCAGTTCAAACCCCCTGGGCGCACCAAATCACAAACACGGAATGTAATAAGGAATGCTGGGACCTTGTCTGAGCAGCAGATCGTGGGCAGTCCAGGTGGCTAGGAAAACCAACTCTCCCATCATTCTGCAGTGACATGGAGATGCTGAATCTCCCTGTCCATGGTCAGAAGCAGATGCCAGGAACCTCAGCAGTCCCTGGGACAACACCATGGGCCTCTGTGCCCTTTCTGTCGAGATTACTGTTTGGTTTCTTTTCGGCCTAAGCCTAATTCCTTCAGCACCTGGGAGGCTGCTTATCAAAACTGCATGCCTGACTGGTAGGAGTGGAAATGGACCCCAGCATCTATTGCAGAGAATCTGCTTCCTCACACTAATACAGGAAATGATCAGTGCTCCTTAACCATCATAAGGGATGGGACATATGAATGGCAGAAAAAGAGACAGGCAAATGTTCTCATGTTCAGCGGGGAGGAAGAAGATACAATCCATAAGTGTATTCATTACAGACCATTGAGCCTGATGCCTGAAGAGTTTAAACTGTGGGGTGGGACTGTCATCTGTGACACCTTTGTGTGCCCAACTCCATTGGGGAAGTATTATTATCCCCATAAAACAGATGAAAAAACTGAGGCTCGGGGAAGCTCTTTAACACACCTAAGGACACCAAGTAAAATGTGTTAAAGCCCTTCAAACCCCAAAAGGCTGTACTTTCTCCAAATTCATCAGAGAAACTGAGGTCACCAGGCCCAGCCATCAGTCCTACCACGCTAGGCCCACCTGTGTCTGATCACAAATTTAGCAGAGTTCAAGCACTTACATTCCTGTTTTGTTGTCTGTCCCACATAATCTACCTTTTCCTCTTTTTTAAGGAACTGAATGGCTGTTAACTAGACTTCTTGTGGTGATCATTTTGTAATATATACATATACTGATTATGTTGTACATCTGAAACTAATAGAATGCTATATGTTAATCATATCTCAGTTTCTAAAGAGATATTAGGGGCACCTGAGTGGCTCAGTTGGTTAAACATCTGCCTTCGGCTCAGGTCATGATCCCGGGGTCCTGGGATCAAGCCCCACATCGGGCTTCCCGCTCGGCAGGGAGCCTGCTTCTCCCTCTCCTTCTGCCCCTCCCCCAGCTTGTGCTCTCTCTCTCTCTCTCTCTCTCTCTCTATTTCTCTGTGTCAAGTAAATAAATAAAATCTTAAAAAAAGTAAAAAGACATTACATAAAAAAGAAAGTGATACAATGTATTACTATAGAAAAGCCTAATTTCTTAAAGAATCCAAAAGGGGGTTTGGGACACTGATCGATAAAGAAGAGTAAGAAGGGGAAACAGCATCCTATCCCTGCAGCTTCATGACCCGTAGACCAGAAGTCAGGCATTAAGGTGCAGCTTGCCTATGTTGGGACAATACTGTCTCCTTAGAGGGAAAAAGGGCATTCGGGGTTCGTGCTGTAAGATGTTGCTTTTCTCTCAGCTAATAACTGGAGCCTTGCCTGGGTTCCTGCCACCTGGACTCCACCCAGATACCCTGCACGGGGCCTGGGCTTTATTCCAGCACCAGCGCATAGTCTTCTTTCCTGCAAACCAACTGCCAAGGAGTCTTTGAATATGTACAATCTCTTGGGCTCTTTGTTGTTCTCCTGCCTTTGAACACCTTGTTTTCCGAAAGTCAACAGGAAACATCTTGTGCAAAACTGAATAAAATCCTGCTTCTTGGGCGCCTGGGTGGCTCAGTTGGTTAAGCGACTGCCTTCGGCTCAGGGCATGATCCTGGAGTCCTGGGATCAAGTCCAGCATCGGACTCCCAGCTCGGCGGGGAGTCTGCTTCTCCCTCTGACCCTCCCCCCTCTCATGCTCTCTCTGTCTCATTCTTTCTCTCTCAAATAAATAAAATCTTAAAAAAAAAAAAAATCCTGCTTCTTCACGCAAATTCCCGCTAGGAGCACCAGCATGTGTCCCTGTGCCAGGCACAGAGTGTCAAGTGCACTGGGACATATGACTGGGTGACAGGGATGGCGGACGGACGGACACCTGCACCACAATAACTTCTGCCATGAAATTCTTGGGGTACACCTTGTGTGAGGCCATGATTGACATGTTCTTTCTTAAAAAATATTTTATTTCTGGGCGCCTGGGTGGCTCAGTTGGTTAAGCGACTGCCTTCGGCTCAGGTCATGATCCTGGAGTCCCTGGATCGAGTCCCGCATCGGGCTCCCTGCTCAGCAGGGAGTCTGCTTCTCCCTCTCCCGCTCCCCCCTCTTGTGCTCTTTCTCTCTCTCACTCTCTCTCTCAAATAAATAAATAAAATCTTTAAAAAATATATATTTTATTTCTTTATTTTAGAAAGAGAGCATGGCAGGGAGGGGCAGAGGGAGAAGAGAATCTTATGCAGGCTCCACGCTGAGCACAGAGCCCAAGGCTCGATCCCACGACCCTGAGATCATTATCTGAGCAGAACCCAAGAGTCGGGCGCCCAACCGACTGAGCCACCCAGGTGCCCCAGGCTGTGCTTGACATGTTCTTGTGCAGCCACAGATCAGCTCTAAGATACAGAAAGATTACAGACCCTGAGCAAACAAAACTAGCCTGCAGGAACTGTTACATAAAAAACACTAAAGGAGACAGTATAAACTAGTTATTTATTTTCTTGCTCTATGCTAATGTTTCACATTAATTTTATTTTTTAAATTTATTTTTTTAAAGATTCTTTTATTTATTTGAGAGGTGGGGGGCAAAGGGAGACAAGAGAGAATCTCAAGCAGACTTCCCGTTGAGTGCAGAGCCCAATGCAGGGCTCAATCCCAGGACCCTGAGATCATAACCTGAGCCAAAATCAAGAGTGAGACACTTAACTGACTGAGCCACCCAGGCATCCCTCTCGTTAATTTTATTGATCCAGCATAGGATCTTTCAACTGAGGCAGGAGACAGGCTCCCAACACCCCAATAGCAAGCCCACCATCACCTACTCTTATTATTCTTGTTTTATTCCTTTAAATGTTAAATCCAAGGCCGAGGCTTCTAGGGGTTCCCCTGAAACCACATGCCACATTTGAAGCCCATTCTCCCCTCCCCTGGGGAAAGCTTTTTACTCTATCAGATTCTCAAAGGGATCTGAAATCAAACCATGGTAAAGCACAAATGTCTTCAAGCCTTCAAGAATGTTGTATTAAAATACAGCCCCTCTTGAGTTGCAAGTGTTGGGGGCTGACTGAGTATGGGCAGAGGGCAGGAATAAGCCCGGGACAGTGAGAAGGAACAGCCAGCGCTGGTCATCAGGCCAGATGGGAGCCAGAGCAAAATGTAACCCATTTCACTTTGTCTTGGCACTGGCCCTGGCCTGTAGCAGGCATGACAGAGAATTTGATTGTGTAACCATTAGAACTAACCTCCAGAAGCCCTGCTGCATTACAAGGCCGTGGCTTGAAGGAAGCACCTGGTTAGCTGGGGAGCAATGTGGCATGTGGTGATCGCTGACTAAGCTCTGGAGATCAGCTGCTTAGTTCCACCACGGCCTCGGTGAAATAACCTAGCCACGCATCAGTTTTCTCAACTGTCAACGCGGATAAAAATAGTCTCTCTCCCCTTGCTTACTGGGATAAGCCCAAGTAAACACTCGATAAATGTCAGGGATCATGATTACTATTTAGAGAAGACATTTCACTCCTTTTGTAATCATTTTCTTGTGTGACCTTTGCAGTGAACACTTCCTGACGATGCAAGATTTATTGTCATCTCTATGTTAATTTTTCCCTTTAAGAACTTGAGGCCACATGTTTTAAAAAGCATATTCTTAGCTCTCCTGCCTATTTCAGAACTTCGATCTTCAAAGGACCGAAGCAAATGTATCTCCTCCACATTTTTCTTATATTCTATTTTCTGTAAATATCACATGAAGTCAAGTTGACAATGATTTGAACGTTTCTAAGTCTGACCGACAAAACGACAAAGTGGATTTTTCCAATCTCCGCCACAGATAACGCTTTCCGGCTAAAAATGCCTTGTGTGTGTTTGATGCTTTGACCTTCTTCCAGCGCTTTCATAACTACTCCTTATTTTATTTATGTGCTTCTTTATTTATTTATACCTGTACCTTTTCCCATCAAGGACTGAAGGTGGCTTTAAGGATACACAAAAGTTGACAGGTTGGCATGAAATAAAGGCAGAGCCAAAGAAGAAAAACAAGGAAGAAAGCAAATCGAAACCCCTGGGAAAAGGTAAGAAAA
This sequence comes from Leptonychotes weddellii, assembly GCF_054177405.1. Classification (NCBI taxonomy): domain Eukaryota; kingdom Metazoa; phylum Chordata; class Mammalia; order Carnivora; family Phocidae; genus Leptonychotes; species Leptonychotes weddellii. The sequence continues at coordinate 28,197,306 of NC_138378.1, read as the reverse complement.
AGGCATTATTTCTGCTTCACAGAGAAGGAAACCAGGACACAAAGCCACGTAATGCTTTTTGAAGCAATGTGGGTTAAAAGCTAGAAATAAGCTGACACTAAGCCAGCCCTACAAATATCCTGCGGCTCTGGGGTATTGGGAAATTGACTCAAAACAAAACACACCAATCCAAAAAAAGACCACCGTCCAGCTCAGCAAAAGTGGGACAGAGAGATGGGGACTCCTCCCGGGAGAAGTCCTGGGAGCTGATGGGACGGAGCTTGGAGGAAAGTGGCGTTGACAGCAACGATGATGATCCATACCACGGATCAGGTATTAGAAAGGGCCAGGCACCATTCAAGAGCTGTTCCTCATTCATCTCCTCATTCACTACTCACTACAGTGCCTTATGACATAGCACTAGTATTCAAATTTTGCAAAGGAGGCCCAGAATATTTAAGTAACTTGCTCAAAGCCATAGAGTGAGTGGCTGGCAGATTCGGACCCAGGCGATCTGACTCCAGAACACACTCCTAACCTCTGTTTCTCCAGAGACCCAGTGCAGACAGAGCCCATCGATGGGAAAGCTGGATGACCAGGGACAGCCTCTCACAAAGCTGAGAGGGTGAGGAAAGCATGCCATGGTAGGTGGGTCTAGGAAGTTGCAAGGGAAAATGAGGACACAGACATAGTTTTTTCTTGTAATTTCTTGAAGTTTGAGATGAAAGAAAGAAGGTGGGATGTATGGATTACCAGCCACCTTGATCCAGTCTCTGTATATAAATTATTTAAATACAAAAGTCAACGGAAGTTGTAGTGGGGCACCTGGCTGGCTCAGTTGAAGAAGCACGCAACTCTTGATCTTGGCATTATGAGTTCAAGCCCCACGTTGGGTGTAGAGATTACTAAAAAAATAAATAAATAAACTAAGAAAAAAAAAGTTGCAGACTTTGAGAACCCTTAGAGAATCTCACAATTTGAATCTGGAAATATATAGATAAAAAATTTCTTTGTAAGATGAAAGGCACAAATGATGTCTTAGGGTATAAAAAGCAATGCATTCTATATGAACGAACAAGGCAATCTAGGAAGCCTCTTTGCTCCAGTTCAGGGTTTCTCAGCCTCAGGACTACTGACATTTGGGGCCAGAAAATTCTTTGTTGTGAGAGATGGCTGTCCTATGTAGGATGCCTACTATCATCTGGCTTCTATTCACCAGATACCAGTAGCACTGGCCTGCACCCCAGATGTGATGACCAAAAACGCCACTAGACATTGCCAAACACCCCCTGGAGAACAAATCATCTTCAGCTGAGAATCACTGCACTAGCTATCATCACACACAGACCTAAACCTTCTCCCACAGAATTGGATGTCAATTTTCTTTCATAAAAGATTAGTTAGCGTCATGTTTATATACCGACACAAGTGTTGTCCTAGTGCCACCCAACTGGATCCAAGACAAATCAGTCTGGGTTCCAATGGTTAGGTGAATGATAGCTCACCACCTTTTCCAGTATTACTTCCAGGGCATGAACCTCGAGCCTGTGAGTGTCCTTTTAAAAGACTTAGACTCAGTTAAGACAAATTTAAAGGAAGGTAGTATTTACCCTATAGTAAGATGGTCCCTCATTAACTTCTCTCCCTGTATGCATATGCCATTCCTGCATCAAGAGTGGAGTCAATTCCTTCATCCCCTTGAATCTGAGCTGGTCTGTGACTGCTTTGACCTACAGAATACAACATAAGTGAGGCAAGCCTTTAAGAAGACTAACAGTTTCTACTTCTCTTCTCTTGGAAGGCTCACGCTTGGGATTCTCCCTCTAGGAACTCTCCCTTTAGAACTCAGCCGCCATGCTGTTAGAAGCCGGAGTCATGTGGGCACAAAGAGGTCCCACGTAGGTGTTCCAGTGGACAGCCCCGCTGAACTTCTGGCTGATGGCTAGCATCAACTGTCAGCAATGTGAATAAGATCTTGAACTTCATTTCAGACAATTCAAGCTCCCAGGGGACTGCAGCTCCAGCCAATATCCCACGGAGCATAAGCACCACCCAGCTGAATCAAGTCAACCCAAAAAACTGTGAGAGAAAATAAAATGATTGTTGTTTCAAATCACTACGTTTTGGAGGAGTCAGGCTGCAAAAGATAACCCAAACACAACCTCAGGTCCAAATGTACATATGTGACATGCATGGAGTCCAAGCAATAGGACAGGAGATCGTGAGCAGAGAGGTCTATAACAATGGCAGAGTCTAGGATTGCATGGCCAGGAGGGTGTAATTCCAGAGAGGTCAGTGAAATCAAGTCATTGTATGTTCATGAGTAGCAAAGTCATTATAATGTGACTTCTTAAATAAGTGTAGATATGCCTTCAGTCAAATACTGTTCCTGGAACATACAATTTTACATGATCATCATCATGGAGGATCCTATTACTAGTGCACCTAGTGTGTGTGAACACAGTGCTGGGTACTTTACACACATTGTCCTTAGTCCTTGAAAGGGCCTTGAAAAATAAGCATACTTATCTTTCCCTCTTTCCTTTACACTCTCTCCTTCCCTCTCTTCTACTTCCTTCTTTCATGAGAAAAAGGAGTTTAAAATTTTTGTAAATCACATCACACATTGTTCAATGCAAGAAAGCTTCCTCTTGTTACTTTAAGCAAAAAACAGAATCCAGAGCTCTGTTTTTTCCTTCCCAGTTCTTTCTTTTTTAAATTCCAGTATAATTAATGTACAATGCTGTATTAGTTTCAGGTGTACAATACAGTGTTCGGCAGTCTATCCATTACTCAGTGCTCATCATGATAACTGTACTCTTAATCCCCCTCACCTGTTTCACCCCTCCCCACTGTCCCTTCCCTTCTGGTAACTCTGTTTGTTCTCTATAATTAAGAATCTGTTTGTTTCCCTCTTTCTTTTCTTTGTTCGTTTGTTTTGTTTCTTAAATTCCACACATGAGCGAAATCATGGGGTATGTGTCTTTCTCGGACTGACTTAGTTTGCTTAGCATAATTCTCCCTAGCTCCATCCATGTCATTGCAAATGGCAGTATTTCATTCTTTTTTATGTTTCTGTTTTTTAAAGATTTTATTTATTTATTTGACAGAGAGAGAGAGATAGCAAGAGCAGGAACACAAGCAGGGGGAGTGGGAGAGGGAGAAGCAGGCTTCCTGCCGAGCAGGGAGCCCAATGTGGGACTCGATCCCAGGACCCTGGGATCATGACCTGAGCCGAAGGCAGATGCTTAACGACTGAGCCACCCAGGCGCCCCTTTTTTATGTTTCTTAATATGCTGAAAGACATTCAATATCCTTCTTAGTTTCCTGGCTAGTTATGAACAACTTCAACTTCCCATGCCTGCTGAAGGTTGAGTTACTATTTGGAAAGTGATATGTGGGTTTACAATCTGCTAGTGGCAGAAACCAAGTATCCTTCAGCTCACCTCCCATGCCCTGACACCCTGCACGTGTTTACTGAGTGTCCACCACATGGGTGAATGCCACGGCCCCTCCTCAGTAGATGAAATCAGGAAATCGATCCCAAGTAGGAAGATTCTATCTAGACGGACATAAAGGCTGCAGCTAGGGACAAGTGTTGTGGCAACACTCTAACAGTAGGAAAGACATTTCCTTTCAACCATTCTGTAAGGTAGCTGGATCGCCAACAGCAAGCACAGCATTTAATACAGAGCACGCACTTACTCAGTACTTACTGGATGAATAAACAGCATTAAATAGACAGCAATATGAATGTGTGGAAATGTTAGACAACTGTGTTCACTGTATAAAATAAGTAAAGTAGGATTATCTGATATTATTGGTTCATGCTGACCCCACAAAATTCACCTGAATGCATAAAAAAAATTCTCACTTATGGGTGGCTCAGGCTGTTAAGAGTCCAACTCTTGATTTCGGCTCAGGTCATGATCTCAGGGTCATGGGATTGAGCCTCGAGTGGGGCTCTGCACTCAGCACAGTCTGCTTGTCTCTCTCCCTCTGCTCCTCCTGCTCTCTCTCTCTCTTTCAATAAATAAAATCTTTTTAAAAAAAATTCTCCTTAACAGTATTATGTAGATAATTCCTAATTTGTTTTTCCCAATTTCTGAATCTTGCTAATTCCTATTTTTGCTCAGGTTGCTATTGTCTTGAAGCTGTAGGAAGTTACCACGTAATCCATATTCATGAGGTACCTATTTGAGAGACAACGTATTTCAATCAACTCATTCTTTGAAGGAAGAAGGCACAATTAACCACAGACTTGGCCACAAAGACCAATGATCTTCTCATCTTCACAAAGTAATTCAGATTCAAATTTAGGGAATTAGCTGAGAATTTATAGGCAGAGATAAAGCAGTGGGAAACTGTAGGGCACTTCTCAGTTGTAGCATAAAAGGAAAAATTCCACTGGCACCACCTTAAATCATAATTGAGCAATTGCCTGTTTCTTATTATGACTATTTATCTATACTTCATTAATAATATATTAATAACATTAATAATAACTATGGCCAACAGGGCAATTTAAAAAAATAATTTAAAAACTCTACAGGTAATTCTGAAAGTACTCACAATAAGAAAATTCTCAAGGTCTAGTAATAAACAGTTATAAAAATGTTCCCTCCAAGGGGCGCCTGGGTGGCTCAGTTGTTAAGCGTCTGCCTTCGGCTCAGGTCATGATCCCAGGGTGCTGGGATGGAACCCTGCATCAGGCTCCCTGCTCAGCGGGAAGCCTGCTTCTCCCTCTCCCACTCCCCCTGCTTGTGTTCCCTCTCTCACTGGCTCTCTCTCTGTCAAATAAAGAAATAAAATCTTAAAAAAAAAAAAAATCTTAAAAAACAAAACAAAAAACGCCATAGGATACATTCTCCCAAACGTGGCTTTGCTTAAAACCACCTCAAGTTAATTAGGATCCTTCATCATAAGGTGATTTGTGGAGACTGCATGGAAGGCATCTTCAAATACAAATCAAAGCACTTTGCAAATGAGAAGGCATCTGCTGACATACACATTTGCAATGAAGAGATTATATGAGAATAGGATTAGATTATTTGCCTAAAATTATACCCAAAGTTAGGAGAAAACATTTATAGCAATAGCAAATGCTAGGAAGTAATTCTATGGATACTTTGGGTCAGTATTAGAATAACCTCCCTGTAAAGGCTCTGTGCCAGTACAAATCATGTTTTTGCCCAGTATTGAGCAACATGAAGGATGAGAAGTTTTAGTCTCTTCCTGAAAGGAGTTCAGCAAGTAATGAAGTCTAGAAACACCTGCAGGGGCTCTACCAGCTGCAACAGCAGCAGTGGTAATGACCGCTTGCCTTTACTAAGTGTTCTAAGCTCCGGTGCCTCACTCAATCATCATGACAACCTAGGAAGCACGCAATATCATCAATTTCATTCTACAGATGAGGAAATTGAACAAGGCGAAGTGTAGCAACTCGCCCAAGGTCAGAATCAAGGTCAAACCCAAACTAGTCTGGCTCTAAAGCCAAAAATAAGAATGTAGATGTGATTTTTTTTTTTTTTAAGTGAGGGCAACACTTAAAACCAGAGGGAAATGATAGAATTAAATCAATAGCATTAAGGGGTGCCTCGGTGGCTCAGTTGGTTGAGCTTCTGACTCTTGGTTTTGGCTCAGGTCCCAATCTCATGGGTCCTGGAATCAAGCCTGGCGTGGGGTTCCCTGCTCGGTGCAGTCTGAGATTCTCTCCCTATGCCCCTCCCCCCCACACTCTTTCTCGCTCTCAAGTAAGTAAATCTTTAAAATAAATAGGTAGATAAATAAATAGGGGTGCCCGGGTCATGATTCCAGGGTCCTGGGATCGAGTCCCACATCTGGCTCCCTGCTCAGCAGGGAGCCTGCTTCTCCCTTTCCCCCGATTGTGCTCTTGGACATGCTCTCTGTCAAATAAATAAAATCTTTATTAAAAATAAACAAGCAAATAAATAAATAGCATTAAGACAACTGACTCCCATTGGGAAAATAATAAAGCTATCACCCTGCCTCACACCTTACACCAAGATACACATTTCAAAGTAGAAAAAAAAAATTAAAACTGTAAAATTGCCAGGAGATTCCTATTCATATAATCTCGGGTGTTATAATGAATTTCTAAATATTGCACCAAAGCAGAAGCATTGATTGATAACATTAACTATATAAGAATCTAAAATCTCTGTACAACAACAAAAAAAACCACATTTCCTTATAGTAGCCAAAACTGGGAGACAAACTAAGGACCACTAATAGGGGGAAAGTTAAAAAGACGATAGTGTATTTGTACTCCAGAACACCTTAAACTGGTGGAGATATTAACATCTAAAGGATGGTTGTGATAGAATGGGGAATTTTAAAAGGCAAGTTGCCGAACAATACGTTTTTGTTAGAGATTTCTGGCGTGCTAAAATCAAACACAGAGCCCAGACTTGAAAGTTCACTGAGAGGACACAACCAGTTAATCACACAAGCAAAGCTTAATTCAGTTTATTTTGCGAGATAAGAGAGGTTAACTTGACCTGGGTCACTTCTTGCTTATGCCTCTGAAAATCATAAGCAAAACTTAAATTGTTCCCCCAAATTGATTGGCGGTAACCACTCACCAATTCCTTTACCTTTAAGAAAATTCTAACATTGTAACCAATTACTGCAAGGACTACATAAGCTGCTTTGTAACAATATACCTCTGAGCCTTGTTCCATGTTTCGGTTTGAGCACTCCCAGTTTGCAAACTGGCTTTTTAGTGTGTGTACGATAAACTCTTACTAATTACTACTTCAGGGATTCATTGGGTTTTTTTTTAAGATTTTATTTATTTATTTGACAGAGAGACACAGTGAGAGAAGGAACACAAGCAGGGGGAGTGGGAGAGGGAGAAGCAGGCTCCCCGCTGAGCAAGGAGCCAGATGCGGGGCTTGATCCCAGGACCCTGGGATCATGACCTGAGCCAAAGGCAGATGCTTAATGATTGAGCCACCCGGCACCCCCAGATTCATTGGTTTTACTTGTTTTCTTTCCTGAACTTTTGACAGGTTAAAAGCTACGCATAATCAATTGTACTAAAATACATACATTTACATACACAGTTTACACCACAGAGATAGATATATTTATAGTACACCCCCTAAAAATATACACAGTGCTATTGGTTACCACTAGGAAGGAGAAAGGGAGGGTGAGAATAGAGAATGTTCTCTTTTTGCTTCCTTTTGATCTACGTATTTTACTTTTTTTTAAAGTACACATTGCTTTGGTCACTTTATTATTTTTTTTTATTTTACTTATTTATTTGAGAGAGAGAGAGCACGAGAGGGGAGAGGGTCAGAGGGAGAAGCAGACTCCCCGCTGAGCAGGGAGCCCGATGCGGGACTCGATCCCAAGACTCTGGGATCATGACCTGAGCTGAAGGGAGTCACTTAACCAACTGAGCCACCCAGGCGCCCTACTTTGGTCATTTTAGAGAAAACAAATATTTCAATCAGAGTGTATAAAAATTAAAAGGCAAAACTGGGAAAAATTTTTGTAAAAAATGCTAAAGATTTAGTATTCTTGAAGTATAAAGTACTCTTATGAATTAGTAAGGTTACAATTCCAATAGAAAAAAGGCAATCCATACAAAAGAAAGTGTCCAAGAAAACACAATATTTCTTTACACTGAAATCGTTTTTCCCTATGATACAATAAGCAGAGTTTCAAAAATTATAATATTAGTGTTGAGAAGAGTCTTGGAAAAAATGATTTTCATCCATTTTCTGGAGGACAAACTAGTAATATGTGCCAAAAAAGTTTTAATGTGATAGAGCAATTTTTCTTATAGAAATTTAGCTTGAAGAATAATTTAAGATAAATACAAGGGCTTAATCAGAAGGATGTTGAACACAGCCCTTTACAGCAAAGCCTCAGAAACAATGAAAACGATCAAAGATAGGGAACTGTTTATTTGTGTAATGATCTTTAAAGTTGTTTCAGAGAAAAGATTATTTCAGAGAAACACAAGGAAGCAAAGGAAAACAAGGAAAAGGTGATCTCATAAGCACTTAAAAGAAAAAGGGCCTGGGGCGCCTGGCTGGCTCAGTCGGAGGAGCATGCGACTTTTGATCTCAGGGTCATGAGTTCGAGCCCCATGCTGGGGGTAAAGATTACTAAAAAATAAATAAACTTGAAAAAAATAAAGAAAGAAAAGAAAAGAAAAAGGGCCAGGATCTTTTTGATGCCCTACAGATTTTTTAGTTGAAAGTTTTACTGAGTTCATTAAGACTTGCATGCAGTGCTACGGACCAAAGCAGACAAATATTGTGAACCTTTATCCACTTTCCCCCCATGTACTTCAAACTATGGAATACTGGCAAGGATAAATCCGGATTTCTCCAGTTTTCCCTGTACTCATTTATGTGTGTCTCTACAATCTTATCACATGCCTGGGTTCACCCATCCACAACCACAGTCAACATACAAACTATTTCCATCACAAGGATCCCACATGTTGCCCTTCTGCCCAACCCCAAACCCTGACATCCACCAGTCTGTTCTTCAATTTCTAAAAATTTTGTCCCTTCAGAAACATTATGTAAATGAAACACAATATGTAAACTTTTGAAATTTGCTCCCCCCGCTTGCAGCTGAATTCCCTGGGAGATTCACCCACGTCGTTGTGTGTCTGGATAGTTCATTACCCTTAACCGCTGACGGGTACTCCCTGGTATGGACACACCACAGTTTGCTTAACCGTCTCCTGAGGAAGGATATCTGGGCTGTTCTAGTTCTTCGCTGTTATAAATAAACCTGCTACGAACATTCGTGTATAGGTTTTTGCTTAAACGTAAGTTTTCGTTTCTCTCAGCAATCACTGGGTCATATGCTAATTGCCAGTTTAATTGTATAAGAAACTGCCAAACTCTTTTCCAGAGCAGCTGTGCCATTTTACGTTCCCACCAGCAATGTGTGAGTGGTCCAGCTTCCCTGCTCCTTTACCAGCATTTGGTGGTGTCGATTTTTATCCTAGCCATTTCTACAGGTATCATTATTAGTTTAATTTGTTTTTCTGATGGCTTACCTGAATATCCTCTTCGGAGACATGTCTCCCCGTGTCTTTTGCCTATTTTCTATTTGAATGGTTTACTTTTCTACAGTTGAGTTTTGACAGTTCTTTATGTACTGGAGGCACTAGTCCTTTGTCAGATAACAGATTTGCAAATATTTTTTTCCTGGTATGTACCTTGTCTTTTCATCCACTTTATGTGGGCTTTCAGAGAGCAAAAGTTTTTAATTTGGATGAGGCCCAATTTATCAATTTTTTGGCTATTGTAGATTTCATGTCAATCATTTCCATTTGCTTTTTTTATAACTTGGATTTCTTCGCTGAGCTTTTCTATTTTGTCATCTGTTTCAACAGAATCTGTAACCGATCCTGGAAGTGCTTGTATGGTGACTGCTTTAAAAGCCATAGCAGTTCATGCCAATGTCAGCTTCATCTCAGTGTTGGTGTCTGTGACCTGACATTCAAGTTGTGATTTTTGTTTCTTGGTAGGATGAGTGATCTTGGTCCTATTTAAATCCTTTATTTTAGCATATAGCCATCCTGTTTAGGTTTAGCACACAGCTCATGGCCTACTTTTATGGGCTGTGGTTCTAATGACAGGTTAATTTTCAGAGCCTTTGCTGTTACTTTTGGTCTCCTTGGTTTATTGGGTGAGGCTGCCCGAGGGACTAGCCCAGCCTCTGGGTGTCTTTCAGTGGGGGGTGGATCTCAGGCCCCTCTAAAGGTAGGCTTTCCGGGTGGGCTGCTTGTTGTACTAGAATTCCCCTTTTCCAGCGCCCCCAGCTGCTCCCCAGCTGCCCCAGTGAATGTAACAGGGAAGGGAGCAAGGGGAGTCTCAGGCCCATGGGGACAAAGGGGCTTCTCAGGCCAGGTCACTTACTGTGTTGGCAGAATCCCCTTGCTTATGCCCCCTCATCACCTGGGTCTGGCTTAGCAGAGGAGTGGAGTCTCTGGCCCAGTGGAGGAGAGTGCTTCCTCTGGTCTCTATTATGGGTTTTTCTACAGATTCCCTTTTGGTGGGTGCTGGGCTCTCCTGGTGATGTGGCAGTCCTGGGGAGAAACGAACCTACCTGGGCCCCTTCTTGTTGCTAGGTGGCAGGCTGAAAGGCACCAAGTTCTGGTCACCTTCTGTTGGGCGGGGTGGGGGGGGGGGCGCGGGAACAGAAGACACCCTGCCTCTGTGTGGTTCCTTCAGTCGTGGGGCCCAGAACCAATTCATCTTCTTACCATTGCTTGATATTCTTCGACTGCCTCCCACACTTCTACGGTTTATAGTTGTGTTTAGCAGGAAGTAATGGGTATGCCATCTTGTCAGATTAGAAATCCCAAAAGATTTTTAAAATCTCATTATCCTTTAATGCTACTATAATTTCATCAAATAAGGCAAATTTAAATCCTTTGGTCTTATCTTTGCAGAAAAGCACAACTTTTCTTGGCAAAGGAACAAAGAAAAATCAGATATCATTTTCTAATGTTTGTATTCTAGCCTGCTATCAGTCAAGAAAGATAAATGAAAAGGTGTCCTCAAATCGTACAATGCATGTACAGTAACTAGATTTAACACTGGTGGCCTTAAGACAAGTTAGCTTCTCAGATTCCAACTGAGTAATCTCTAATAACTTGGAGGTTTTATTTCTAGTAGGCACAAAAACTCTGCAAACAATGAATTATAAAGGCTTACCACATCTGGTACACTTAAATTCTTGTTCTTGGTAAGGCTCAGGAATATGCAAAAAGTAGTCACTAGAGGGCAGCAGACTCAAACACTGCCTCATAGCAAGCAATTGCCAGGCGCCATCTCCAGGTTCTAGACCCAGGGCCAGTTTTACCGGCTAAAAACATGCAATATTATTTTACCCCATTCTCCCTCAAACTCGACTTCTAAAATGGCATGGGCCCATGGGTAACTGCCTTATCTTTTTACTTATCCTGTGCCCAACATGCCCTAATATTTTCCAGGAGTTCTTTATAGAAGAAAATTCTGGATCTATTGACTGAGTACATTGTGAAGAAATGGGGCGAAATCTCTTGGCTTGTTTTTAGAACTTATTTAAATTTTCCACTCAATTGCCTTATTTTGTGAGCAGGAAAAAATTCATAATGCTATGAAATGTAATGAGAGTTTTCTCGGGGCGCCTGGAAGAGCGTGTGGATCTTGGTTTGGGGTCATGAGTTCAAGCCCCACGTTGGGTGTTGAGATTACTTAAATAAACTTATAAAAAAAAAAAGATAGTTTTAAAAAGCAGTCCTTAGGGGCGCCTGGGTGGCTCAGTCGTTGGGCGTCTGCCTTTGGCTCAGGTCATGATCTCCAGGTCCTGGGATTGAGCCCCGCATCGGGCTCCCTGCTCAGCAGGGAGTCTGCTTCTCCCTCTCCCTCCGCCTCTCCCCACTGCTCCTACTCTCTCTCTCTCTCTCTCTGTATCTCTCTGTCTCAAGTGAATAAATAAAAAATTCTTAAAAAAAAAAATAAAGCAGTCCTTAGAGGGTGCTTTGCAAGCGAACTGGGCATGAAGTTGTAACAAACCAGCAGCTGGAGTTGCCACTGTTCTGTCTGCAGCTTCCTGATGTTCCCATGGCCAAAAAACCCCCCAGCTCTAAGCCATCTCCAAGTTCAAAGGATTCGGCAAACAATGGCAAAGCAGAGCCACCAGAAACAGACACCTGATATCCGTGACAAATATGGTAAGGCTGCCTCAGCCAGTGGGGCCACTTTCTGCGTTGCTGTGTGGGCATACAGAGCAACACTAACTAGAAGAGAATGGAATAGAATGGAACCTGTCCCCTGTTGGCAGAGTCACCCCAAAGGAATGGAGAGATCAGTAATTATCCCAGCTGGTGTAATACGGAATTGTTTCAAAACCAACTCATAATTGATGCCAAGTAAAAGCACTGTGCACGCATTAAAATAAGGCATGACTGAAGAAATAAAGTACATGTGAAACCTTCAAAAAAATTAAAATAAAATAAGTAAAAAGCAGTCGTTAGGGATATTCCTTAAAGCCATAGTCTCATGCACTAGAATTAAGAGAAATATTTGCTGGAAAAATAAATTAAGGAAACAATTCTGCTTGGAACATACTTTCTTCACCATAGAGAAATGGGAGTGATAATTGTCTGCTCTCAGAAGCCTTCTGTCTCCTCACAGATGTTCATTTCTCTGCTGTATTCTCATCAAGAGAAAAAGCTGAGGGCTTTTGAGAGGCCAGGGTGGGCTAGTCTGAAGACTTTCCAAATGAGAGTTAAGCAAATCTGCAGGGATTAGGTAAGAGTATATACTATTTAACTTAGAAGCTTTCTCATCCTAGAGTACATGTAAGATCACTCACAGCTTAAATTTGATGACAAAGCTCTAATCTGGTGATCAAGGGACTGTACTACTTTATATCTATTTTCATACCTTATCAAATTCCATGTATATATGCTTTCCATTGATTCATTCAACCAGCCTTTACTGAGCACCTACTGTGTGCCAGGCACTATATACCCTTATTCTCTGCTCACCCGTCAGGGTCTAGGTTTAAAAGGCAACAACTGCAGGCACCGTGTGATGAGACAGGCAGAGAACAAAATGTGAATCCTGAAAGACAAGCATGGGCGACCCAGGAATGGATAAAGCACTTACCCTTAAAAAGTATGTTCCAGTAAGCTGGGTTTTTGTCGCTTCAAGCACGTTATCAAAACCCAGCTCTAGGAAAACCTCCAGGGAGCCTGGAGGTAAATAAAGGGCAGCCACTCAGCAAACAGCATGATTTATAACTTCAAAGGGCAGAGAGCCAAGTTTAAGAATAGTTCCTGGGCCAGATGAGAAAATTTCTTCTGGACAGAAAAGTTATCAAGGGTTGTATTTATTCCAGCAAACAGACTGAGAAGACTCGTTTTCTTCCCTTGGTTTTTAAAGATTTTATTTATTTATTTGAGAAAGAGAAAGAGAGTGTGAGCTAGAGCAGGGGGAGTGGCAGAGGGAGAGGGAGAAGCAGGCTCCCCGCTGAGCAGGGAGCAGGATGTGGGGCTGAATCCCAGGACCCTGGGATCATGACCTGAGCCAAAGGCAGACATTTAACCAACTGAGCCACCTAGGCATCCCTCTTCCCTTGGTTTTAACATAAGCAGTTGCATCCTACTTGGTGTTGAGAAATTTAACTGAGAAGGCAATGCCTTCTCTCCAATTAGTCTGCAGGTGGTTAGAGCTTCTTCAGCAATGGGAAGATGAGAGGCTGAAAGGCGAGCTCAGGGAGCAGTGGATAGGACCCTGGTCAAAATGAACCACAGTCCTGGTCACCCCTGGGATGGTGCTGATACTAAAGGTATATTTAGGGTTAGCAGGGTTAGCAGAAAGAAGCCAGCAGAGACTGAAGGAGAAACACTTAGGAGGAGAAATATTTAAGACTTACTACTTAGCACTTACTCATGCCTGAATGTTCGCATTTCTTTAAAGTTCTGCCTTTGAAGTCAGCCTGACCCAGATTTGAGTCTTGGCTTCCCACTATTCTTTGGGTAACATATCAATATGTAACCTCTCAAAGACTATTTCCTCCTGGGTAACATGGAGATCACAACAGTACTTATTTCTCAGGGGTGGATATAAGAATCAGAAGGAACGGTGCACAGAAAATGCACAGCACGGCGCCTGGAATGTACGTGTACAACAAATGATAAACTATTAATCTCTTCTCAACTGCATATAGTCTCCTCTGTCCTACAAACACATCACAGTGAATGGTACTTATGATGGGGTACATTTGATTATTTCAATCAAGTTGTTTTCTCATACTTTAAGAAGACACAGGGCGCCCGGGTGGCTCAGTCGGTTAAGTGTCTGCCTTCGGCTCAGGTCATGATCCCAGGCTCCTGGGATCGAGCCCCACATCGGGCTCCCTGCTCAGTGGGGAGTTTGCTTCTTCCTCTCCCTCTGCCCCCCTGCCCCCGCTCATGCTCTCTCTCTCTCTCAAACAAATAAATAAAATCTTAAAAAAAAAAGACACAGCTGAGTGACAAGTCATGAGTGAATGCTCACTTGCAGTAGCCTTGAGAGAGAGCTATCAGGTCAGACTCTGTACACCTGAACTTCAGAGATAAATGTCAGTAGGTGTGGCTCTCGACAGGAATACAGCCCGTCTTTCAAATCAGCTGGGATTTCTTTTTAAAACTATAAGTGCAGGCAAAGTACACAGAAGTAAACAAGTCTCTTCTCCCACAGCAGGTGTCTTTGAAACTCAAAACAGAGGAGCAGTGAGAGATGCTGCAGTCAGCAAATAGCCTTTGAAAATAATTCTCCTCTTATACTAGTATTTCTAATGACTATTTAACGTTATCTACAATTTAGTAGCCTAAAATAGAGAACTATATTCTTCTATTTTTAGAAAAGGGGTGGAAAAGTCACAGTTACAATAGTCTGTATAGAGGGTCACCGAGGAAATAGGAGTTGCCAGGTTGCTCTGTGACCTCGGGTGATTCATTGAAAGGAAAAAAGATATAGTTATCTACTCTTTTTTTTTTTTTAAGATTTTATTTATGTATTTGTCAGAGAGAGAGAGAGAGCGAGGGAGTACAAGCAGGGGGAGTGGCAGGCAGAGGGAGAGTCAGGCTCCCCGCTGAGCAAGGAGCCCGATGTGGAACTCGATCCCGAGACCCTGGGATCATGACCTGAGCCGAAGGCAGACACTTAACTGAATGGGCCACCCAGGCACTCCTTATATTTATCTACTCTTAAATAGCAAATTCCTTGGATGAAATGCCTAAGTATACATTAGTTAGAATATATATTTGTACATAAATGTACATAAATATACATTAAATATGTAATAAACATAAATATACATTTCTACATAAATGTACATAAATATACATTAGTTACAAAATGGCCTTTGAAGATTGGGATGTTGACAGATTCCAAAAGCAAAAAAAGGGGACATTAAACCGCTATTTAACTTTAGACACAGAGCTTGGGCTGTCAGCTAGGGCTTTTAATCATCAAAGACTTACTGTGTTTAATGTTCAAGTATCAGCCAAGTTCTTAACAGATGCTCTTCGAAGTTAAAGTTTGAGGAAAGGGCTCAAAAAGAAAGATTTCCCACCTCCATATTGCAATGTGTAAGCAAAAACTTCAGAGGAGCTCTTTGTCCTGATGAGAATGTGTCTGGGGCACTCCCCGGAACAAAGGTTGCAGAGGGCCCTGATGAGATCAGCAACATGAACTAGGCAGACTTTCTCAAGCGAGAGTAGTACACACAGGACTTCACCTCCAGGAAACCTTGGTGACTGCTTTTGAGGGGTTTATCCAAGACCACTGACCACCTCCCTTGGCACTTCCATTCTGCCTGCTCTATGCTTTTCTCAAGCCCAGTAACAAAAGAGAAAGGGAACAAGTATTTAAGAGGCAAGGCGTCCAAGCCCATCAATAAGTGTGTGGTGGAGGGCGCCTGGGTGGCTCAGTTGGTTAAGCGACTGCCTTCGGCCCAGGTCATGATCCTGGAGTCCCAGGATCGAGTCCCGCATCGGGCTCCCTGCTCGGCAGGGAGTCTGCTTCTCCCTCTGACCCTCCTGCCTCTCATGCTCTCTGTCTCTCATTCTCTCTCTCTCATATAAATAAAATCTTAAAAAAAAAAAAAAAATAAGTGTGTGGTGGAGATTAACGGACGGGCTGAACTGGACTCAATTCGGCAGTCTCTGGAGTGGCCTGGAGTTGACCAGGGAGGAAGGAGCACATTTCAAGGACGGGAACAATGCAGCTGAGGCATTTCGGCCTGACTCTGCATTAAAACCAGCCCAACAGGAGTGGCAGGCCCATGTGAATGGGTAGTTAGACATCCACCAGCAGGGGCCTTGGCATGCACCTGTACGTTGCCTGGGGCCTTGCCAGTTATTAAAATATTGCAATCCTGCGGAATCGTCATTAAATATTTTGAACACACGCCCCGGACATGAGATTACACACATCTCCAAGGGACTTAAACAGAGGAATGTGACAGAAATGCGGTTTCAGGAAGACCTTGTTGGCAAGTGTGGTCTTCTGCCGGATCTCACCAGGAAGGACAGAGGGAGGCACTTTCATGCTCCTGCGCCTGGCTCAGGTGACAAGTTGTTTGTTCTATCATCACTTCATAAGGAGTGGTCAGACAACCCTCGCCCAAGCCACCAGTTCAAGACAGATGAGCTGTGTTCATGTGGACAGACACAGCCCAGTCTCGCCTGCCTTTGGGTACCCAGACTGAAATGACCAAGGCTTTCAGGTTTTTCTGACTAATACTTTCAGATTCTTATCAACTCATTGAGTTTCCTAGAAAGTGCTCTTAAGTCTCATGTCCCTTGCTACTAATATCCTCCTCCAGGGCATGAACAGTGATATGGCAGTTGGGCATACAAGATAAGGGCAGGGAAGTATCCATTAGGGGGGCACCTGGGTGGCTCGCTAGGATATGCATCCGACTCTTGATTTCGGCTCAGGTCATGATCTCAGGATGGTCAGACTGAGCCCCTCTTTGGGCTCCGAGCTCAGCGGCGAGTCTGCTTGAGATTCTCTCCCTCTGCCCCTCCCCCCACTCACATGTGCATGCTTATGTGCGTGCGCACACGCTCTCTCAAATAAATAAATAAATCTTTTATTTATTTGACAGAGAGACAGGGAGAGAGGGAACACAAGCAGTGGGAGTGGGAGAGGGAGAAGCAGGCTCCCTGCGGAGCAGGGAGCCCAATGCAGGGTTTGATCCCAGGACCCTGGGACCACGACCTGAGCCCAAGGCAGACGCCCAACGACTGAGCCACCCAGGCGCCCCTCAGATAAATAAATAAATCTTAAAAAAAAAAATCCATAAGGTTTAGCTCCTGGGGAAGATCACTGGCATGGGAGCAAGGGCAGGCCTAGTTTTGTGCGTAATGGGGGTGGAGGATATGTGCCCAGGAATGAGGAACAACTGTAAGAAGCAGCAGAATGGAAGACAGGCAACCCCTTCAAAAAGCCTCACTGGGAAGAGCAGGTGAGTGATGGCCAAAGCCAGAGGCAGCTGCACGGTGAAATGGGGGATCCTCTACAAAAGTGAGGCTTCAGCTTGGGTCCCTTTCCTTACAACCTGGCTTCTCCAGTGGTCCCTGCCATCTCCTAAAACAGAGGCCACTCGTCCCTAGCCTGCTACTCTTCCAGGGTTTACAGCTGTGATGCTGACTCCAACCTTGAAGTTGGGACCTCGCCACTCACTGATAAGCCATCTGCACACTGACTGCCACCTGCCGGGATTTCTGGGTACTCTTGCTGCGTTACCCCTTGCAGGGCTGTGCTCTGCTACCAGTGGGCTATTCTATACCACCACGGTGGACCCCACCCCCTTGCTAACTGTGTGTCTGAATTTCGACTGTAGGTTTTGACAGTTGGGCTAATTTGACTGAATCTTTTTTTTTTTAGATTATTTATTTGTTTTTGAGAGAGAAAGAGAGAAAGAGCGAGAGCAGGGGGAGGGGCAGAGGGAGAAGCAGACTCCCCGCTGAGCAGAGAGCCTGACACGGCGCTCGATCCTGGGACTCCGGGATCATGACCTGAGCTGAAGGCAGATGCATAACTGACTGAGCCACCAGGTGCCCACCCATGACTGAATCTTAAAGGTCAGCTCCTGGCTCCTATTTCACCCAGCAGCCAGAGAAGCCAGGTCCTGGCTTCATCCTCAGACCTCCATTCCACTATGAGCAACCTACCATACTCAACCAGTTCTTGAGATAGTCAACCACACGGTGAGCCAAACACAAGCCACATGAGTGTAGCCAACAGTGAGCGAGTACTAGGGTGGGTACAGCCCAATGGTGACTGTCAGCTGGAAATCTCTGACTGTATTCACCAACCCCTAGAAGGTCAACTTCCTAACAACACACAACAGCAAACAAGCAAACCAAGAATGCAAGTTGGCCAGGGAGTGGGATATGTTAAGAATCTGAAATAGAACAGTAGCCATCAGAGCACCAAGAGAGACCAATGTGTCTCTGAGTAAAGAACAGATCCAGAGTTATCAGAACTAGATTAAAATGTGGGCAAAATCTGCTGGAGGGCTATGGGGGAGAGAACCTGTAAGTACACCTACTCATGAACACAGTGAAGGGAAGGAAAGTGGATCTACTTATAAACAGAAAATCAAAACTCAAGACCCTGGACAGTTTTGAGAAACTGGAGATGGAAGATGATCAGCCCAGAGTAAATCAGGCTGGGCAGTTAGGACAGTGACTTCCCCCAGAGTTTAGGACTGCATTTTAGGAACATCAGAAAGAGCCTCCAAATCTCTCTTCTACCTGTCCTTGATTCCTGAAATTAAACCATTCTTTTAGGGCTAGGTCCTCTTGAACAAAGAGCTTCCTGGAAAAGCCAACACTTGAAGCTACGGTTAGTCATTTGTCTTTCAGTCTAAGTTTCAAATTGTTTTTTGGGAGGCTTTGATGCGTGACATGTGAAGGCCCCCAGCACCCAGGGATGGGGCGGAGGCCCAAGCAGGGAGGAGAGAAATGAGAGCTGAGACCCCAAAGGGCACAGGCCCAGAGTGACTCACCCAGGTGTGGGGTGCCCATTATAAGCCTCTTGTGTTCTTTTTTTTTTTTTTTAAAGATTTTATTTATTTGACAGAGAGAGACAGCGAGAGCAGGAACACAAGCAGGGGGAGTGGGAGAGGGAGAAGCAGGCTTCCCGCCAAGCAGGGAGCCCGATGTGGGACTCAATCCCAGGACCCTGGGATCATGACCTGAGCTGAAGGCAGACGCTTAACGACTGAGCCACCCAGGCGCCCAAGCCTCTTGTGTTCTATCTTGACAAAAATGGCACAGGATTTATATCACTGCACATGAGTTGATAACTTCCTTTGCACACACTGATGGCTGACAGTTTGGCCGTGTCTCCAGCAGTTACACAATTTGACTTTTCTTCTGGAAGCCAGAGGCAATCTGACAATCTCCTCCAACACTGATCGTGCTATGGGGCTAAATTCAGGCTTCACCTAATTCAGTGCCGCCTATGACTCCCACTCCTTATACATGGAACGTTCCAAAGTCACTCATAACCAGCCTTAAGCTAGACGTGTAGGGAGTAGAGAGGAGAACAGAGTTTTATGTTAGGATCAAGTTCAGCCCCAAATCCATACAGGTATATCTCTTAATGAAATAATAATGGCAGTTAACATTTACTCATTCTTTCCTCATACAAGTACTTACTGAGTACCTCCTATCCTGGAGTTTATATTCCAATGCGGGGAGACAAAGAAACTAACAGTCCTACCTAGGGTGCCCAATGGCCCTGCTGCTGTGGAGAGGAATAAAGCCGGGGTAGGGGATGACAGAAGAACCTCAGCAGGAGGGAGGGGGGCTGGCTCTTAGATGCGGGAGGCAAGGGTGGGCCTCCGTGAAGGGCGACACACACTTGGTGTGGCGGAGGCCCAGCCCGGAGAGGGCAAGGAGATGGGTAGGAGGTGAGGTTAGAGAGGCGGCAGGTCCAGGGCCCAGAGGGCATGGGCACCAGCTAAGGACTTAGGCTTTTGCTCTGAGACAGATGAGAAGCCATGGGAGCTTTGCGCCAAGGACTAACATGATCTGATTTGTATTTTAAAAGGATCTTCTGGTGGCTGTGTTGAAGAGAAACTTTAGGAGGACAAGGGCAGGTATGGAAAGAGGTGGTTAGGAGATGTAACAATAATCCAGAAGACAGACAACAGTGGCTCACACCAGGGTGGTGGCCATGGAGATGGCAAAACTCTTCAGATTCTAGATTTATTCAGTGGAGCTGACAGTGAGGGACCGAACGTGAGAGAGGTTGAGAAGGACTCCTAGGTTTGGGCCTAAGTGAACAGATGGGTAAAAGTGCTTTTCTGAGATGAGAAAGCCTCAAAGAACAGGTGTGTGTATATGAGAGGGAAGGAACTGGGGAGGCGGGGAGAGAAATTAGCAATCTGGTTTAGGATGTATCAAATTTAAGAAGCCTAACAGAAGTCTAAGTGATGATGTCAAGTACACAGAGCTCAAAACTGTTAAGAAATGTCCCCCCAAGTCCCATAGCCAGTAAGTGGCAGAGCTCTGAGTCCATGTCCGTGGACCTCCGGGTCTGGACCGGGCAACGAATGGGGAAGACAAGGGCTTTGGAACCAGAGATGGTCACTAACTATGTCAAGGAATCATCAGTAAGCTTAAGTAATAGACTTTTTGGCAATTCTGCCAGGGAAACTTGTAGAAAAGTTGTTCCCCAAATGCAGAGCATACTTCATACAAGGAATACTAAAATCCCTGTTACTATCACCTATAACATAAAACAGGCCCACATTGCCACTTTCTGAAGTTTTAAAAGAACAAAACAAAAAACACTTCCACCCTCTCCCTGTTGAGCCTCTGAATGCAGCTGGACGGCGATTAGAAAGGGACTGAGACAAAAAAGGCCTCCAGGAAACAGCTCCCTGTCACGGTTACACCAGGGAGCTTGTCCTTTGAAGTCTCTCCCCATAGTGCTTAGATAAGATGTTTTCTACCCCAGACAATGGGCCATTCCTCAGAGAGGTGCTACCGGAAGGGAGAGAAACAAACACATACCCGTATATAGAGTGTGTGTGTATGTGTGTGTGTGTGTGTGTCAGTGTTAGCTTGTTTTGAACTCTGCTTCTTACCTGAATCCACATCAGAAGAGGAAGGAAGAGAAAGGGTTTCCACAGAATTAAACGCCTCGCTGTCGGCCTCCTGGTGGGGTCTCTGCAGCACATAATCTCTTATGTCATCAACTGGTGGCAAGTCCAAAGCACTGCTCTCCTCTGACTGGCTGTCTGGAGTGGCTTCCTGGGTCGCCATAGTCCTGCCATGGGAAAAACAATTCAATACAAAAGGCACTGCAGAAGAGGAGTCTCCATTTCCGCCACAGCTTGAAGGGCGCAAGTCCCAGAATACTTCATGTTCCCGTTAGTAACGGTCTTCCTTGTCCTTACTTTAGACCCAGTATTTGTTTACCACGTTTCTTCATCAGGAGAAACAGACACTCTCAGCACAGAAAGAAACCATTAATAGGGCACCTGGGTGGCTCAGTTGGTTGGGCGACTGCCTTCGGCTCAGGTCATGATGTGGAGTCCTGGGATCAAGTCCCGCATCGGGCTCCCGGCTCAGCGGGGGACCTGCTTCTCCCTCTGACCCTCTCCTCTCTCATGCTGTTTCTCTCTCTCTCAAATAAATAAATAAATAAATAAAATCTTTAAAAAAAAAAAGAAAGAAACCATTAATAATTTCACCTGGAGGGGCGCCTGTGTGGCTCAGTCGGTTAAGCGTCTTGACTTTTGGTTTCAGCTCAGGGGGTGATCTCAGGGTCGTGAGATTGAGCCCCACGACAGGCTCTGCGTTCAGTGTGGAGTCTGCTGGAGACTCTCCCTCTCCCTCTGCCCTTCCTGCTCATGCTCTCTCTCTAAAATAACAAAGAAGGAGCACCTGGGTGGCTCAGTCGTTAAGTGTCTGCCTTCGGTTCAGGTCATGGTCCCAGGGTCCTGGGATCGAGCCCCGCATCAGGCTCCCTGCTTGGCGGGAAGCCTGCTTCTCCCTCTCCCACTCCCCCTGCTTGTGTTCCCTCTCTCACTGTGTCTCTCTCTGTCAAATAAATAAATTTAAAAATCTTTAAAAAATAAAATAAAACAAAATAACAAATAAATCTTTAAAAAATAAAATAATTTCAGCTGGAGAATAAGCTGCATGTCTGATAAGGATGAAACACCATGTAGCACCATAATCCAAGGGCTACAAGAATATTTAATGAGACAAGAAACTGTTCATGAGGGTGCCTGGGTGGCTCAGTTGGTTAAGCTACTGCCTTCGGCTCAGGTCATGATCTGGAGTCCCCGGATCGAGTACCGCATCGGGCTCCCTGCTCAGCGGGGAGTCTGCTTTTCCCTCTGACCCTCCCTCCTCTCATGCTCTCTCTCTCTCAAATAAATAAAATCTTAAAAAAAAAAAAAATGTTCATGATATATTACGTGGAAAAAAGATTTCTGTAACATACAGTATCGTGTGTGGGGTGTCAGCGTGTGTGTGTGTGTGTGTGTGTGTATGTATGAGTAAGAAATCTACAGTTCTATAGCTAAAAAAAAGCATCTGCAAGGGTATATTCCAAATTAACTTAATGGTAATTAATTCAGTGGTTTAGTTTCTGAACAGTGAGATTATAGATGATTTGTATTTTTATCTGTGGCATACTCAAACACACATTCACTCAATTATTTCACATGCCAGGCCCTGGGTATACGAAGGGGAATGTAATAGACCCTTCCTTCCAGTTGCTCACAGCTTGGGACGATCCAAACACAGAGATATACCATGTAAACACAAGGACAAGACAGAGGAGAACCCAGAAACGGACAGTAAGCTTTCTGGATGAGGTTATCCCCAAGCAAGGGGCAGGCCAGACCATGGCTGGAGGAGAACATAAACACCAGTAGAACCAGCTTGGGCAACCACAATGGCATGGCTGTCGGGAGTTCAAAGTGAGACTCAAAGAATAGTCACGCATGAGTAACTGGGGAGAAACAAACCCTGTGGTTTCAGCTGGATGACCGTGGGGCTCTCTCCTGTTCCTACACCAGCTCTGGGAAGGACGGCAAGGCCCGGCAGCTGTCAGCAACATGGAAACACAAACTCTCCAGCTGAGCTCTAGAGACCACAAAGGTGACTTACTGGGTTCATCATTTGGACATTCCTTGTTAAAAATTAGGTGTTCCTAAAAAAATAAAATAAGGGCGCCTTGGTGGCTCAGTCAGTTAAGCATCTGCCTTCGGCTCGGGTCATGATCCCAGGGTCCCGGGATCAAGTCCTGCATCGGGCTCCCTGCTCAGCGGGGAGTCTGCTTCTCCCTTTGCCCCTCCCACCTGCTCGTGCTCGCTCTCTCTCTCTCTCTCTCTCACAAGCTCGCGCACAAAAATAAATAAAATCTCTTAAAAAACCAACACTTAAAAAATAAAATAAGGTGTTCTCCCTCTGCAAGTCTGACTCATAAATTGCTGTCATCAATAAATCATATTGTAGCCAACACCACACATCGTGACTGCCATGGGCCACCACGCGCCATGCAGAGGAGCTACATGGTCAGATCTGCAGATTTGGCAGCTGGATAGGAGATGCACTTGCAGGGTTTCAGCCCAGTGGCAGGCAATCTCAGAAGCAACAGGAATTCCTTCACCTGTCATGGTCCCGGTGAGAGAGGAGGAGCATGTGACTAAGGGCAGGGCAATAAAGAGCAGGGGACAGATTAAGTGACATATTTAGGAACTAAAATGAGAGTAGAACTTAATAACTGAATGGATAACGAGGTTGAAGAGAAACTGAGAGTCAACAAGGAGTGGCAGCTTTGACGATGGGGTGGTTTTATGGCCTGAGTTAGAGAAGAGTAGAGGAGGAATAGCTTTGGGAGGAGGCCGTATTCCATATTATGGAATATGGTGCAGCTGTTAAAATGATGGTTGGAACTTGAAAGATCTCAAAGACATATGTTTGAATGAAACAAGCAATTTCAGAATAAGCATAAGAGTAGATAACATTTATCCAGTGTTGGTTGGATGCCAAGCCTTGTGCTAAGAGCTTTATGGACAACAGCCCTGGGAGGCAGGTAATCCTGCTACTACCCTCATTTACAGTCAGAGAGTCAGACACAGAGAGAAGCAGAGTAACCTGCCCAAAGAAACTCATCTAGAAAGTACCAATCTAGGATGAACCCAGCTCCAAGGCCTCCCAGCCTCCTGCGTCTGCACAGCCCAAAGTACCACCTGATCAGGCAAAGATAGGGGTGTATAAAAACAAATCAACAGAGAGGCCTGGCAAGATTCTTCTTGTTTGAGGACGCCTGATCACATGCTGTTGTGGACATCCGCTCAGGCAGAGAGTGAGCCAAGACAGCAGCTGATTGCTTCTGCAAGAAGCAAAGGGATCAAGGTTCCCAAAGAAGCAAGAACATCCTATCTTTCACACATTATATTAGCCAACCAAGCCTGAAGTTTTTTTGTTGTTTTTTTTTTTTAAAGATTTTATTTATTTGGGCGCCTGGGTGGCTCAGTTGGTTAAGCGACTGCCTTCAGCTCAGGTCATGATCCTGGAGTCCCGGGATCGAGTCCCGCATCG
>NC_138378.1:28143738-28172700 GCF_054177405.1 Leptonychotes weddellii | reverse complement strand
AGAGCATGAGAAGGGGGAGGGTCAGAGGGAGAAGCAGCCTCCCCGCCGAGCAGGGAGCCCGATGCGGGACTCGATCCCGGGACTCCAGGATCATGACCTGAGCCGAAGGCAGTGGCTTAACCAACTGAGCCACCCAGGCGCCCAAGCCTGAAGTTTTAGCAAAGACCTCCGCCACAGGCATCTGTGTCTCCTCCTTCGCCCCTCATGTTACCAAACACTGCTCTGGAAGCTCCTGGAAGGGAAAAAAAAACAGGTCAGTGAAGGACAGCTGTATATCCTGCCTGCCTGAAAAGGAGCCTTGAAATCGCCTCTCAAGCAAGAGCGTCATTAGTGATACAAACTAAAGGAATCCTTGGAAACAAACAGTACAACTGATGTGACATCTATCTTTTCTTTTAGAATCACTTGTATTAAATGTCAAATCCATTCCAAACTGGGCATTCGAACAAAAAGAGAAAAAAGAAAGCCTACTGAAAGGCAGAATCCTGTTTCTTACAAAGTCAGAATCTGTGACTGCAGAACATCTGGAACTCTGTGTTTGCACAGGAGAAAGCAAGTACGAGGGACAGATGAGACCCTTTCTATCGTCTGCAACCACAAGTAGAATGCGATGATTTTTTTTTTAATATTTTATTTATCTATTTGAGAGAGAAAGAGAGAGAGCACAAAAGCAGGGGGAGGGGCAGAGGGAGAAGCAGACTCCCCGCTGAGCAGAGAGCCTGATGCGGGGCTCGATCCCAGGACCCTGAGATCATGACCTGAGCTGAAGGCAGATGCTTAACCGACTGAGCCACCCAGGTGTCCCCGCAATGATTATCTTTGCCCTAAAACTTTAAATAGGTGGTTCCACTTCCTTCTCCAGAAGAGCTTATTTTCCTCTCTTAAAAGTACTTTAGTTACACAGTTTGAGCATTCTTTCCCAATACTGGAGAGGCAGAGACACAAGAAGTCTCTCTGTACATCAAAACCTGCTTGCCGAGCAAAGACAGTCATCTTCCACGACTACGGATTCTTACAGACCTACGAATCCAAGTCAGCCAGGGTCCCCATATAAAAGGCTGTTTAACTTCACTTCTTTTTTCAATCAAGACTCTTCCCTCCAAACATTTTACATGAAAACTTTCAAACGTGAAGAAAAGTGGAATGAATTATCCAATGAATACCCTTTAGCTACTGTCTAGAGTTCACAATCAACATTTTACTGTGATTTTCCTTATCACAATACTGTCCACCTACCCAACTCTCTATTCATCTGTCAGTTCATCTTTGTATACATATTTCCATTTAAATGTAATGAAAGCTTCTGAGTTAGGGTATGATAAGATCAATTTGCCTTTCCACATGCTCACGCCATTAGCCAAATGAAGCATGAGTGGGAGGAGGGTAAAAGTGAAGCAGGTAACACAGCTGGGAAGCTCTGCAGAAAGGTCCAGAGATGCACAGGGTCTCTGGAGAGACTTGGGTTTGAACCCCTGCTGTCACTTTTTAGCTGTGTCACCTTGGGCAGGTCATCTCATCTATAACAATGGCCTGGGGCGCCTGGGTGGCTCAGTCGGTTAAATGTCTGACTCTTGATTTCAGCTCAAGTTGTGATCTCAGGGTGGTGAGATCGAGCCCCGTGTGGGGCTCTGTGCTGGGTGTAGAGCCTGCTTAAGATTCTCTCTCTCCCTCTCCTCTGTCCCCCCTCCCCACTCATACACACCCATGTGCTCTTGAAAGAAGAAAGAAAGAAAGAAAGAAAGAAAGAAAGAAAGAAAGAAAGAAAGAAGAAAGAAAGAAAGTTTTTTAAAAAAATGGCTTGATGACTATGCTTACCTCATAGGGTTGTCATAGGAATTACATGAAATTAATGCACGTAAAATACTCAGTACAGAATGCATGTTCAATAATGTCAAGCTCCAATAAGTGAAATAGTAATAATTAAAAAACAATTTACAGGCTCCTATCTTCCCAGCCTACCTCCCATCCATTTACCCTTCTATTTCCCATTCAGTAGCCATCTTATTTCTTTCATCCTTATCCAGTGTATTCTGTAGTCCATTATCTTCTTAGTACCCTAAACTTCCCTTCCCTAACCATTCTGTCCTTTTATCATACTCCTTTGGCAAAACTCCAGCCTAGATGAACTCAACTTATCTACCCACTCTCCAGTGCTAAATGTGAGTCACCAAATAGGACAAGCTGGCTCACCCTAAATGAATGAGCATCAGCCTGAAATGGGCTGTCTGGCCACACGAAGCTTGAGATGTTTATCTCATAACTCCCTCTTCCCCTCTCCTTGACTCTCGCGTTTTCTCCAATCTTCTTCAAGTCAGGCCCTTCCCATTTCTCACACACCTTCCTGCTCTTTTCAGTAGATCTGTTCACATCCTAATTGATAAAGGAAACAGAATCCAGCAGAGAGGAACTTCCTCCACTCCCCTATCAAACAGAACAAAGATTCCCACATCTGCCCACTGCTTCACCTCTCTTCACAACAGAGAGCCGTCCCTCCTGTGGCAAAGTCCAACCCCTCCACCTGCACCTTAAATCCCACCCTCTGGACCCTTTAACAAGCCTTCAGTGATGACAACCCCTTCTCCCACTTCTGTTCCACTGGACCTTCACTTGGATATTTCAATATGCCCAAACCCATTTTCAACAAAACCTAGTATGTAAGAGAATGTCCTTGTTCTTTGGGAATGCCACTCAAATATTCATTGGTAGGGGGACATAATGTGTGCAACATACTCTCAAATAGTTCTGTGTGTGTGTGTGTGTATGAGAGAGAATGATAAAGTAAAGGGATGGGGCAACTGTAGACAATAGACACCTGGCAAATCTGGAAAATGTTATTTGGGAGTTCTTTGTACTAGTCTTGCAATTTTTTGAAGGTATAAAATCATATCAGCATTATGATGGGAATGCAAGCTGGTACAGCTACTCTGGAAAACAGTATGGAGGTTCCTCAAAAAGTTGAAAATAGAGCTACCCTATGACCCAGGAATTGCACTACTAAGGATTTACCCCAAAGATACAAATGTAGTGATCCGAAGGGGCACCTGCACCCCAATGTTTATAGCAGCAATGTCCACAATAACCAAACTATGGAAAAAGCCCAGATGTCCATCGACAGATAAATGGATAAAGAAGATGTGGTGTATATATATACAATGGAATACTACTCAGCCATCAAAAGGAATGAAATCTTACCATTTGCAACGACATGAATGGAACTAAAGGGTAGGATGCTAAGTGAAATAAGTCAATCAGAGAGAGAGAATTATCATATGATCCTACTCATATGTGGAATTTAAGAAACAAAACAGGATCATAAGGGAAGGGAGGAAAAAATAAAAAAAAAAAAGAAATCAGAGAGAGAGACAAACCATAAGAGACTCTTAATCATAGGAAACAAACTGAGGGCTGCTGGAGGGGAGGGAGTTGGGGAATGGGGTAACTGGGTGAGGGACATTGAGAAGGGCACATGATGTAACGAGCACTGGGTGTTATATAAGACTGATGTATCACTGAACTCTACCTCCGAAATTTATAATACATTATATGTTAATTAATTGAATTTAAATAAAAAGTAAATATATACATTACTTTTAAAAAATCATATCAACATTAAAAGTTGTCAAGAAAGAAAGAAAAGTGAAAAGGAAATCTTTGACACCTGCCCTCCCCACAGCCAGTCTCCTCTCCCTTCCACAAACTTCTCAAGAGTCTAAATTTACTCACTTCCTCATCTCCACCAACTCAATCACTTCAGCATGTAACTTCTGGAAACTCTGCCATCCTTTGTTTGCTTTTCAGGGAGCCACTCTCCTGATTGCCCTCCCATCTCTTTGCCTTTGTTCCTTCCTGCCTGCTCTGTGGCTCATCTTCCAATCCCAACTGGACTTCCTCCATGCTTAGCCCAAGGCTCTCTCTTCTTTCCTCCTCTGAGACGTTAATCACCACCTAGAAATTTCTCTCTAGCCAAATCCTCCAACCTTCACTGCTTTCCAGGCTTCAAGCATAATGGCTTTCCTTCAGGTTCTCCAATAAGCCCTACTTCCTCCTACTGCACTTGTCCTTCCCTCACCTAGATAACTCCTAAAAAATGGAAGAGGAGGGAACACGTCCCAATTTACTCTAAGTCCACGTATCAGCCTGACACCAAAACAAGACAAAGACATCACAAAAAACTAGAGACTGATATTATGAATATAGACACAGAAATCCTTGACAGAAAACAAGCAAACCAAACCCATCAAAATATAAGAAGGATTATACTCCATGACAAGTGGAACTTATTCTAGGAATTCAAAGTTGTTTTAACATCTGAAAATCAATGTAATATACTATAGTAGAATAAAGGACAAAAACCACAACACACACAGACACACAGAGCATTTGATAAAGTCAAACACTCATGATCAAAATACTCAACAAACTAGAAATATAAAGGAACTTCCTCAATCTGATAAATTTTTTTCAAAAAATGCATAGCTAGCATCATACTTCGTGGTAAAAGACTAAATGTTTTCCCCCTAAAATCAGGAACAAGGTAATGATGTCTGCTCTGATCACTTCCATTCAACATTATACTGGAGGTTTTAGCCGCACAATTAGGCAAGAAAATGGAGTAGAAGTCTTCCATAAAGCTTTTCATAAAAGAGAGAAGTAAAACTATAGAAAATCCCAAGGAATCCTCTTTAAAAACTAGTAGAACCACTAAACAAGTTAAACAAGATTGCTGGATACAAGATCAATATAGCAAAAGTATATGCAAATGATTTTACACTAGCAATAAAGATGTGTCAAATATTGTGTAAATATTTATATACACTAGCAATAAACAATCCTAAAATTAAGAATATAATTCCATTTACAATAGCATCAAAAAGAATACAATACTTAGGAATATAATTAATAAAAATGTGTAAGGCATGTACAATGAACTAAAAAAAAAAAAAAATGTTGAAAGAGGGGTGCCTGGCTGGTTCAGCCGGTAGAGCATATGACTTTTGATCTTGTGGTTATAAATTTGAGTCTCACATTGGGTACAGAGAATACTTAAAAATAAAATCTTTAAAAAAATGTTGAAAGAAATTAAAAATCTAAACAAATGGAAAGACATCCTATATTCAGGGATTGGAAGACAATATTTTGAGATAGCAATATGGCTCAAATCGATCTACAGAGCAATGTAATTCTTAGCTGCATCTCAGTTGGCTTTTTTTTTTTTCTTTTTGCAGACATTGACAAAAGTGTTTAAAAAATTCATACAGAAATGCAAGGGACCAGAATAGCCAAAACAATCTTGAAAAAGAACAAAGTTGGAGGATTCATACTTTTTTATTTCAAAACTTACTAAAAAGCCACAATAATCCAGACTGTGCAGTACTGGCCTAAGAATGGACATACAGATCAATGGAATAGAACTCAGAGTCCAGAAGTAAAACCTTACAGTTATGGTCAATTGATTCTCCACAGGGTGTCAAAACAATTTCACAGGAAAAGGAAAGGGCAGTCTTTTCAACACTGAGACAACTGGATATCCACATACAAAGTCACTGGCACTTCGGAAAACAGTTCGGTAGTTATTCAAAAGGTTAAACGGGGTTACTCTTTAACCTGGCAATTCCACTCCTAGGCATATGCTCAAGAGAAATAAAAATACATGTCCACACAAACTTTACACAAATGTTCACAGCAGTTTTATCCATAATAAACAATAAGTGGAAACAATCCAAATGTCCATCAACTGATGAATGGATGAATAAAACGTGGTCTATGCACACATGGAATATTTTTCAGCTTTATAAAAAAATTAAATTCTAATACATTCCACAAGGACAAACTTTGAAAATATTATACTTAGTGATAAGAAGCTAGTGTTAAAAAACAAGACAACAGATCCAAAATGATGTCACTTGTCTAAACTCCACAACCAATCAGGAATCGCCTGATCAGCACTAGTTAGGTAATCTGCCAGGTAGATCCTTGCCATCCCCTAAAGAGATGTAACGTTGCAATAACCAACCTGCTTTCTTGGCCTAGTATTACTTCCTTGTTTCTCCTCCCTTCTGCCTATAAGTCCTTCATTTTGTTCAGCTCCTCAGAACTCCTTATTAACTGCTGCATTGGATACTGCCCAATTCGAATAGCTTCTTGCGCGAATTAACTTAGAATTTTAAATATGCCTCAGTTTATCTTTTAGCCACATGTTGTATGATTCAGTTTATATCGAATTCCAAACTGGCAAATCTATAGACAGTAGACTAGTATTAGCCTAAGACTGAAAGGTCATGGTGAATGGAGACCGCTAATGGGTACAGGGTATTTCTTTAGGGTGATGAAAATGTTCTAAAATTAGATTGTGACGATGGCTGCACAATCCTGGGAATATATGAAAAGCCAGTGAATTTTACATTTTAAACAGGTGAATTTTATGGACTGTTAATTATATCTTTAAAAAGCTGTTTTTTAAAATAAATAATTATATAAAAATAAAAAGCTGATTTTTAAAAAAGGAGAAGAGGAACGGAAGAGCATCCGGTCACACTGCCTGCAAATTTAGGGGATTTCCCCAAAGAGGTGGCTGCGGAGGCCATGTGTTGTTGGGGAGAAGGAGGCGGTGGGACAGGGGGAAATTGGAAGTGTGCCAGGAGAAGCCGCCGTAATTTCCCAATTATGAGAGAACGATCTGATGCGTTGCCCAGACCCCCTACCTACTCCTAATTCCAGGTCACTCCTCAGTCCACGGAGACAACTGATTGAGAAAAATTGCAAAGTCCCCATTACACTCACCGACCCGCAAGAGGAGCTCACCGAAATCCGGAAGCGGAGGCGCCATATTTGTTGTGGGAAAAGCCGGTTTGAAAGGAAGTCACTGGAGCCACCTTTGCTGAGGGCAAACAAGGGCAGTGGAATGTAGCCGCAGCCATCTTGACTGAGGGCCTGCTCCCAGCCCGTGAAGTTTTGCGCACTTGACAGTTTGGGCAATTTCTAAAGGCTTATTGATAAATGCTCTTGGTGGACGCGAAAGGGAACAGGAAAAAACATTTAAATTAAAAAAAGTTAAATGTCTATGTTTTAAAAAACATAAAGAGTAGAGAGAAATTATCAAAGACAATGAAAATATTTTAGTATGTTGCATGTAACTTAGCTGTACACAGCTGCTGGAATTGCAGGACCACCGAAAGGACACTGAAGGTTATTGTCCCATTTTGGCATTTTTTTTTTTTTTTAAAGATTTTATTTATTTATTCATGAGAGACAGAGAGAGAGGCAGAGGGAGAAGCAGGCTCCCAAGGAGCAGGGAGACCAACACAGGACTCGATCCCAGGACCCTGGGATCATGACCTGAGCGGAAGGCAGACGCCTAACCATCTGAGCCAGCCAGGCGCCCCCATTTTGGCATCTTCTTGAAAGAGTCCTTTACATTCACATCCTCCTACAGATGCCTATCTTAGGATAGAACCCCATAAATTAGGGAGTCCTTCACTTGCGATGAATATTTTAAATAATGCTAGCTGAGGTTTGGTCAACCATATGCCAAATTTGAAGGCAAATTTAAAGATAAAATCAGAAGTAAAAACATATTCAGACAAACGTAAAACAGCAACTGTAAATTTCATTTTCTTTTCCAGCGTTGGTAATCAAAGTGTATAGATTCACTTTTCACCTTTTTTGGTGTAATGAATCTCACAAAAACATTCTTCTAAAGTAACATAGAGGGGCACCTGGGTGGCTCAGATAGTTAAGCATGTGCCTTCTGCTGGGTTTGTGATCCCAGGGTCCTAGAATAGAGCCCCGCATGGGGCTCCCTGCTCAGCGGGGAGCCTGCTTCTCCCTCTCCCTCTACTGCTCCCCCTGCTTGTGTGCTCTCTCTCTCTGTCAAATAAATTTTAAAAATCTTAAAAATAAATAAATAAATAAAATAAAGTAACATAGATTGTGACAAAGCCTGGAATAATACTAAATTACTTTCCTGTTTGTTTCATAAAATGACTAACTCAAATATAATTGAATGAACTTAATTATCTGGATTATTATATAAGCATTAAAAATGATAGAAGATAGAGCAAAAGAAAATCCCAGATCATGCATTGCATTCTCAGTTTTCATGGTTTTGTTTTGTTTTGTTTTGTTTTGTCTCCTTTAATCTCCATTTCTCAATCTTTGTATTTCTTGGTGTTGACATTTTTAAATGTCAGTTATTTTGTAGAATGTCCTTCAGTTGGAGTTTGTCTGATGCTTCTACCTGGTTTTCAATAGCATTGAACACTGTTGATCACTCCCTCCCCCGGAAAACTCTTGTCCTTGGGTTTCCCTGATACTACTTTCTTCTGATTTTTCTTTCTTCTCTCAAAAAATCCATCTAAATCTCCTTTACAAGCGTTTCTTTCTCTTCATTGTGGGCCTTTCTCAGGAGTCTGTCTTGAACCTTCTCTTCTCCCATTTATGCAGATGATTCCCAAACTGCTAAGCTTAGTCTCCTGTGAGTCCAATCAACGTATCCTCCAGCCACCTTTAACTCAACCTTCCCCCACCTCTCAATCAAACTACTCCTACCCCAGTGTCTCCTGTCTCAGTTGAGCTGGACTATTCAGTTGCCAAAGCCAGAAACTTTTTCTACCCCTTTGTCAGCTTGTCCTGTACCCATCCATAATCAAATCCTCTCCTGCTGATTCTTTCTCTTTAAGATCTCTTGACTATTTCTTCATTCTCTCCATCCTCACAGCAACTTTCTGGGTACAGCTAACCATTATCTGCCACCTGGGTGACAACAGCTTCCAACTCTCTGGCAGCCAGTTGTTTTTTTGTTTTGTTTTTTAGATTTTATTTGAGAGAAAGAATGAGAGAGAGAGAGAGAGAGCACATGAGAGGGGGGAGGGTCAGAGGGAGAAGCAGACTCCCTGCCGAGCAGGGAGCCCGATGCGGGACTCGATCCTGGGACTCCAGGATCATGACCTGAGCCGAAGGCAGTCGCTTAACCAACTGAGCCACCCAGGCACCCATTGTTTTGTTTTTTAATGAAGATTGAACACACCCCTTCCTAACCCTCAGGCTAAATCTCAAACTTCTTAACTAGACTTAGAGGACCCCTATGCCTTATTTCTCATCACTGTCCCCAACCCTCCACCATTACTTTCTTTTCCTTAAACACACCATGCTTGCTCTCTTTCACCTCTGAGCTTTTTACCTATACGATTCCCTTCCTTAGGGACACTCTTCTTTGGTCTTTCTCATCCTTCAGATGTCAGCTTTAAGGAATTCTTCCAGGAAACCTCTGACTTTTCAAATTCGAGGTAGTTGTCCTTCCAGGAATCCCCACGTTCCTCCATTTACCCTGATTAACTTCCTTTGCCCTTTGTGTTCCTCCCACTAACTGTAACTCCTTTGAGGACAAGGACCATGTCTATCTCATACTTACTTGTAGTCCAGAACCCAGCCCATTGACTCACACACAAATGTAAGTGCTCAGAAAGCGTTTTTAAAAAATTTTTTTTAGTTTTGAAAAGGTTTATTTAATTTTGTAATCTCTACTCCCAATGTGGGGTTTGTACTCAAAACCCCGAGATCAGGAGTTGCATGCTCTTCCGACAGAGCCAGCATTTTTATATGCATGAATGGATAAGTCTCTTCCCAGTGTCCCCCATCCCCCACTGCCATCCAACTCAACCATCCAAGAAGTCTCAAAAACACAACTTCTTTGGGCCCCTGTGTGGCTCAGTCGGTTAAGCGGCTGGCTCTTGATTTCAGCTCAGGTCATGATCTCAGGGTCATGGGATTGAGCTGGGTATAGGACTCTGTGTTGGCGGGGGGGCTATGGGGGTGTGGGAGTCTGCTTGAGAGTCTCTCTCTCCCTCTCCCTCTGACCCTCTTCCTGCTTGCCCTCACATGTGTTCTCTCTCTCAAATAAATAAATAAAATCTTTAAAAAAAACAACAAAACTTCTTCCTGACCTGTTAATCAGTGAAACAAACCTTGAAACCTTTTGTCATTGTCACCCTTTCCTTGAAAAACAAGTTTGTTTGCTTATAAACTACTTATGTACTCTCCTGTGGCCTTTCCATGAGAGGTTTTATCTTTCTCATGGACTTCCTGGAGCAAATTTCTGAAGTCTCACGTGACTTTTCTTTGCCACATAGCATGCCTCTGACCATCCTTTCTTACCACTTTCAATTGGTTAGTGCACAAGAGATGAAAACTAATTGAAGTCATCATCAAAACAAAATAGGGACTTTAAATCTAGAAACAGCAAAATAGAGATTTTATTGCATTCCAAAAGTAAGGTATAAACTACTTTTGTTCCCCTGCTGTTTTGCCATTGATTATACAATGGCTGTAAAAATGGGGCCATGTCACAATCTTATGAAACCTTTATAGCTCATGGTTGATTTTTCTGCCATCCGCTAGGCTAGCTGCTGCCAAATCTCTTTCAGCAGAAAGAAGTCACTTTAGGTGAAAGACCAAAATAGCACTTTCAAAGTGGGATGATGTTGTTTGCAGTTACTTTATCTGTCTTTGTCATTCTGAACCTTGATCTAATTAATTACTCACCCATCTGGGGATTTAGCTTTAAAAAAAAAAAGAAAGAAAACCTTACAAAAGTTCAAGGGTTAAGTAACTGATGAGTCTCAAGGCATCTTATTGCTTTTCATTCATACAATATTAAAAAACCATAATTAAGCAATAAGTTGGTAACCAAGAAAAAAAAATATCAGATAGACTGTAAGGTCCCAGACTAGACTGGAAGATCCACGAAAGTGAGGGTGTGGGTTTTATTTGCCAGTGGATACCCAGCACTTGGACAGTGTATATTTATAATGAACATAAGCTTGGACCTTAATTTCTAAGGTCAGTACTAGCACAATGGTAAAGACTTTAAAAATATTGCTGGATGGACATTCCATGACACTAGGACAAAGCATCCATTTCCTGGCACCCCACACCAGTGAGGGCTTAACAAATGACATATAACTTCATGATAGGGACAGACACATCTGAGCTATAATCCAGAGCCACTCTGGACTGCGTACACTCAGAGGTGAAGAAACATGTGCCCTTAGCTTAGAGTCAGGAGGCTGGGCTTCAATCTTAGCTCTCTCATTAACCAATTATGTGGTTGTAGTCACTTAACTCTCTGTGAGCCTTAATTTTCTTATCTGTACAAAGGGAACAATAAATGCCTTCCAGGACTACTTAAAAAAAAAAAAAAAAAACTGCTTGATGGAGTAACTGACAGACTGATGGCCAGCAATTCTAAATTCACTTTCCTCCCAAATGAATGATTTGAAGAATGCCAGGTATAACGAAAGTATTACGTCAGCATAAAACAAATGCAGCTTGTAGAGGCTGTAGATTTAAAAATTGATGATGCTTATGAATACTAAAGAAATAGTTTGATTCTTTTTTTTTAAAGATGTATTTATTTATTTGAGAGAGAGCACATGGGGGGAAGGACAGAGGGAGAGGGACAGAGAGAATCCTCAAGCAGACTCCCCGCTGAGCACAGAGCCTGATGTGGGGCTTGATCCCAAGACCCTGAGATCACGACCTGAGCTGAAATCAAGAGTCAGACACTCAGCCAACTCAACCACCCAGGTGCCCCAAAATGATTTGATTCTTATACATTTATTGGGATGTGATGTCTGAGGTCTTAGTAGTTACTGCAAAGCTTAGAAATCATCAGATACAATATGGTGATGAAGATTTTTGTGTGTTTATGTTCTGTCCACCTCCAAGAATTATTGAAGGAAGTGAATGAGCATTTTACTTGGGGACTTTAAACAGTATGTAACATGCCATTTATGATGGCTGCATAATAGATTACCCCAAAACTTTGAGGTTTCAAATAACAATTGTCATTTATTATCTCTTATGGCTGTGCTTCAGCTATTGTTTTAGCTAGATGGTTCTGGCTCAGCGTCTCTCATGAGGACACAGGCTGATGGCAGGTAAGGCTGCAATCTTCTGAAGGCTTAACTGGAGCTGAAGACTCTACCTTCCTGCCGGTTCCCTCATGACTAGCAAGCTTGTGTTGACTCTGGGTGGGAGGCCTCAGCTCCTCTCCATACTGGCCTTTCCATAGGACCGTCTGAGGCCCAGGACACTCCATATACGTGTCCTTACAGCAAGGTGCTGCATTGCTCAGAGCAGGGACAGCAAACTCTTTCTGTCAAGGACCAGATAGTCAATATTTTAAGCCTGTGGGCCACCTCCAGTCTCTGTTACATATTCTTCTTCTTTAAAAAAAAAAAAATTTAAAAAATAGGAAAACCAATCTTAGTTCACAGGCATACCAAACAATCAGCAGGCTGGGTTTTGCCCATTAGCCCGAATTCTGGTCCTTCCCCTAGAGTAAGCAATCCATGAGACCAAGATGGAAGCTGCCATATCTTTAAAGACCTAGCCTGCCAAGTCACACGCTATCCCCTCTGTTGTATTCTTTTGGTCAGTTAGGGCTTGATTCATTGCGGGAGAGGACTATACAAGGGTTTGAAGACTATGCCAAAGGCAAGGATCATCAGAGGCCATCCTGGTGGCGGACTGCTACACAGTGCCTTTAAAAATAGTATGTCTGAGGAGCATACCGATTAACACGATAGACCACACAGAGAATTGTCCTTACCATAAAATATAAAATATTCTGCTCCTAATTGCTTGCTGTTCTTCTAAATTATTCTCTGAAAGGTCTAGAAAATATTAAAGAATATAAATAACTAGATTATGAGACTATCTTTTTTATCTTCAAAAATCTTACAACTCCTAACGACATTATTTGTACATAGTGGACGTTAAATACATGTTTGTTGAATATATATATTAGTATCAATAAGGCCTCAAAATAGGCCTTCTTTTTTAATTGATCCAATTATTTGGCACTCTGTAAGTCAAATATAAAAGATTATTTAATTATCTAGTTGTGCTGACTTTGTATAGACACAGCATGCGTCTACTGAGAAGAAAGAGGAGTAGGAAAAAGCATGAGTAGTAAGATGTTTATAGAAATACCTCACTGTCAAAGATATAGCAATCACTCAATTTTTTTCTTTTTAAACATCCACTTGTCTTTTTGGCAAATACCTTTGAGTGATGTTCTCAAAGGTAGTATCTCAATGCCCAGATGTGAGCAAGTATGCAGAGGACTTGATGGAACATGCCAAGAACTACTGCCTTCAGCTGGCTTTGTTGGTAATTTTGAGGCTCCACACAATTTTGCTCTCATGATCTTTGACAATGACCTTCTGAAATGAGGTCATTGAAGGTAAAGCCAGCTTCTTACACTCCGTGCTGGTTAAAGCGCAGGTTCAACTTCATCAAACACCAAATTATGGACTTCTACCCCCGACTCACTCCACACCATGACCTATAAAAAGCCTGTGGGTGCCATGAAGAGGCCTGTGTAGATTGTGGGGTGTCTTTACTCCTGCATTTCTTGTCTTTAGCTGAAGGTAGCATTTCCCCTCAACAACTAAAAGCATTTCAGTCTTTGAACCTCTCCAGTAAAAAGTAAAATACCCTCACACTAATGAATCACAAAGTTTAATGTATGTTCCAAAAGTTCTCTTGAACTGTGCAAGTCTTTGTTTTCCAGTCCTGGGAAGTGTATTTCTAAGTGCTCGTCCCAGAGAAGGTCTTCCTACGCATTGTACATACCCCAGGAGGCGTAAGGAAAAGAGCAAGGGTTTGACTGCACAAAAATGTGAAAAGCTGCCTTAAACACATTCTGGAGCCACAGACAAATCAGACAAGGAGCTAATGCCCATCTTGTGTAAAGAGGGGGCTCCAGGGGACCTGCTTGGGGAGGATGTCCACGATTAGTTGTTAGATAGGGCAAGGAAAATTCTAAGGTGGTTGCATGAATGTGCATAGAAAAATTGTGGTCAATATACAGTGGCTATCTCTAGAAAGTAGGACTGGATGGGGCTGGGTGAAGAGTGGACACTATCATTTTTTACTTTATAAACCTCTACATTGTTCGGATTTTTTTTTTTTACAACAAGTACACATTACTTTTGTAATTCAAACAGTTATAATATGCTAACGATAGCTAAGTTTGGTAGAGCACTCTAGACTGTCCTAAGGGCATTAATGACACAGATGTGTTCATGTAATCTTCAGAACAAAGCTGTGAGTAAGGTACTATTTTTATGTCTGTTTCACAGATGAGGAAACAGAGACACAGAGAATGCAGGTAACCTGTGACAGAGCTCGTAAATGGCTGGCTAAGATTAAATATTATTAAAATATATAAACTGCAAAGAATATGATTATCCTTAAAGGAATCAGTGGTACTATTCCTAGCTTCTGAACATAATTTAAAAATAATTTATAATTTATAAAAGGATTTAAATTTTAATTTAAAAAAATGACCCAGAGCACACTGAACTCATAAATTATTTTCTTTAAAAACATTATTAAAATAGAGCAGACACGACCTTCTGCTAGGTATCTGTGACCTAAATCCTTTGTGTGCTTTAGAAATATCCCTGTTGTGTGCTATAAAAACCCCATGTCAGGGTGCCTTGTTGCTAAACTGGCTCATTTAAAGGCCAAGAGAGGGAAACATCACTAGCAAATGAGCATAGACAAGGAGAAATGTGTAATTACAAAGCTCAGATGCTCCAAACCGATTGATGTAGAAAATAAAAATGTGAAGACATCTCCCTTCCTTGGGCTTATTATCTTAAATTGGCTACATCCTTTGTTGTGGATAGCCAGACAGACTCATTAGAGAGGCAGAGTGCTCACATCATGTCTGGGGACACTCCAAGAGTCAGCAGTTTCAGCTCCTGGGGTTCCTCATGTTCCTTTTCTATAAAGAGGAGGTAATAAAATCCACCTCCCCTCAGTACCTGAAGGCAGCGTGTGAAACATGCTCTCCCTTTGCTATCAAAGTGATGGGAAAAGCACTGACCTACTGTTTTTTACTGATAATATTGAGTTCTAAATACCCATTAACAGTAAGTCCTTGGAGTGAACCGAAATCCACTCACCTTCGAGAAAGACAATGAGTCAGATGTTTCTGAAGTTCCAAAAGGCAGAGCCAACCTCTCAAAAGGGCAAAGTAGGAGAGGTTACCTAGTCCATCATTTGAAGAGCACAAGTTAGAACATCCTGTCCCAAAACATCTTTGGTCACACTAGGTACTTGAAGTTCCACCATTAGAAATTCATTCCTTTGAATGGTTAGCGTCCTCCTGCAGAATGAAAATATCTTCACATCAGCTTTCCACTGCCCAAGTTCAAAGTTGATTCACTGGAAGTAATGCTTAGAAGGTCCATCAGTCCTCAAGTCAGGAGGTGGGAGGGGTCTGCCCAGGAGAGAGACACAAAAAGATGTTAAAGTAAACTGCAAAGAATTTGATTATTCTAAGAGGAATCAGAGTTACTGTTCCCAGCTTTGAACCAGCCCTAGGATTCCAAGAGCTCTAGTCTTTCCCAGGTCAGTATGTCCCACATAAATAAGGTCAGGCTGGTCATGTATTTTCCAACTGCACAAATACCTCAAACTTTGGCTGGGTTTCCTGCGAAGTCACCTCCCTCCCTATCTGGGAATAGCAGTTTTCCAGCAAATAGCCAGACTTGGTGACTCACTGGCATATTCTCTCTCCTGCTTTGAGGCCCCATAGACACACAGAGCTGGGCTGTGGCAGTGCCTAGATGCAAATGTATCTTTCCAAGCTGGACCCCTGAACCCCAGAAGATTGGCTTGTTTTTGTTTTTGTTTTTGCTTTTATATGATATTGTCATCATAGATTTTCTAATCCTTTCCATGGAGAATGAGTCCGTATTCTGCTCTGATTAAGGCTCTCAAGGTCCTAAACAGGAATACCTTGTCCCCTCTGCAAAAGGAACTCACTCCATTCACATTCTTTCTCTTAGCACAGAACCTACCATCCCCTGAGCACCAGAAACACTAAACCAAGGGTCATTCCCACCAGCCCTGGCTGTGAAGAGGTTTTCAGAACAGAAAACTATTATTGTATATTTAATCTGAAGACTGAATGGAACTGGGGGGAGGGGGGAAGCAGCAGGCAAGGAAGAAGGAACTAGCAAATTGCAAATGTTGACATGTCTGCTGCCCCTACAATCCGTCAAGAGACAGACACACCCCCTGTACCAACCCCTTCAGAGAACCATATCAAAGATTAACACCATTAGGAAGCGTTCAGACTTTGAGCTCTAAGCAAGGGCTTATTCACCCAACCATGGAACAAAATGCCATGAGGTCAAGCTCTGAATGAAGGTGATAAGGTAAACTTAACCGCTAGCCCTCTCCTAGCAGCTGTCCCTAATGTTTCTCTCGGGACCTTTGGAAATTCTCTGCCTCTCTGCATGTCTGACATTGCTTACCTGTGTTACTTGACAAACTGAATGAGTTGGTTCATAATATTTTTCATATAAATTCAATTGCTTCTTGCTGACCATGCTTCATTTCCTCCCTCCTCCTGGATCTGGAGGAAAAAAGTTCCCAGGATGATAGAGTCGAATTAGGAGGAACTCTTTTCCCCAAGAAGACAATAAAGAGTCAAATAACTCCGCTCTCAAGGACTGCCAGGGAAAAGTCCCTCGTGGGGCACAAGGGCTCCTTTGTAAGTTCACCCTCACCAACTGCACTCACTCAGCAGGCTCTGGTCTTTCTGGGCATTTCTCTGGTCAGTGCAGGTTCCTTCCCTCCACCCTGATTATTTTAAATTTCTTTCCTTTCCCTCTGGGCTGCTCACTTGCTTCCTAATGCTATTAAACATCCGACCCCATCCAGACCCTCTTTCTGTCCATTTAACACAGAAGTTGCTGATGGTCCCTTTTTGTCTTTCTCTGCCCTCTTCTCTGTCCTGGCCTGTTCACAGGACACTCAAACTATTGATCTTCTCTGCTCCTTCCCTTCCCTCCTCTTCCCTCCCCTTCCTTTCTCTAACCAATTGCTCCCTCTCCACTGGTTCTTTATATCTATATCTATATCTATATAGCCATTCCTTTACCTGTAACACACATAATATATATGATGCATGCTGCAAATATTTCCTCCAGGTGGTCATTTGTCTTTTAATTTTGTTTCTGATGTTTTTTTTTTGTTTGCCTCCTTATTGTGTTTTTTTGGCATGCAAAGGTTTCTAAATGATAACACTTATCAATCTTTTCTTTTATTGCATCTGGATTTTGCGTTAAAAATACTTTTCCCTTACTAACTACATAAATACAGACAAACAGACAGACATGCATACATACATACAAAGGGACGTCAGGCTGGCTCAGTCAGAAGAATGTGGAATTCTTGATCTCGGGGTTGTGAGTTCAAGCTCCACATTGGGTGTAGAGATTACCAAAAAACCCACCAAAAACAAAACCTTGCCCCACCCTTAAGATATCAAGGAATTCATGCATGTTTTCTTCTAGAATTGTATGGTTTCGTTTTTACGTTTTTACGGGCAGGGAGCCCGATGCGGGGCTCGATCCCAGGACCCTGGGATCATGACCTGAGCCGAAGGCAGACACTTAACTGACTGAGCCACCCAGGTGTCCCTCCAATCTGGTTTTTACCCTTGTCATTCCATCAAAACATTTTGAGTTTGAATCATCACCATGGCACTGGATTCCACTGGCAGATTTTGGGCCTCATCTTCTTTGTTCCCTCAGCAGCTTTTGACATTGTCGAACACTCCTCGAAATGCTGTCCTGATTGGCCTGCAAGTCTCCACCATCTCCTGCTTTTCCTCCTTCTTCCTTAGCCAGTCTGGCCCCACTTCCTTCGTGGGTTCCTGCTGTTCTACCTGGCCACCCAGCCCTGGTGGTTCTCCCGCTCACTCCCCACACACACACACGCCACCAGGCGGTCTCATCCCTGCCTCCCAGCCTGCAGTTTCAGTTCGAACCAACCCAAGGTAACTCACCCCTCTCTTCCACCCAGTTCCTGCTTCTAAGTGATTCTAGATGACATTTACACTTGGGTATTTCAAAGGCATCGTAAAATCAGCATGTTCAAAACCGGACTCAAGAAAGACCCATTTCATGTTACCCTCTTCCCCAAATCTGGTTTGTCTTCTTCCCATCTCACTGAATAATATCATCATCCACGGTGACAAAACCCAAAAACCCAACTGTCCTCCTTGCCATCTCTTCCCTACATCCCAGACCCAAGCCATCGCTAAGTCCTCCAGAAGACTCCTCCTATCAGTCTATTTTTCCCCACAACACACCCTCATCCAGGCTAGTCTCAACTCACAGCTGCATTCCTGCTGTGGCCACCAAACTGGTCTCCCTGCTTCCTACTCTTTCCTCACCCCTACATTTCACTCTTCGCTTGGCAGCCAGAAAGATCTGTTTGAAATCAAATCACTTCACTTGCTTCCTGTTGCTCTTCTAATAAGCCAAAGTTGTAATGTGGTCTACAGGAGCCTCTGTGGTCTGGCGCCTGCTTACCTCTCCCTTTTCCTCTTACACCACCTTCCCTTTGCTAGGCTCCATCTCCACCTCCCCTCCTCAGCCCAGCCCCTGCCATGGTCTTCCTAACAAGGACCAACGCTCCCATTATTTCCTCTCTGGGTACCATATATCTCCCCTTGGAAATGTTTTCATCACAGTTAGCGTTTGATGTTTACATGGGAGACGTATTTTTAATATCTATGAGGACAAGACCCCATCAGTCATTTGCTTCATTATTACCCCAACATCTACCTCTCATCCTGACAATGGTAAACAAACAAATAAACTTAAATCAGCTCCTACTTCTTTCACAGTCCTTGTTTTCTTTTTTTAAACTTTTAGATAAGTAAGATTTTGTTTTTCAAGATGTTTTTATGAAACATGGGATGATGGCTTAGGGTGGAGTCTGATATTATGACCAGAATACTGAGGATCAGGAAACTCTAGTTCTAATGCCAGTCTTATAAACTGCAGTGGTAAATTCAGGAAAAGAGTTTAAATACTGCATACTTCCCCAAAACATGCTAAATATGTCTGCCTCACTTCTATTTTCATTATGTTAATTGCTTTCATATTCTTCTCTTCCCCTAGATTGTCAAATTCTTGATGGAATACCCTATGTCATAGTGATTTTTGTTTCTCCATGGTGTCCATCACTTCAGAAAGTGATCAAAATTGAATAAATGAATTAATAAATGTGTAACATATGATGGCACGATTTTTTCTCTTTTTTATTATCTTTTTTGGGGGGGGCTGTGTAGGCAAATAGAGAGAGAAGAGGGAGATAGCCTGATGAAAACACACAGGCAAGGGAGGCCTGAACCTTTTTTATTATCTTATTTTATTTAAATTCAATTAATTAACAAATAGTGTATCATTAGTTTCAGATGTAGAGTTCAGTTATTCATCAGTTGCATGTTACACCCAGAGCTCATTACATCACGTGCCCTCCTTAATTGATAGCATGATTTTTAATAGCACAGTGAAAACAATGCAATACTAAAAAATAGTTGAGGAAAAATTGAGGGTATTTCCACTTAATCAGAAGTAAAATATAAACTGAAATGCCCCAAATATGATAAGCCTTTGGCCAGAGTTTTGAATAAGCAGGGCTGATGTCAGGTCAAACCATGAGGTAGGTGTTCAGGAAGACTTTAGAGGAAGCTTAAACCGGGAGTTGAGGAATACATAGGCATATGGAATTGACAGACTATCAGTGTAGATCAGGGTCTCCAAGAGAGCAGTGAATATGGACGTTTAGAATTCGCTTCACTTATATAAAACAGAAAATTAATTTAAACATAGTAGGATATTTTTCTTCACGTAAATGATATTCAACGGTAGCTGGTCCAGCACTGATATATTGGCTCCATGACATTTTGGGACCAAGATCCTTTCTATCTTGTTGCTTTGTCATTTAAATACGTGGCTTCTCCTCATAATCCAAAATAGTTGCTCAGGTTCAAGCGACTGTATCTGCATTCCAGCTGGGGAGAAACAGGAAGAGAGAAAGATGGCCATGCCCAGTACTTTAAAGACCCTTACTGACACTCTTATCCCACTGGTCAGTATTTAGTCACATGGCCACATCTAACTGCAAGGGAAGCTTGGAAATACAATCTTTTTTTTTTTTTTTTAAGATCTTATTTTTAAATAATCTCCACACCCAACGTGGGGT
This sequence comes from Leptonychotes weddellii, assembly GCF_054177405.1. Lineage (NCBI taxonomy): Eukaryota > Metazoa > Chordata > Mammalia > Carnivora > Phocidae > Leptonychotes > Leptonychotes weddellii. The sequence goes on along the minus strand of NC_138378.1, from coordinate 28,152,615 downwards.
CAAACTCACAGTCCCAAGGTCATGAGTTACACTCCTGACTGAGCCAGCCAGGTGGCCCAGAAATGTAATCTTTGATCAAGAAAGCCACGTGCCCAGTAAAACTTAATAATCAGAAGAACTAAAAGAGTTTTTGTTGCACGGAACAAAGTTAGGAGGAAATCCATGGATTGAGCCAGTATTCACATTTCTAGTTCCTACACACAGACTGCCAAGTGCTACTCAATTTGCACAGGGAGTGGCCAGATGAGTGATCATCAAGCCTCAGGTGGATCTCAGCATCCCAGTGAATCCTGCAGTGGTGCCTGGTCAGCAACCTCCTCCACACCCATAGAGGCTGTTCCAAAGCTTCTCCACTCTTCTACAGCCACTGTCTTCCTGGCTCTTGGATCTCTGAGCATCCAGAGGAAATGCATGCTATCAAGCATGGGTAACTCATTTCCCCATCCCCAGATCTACAACCTTATCGCTCTCATTCACCCCCACAATGCCTACCTACCCTCTAGTTTTGTGTTTGTTTTCTTTCATTCTTTGTTTTGTGGCATCCTTTCTCCTGATTAAGATAAATCTTGCCTCTCAGGAAACAAGCCCCAGTGGATATTATGGCTTTTCTTAATATCTTCCCTGTCCCAGCCCTTTCTAAACATTTTCAAGCCTCCTGTATCTTGAAAGACAAAAGGAAGGTTCAGGCCTCCCTTGCCTGTGTGTTTTCATCAAGCTATCTCCCTCTTCTCTCTCTATTTGCCTACACAGCCCAAACTCCCAGAAAAAACAGTCTACTTCCCGCCTGCCACTTACTCTTCAACCCATTGTAATCCTCTTGCAACATGACCCCTGACCCCTATAGTCTCCTGAAACTGCTCTGATCAAGATCTCTGATGACCTACTCGTTGCCAAATCCAACGTTCTCTATTCAGTTTTCACCTTTCCCAACACTTCCTTGGCACATGGCATTGTTGATACGTTTCTTCTTCTGGAAATTCCTCTTATGGACTCTATGAGCTCTATGCCCATTTCTTTTCCATTTTACTTTCCACCTCTTGCTGGTGCTCCTGAGATTGCCCCAAGGCGGCCTCATCCATTTTACCACTTCGAATACGTGCTCCCTATGGGCTTGATAACTCCCACATCTCTATCTCCGGCTTCAGATCAAAAAGTTCAGGTAGCTCCTGGGACGTTTCCACCAGAATCTTGATTTGCTTATATTTCTGCGAGGAGCATTTTGGGCTGGACTCAGCTGGGCACTTCTGCTGATCTCACCAGAGTTCACTCACGCAGCTGCAGTCATCTGGTAATTCATCTGAGCCTCAATGGTCTAAAATGAGCTCACTCACATGTCTGGTGGTTGGTGCTGGTTCCTGGCTGGAGCACTTCAGTTCTCCTGTATGGAGCTCAGCAGGCTTATGCAACCACATAGTTGTCTCAGTGTTCCAATTCTGGCTGAAAGAGAGCAAGCCTCCGTGTGCAAGTGCTTTTTAGGGTTCTGCTTGTGTTACCTTCACTAATGCCCTATTTGCCAAAGCCAGTCACACAGCCAAGCCCCAGTCCAAAGAGTGGGGAAATAAATTCTACCTCTTGATGATAGAAGCAGCATCTCATAGCAAAGGGTTATATATACAACAGTGGATGAAATTATTGCAGTAGATAATCTACCATAATGTTCTTCCCATTTCAAACTTGTTTTTTCCCATGGCTTTCCTATCCTAGGGAATAGTGCCAGTGTTCCCATATTCACTCAAGCTGGAGTAAATCTAGTTTACTCCTTCCTTCCTTGCAGATGCTGTAGATTGGAGGGCTTAACACCAATTCCCAACCTCTTTCTCTACCATGGAGATACCAATGATAAACACTTTCTCACACTATTTTGTAGCAATAGGTGGTCATGTGATGCAGTTCTGGCCTATACGTAGAAGTCTGTGAGTGATTTTTTTTTTTATTTGAGAGAGAGAATGAGAGAGAGCATGAGAGGGAGGAGGATCAGAAGCTCCTGCCTGCAGCTTCCCCTGCTTGTGCTCTCTCTCTCTCACACAAATAAAGTCTTAAAAAATAAAATAATAAATAAATAAACAAATAAGAAAGGAACAGACCCCGTCTTTCTTATTTGCTCCTTCCGTCCCTGAACACAAACACTCATCTGGAGCTGCAGCACTACCGTGTGACCATGAGGTGACAAGTATTAAGAAGAGGCCAAGAGAATCAGAGACACCAGCCTTGCTATTATTGAATCATGAAAGAAAAGCAGCAGTTGCCTCCATCTAAGACTTCTTGCTATCGGGAAAAATAAAGTCCTCTTTGTTCAAGCCACTCTAAATTGGGATTTGTTTTAAAAGATTTTATTTATTTATTTGTTTGTTTGTTTGACAGAAACAGAAAGCAAAAGAGCCCAAGCTGCAGGGAGCAGGAGAAGCAGGCTCCCCGCTGAGCAGGGAGCCCGATGCGGGGCTCGATCCCAGGACCCTGGGATCATGACCTGAACTGAAGGCAGATGTTTAACCGACTGAGCCACCCAGGCACCCCTGGGATTTTTTGTTACTTCCAATCAAAAGAATTCGTGGCACACCTTCATCTGCTAATCCAATCACTCATCACACCCTGTATACTCTTCCTTCTGAGGTTTTCCCATGTGTACTTCCTTTATTCTATCTCTGCTGCCTCTGTCTTAGTTCACACACCTGTGGAGCTACCTCAACAACCTTCCATCTGGTTTCCCTCCCGTCGTTTCTCCAACCTAATCCTGCTTATTGCCAGCACTTGGCTCACTGAGAGTCAAGAGATTTCCAATTTCCTGTCATGTAAAGTCTTAATTACTTAGAATGGTCCCCAGTGGTTTTCTCGATCAAGCCCCTACACGTGTCTCCATGATTCAGCAGGTCTAGGGTGGCACCCGGGAATTTGTATTCCTAACAAGCTCTCCTATGATGGTGCTACCAATTGTGGATAAACCACTCTTTGAGTAGCATTGGTACAGAATTCTTTTCCTTCAGAGTATTTGCCTTCACGTGTAATGAGAGATTCCTTCATTCCTTCATTCATTCAGTGGTTCTCAAACATTAGTGTGCATCAAAGTCCCCTGGAGGACTTGTTAAAACACAGAACACTGGCTTCTCCCACCAGGTTCTGATTCATCAGGAGTAGGGTAGGGCTTAAGAATTTGCATCCCTAATGAGTTCCCAGATGCCACTGATACTGCCTGTCAGGGACCATACTCTGAGAATCACTGTCTTGGTACAGGGTTTATCAATCAGGGCTCTATTGACATCTTGGGCCAGATAATTCTTTACTGTGGAGAAGTTGTTCTGTGCATTATAGGATGTTTGGCACCATCCCTGGCCTCTCCTCAATAGATGCCTAGAGCAACTCCTCCAGTGGTGACAAAAAATGTCTCCAGAAATTCTCAGCTGGCCCCTAGTTGAGAACCACCACCTTGGAGTGATGATTTGATCTCCATCCATCTTTTCCCTTAATCTCTATGTTTCATAAAAGCAAGAGTCTGCTTTTTGTATTCCCAATGCCTAGCATAGCCACTCAATAGATATTTGTTCAACAAATGAATCTAATTCCAACAGAGTTTAGGGTCTTGCCTTCTGCAATCCCTTTCTGGTATCTCTCTCTGATCACCAAAAAGCATTAAAAAAAAAAATCTTTCTGCTGTCACCCTACCCTGAACAGCCAGGTAATGACAATGTTTCCAGTCTTTTTTCTGTACTTTTATAGTACATCTGTGCATTAGCAGTGACATTCTGGAAGCAATATCTTAACCCAAAGAACAACTTAATAGTGAGAATTTATGAATTTCGGCAGGCTGGTAGAAAGAGGATACTTTTGGTCAGGGCACTGCTGCTCCCCAGCAATAGCATCATATGGGCAACTGCCTATGAGACGAACACATTTGAGTGAGCCTCAGGAGGCTGAGGATTCAGAACCCTGGCAGGCAGCAAGTAGGAGCCAGGGAGCTTGCAAATCTGGTGTCACAGTCTGTTCTTGCTCCAGCATATTTAACTTTCTCTGATTTCCTCCTACTGCCACCTATCTCTAAATCTGGGCGGCTTGGTGAGCTCACACTGGTCCAGTTGGGTAATTAGGAAATAAATTGCTCCATTCTGGGTTGTCTTGGACCACAAACGCTTTGCTGTATGTGCCAACCAGGTCTTTAGGCCAGCTTTTGTGAATGCCGGAGGGTAGTTGAAGACTTGTTCATTCACCTGTGGGGAGGTTAGCAATCGTTGTGCTCTCAAGCCTTCAAGAAGGAAATTCTCACAGGGAATGAAGTGGAGCAGAACTTTCTGACTCACTGAGAGTGTGAGTGTAATTTTAAGATGATTTGCTGGGTTAATTGGGTCTTTGATGGTATGTTATAGAAGTTACTTCGAGCTACTTTGAGAGGCAATGGAGAATTTATGCCCATATTGTACCAATATTGACATACTTCGTGGAGCAGGAGCTGGGTGTAGGAGGACATTAGGAAAGGAGGGAACCTGGAACAAGGAGGGAACCTGGAACCAAATCTTCTCTGATTCTCCAAGCCATTCTCCTCTCTCTCTCTCTTTCTGTCTACCCTGCCTCCTTGCACTGCCCCCCTGCCCTGTCCTGGAGACTGGCTTTTCTGTGCTTCTCTTACCCTTTGGTACCCTTGCAAAGCTCTTGAGTTTACATATGAAAGCCCCAGCCTCCTGCAGACACTGACCAATATCCTCTCTGTTCTAGTACAGGATTCCAGGGAAAGAATCTGATGGGTGCAGCTTGGGACCAGTCAGCTGTGAGAAGCATAAGCAAGATTGTGGGGGTCCATCCTGAAGAAGGGACTAGTCCCCAGATATCATGCTGTCTTAGATTGGATCCCCCAGAAGCAGACTCTGAATCAAGAATTTGAGTACTAGTTTATTTAGGAGGATGCTGGAAAAAGATACACTCCCACCTTCGCCTTCTTAATCCTTTTGGTCACCTGCTGGAAATCTCTGCCAAAGTCTCAAGCCAGAAGGCAAGGAAGCCCAGGGAGCCTACTGAATTGGCCTATATTAGACCAGCCTTCTGGGGCACAGAGCAGGATAGAGAAGGGAACCAAGTAAATCTGGAGGGGCAAATGGAGACATGATTTGGACAATTCTCAAGAGAATCATGTTATTTATATACCCTAACACAAATATGAAGAAATAAATGATACCATTCTTTAGTCATAGGTAATTGTAGCATTTAGCCATGTCTAATTTCAAAGTATTACTTGTCAGATTTGGATATCTGTTGACACTTGACATTTATCACTGTTTCACACAACCTAGAGTCAGGAGTGTCAATAATTTTCTGGACAAATTTTAAGCATATTTTCATTTACATAAATAAGATCCAGGCCTGTTGTAACAAACTTAACCAGTCCAAGTATCAAATACAATATGTTTATGTTATGCTCCATGTGAGTAGTTATATCCTAAGCAAGATGAAAGTTAGTGGTTTTTAGAACAGTGATATCAGATTTTGCTCTTCTTTATATCATCATGTGTAGCTTCCGGAAGTTACTGTGCAAGGCTTCATTTAAACTCCTTTCATACTGATTCAAAGTCAATCCATACAGATTTATAGAAACATTTCTATCCCAAGCAGCTTTCACCAAAAGCCTCATGTCGTTTCTGAAACAAACAACCACAATAAAAATAAGTGGTTTGTATTAGTTTCCTCCTACTGCTATAAGAAATTACCAAAAACTTGGTAGTTTAAAACAAACACATTTATTATCTTAAAGTTTTGAATGTCAGAAGTCCAACATGGATCAACAGAATTGGATTCCTTCTGGAGGCCCTAGGGAAGACTACGTTTCCTTGCCTTTTTTAGCTTCAAGAGACCGCCTGCATTCCTTGGTTTGTGGCCCCTTCCTACATCTTCAAAGCAGGCAGTTTAGCATCTTTGACTTTCTTTGTCTCTCTCTCTTTCTCTCTCTCTGACCTCTTCATCCATCATCACATCTCCTCAGATTCTGAACCTCTTGCCTCACTCTTATAAAGGACCCTTGTGATTACATCAGCCCCACCCAGATAATCCAGGATAATTTCTCCACCTCTAGATCTTTCACTTAATCACCTCTGCAAAGTCCCTTTTGCCATGTGAGGTAACATACTCAGAGGTCTCAGGGATAAGGACATAGATATCTTTGAGGGGCCATAATTCTGCCTAGTACTGCTAACAGGGTCATTGCCTTGGTACCACAATTTATAAATACCCCAACCTAATTAAGGATGACTTCTATCACTCTACACATTTTTAGGTGATGGTAAGAACCTCCTAGTGCTCAAGGGAGAATCTCAAGTCTACCAGCAGAAATGTATAATATGGAACTGCAATGGAGTGGAAGAGTACTCTCTCCCAGCAATTCACCGAAGTATGTGCCTTTTCGGAGTTGAGACTGAACTTGGGGTAAAGGTTGGGTGCCAGAGAAAGCAAGAGAAGAAAAAGATGGAGGAGAATTGTGGCAGAGAAACCTCTTTGGGCTAGCTGCAAAGAGTTTGCTTTGAGTCTTCTAAACACAACATTTGGTTCTGGGAGGGAAGAAAGGGTAAATAAACCCAAGGATTCATTTGTTAGTTTGGGGCTGATTCTCCAGAGAGATTTTTTGCTTCACTGATACTTGACTTTACCAAGTTTGGTTTTTTCCCAGCTTCTCCCAGAGGCTGCTGTTGATCTGATCAAGCATCTTCTCCCACTCATTCTAACCCTCCTTGTTTAGTTTTAGTATATTGTCAGGTCTCAAGGAGGCCTCATTATTATCAAAGTATGTATACTTACCAATTATTCCCACTTTCTCTATCTTGGTCTGTGTTATTTTTTCCCCCTCATCGGTCTACAGAGAAAAAGATACTACTTAACTTTGTTCAAACTAAGCAAACAGATTCAAGGGCTAGAGATACTTTTGTCTGCCACACTACCATATAAGAAAAATTAAAATATATTTTACACCCAGTGTGGCACCTTGTATTTTCTGAAGATGGCCACAATATCTCCCTTCCCTCTCTTCTTAACTAACACCCAGTGGAACTGACATGGAAAGACATAGTCTGTATTCCCTCCCCTTACATCTGGGTGGGTTTATGACTATGGTGGAATTGAAACTATGTGTAACTTCCAAGGCTTGATCATAAAAGATAGCACAGCTTCACTCATGTTGTCTTAGGATGCTCACTCTTAGAACCCAGCTCAAGGAGGTGCCTGGGTGGCTCAGTCAGGTTAAGCGTCTGCCTTCGGCTCAGGTCATGATCCCAGAGTCCTGGTATCGAGCCCCACATCAGACTCCCTACTCGGCGGGGAGTCTGCTTCTCCCTCTGCCCTTCACCTCACTTGCGCTCTCTCTCTCACTCTCATTCACTTTCAAATAAGTAGATAAAATCTTTAAAAAAAGAACCCAGCTCAAGCAGAGACATGGAGAGGCCAAGTATTGGCATTCCAGCCAACAGCCCAGCTGAATTCCCAGCTAACAGCCAGCAAGGACTGCCAGACGGGTGAGTGAGCAGACCCTCAGATGATGTCAGCCTCAAGCTCTCAAGTCACTCCCCGCTGTTTGAGTTTTCCCAAATGAGGTCCCACATGTCGAGGAGCAGAGACAAGATGTCTTCACTCTGCCCTTTTGACCCATGGGATCCATAATCATAATAAAATAGTGGTTGTTTTATGCTAGGCTTGGCACAGCCTATGTCACAGTGAGAGTAACTGGAATATTTGGGTTGATATAAACGTTGAAGGACACAGGCATACTTGCCAGCAAACACTATAAACTTAACAAGATGCTTGAATCTTACCATTTTTCCCCAGCTTGTTTCTTAAGAATAACAAATGTGTCAACCCCATTAATCTAATCCAGAGTTGGCCTTTCCTTCTTCCTCCGATGCAATTCATCTTTTCCAAACTATTCATGTGGTCAAAGCTTAGTGCTCTAGAGATTTCATGAAACCTCACAGAAGCCAGAAACAAATCCCATTGAAAAGGATAGACTGCATCTTTTCCTTAAAATTCATTTTTTATAAAATATGGTCAATGGGGCAACAAAGCAAAAAGGAAACCCCTTTTTTTGAGGGGTGGGGGTAGCATGGGATTAAGGGGAGAGGGGCAGAACCAGATGACAAAAGTTGAGTGTGAAGTTGCAAAAGATGATACCCAATCAAGAAAAAAAAAAAATCCACCTGGGTGGCTCAGTCGGTTCAGCATCGTTGGATTGAGCCCCACATCAGGCTCTTGGCTCAACGAGGAGTCTGCTTCTCCCTTTCCCCCTTCCCCCACTCATGCTTGCTCTCTCTCTCTCCCTCTCTGAAGTAAATTAAAAAGAAGAAAGAGAGAAAGAAAGAAAGAAAAAAAGAAAGAAAGAAAGAAAGAAAGAAAGAAAGAAAGAAAGAAAGAAAGAAAGAAAAAAAGAAAGAAAGAGAAAAAAATCCAATTTTTCAATTCTTTGTGGTTTCCCCATTCTTAGAATATTAGCGATCCTTCAGCCACATGCAGAAGAATGAAACTGGACCATTTCCTTACACCACACACAAAAATAGACTCAAAATGGTTGAAATACCTCAATGTGAGACAGGAGTCCATCAAAATCCTAAAGGAGAACACAGGCAGCAACCTCTTCGACCTCAGCCTAGAAACATCGCCAAAGGCAAGGGAAGCAAGGGCAAAAAGGAACTATTGGGACTTCATCAAGATAAAAAGCTTTTGCACAGCAAAAGAAACAGTCAACAAAACCAAAAGACAACCGACAGAATGGGAAAAGATATTTGCAAATGACATATCAGATAAAGGGCTAGTATCCAAAATCTATGAAGAACTTATTAAACTCAACACCCAAAGAACAAATGATCCAATCAAGAAATGGGCAGAAGACATGAACAGACATTTTTCCAAAGAAGACATCCA
>NC_138378.1:28121484-28143238 GCF_054177405.1 Leptonychotes weddellii | reverse complement strand
GATAGCAGGAGGGGAAGAATGAAGGGGGGGAAATTGGAGGGGGAGAGGAACCATGAGAGACGATGGACTCTGAAAAACAAACTGAGGGTTCTAGAGGGGAGGGGGTGGGGGGATGGGTGAGCCCGGTGATGGGTATTAAAGAGGGCACGTATTGAATGGAGCCCTGGGTGTTACATGCAAACAATGAATCATGGATCACTACATCAAAAACTAACGGTGTAATGTATGGTGACTAACATAAGATAATAAAATAAAATAAAATAAAAAAATACCAGGTAAGCAGCCTAACAGACAAGCCACCGTGGGTGCTCGGGCTGGCCTTACACCCTATTCTTTCCCCTTGTTGCCAATCCTTCGCTGAGTTCACATTCTGTAGATTCATGTCCCTGTATTAATGAAAGGGATTATCTTCATTTTCTCTTCAGAAACTTGTGTTATTGTAAGAGTGGGTTTTTAGTGACAGAAAAAGCCGAAGAGAAGCACAGAATCTCTGGGGCTATGTGGGGAGAGCTGGATTGCCAGATATCGGGGGGCATCTCTGAGCCTGCTGCCTGCTTATTCCTGGAAGTCTGTGCGGGGTTGCCCGCCAGGGGTATCTTATTCATTCTGTCCTCCTCCGCTGATGCATGCTTTTTTCCATGCTGATCACATTACAGGGGTGTTCTGTTTTAGGCTAACCTTAAATGACTTGGGTTCTTTAGTGAACACTTACATTCTGATTTATCTCCCATCAGTGGGGTGGATCATCAAAAGGACACCTACCACATATGGTGGGCAAAGCCAAAAAGACCCCTCCGTTTTCACGAAAGACAGTTACATCCCAGCCTGTGTACAACAGCTGCCTGCGCCCCCGAATTTGCATGTGCTGTATTAGTGTGCACATTTCCTGTTCTAATGCATTGAGTTGGTTCCAGGCAAATATCATCTGACTGGGGTCATAACAGTAGGAAGGTTTCAACCACTCTTGCAGCTTTTACCGCGTAAGGGAGTGGAATTCTCTAATTCCCAAGTTTTCTGGAGCTTCCCTTGACAACTATAGGGCAGTTAGCCTCACAATCTTTCCCTCCCTTTGCCTTTCACCACTGTGCTCTAAGCACTGTGTACATGATGCCGTCTTCTAACATCCCCTGCCGCCCCTGTTTCCCTAGGTCAAGTTCTAACACTCAGTCAGGTTTAGGGATCTCTGGGAAACTGCAGCCTGAGAGCAGGTGGGAAGGTGATTTTTTCAGTAACATTTCCCATGTGGTTCTCTTTCCCCACATAAATCCTTTGAAATCTTTCTGGTGGGGAAAACATTTGGTCCCAAACTCTTTGGTCAAGATGAAGTCAAAATTTTTAGGGCGAGAGTTCAAGATTTTTTTTACTGAATTCAGGATAAAATTAGAATGGCTCATCTTTCCTGAGAGTAATTCATTGAACTAGTTACACTATACAAATCACTTTAGGATTAAAAGAAGTCGGGGCACCTGGCTGGCTCCTTCGGTGGAGCGTGTGACTCTTGACCTCGGGGTCATGAGTTCGAGCCCCACATGGGATGTAGAGATTACTTAAAAATAAAATCTTAAAAAAAAAAAAAGTCAAGAAGAGTTTGGTTGGGTAATGTGGCATTGACTTTATGTTTCTTGGCTATCACCAAATAGTACTGGTATTGCCAAATTGTTAACAATAAATTGATTCAACCATACTCTGAATAAAATCTCTATTACAATTTTGTAATAAATGCTGTGCATCCACACATGGTATATAATATAATATTTATTATTATATATACTACAACATATGATATGTAATATAAAGTTGTTACGGCAGATTCAAGAGCCCATGGGTTATAAACCAATAATAGAAGAGAAAACCAGAATGCCAAGGACAGAAAAAGTTAGTAATGTGCCAATTTCTTAAACTCTCATATTTTTTAGGCTTCCTGAGACCGTTCAGCTGTAGAGGTAGATTGACCCACCAAGAATATACCAGCATGAAGCATTCTGCAGGCTTTCCATCAAGGATGCAGCCAACAACTGTAATATCATCTTTGTTTCTCTGATCAGGTAACTGATAGAGAGGTTAAGTAGATCCCCTAAGGTTTTACACCATAAGCTGGTAACAAAACCAGGATTAGAACCAAGTGGCATCTAACACTGAGCAGGATGTGCCAAGTACATCTGTGAATTGGCAGGCAGCCTTGCAATATTCTGAATATGACCTTTTTTTTTAACCATCTGTCACCATACAATGCTATTTTAATACCGATGACTGTATTCCCCACGCTGTACCTTTCATCCTTGTGATTTATTCATTCCATAACTGGAAGGTGGTAATTCCCACCTCTTTACCCATTTTGCCCATGTCCCCAACCCCCTCCCTTCTGACAACCACCAGTTTGTTCTCTGTATTAATGGGTCTGTTTCTGCTTTTTGTTTGTTTATTCATTTATTTTGTTTTTTAGATTCCACATATAAGTGAAATCATAGAGTATTTGTCTTTGTCTGACTTATTTCACTTTGCATAATACCCTTTATGGCCATTCATGTTGTCCCAAATGGCAAGACCTCATCTTGAATATAACCCTTCTTTTTCGCATATTCTGAATGTTAATGTAACCCTTTGTGTTCCAGATGGTTCTTCTCCAGAGACTATAGGGTTTGAATACAGAAAAAACAGATAAGCCCCACAGGCAAGGGCTTTCTCAGAAGGCACATCTCTTGGGAGTAGAAAGATTTCGGCAAAATCAGTCTTGGCCTCCTGTATGAGTGTTTGTCCTTGTGAAATCAGATTTAAAACTATGTCGGAATCAGACCTAAAGGTTAAAAAAAAAGAGAGAGGGACAACCTACCTATTTCATTTTGTTCTTCAATAGGGCAGACAGCTTATAGTCTGAAACCCAAATTCTAGGAAAGCTACATTTTGGTAGAGCCACATTTAAGAAAGTTGCCTCTTCCAGCTAGGATCATGGTCCATGATCTGACGTGTACTATCCCACACACATGTGAGTACTGATAAACTACATGTGCATACATATTTCTGTAAACCAGTTCCTTGTCACTATGTCCTGCGGTTGAACTTGAAATCAATAAAATAATGACAATAAAATAAGGATATAATAATAAAATAATGACTCCCACTTGGCCCATGTATCTGTGTGTGGCACCCAAGTGTGCTCAGGGCTCAGTAGGTTGCTGCAGCCTGAGATTCACAACCCCCAATCCTTCTGGGTCTCAGATGGCTGAATTGCCACCTCTACCCACCCCCTGGGAATCCTCTCTTCTTCCAAATCAGGAACCTGAAAGGGGATACCTTCTAGCTTGATGACATCCCGAGTCAGTCATCTTCCTCAGGTACAATGAGCAAGAAGCCAGCAAAGAGAAATAACTGGAAGTATGAGTTTTGCAGTCAGATCTGAGTTCAAATCCAACCCCTGTCACTTACTAGCCATGACACATTGGGCAAGTTACTTAAATTGCTCCAGTGTCCTGGTTTGGATTCCCTGGAAACAGACCTTGAGGCACCTAAGAATTTTCCCAACCACAGGGCAAGGGAGTTGGTTCTTTATCAGCTATTGATTAAGGGCTGTTTGGGGGAGCATTAATTCCTCGGCCTTTTTGGCCATCCCCCTCCCCCACCCCCTACCCCTATGAGAGCAGGACAGATCCTGGCAGCCAGAGAAAACCCACAGGCAAATAATTGTAGGGGTGGGCAGCTGAATATCTACCCCTGGGACCAGAAATGGTAAAATGTGAGAGGACATAGTCAGAGTCCAGACAGTATGTGGTGTACCCAGCTGCATTTCTGCTGTCTCTAAAACCACTTCACCTGGCCTGCACATATAAGCTACTATCGTTACGGCCAGGCAGGGGAGTTGAGAGAAATGTGGTGAACGGAACCATCATCTCTCCAAAGATGGCCACATCCTACTCCTCAGAACCTGTCAATATATTACCTCACGTGGAAAAAAAAAAAGCACTTTGCAGATATGATTAAATGAAGGATCTTGAAATGGAAATATGATCCTGGATTGTCCAGTTGGTTCCAAAGTCATCAAGACGGTCCTTATAAGAGGAAGGCAGGAGGGTCAGAATCAAAACAGGAAATGTGATTTTGGAAGCAGTGGGGTCAGGAGCCAAAGAATGCAGATGGCTCCAGGATCTGGAAAAGGCAAGTAAACAGAATCTCCCCTAGAGCCTGCGGAAGGAATGCAGCCCTGCCGTGGTCAACTTCTTTTAAATTAATTAAAGCAGGAGGCCGTTTGACTGAGGTAGTTCTAATACCTTAGCAGCCTACGTAAACAAGCCAAACCCTAAACCCGGTCATGCCTCAAAGCTAAGAAATTGAAACCAATTACAGTCGACTAGGCTCTCCTGAATAAGGCAGGTGCTTAAGCCACAGCCAATCAAATAATGTTCTTGCTCTGTTTCCACCTTTTCTCTCTAAAAGACTTTCTCCTAGCTCCTGTCCATAGAGCGCTTCTACCCACTTCTGGTTTGGCACTGCTCAATTTGAACCCATTTTTGCTCCCACTCTTAAAGTTTTTATTATGCCTCAAGTTATCTTTTCTGGCCTGCAGAACTATAAGATGACAAATCTGTGTTGGTTTTAGTCACTAAGCTTGTGGTAATTTGTCACAGCGACCGTAGGAAACTAATACAGAAGGGGACACCAGGGATAAGAACAGTTACCACGTAATAATATTTCCTATGAGCCGGCACTAAGTGCTTTAAGTATCTTGACTCCTTTAATCCGGAAACCAACCGTAATATATTTGCTACCCGGATGGTAACTCATCTTGCCATATTGAGTGTCCTTTTATGCCTCTTCTTTTCTAGAGCTTAATGATAAAAAGCTTTACATTAATTTTATCATTATGGTTTCCTTATGCGTTCAACCAGTTCTCTTCTGTGAAAATGTCTGATGGCAAAAGCCTCCTCTTCCTGGGGCGCCTGGGTGGCTCAGTCGTTAAGCGTCTGTCTTTGGCTCAGGTCATGGTCCCAGGGTCCTGGGATCGAGCCCCGCATCGGGCTCCCTGCTCGGTGAGAAGCCTGCTTCTCCCTCTCCCACTCCCCCTGCTTATGTTCCCTCTCTTGCTGTGTCTCTCCCTGTCAAATAAATAAATAAAATCTTAAAAAAAAAAAAAAAAAAGCCTCCTCTTCCTGACAACCAGAGGGTGGAGGCCGACACAGCTCCACTCGAAGCAGGTTGAATAAAAATTGGCCTCGGCTCCTTCAAGTCCCCCTGATGACAAACGGATGCTTTTTATCCTTTGCAGTTTGCTCTGGCTTAGTACAGTCATTTAATCATTAAAGGAAGGTTCGATGCTACTTTCCTGGTAGAAAGTGCAGCTTGGGCTAGAATCTTCCTTTGATCATCTCCAGTAATGAAGTTTCCAGCTGAAGCAATGTTAACGGTGTGGCGTTCCTGGAGTTCATTCTCTTCACTCCCCAGGGAAAGCTAGACTTGGCTTCTGGTTGTTGTAACATGAATTTCCTTACTCAGCTGGAAAATCCACCAGGGACTCGGGCCAGCAATGGTATTGCTGTGAATATAAAATCACCCTGAATATAACAATGAAAGGTTTTGTATTATGGGAAAGGTCCTGGAGCTTGGAGAAAGAATCTCTGTTACCTTGCAGGTCAGTATGCTATTATATGAGACCTTCTCTCTGTCTCTGTCTCTGTCTCTCCCTCTCCCTTTGTTTCCCATTTATTTCTAAATAGTGCTACATATACAGGGGGAAAGGCAACTGGGCTACCACTTCATTAAGAAAGAAAGAATGAGGGGCGCCTGGGTGGCTCAGTCTGTTAGATGTCTGCGTTTGGCTCAGGTCATGATCCCAGGGTCCTGGGATCGAGCCCCACATCGGGCTCCCTGCTCGGCGGGAAACCTGCTTCTCCCTCTGCCTGCCGCTCCCCTGCTTGTGCTCTCTCTCTCTGACAAATAAATAAAATCTTAAAAAAAAAAAAAAAAGAATGATGACTTATAAACAGCAAAGTCATTTCACCAAGGTTTTTAGGCACAGATTATGAAACTGTAAAGAGAGAAACAAAGGTTTGTTTGACTATGAATCTTCTTTGGGTTTCCTAGGGAGGATTCAGACTCTTGAATTTTCACCTGGATTATTACATGAGTTTCCTACCTGTTACTTTATCTATCAGTCTTCCTTTTTCAGCTGTAAATTCCTCAAGGTAAGCCCCCGGTCTTATTTATCTTTGATTCTCCAAATCCCAGGGGATTCCAAACACATAGAAGGCACTTGCTGCTTACTGAATGGAATGACAAATTGACTGACTGTATACATTCGTACATGAGTAAATAAAGTTCACACTTTATCATTGTTGAATTATGCCAGGGTGTAGCTGAATGCCCAGCACAGAGTCTGAGTGAGCTCAGTGACCACCTGTGGTACCTGAGCCTTCCCCCACCTGAGCCTTCCCCATCCCCTTCTCCAGGACTCTCCAACAGCCAGCCCTACTGTGGTGACTTTATTCCCCCACATGCTTAGGCATTGCAGGGCAATTCAATAAGTATTTTTTTGTGCTCTGGTGGAGAAAAACTGTAGTGATACCCACACCGTTATGCAGCTCACAATCTGTGGGAAATTGTTCAACTCCAACAACCAAATGACATCACAGTTGTATACTGGCCCATTCCATGGCATTCCTGCCTTCACAGGTGAACCACTCCCACCACAGTTAAGGAGATACAAAGAAACAAAGACGGGCCCTGTTAAGATGAGGAGAGCAAAACAAAGGAATGAGTACCAGTGAGACAGGAAATCCTACAGTACAAGGGATTAACCTGGAATTCAAAGGGGAAGAGAAAACACTTTCTCCTTAAACCCAGAATAAGAAAATGTTTTCAAAAACAAGGATTCTACATCTGTGATTTGGGAAGGTCATAAGGAAAAGAGGAGACCTCTGAGGTTTTAGAATCTGATGTCCTTGGGGCTAGTTCTGAGATGCTTCTAGATAAGGTCAGGATTTCTCAACTGGCCTTAGAGATGCCACCTGGCTCCGTGAACTTGGGTGATTTACTTGACCTCTCTGTGCCTCTTTTTGGAACTATATGCCTCATAGAGTTGTAAGGATAAATGAATCATAGGCCTAGAATGATGCCTCGCACATAGTGAGTATACTATCATTATTATCCATTATTATTACTTTTTATTGTTGCTGCTGCTGTTGTTAGAACAATTCAGCAAAATAAGATTCCAGCTAATTTTTGGACATTGTTTCACACATACATCAAACAGGCCAAACAAATAAATAGCAACTTCAGTGGCAAAAAAAGGGAGGAGGTGGACCTTATCTTTGGCTTTTTAAACCACCTTGTAAAAACCAACTAGTTACAGGACAGCTAAGTACATTGTAGGGGAGGAAAAGCTTTTCTTCCACCCTCTTATGTTCAGTACCTGAGGCCTGTGGAACTAAACTGACAAAGGAGAAAAAGGTTTATCTCCTACGCATATAAGAACCAACAGAGGAAGTAGCTGACTTACCAAATGGTTAAAGTTCAAGCCCTGTGCACCTAACTTAGTAGGGAAAATGGAGGAAGGAGAACAGCTTCTCTGGGAAGAGCTAAGAAGTTTCTTTAGGAAAGAGGAATGAGTTTTTTTATTTTTTATTTTTTTTAAAGATTTTATTTATTTATTTGACAGAGAGACACAGCGAGAGAGGGAACACAAGCAGAGGGAGTGGGAGAGGGAGAAGCAGGCTTCCCGCCGAGCAGGGAGCCCCATGCAGGGCTCGATCCCAGGACCCCGGGATCATGACCCGAGCCAAAGGCAGACGCTTAACGGCTGAGCCACCCAGGCGCCCCAAGAGGAATGAGTTTTTAGAACAGATGGAAGATAAACAAGTTTGTGATAACATATGTCTGTACAGGTGTGAATGGTATTTTCATCTTCATAAAACTCCTCCCTCCTAGGGGATTTACAGAAGTTGCAGCTTTTAGTCAGATAAGGGAAGCTCGAGGAGGCTTTTTTCTGCATCTGTTGAATCTCAAATGTCTTCAGCTTAAAATAATCTTTAAGCTAATTCTGGGGTTCAAATGGGTCTCCAAAACAAACACACAAAAAAGTTAATGGAATGCTTGGAATAAGACTTTCTGTTGTTGTTTTTGCTTTTCTTTTTACAAGGTGTTTTGGTTTTTTTCCTCCTTTGAGATTGTAATAAACATGATCACACCACAAGTAAAGTCAGAGGTAGGACAGAGGATGCTCTGAAGACTTGTTTGGTCACTGGAGATGGTTAAGTGTGGCTGACCCCTAACATGATGTTAAATATATATATGTCAAAAAATGTCAGTAAGTATAAAGTGTTAACATATGGTTTTTTAATGTTAAACAGTATAAAGTGTAAATTAAAAATACTCAAAAGAATTCCTTTTCAGAGTACTTTTTTTTTTTAAAGATTTTATTTATTTATTTGAGAGAGAGAATGAGATAGAGAGAGCATGAGAGTGGGGAGGGTCAGAGGGAGAAGCAGACTCCCTGCTGAGCAGGGAGCCCGATGCGGGACTCCATCCGGGGACTGCAGGATCATGACCTGAGCTGAAGGCAGTCGCTTAACCAACTGAGCCACCCAGGCACCCCTTTTCAGAGTACTTTTAAGGAAAAAAGCAGGTCCTTGGAACTTTCGGTCCTCTTTTCCTGCCCTGTCCCATATTCACGTGGTGGCTTTGCTTGGGTGGCGGGCGGCGAGGGTCATTGGGTGGTGGCGCTGCCCAGGGGGTGTGGACCCTACCCCAAGGTGACCACGTTGAGATTCTGAGTTGGGAAGTGGAAGGTGAATATAAGTGAACAGGACGCAGTAGCCCTATCTCTCTGTCTCTGTCTGTCTGTCTGTCTCCTTTAACTTTTCCTTTTGTGCTGTCTGATCATGCTGGTCGGTGTCAACATGGTCGTCATCCCCTTTGTCTGCAGTTGCCCTAATCCCCTGACCTTCATCTCCATCCTCCCCCTCACCTTCCTCCCCATCCTCCTCCTCACTCAGAGTCTTCTTCCTCCGCCCTGGTCAGCCTCCTGCTCCTGGTTTCTCCGTTAGCATTCCCATTAGCAGGGGGGCCTCTCCCTTGCGCTGCCTCCTCACGGTGTCCTTCTGTCCTTCTTCTAGTCCCCGAAGGCCTGCTAGCCCACCGCCGAGTAGAAAGCGCCAGGTTGGGGACTCTGGTGACAAAGCGGTGGAGTCCGCCGTGTTAGATGAGGCGCACAGAGGTGGTTGCAAAAAGCAACCAGTCTAAGACAACTATTTTTTCATGACACATGAGCTGACATAATCCCCAGACCTCATACCAGAATCACTGGGAATATCCATACATGAACTTCTTACTTAGGGTTTTTAGGTCAGTGGTTTTGCCTTAAAGGATCCAGCTGACAACACCCAGGAAAGTGCGTCTTGTGACTCCCCCCTTCTGCCCCCTTAACCCCTTCAGAGAACTCTCCACTCACCCATCCTCTCAACACCCGTTCTTCCAGCACCATCTGCCTCTCAGGTGAGGAAGGGGAAGTCCAGAGAGGCAGGGTGTCTTTTTTTTTTTTTTTAAGATTTTATTTATTTATTCATGAGAAAGAGAGAGAGGCAGAGGCAGAGGGAGAAGCAGGCTTCCTGCTGAGCAGGGAGCCTGATGTGGGACTCGATCCTAGGACCCTGGGACCGTGACCTGAGCCGAAGGCAGACGCTTAACCGTCTGAGCCACCCAGGTGCCCTGAAGCAGGGTGTCTTGACGCAAGTCCCCACCAGGGTTCCTGCCCGGAAATGGAATCCCCTCCCTCCACAGTCACTGAGCCAGGGCAGCCTCCCTGATGGCTATGCCCTACGGACTCAGGGTGCGGCCAGCATGCCCAAGGTGGACACGGCCCAGCGGCTAGTGGCTCTGCTTCATTAGAGAGCAAGGTGAAGCAAGGGCTGTTTCTGCCCAGCCTTTTTTCTTGACCTTCACGCCCTGACCTTCCCTGGTGTCCTCCCTCCGCAGACCTCCCTGCTGTCCCAGGCGGAAGGGATCTTGTACCACAAGTTACCACAGGTACACCTGGCATCTTTCTTCCTTCCTAGGGCATTTGAATTTAAACAGGGCCTTTAGGAACTTCTCCTCTATAAAGAAGCTGCTTTCTAGATTGCCATTCTTTCTAGTAGCCCTGAAGTGAGGCCAGGACCTTGGCGGGGGAGTCGGGGGAGGGGGAGAGTGTCCTCTCTGACAAGTGTATATGGGGCAGCTGAAGGTATTTTATTCTCAAGCAGGATGGAAACAGTAAGTCAGAAGAAGGCTTGGGCTCTAGGTTGGCTCCTCTCCTAGCCATTTAGTCATTTACCTTCTCCAAACCTTGGCTTTTTCGTCTGTCAGATGGGAACTATCCCACCCTAGTTAATGTTAATCGTTAATGTTAACATCAATGGGAGCCTCAAATAAGACCAAATCTGAAAGTGCTTTGAGAACTCTAAAACACTCCACTCGAAGGCCAGGATAATTTACTGAAATGCAAATCTGTTTTTATTTTTTGTGTGTAGCCAGCCCCTAGCCTCTGCAAGGTAAAAGCAGTTCTTCCTGTTTCCAGGGACCTTCAGGAAGGTCCCTGAAGACCGGGGTGGGGTGTGAGGGCCTTTGTGAGACCAGGGGGCAGTAGCACACGGTAACTGTAATGGATGCTCTGGTGTCTTGTCAAGATCCCCACTTCAGGACCAGGATACTCACCGCTCCTTTGCCAGGAGGGTTGGCCCCTGGTGGCTACCTTGACCAAGGCTCTGTGTCCTTCCTGGGGGTAGCCTGAGTCCAAAGACTGGTTGCCTCAAGTCAAGACAGCTCTGAAGGGCCACCCAACTCCAGAGCTCTGGGTGGGTTAAGGTTGAGACCTGTATAGTAACAGCATCACAGCCCAGCTTCCCAATCTGCCCCAACCCCCCTCACTCACTCCCTCAAAAGTATCGTGTCCCCAAAAGCACTCCCCACTAAACTTCCTACATGCAGCTCTTCATCTCAGACTCAGCTTCCCGGACACGGGGAAGGGGGCCGCGAGGCATGCTAAGTGCGCTAGGACCCCGTTCTCAGCTCTACCAGCACCTGCAGGAGGGATAAGGTTTCATAAGAGATGCTGCATCTCGGGGCAAAGGGGGTGCTGGACCACAGAGAGATGATAAAAGTCTTCTTGAAGTCTGTGTCTCCACCTTCTGCCTCGTCTCCCTCTGGCGCATGGATTAAATGATGTCTGCATGAGCCGACCCAGAATGTGTGACCCCCTCAAAAGTCAGCAGGCATCTGTCGTGTCTAGGGCAAGGCCCTGGTGTCTTCCCCTGCGTTCGTGACTTTTATCTTAGGTGCCTTGGAGCACAATCTTACTGGAGTCCACTGTCCTCAGGTTTCCCTTGGCACCTAAATAAATTCCCAGGGTTATTGCCAGAATCCAAATAAACAACCCTGACCTCAGTCGGACCTGAAGGGGAAAAAAAAGTAACCTTGGATAACCTTTTCTCTCCATTTATGGAACACAGACTCTTTTTAGCACATGGCCCAATAGGACTGTGTCTTAAGATATTTATATTCACTTCCCACACGTCTTGAACGAGAACCTCATAACCAGCCAAGAAGGACACATCAGGGACGGTGATTTATGTTATGGTGCTGACGGATCTCGTAAGTGGAAAATGACCTGTATGACATGGACACCGACCAACAGACTGGATGCCAGCCAGTCAGAACAGATGCCCGTAAGCAAGCTGTGCTGGATTGTACTGGCAGGGATCTACCCTGCGGAGCCCTGCGTCACTGGCTCACCATAAAACGTGAGGGATAAGTGCTGTTTTAGTTGGGTTCCTCCAAAAAGCACAATCTGAGAGAAGGACGTGGGTGGAGGTAGTCTGCTTAGGAGATGATCCCAGGAAGCAGGAGGGAGGGGTGAGGAGAATGAGACAGGGAAGGGAAAAAAGCCAACACAGTGTGTTAATGAGCTGGTTACCACTGTGGGCAACTGAGGCTCAATCCCACTGGGACCTTCTGAAGAACCATGGACAAAGCACATCAGAAGTGTTCCACCAGAGGATGGAGGCTGTGGCATTTAACTGTTGATTCCATCCCCCATTAGATGAACATCCCTCCCTCCCGGGGTGTTAATGCCCTTGCACTTTCCAGTTACCTGAATTTGCCTAAGGGAACTTCCATTGTCTTAGAGAAAGCAGAGAGTGGTTTCCATGGAAGCTTTATAAAGCAAAGCATGCAAACTGTCAAAGGTGCGCTAAAATCAGGTGAGTTGAGAAGGTGTGACATAGGACATCACAAACATCTGCTACAAATGCCTATTAAAGGCACAGATGAAGTACACCAAGATGAGTGCCCACACCCCTTTAAATCTGAAAGTATGGGAGAGGACATATGCTTCTTGTCTGCCCAGCATTCCTTCCTTTGGGGAATCACCTTTCTCTTCATTTCATTGTAATTGTGTTTGATCTATGTGGTATGCAGAATAATAGTCCCCCAAAGATATCCATGTCACAATCCCTGGGACCCGTAAATATGTTAGATTATATGGCAAAGGGGGGTTAAAGTTGTAGAAGGAATGAAGATCACTGGTCAGCTGACTTTAATGTGGAAGATTATCCAGTGGGTCTAATATAATCACCAGGGTCCTTATAAGTGGGAGAGGGAGACAGAACTTGAACAGAAGATGAACAGAAAGATGACAGCATGACATGGATGTTACTGGCTTCAAAACTGGAGAAATTGGGCACAAGCCATGGCATGCAAGATCTCTATAAGATGGAGAAAACAAGGAAATGGATTCTCCTCTAGAGCCTCCAAAAGGAAGGCAGTCTGGCCAATACCCTGGTTTTAGCCCAGGGTTTCCCACTGTAGACTTCTGACCTCCAGAACTGTAAGATAATAAATTTGTGTTATTTCAAGCCTTTAAGTTTTGTGGTAAATTATTACAGCATCGATGAGAAACGAATATACTCCTTCTGCTTTGATGAGGCTGACTGGGCCGATTTGTCTCCCCAGGGGTGGGATCATGACCTAGTCATCCATCTCCCAGGCTACAGTGATTCATGCAGGAACAAGCACATGATCTAGGCAGGACCAGGCCTCTCCCAGTGCTAATGGGAGAGATACCTCCTTAACTGGGATATGCTGTGGCCTCCGTTGTCCTTCCACTCATAATGACCCTTGTGATTATATGCAGCCCACCAACATTGCAGCAAAAGGAGTGAGAGCATGGGGGATGTCTGCTGGTGGGAAGTTTTCAAGAGCCTAGCGTAGAAGCGATGCATTTCATATCTGCTAACCTTCCATTCCCATGGCTATGCCCCATGGCAAGGGAGGCTGGGAAATGTGGCCTGGAGGCCCCAGGAGGAAGAAGAAAAGAATTTCAAGAAGAGCTAGGCATTCCTGCCTCATAAGCTTGCCTCTGAAATCCTTCCCTTTCTAATCTAACTGGAATTTATATTCATCCCCAGAGATTCACCATGAATATAATCACTTATTTGGATATGTCTGTTCAAATTCTACTTTTCCAGAAAGAGCCCACGGTGACCACCTTCCCTTCAGCTCTTAGACCTAGAGTACAGGGTATCCACATTTTTGTTTTCACAGGGTTTATCAAGGAGGAGAGAAAGGGCAGCTGCTGAGGGTAAGAGAGTGCTATCAGAAAACCCGAGGGATTTTTCCCACCCACACTTGCATTCCCCCACAGATAGCGTATCTGTCCCCAAGGAAACCTGGCACTGGCTCACTGAGGCTCAGTGCCAGGGCGAGCCGCAGCTGCTGACAGCAATGTGTGGGGTGGAAGAGGGACTGAGGACCACAGATGTACCTTTATCACCCAGGCCTGCCAGTCTGGTCAGAATTTACTTGTCTGAATTTATTATCAGACAATTGTGTATAATGCCACAGTCAGATCATGAACCCTAGAATACAGCCACATTCAATAAAGCCAGCTGTAACTGCAACTATGTATCAGATTATACTCGTTACCCTTTATGGATGGATGGATGTATTTATTTTTAAAACATTTTATTTATTTGAGATTGAGAGACAGCCCACTTGCACAGCTCAAAGGAGCAGAGAGGAGGAGTAGAGGGGGAGGGAGAGGGAAAGCAGACTGTACTGAGTGCAGAGGCTGACCCGGAGATCGTGACCTGAGCTAAAACCAAGAGTCAGATGCTTAACTGACTGAGCTGCCCAGGCGCCCCTACTGTTTTTTATTTTTGCATGGACTTATTGCAGGCCTGGTGAAGTGCGTGGACCTCCTTCTTAGAATGTTTCCAAATTCATAAAACAAAATACATAAGGATACAAAGGAAACCAATTATATTGAACTGCACTTACCCAAATATTTAAAAATAAACAAATGTTTGTTATATATGCTTCTTTTTTTAAAAGATTTATTTATTACTTGGAGGGGGGCGGCAGAGGGAGAGGGAGAGAGAGTCCCAAGCGGACTCCGGCTGAGCAGAGCCCAATCCAGGGCTCAGTCCCACGACCCTGAGACCACAAGCTGAGCTGAAACCAAGAGTCGGACGCTTAACTGACTGCGCCACTAAGGTGCCCCATATGCTTCTTTGTCAATGCATGAAATATAAAAATCTAACTGCAGATCTAAAAACAAAGATTTTGGAGTAGTGATGAGTTTGCAATCTGGAAATATCTGTGCATTTTACTAGTGACAAAGTCATAATTCCTGCCAATAGCACCACGATTTGTTTCTCACATTCATCATCGAAAGAAAGGGTCAGTTTCAGTTAGAAGTTCATGAAATTAAAGATAATCCTTTTCCTATCCAAGTTTATGGACCTCCTGAATTTTATCCATAGACTCCTTAGGGACCATGGACTCCTAGATTCAGAAGTCCTGGATGATGGTTCCATAGTCCCCAAAAGTAAGCCCACATTTCTAAACACAGACTACAGAGGTAACTCATACCTGCTACCCACCTTTCTGGCCTGATGGCCACACTGGACCCCTGTTCCCGAGGCAACCTATTCTTGGGCACAGTCAGCTAATCAACATTCACCCGCACTAGCTTTTATCATTATGGGGGCTGACCAGGCACCAACCCTCTTTTAAGTTATTTTTTACGTTCAATTTTTTTTTATTGCCATAAAATATGTAACATAAAATGTACCATCTTAACCATTTGTAAATGTACAGTTCCGTGGTATTAAGTATATGCATATCATTGTGCAAGCATCACCTCCATAAATCTCCACAGCACTTGTCATCTTGCAAAATGGAAACTGCACCTATTACACAATAACTCCCCACTACCCCCTCCCCTCATCTCCTGGTAACCACCATTTTACTTTCCTTCTCTATGATTTTGTCTACTCTAGGTACTTCATATAAGTGGATCATACAGTATTGGTCTTTTTTTTTTTTTTTTTTAGTATCGGTCTTTTTTTGACTAGCTTATTTCATTTAGCGTAATGCCCTCAAGATTCATTCATATTGTAGCAGGTGTCAGAATTTCCTTCCTTTGTAAGGCTGAATAATATTCCATTGTATGTATATATCACAATTTACTTATCCATTCATCTGTCGATGGACATTTGGGTTGCTTCCACTTTTTGGCTATTGTGAATAATACTGCTATGACTATAGGTGTACAAATATCTCTTTCAGATCCTGTTCTCAACTCTTTGGGGGGGTAAATACCCAAAAGTGGAATTGCTGGATTATATGGTAATTCTGTCTCATTTTTTGAGGAGTCTCCATACTATTTTCCACAGCAGCTGTGCCATTTTACATTCCCATCAGCAGTGCGTAAGGATTCCAATTCCCTCAACATCCTCTCCACACCTTGCTGTTTTCTGGGTTTTTGTTGCTGTTGGTGGTGGTGGTGGGTTTTTGTTTGTTTGTTTGTTTGTTTGTTTGTTTTTAATAGTACCCATCCTAAATGAGTATGAGATAGTATCTCATTGTGGTTTTGATACGCATTTCATTAATGATTAGTGATATTGAGCATCTTTTTATGTGCTTATTAGCCATTCATATTTCTTTGAGAAATGTCTCCTCAAGTCCTTTGTTCATTTTTAATTAAATTGCTTGGGTTTTTTGTTACTGAATTATAGGAGCTCTTTTTATATTCTGGATTTTAACCCCTATCAGATAGGTGATTTGCAAATATTTTCTCCCTTTGTGTAGGTTGTCTTTTCACTCTGTGAATATGTTCTTTGATGCACAAAACCTTTTAATTTTTATGGAGTCCAGTTTGTCTATTTTTGGTTTTGCTCTCTATGTCTTTGGTGTCATATCCAAGAAATCATTGCCAAATCCAATGTCATGAAGATTTTGTCCTGTTTTCTTTGACGGGTTTCTTTGAATGCTCTTACATTTAGATCTTTGATCCATTTGGAGTTAGTTTTTGTCTCCGGTGTTAGGTAAGGATCTACCATACCCTTTTAAAACATTATCTAATTTGATCCTTGTGACAACCCGGTGAGCCATGGTATAGATAACACAAAGGGCAGTGAAGTCACTTGCCCAAGGAGGCACAGCTAGTGAGGAGATGGAATCAGAATTCAACCCTGCTTGTCTGACTCCAGACCCAGCTCCACTAGCTCTTTTGTGTGTTTATCATACCTCTGTGTGCATACCCATTTCCCTCCGCCGGGAGCACCCTCTCTGGTCAGTGCCTGGCAAACCCTCCCCCCTTGCAGCAGATGTTGTAGGTGTCCCACCCTTACCTCTGGGCCCCCACCGGTTCAGTTCATGCCACCCGGACTTCCAACGGCCAGCACCTGCAACTTTCTGCCTGGGAGCTTTTTGATGTTGCTGGTGGCTGTTCTGCATACACACATGGCAGACCAGAAGTGCCAGGAAATGAATGCCCCCAGAAAAAGCCCTCAGCCAATGATGAGAGGAGTTGGTCATCCTATTGTCCCTCCAATATGGCCGTTCTGAGGCATCGTTTACACTGTTTCCCTGTACCCCCTTCCCCCACAGGATTGAGCGCTATTTGTCTACAACTGTTCACTTGCTCAATGATTCATTTTTATTGTCTTCTTTCCTTTCCCTGCCTCACTGCCTCATTCTTCTGCTGGTGTCTCCTGCGATTATCACCTAAAACAACTACTTGCCCTCAAATCTTTGTTTCGGGGCAAGCTTCTGGGGAAGGCACTGCTCCTTCAGAGCTTTGCTCAAACCCCTTCTCCAGGGAGCCTTCTCCACTCTCCTCCTTGGCTGGCGGTTTCCCGCCTCTGCCCATGGCCTGGGGCACACTCCTTGAAGATCATGGGGCTCACATTGCCTGCCAGTGGTCAGTTTCCACATCACGTATAGGTTTTCTATTGCGCTGTAATGAATTACCACACAGAGGCTTAAAACAACACCCATCTCTTATCTCACAGTTTTGTAGGTCAGAAGTCCAGGCATAGCATGGCTCAGCTGGGTCCCCTGCTTGACATCTCACAGGGCTTCATTCCCTTCTGGAGAGCCTGGGGATGGGTCGGCTCCCAAGCCCATTCAGGCTGTTGGCCAAGTTCAGTTTCTCATGGTTGTAGGACGGGAGTCCCACTTTCCTTTCGGGTTGTCAGCCAAGAGCCAGTCTTTGCTCCTTTGAGAGACTTCCCGGGGTACTTATGGTTTCCACATTCCCCCCACCCCAGCAAAGTAGGTTGGATCTTCCTTACAGCTTCAGCCTCTCCTACTTTTCCTTCTGCCATGTCTCTCTGATTCCAGCTGGAGAAAGTTCTCTGCTTATAAGGCTTTACGTGAATAGGTTAGGCCCAGATGATCCAAGACAATCCCGTTTTAAGATCCTTCATCTCAATCCCACCAGCAAAGTCCCTTTTGTCATGTAACGTAACATAATTTATGGGTTCTAGGGATTGGGAAGTGGACATTTTGGGGGGCCATTCTTCTTACCACATCTTCTTCGCCCACTCCATCAGTTACCTATTTCTTCTTAAAGAAAATTCAGTGGCTTCAACCAACCACCATTTTGTGTCCTCATGATTCCGTAGCTGGGGCTGGGCTGGGCTCGGCATTTCTTCTGCTGCAGTGCCAGGGAGACTAAGCCTCAGTTTCCCACAACAGGAAGCCCTGCTGAAAAGTCTTCCTCTCCTCCCTCCCTGCCTCACCTTCCCCACTTCCTCCCTTGGGCTTTCTGTGATTCCCCTCCCAAAGAAAGGGCTTGAATTTAGGTCCTTATCTTAAGGCTGTTGCCATCACAGACTTAATGCTTTCCTTATTATTCCTGTTACTTCCTGGTGTGGTCTTCTCACCCTGTTTCTCCCTGGTCTCCATTTATCTAAGTATGTCATCTTTGCAAAATGTTTTCTGTTCTTATTAAAAACATAACCAGGGGCGCCTGGGTGGCTCAGTCGGTTTGGTGTCTGCCTTCGGCTCAGGTGGTCCTGGGATCGAGCCCCATATAGGGCTCCCCGCTCACCAGCGAGCTTGCTTCTCCCTCTGCCTGTCCCTCCCCCCGCTTGTGCACACTCTCTCTCTAATAAATAAATAAAATCTCAAAAAAAACAATAACCAGACCCCATTCCTGCTCTGCTTGATGGCCCAGACCCCAGGCCTTCTTATGATCAGAAGTCAGTCTTTCTAACTCCGTCTGTCCTGCTTCAGCCATCTGTTTCCTCACCGTTTGAGAAAAATAGCCCAATCACCTAAATAAACTTCACGCTGAGGCTATAGACTTTCATTTCCTACTTTTCTCTACTATGTTCTGTAACTTCCTCCCCCCACCCCCCCCAAACTCCTGGTCTGAGCCTGAAAGGACTGGTTGGTAATTTCTGTTTCTTGATGAAGAAAGCCTTGTTTACAAAGCCAATTTCCTTTTCTGTTAAGTAAGGGTCTGGCATCCACTTCTTCCTCATGCTGTACAAGCAGTTTACATCAAGCTGTGTCTACATACAGCAACTTAGGATCAGAGTCCCTGGGCACAGCCAGAATCTAAGCCCAGAATGTTGTCGCTTATGCGTGGAATCCAAAAAGCAAAACAAAACAAACTTACAGAAAAAGAGATCAGATTTGTGGTCCCTAGAGGTGGGGATGGGGGGAGGGGAATTGGAAGAAGGTGGCCAAAAGGTACAAATTTCCAGTTATAAGATAAGTAAGTACTGGGGATATAATGTGCAACATGATGACTGTAGTTAACACGGCTATATGATGCACAGGAAAGTTGGTAAGAGACTAAATGCTAAGAATTCTCACCAAGAGCAAAAAAACAATTTTTTTGTATCTATATGAAGTGAGGAATGTTAGCTAAACTTTTTCGGTAATTATTTCACAATATATGTAAGTCAAATTATGATGTTGTACACCTTAAACTTATACAGTGTTGTATGTTATTATTATATCTCAGTATTGTCTCAATAAAACCAGGAGAAGATAAACAAACACAAAATGTTAGGATTTAAGGAACCATGATTCGAATCCTTAAGGGGGGGATGGGTGAAATAAGTGATGGGGATTAAGTAGCAAGTGCACTTACCCTGATGAGCACTGGGTGTTGTATGGAAGTGCTGAATCACTATATTGTACACCTGAAACTAATATAACACTGTATGTCAACTATACTGGAATTAAAATTTAAAAATAAATAAATAGGGGTGCCTGGGTGGCTCCGTCGGTTGAGTTACCAGCTCTGGATTTCGGCTCAGGTCAGGATCTCAGGGGCGTGAGTTCAAGCCCTGAGTCTGGCTCCACACTCAGTGGGGAGTCTGCTTGAGGTTCTGTCTCTCTGTCCCTCCCTCCCAAAATAAATAACCCTTTTTAATAAATAAATAAATAAATAAATAAATTCCTTAAAAATAATAATAATAAATCACTGAGTGGAACGTTATGGTTGATTACATTTTTTTTCATTTTACTTTTCTGTATTTCTTGAAATTTTACAATGTTCGTATTTTACCTTTAGTCAGAGGAAAAATAAGGGGATTTCTTAAAAAAATTAATTATCCAATCAGCCTGCTTAATACCTTATCTGAAAAAAAAAAAAAATCCTATCTTAGACTGACCAGCCACTTCCCTTTCCAAAGTGGTTAAGCTGAGGCCATCTGGTCATTTAGCGGCTGTCAAGGGCCTCTAATTCCTGGGATGATCCAGTGCATTGGTCATCCTTAACTTGGAAACCCTAGAAGCCGACTCCGACAAAGACTCGCAGTAGTAGTCTATGTGAGAGATAATTGAAGAAAGCCCAGAGGGAGGACGGGTGGGAGGATATGGGCCAGCAGCCAATCAAGGTGAATTACCAAGGGAGCTACCACTCAGAGAGCCAGACCTGTGTCTGCAGGGGATCTCTGGAGCCAGAGCAGAACACACCTAAGAGTGTCCCACTGCCACTTCCCATCAGTCAGGTATCAAGGGCCACTGAGGGGTAGTGACAATTCCTGGGCACTCTGGCCAGTCCTGTGGGTGGGCAAAGTAGGCTCAGGCAGCATGAGGAAGCCCTGGCAGCTAGAAGTGGGGCCTGCTCACTGAAGGAGTCAATGTGAGGGAGCGTGGGTGGGCAACAGCAGCATCTGCTACAGGTGTTAAAAGGGAGGAGATAAAGTTGTGAACTTGAAGGTCACCTAGATCCCTAACTACCAAAGCCATAAGCCTTCACTGATGGTTACAGGGCCCCAAATTCATCACCTATCTGTTAGGGACAGTGGTTTTGACTACTGTGATTACAAATGGCAACAGACATTACCGAAAGGAATGATACACCATTTCCCAACTCTTTGACTTTGGGTTTAGCCCCATGACTTACTTTGGATAATGGTATATGGAAAGGAGTGACAGTGTGCCCATTCTGCCTAGGCCTTAAGCCACGTGTGTTTCTGCTTGCCCCTCTACCACCAGAATGAAAAGACCATGTGCAAGCTAGCCCATGGGTTCTAGGAGAAAGATGAGAACTACATGGAGCTGAGTCAAGTCACCCAGGCTGAGCCAGATGAGTCTCAGACTCATGAGCAAGTAAATAATCAGTGCTGTATGACATAAAGATGTGGGGGCTGTTTGTTACAGAACAACAGCTAACTGACACATTATGTTGGATACAGCTGACTCTCACAGTTCTTCATTGCACTTAGTTATCCGTGTGTCATATCTCTTCTATCCCATTGGGCAGGTAGGGGTTTTCTTCCCCCCACCCCTGCCGGGTTTTCTTTTTTCATTTTTTTTTTTCTCAGCACCTAGCCTATACCTGGACACAGTGTACACTCAATGTGTACTTACTTACTGAATAAATGAATAGTTGAAAGAATGAGTGAACGGATGGACTTTTTTTTTTTTTTAAGATTTCATTTTTAAGTAATCTCTACACACAACATGGGGCTCGAACTTACAACACTGAGATCAAGAGTCACATGCTCTACTGACTGAGCCAGCCAGGCAGCCCTGGATGGATTTTTTTTCTGCATGGACTTTGATTTTAAAATTGCCCTTAAAGGTCCAAAAGAACTTGTGATACAGGGAGAAGGGGAGAAAGTTTATGAAACTTCTTCAAATTTTAACCACTCTACAACTTATTATGTAATTATAAGTATACTGAAATAGTGTATAAAATAATAATCATAACTAGTATATCTACTATTATAAGAACACTTTTTACATCATTTCCCAGAAAACCAGTCAGCCAACACACAGCTTACCCCCAGATCAAAACAACTTTTTCAGGTATTGATTGATCAAAAAAAAAAAAAAAAAAGAAGGGTTTTGTTTTGTTTTTTTTAAAGATTTTATTTATTTATTTTGACAGAGAGAGACACAGCGAGAGAGGGAACACAAGCAGGCGGAGTGGGAGAGGCAGAGGGAGAAGCAGGCTTCCCGCGGAGCAGGGAGCCTG
>NC_138378.1:28101278-28120984 GCF_054177405.1 Leptonychotes weddellii | reverse complement strand
TGCTTTCTTTTTTTTTTTTTTTTTTAAAGATTTTATTTATTTATTTGAGTGAGAGAGAATGAGAGAGAACACATGAGAGGGGATAGGGTCAGAGGGCAAAGCAGACTCCCTGCCGAGCAGGGAGCCCGATGCGGGACTCAATCCAGGGACTCCAGGATCATGACCTGAGCCAAAGGCAGTCACTTAACCAACTGAGCCACCCAGGCACTCCCAAAATTAGCTTTTTAAAAAAATTTTTTTAAAAAACTAATTTTTTTTTTTTTAAAGATTTTATTTATTTATTTGACAGAGAGACACAGTAAGAGAGGGAACACAAGCAGGGGGAGTGGGAGAGAGAGAAGCAGGCTTCCCGCCGAGCAGGGAGCCCGATGCGGGGCTTGATCCCAGGACCCTGGGATCATGACCTGAGCCGAAGGCAGTCGCTTAACCAACTGAGCCACCCAGGCACCCTGTATTGCTTTCTATGGTATTTACACAGGTTACATTTATTGCTCTGAAGAAGTAAACACGAAGTGTCGAGTTGACAGGACAAGTCCCCTGGGCTGTGCCAGCCCCACCCAAGCCTCTCCCCTCCTCAGAATGAACACTTCTATTAATGTGCTGTGTTTTCTCATGGGCCAGTTTCCATGGGCCTATAGGCATGTGCATATGGAGATATTATCTCCAATATTAGAGCTTTGATACCGTTCTTGGTGTTTTACAACTTGATTTTCTCATCTAAGAGATAAGAGTTGGTAGCACTTGTTGATACATGAAGACAGGTGTAATTCAAATGCTTTCCTTAATTCTCATTAAAAAAAACTCTAAGAGGCATATACCATCATTTTTCCCATTTTACAAAAGGGGGAGTGGAAGCATAGAAAGCTCACCTGAGCTCTGACAGCCAGGAAATGCGAGCACCAGAATTTGAGTCCAGGCGGGTGGTGTTAAAGCCCTCATTGGGTACCTCTGTGCAATACTGCCTTCATCTTTTTTTTCTTTTAAGATTTTATTTATTCTTTTGACAGAGATCGAAAGAGAGAGAGATTGAGCACAAGCAGGGGGAGCAGCAGAGGGAGAGGGAGAATCAGATTCCCCTGAGCCGGGGGCCCGGACCCTGGGATCATGCTCTGAGCCAAATGAAGATGCTTAACCAACTGAGCCACCCAGGCGCCCCTGCCTTCATCTTTATAAGATCTTGTCATGTCATTCCATGTAGGTCTTCTTAAGTCTTTTTAGGTGTGGCATGGTTTCCAATAGAATGGATTAACCACAGTTATGTAACCATTCTCTGATGCTGAACACTTGTGCTGTTTCCAGTGTTTTGTGACTCTTGTCTCTTCTTGTGTGTACATGGGTTAATATTTCTTTGGACTAAAATTGGAATGCAGGGTATGTACACTTAATGTTTTGACATATACTACCAAATTCTCTTCAGAAAGTGTTCTACCAATTTTATTTGTTTGTTTGTTTGTTTTTATCATGATGAGTGTACTCTTTAATCCCCATTACCTATTTCAGACATCCCTCAACCCGCCTCCCCTGTGGTGAACATCAGTTTATTTTCTATAGTTAAGAATATATTTCTTGGTTTGTCTCTTTCTCTCTCTTTTTTCCTGTTTTGTTTCTTAAATTCCACATACGAATGAAGTCATATGGTATTTCTTTCTCTGACTGACTTATTTTGCTTAGCATTATACTCTCTAGTTTCATCCATGTTGTTGCAAATGGCAAGACTTTATTGTTTTTTATAGCTGGATAATATTCCATTGTATACACATACCACATCTTCTTTATCCATTCATCCATCAATGGACACTTGGGCTGCTTCCATAATTTGGCTATTGTAGATAATGCTGCAATAAACATAAGGGTGCATGTATCCTTTCAAATTAATGTTTTTGTGTTCTTTGTGTAAATACCCCAGTAGTGGGGTATTTACCTCTTTTATTTCAAGGTGAATGGATGATACCTGGAGGAACACAGGCAGCCCCGTTTGTTGGAAAGATGCCTCTGCCTCCCTTAGGACCCTCTCCCCCCGGACATCTCTGGTCACCCCTTGCATTCTAAGTGGGCAACCCAGGCCCCTAGACTCCAACCCTCCCTCCCTCCATCACAGGCCCCATCTGAGCACTTAAGCCCTATATGTCATCTGAAATTGTCTGAGCCCCAAACTCTCATGAGTCTCATTTGCTGTCTTGGTCCAGGCACTAAAGAGGCTGAGCACAGTTTCCATTTTTTCAAAGGGAACTTGCACAAACTGAGCTCCTGAGGCTGTTAGAAAAATATATGACTTTGTAACACTGAGAGATGGGGGACATTTTTTAGGGGGAAAATGTATTTTAGAAGTATCATTTCTCTCTCAAGTCCTATCAGTGCACAAACATCATTATAACAAGGTAAAGGAAAAAAAAAATTCATTGCTCCATTACCACCTGTTTTCACATTTTTGATGCCTTCCAGCAAAAGCAGCATGTTTAAAAGAACAATTTAATTTCCTTCTTCTCACCTAAAATCACTCGTAGTACAGGACAAATTTTCTGCTGGTGAATTTCATTGGTGTGTGTTAAGCACTTTTATTATAATATATGTGTGTTCACTTCTATTTATGCATGTGATCTCTCTCTGGCTATTAAGCCATCATGGTTTAATTCATGTATATTGTCAATTCACTGGGAATTGACAGAAGTCTAGGCAGAGGGGTACTGAAAACTCTATATTCAGGGCGCCTGGGTGGCTCAATCCATTGAGCGGCCAACTCTTGATTTTGGCTCAGGTCATGATCTCAGGGTCCTGGAATCAAGCCCCATGTTGGGCTCTGTGTTCAGTGCGGAGCCTGCATGGGTTTCTCTCTTCCTCTCCCTCTGCCCCTCCCCCCACTCATGCACACACACACACTCTCTCTCTCTCAAGTAAATTTTAAAAATCTTACAGAGAATTCTATTTTCTCCAATCAGATTACCAACCATGCTCTTCTGAGTATCCTTCTCCATTCCTGAATGATATCTACAGAGAATGCGATCAGTGCCTTGAGGATATGGCTCTCACCTTTCACACCAAGTGCTTTTTGATGCAAGCACTCGGAATTTCGACCTGAGCTATCTCCTAGGAGGGGAGGGAATTAACACCTCTAAAAGCAGCCCTCAACCAGTGACAGATGGGAGTTGGTGGATGAATATTCCAGGGGTCTTACTCCGCAGGTAGGTCAACTCTGAGGTGTGCTCTTCATGCTCTCCCAGAAGTCCCTATGAGGGTGAGGGCCAGTTTCCCATCCCTTTTTTTTTTTAAGATTTTATTTATTTATTTGTCAGAGAGAGACACAGAGGCACGTGTGCACAAGCAGGGGGAGTGGCAGGCAGAGGGAGAAGCAGACTCCCCGCTGAGCAAGGAGCCCAATGCAGGACTGGATCCCAGGACCCTGGGATCATGACCTGAGCCAAAGGCAGATGCTTAACTGCCTAAGTCACCCAGGCATCCCCAATTTCCCATTCTTTACTAGCATATCCATGGCTTTCCTCCTTTCTCCATGTTGCTTCCCTACTCCCCTACAGGTGCTTCCTGGGATCCTTTCCCAAATAAACTACTTATGTGCATACCCTTGTGTTTTGGTCTGCTTCTAAGGGAAGCCTACAGCAATATTCATACAATTCATTCTCAGCATCTAGCTGTAGCTGGCTGGGTGGGCACCTGATTGTGCCAATTGGATTCTCTTTATAGGATTTTCATATTGGAACAGAGAGGATATTGTCTAGTGTCTGCAGGAGGCTGGAGCATATGAACTCAGGAGCTTTGTGGGGTCATAGTGTAACACAAGTGTAGAAGCAAAGAAAGCCAGTCTGTGGAGTGGGAGTGAGGGGGTGAGGGAGAGAGAAAAAGAAGAGGACGGGCAAGAGAATCAGAGATGAGAAATGGCTTCCTATTCCAGGCTCCCTCCCTTCCTTTGGCTCTCCTACATCCTGGTCTGTGAATTATGTCTACATAGATATAAGAAATTCTCCCTCTTCTCTCAAAATAGCTTAAATAACCTGTTACAAACTACCAAACAAAGGGTTGACACAGAAAATCATCAAAAAGTTAGACCCACCCTCTCACAGAGCTGGAAATCTATGTTCTAGAACTTTCCTGCTCCTCATCCCCTGCACCCTTCCCAGCCTCGTTCTCTGCTGTTGGGACTCCTAAGGAGAAGAGTTCTGACCTCTGACCTCCTCCTGTGTGACTGGCTTCCTGGGAGGACTCCTTCAGGTGGGGTCTGCTGCTGGTGGGCCCCAGAGTTGATGGGCTCTGCTGAGAGAGCATATGTGGTAATTCTGGAGTGTTGCATAACTTCATCTGGACCCTTTTTGCCACTGAAGACTGACCTCAGGCAGGGGCAGTCATAACTCCCCTCAGCCTCCAGGCCCTAGGCTCTCTCTGGGTGAAGCATCTCCTTGTTGGACAACTACTTGGGGAGCCCCTTGGTATAGACCTCTACCCTATTCTGCGCTCCTCCGTTAAGGAGCCTAGTGACCCCTTGAGGTTCTCTTTCATGCCCTCAGGCTAAGGGAAACAGGCTCAAAAGTCTCCCCATCCTCTCCTTTTGGGGCATGCTACAGTATGGTCACATCTTATGTAGTACAGGCTGCCTCGTGAGGCCTCCCTGTTTCAAAATTGTCTATTCAAGAAGCACTGCTGATCTCTAAGTTCACGAGAACACTCAAATTCCAGAAGTCATATGTCAACTCTCCTAAGAATCACAAATGCCCAAAACCAATTATTGGATACCCTCCCCAAACCTGTTCCTCTTCTCATTTCAGCTAATGGCAATTCCATCATTCCAATTGCTTGGACCAAAACCCTTCCTGACTCTTCTCTTTTCCCCATATCCCATATCCCATCCCCATACCCCAATCTGAGAGCAAATCTTGTCACTTCTACGTTCAAGATATATCCAGAATCCAGCCATTTCTAACCACCTTCACTGCTATCATCATCTCTTGCTTAAATCACTGTTATGTCCTTCTAACCCATCTCCCTGCTTCCAGCTTGCTCCCTGTATCAGTTATCCATTGTCATCATGAAGACGCATTAAGAAAGTGGCATACAACAATGACGCACCTAGGGTTAACTGGGGATCAACTGGGTAGCTCTTATTCATGCTTGGGGGTTAGCTGGTTGGGTTGACTGCCATCACTTTGGGTTTGTCCTATCAGCTGAAGCAAGTAATAGGGTTAAGCTCAGAGTCAGAGTGAGTGATCCTTTCCATGTTACATGGCTGAAATAAAATCAAGTGGCAGGGAAATGCATGCTACCTCTAGTTGGGAGGAGCAGCAACGTGACATGGCAAAGGGTGTGGATGAGAGAAGTGAAGAACTGGGGCCTTTCATACAATCAGCCTCCCACACCTCTGTCTTGTGAATATTACATTGACACATCACTTCCCTGCTGAAAACCTTCCCACAGTTATAAAACTCTTGGGGAAAAATCAAAGGAAAAGCTTCATGACATTGGGTTCGGTAATGATTTCTTAAATAGGACACCAAAAGTGCAGGCAACAAATGTAAAAATAGAGAAATTGGACTCTATTAAGATTAAAGACTTCTGGACATCAAAGGACACCATCAACAGAGTGAAAAGGCAACTGATGGAAGGAGAGAAAATATTTGCAAATCATATATATCTGGCAAGGGGTTAATAGTCCAGAATATATGAAGAACTCCTGCAACTCAACAGCAAGAAAACAAACAACCCAGCTCACAAATGGGCAAAGGACTCAAATAAACATTTCTACAAAGAAAATATACAAATGGCCAACAAGAACATGAAAAAGATGCTCAACATCAGCAATCAATGGGGAGATACAAATCAAACCACAATGAGATACCACCTCACACCCGTTAGGATGGCTATCAAAGCAAAACAAAACAAAACAAAACCCCAGAAAATAGAAAGTGTTGGCAAGAACATAGAAAAATTGGAACATTTACACATTGTTAGTGGGAATGTAAAATAATGCAGTCACTATGGAAAACAGTATGATGATTTCTTAAAAAAAAAAAAACTAAACAAAATTACCATATAATCTAGCAATTCCACTTCTGGGTATATAGCCAAAAGAATTGAAAGTGGGGTCTTGAAAAGAGATCTGTACATCCATGTTCATAGCAGCATTATTCACAAAAGCCAAAAGATGGAAGCAACCTAAATGTCCATCAATGGATGAAGAGATGAGTGTAATGTGCTCTAGCCATACAATGGAATGATATTCTGCCTTAAAAAGGAAGGAAATTCAGATACATGCTACCATGTATAAAGTTAAAACTTGAGGATATTATGCTCAGTGAAATCAGCCAGACACAAAAAAAGAAATACTGTGTGATTCCAATTATATAAGGTACGTAGAGTAGTCAAAATTATAGATACAGAAAGTAGAAGAGTGGTTGCCAGAGGCTGGAGGGGAGGGGCCGGGGGAGTATAGAGTTCGTTTTGTAAGATGAAAGAGTTCTGGAGGTTGGTTACTCAATAATGTAAACGTGCTTAACCTACTGAACTGTACATTTGAAAATGGTTACAAGGGAAATGGTATGTTATGTATATTCTACCATAATGAAAAATAGACCCTCCTGTGACACCCGGAACCCTTTCCTTAGCCTCCCTATACCACATGCACCATCTCCTCCTTCCCAAACTCTTCTCTCCCACATTTCCTCATGGTTCCCGGGCTGGGCCAGGCAATCCAGAGGCAGACACGTGCCTGGAATGCTCTTGCTCTAGATAACTGCATGGCTCACTCCTTCACCTACTTCGGGTCTTCTCAAATGTCACCTTCTTGGTGAGTCTTACCTGGAACTCTTTCCTTTTCTTCCTTTCTTTTTTTTTTTTTTTGGAACTCGTTATCTAAGATGTCAGCCCCTGCCTTCCCCACCAGCTTTTATCTCCATCTAACATTCCATACATTTTACTTACTGTCTTATCTTATTTTCTATTTTCCCCAGTAGACGTCCAGTCAGGCAGGAATTCCCCGAGGGCAGGGATTATTGTCCGTTTGGGTTTTTTTTGTTTTTGTTTTTGTTTTTTACTGTTGAATTCCCAGAGTTCAAAACATTGTATCATGCACCAGTAGGAACCTGTATTCGTCAAGGTTCTCCAGAGAAATTGAATATATAGAATCTACATATTTATGGGGTACCTGGGTGGCTCAGTTGGTTAGGCGTCTGCCTTCAGCTCAGGTCATGATCTCAGGATCCTGGGATCAAGCCCCGCATCGGGCTCCCTGCTCAGTGGGGAGCCTGCTTCTCCCTCTCCCTCTGCTGCTCTCCCCTGCTCATGCTCGCTCTCTCTCTCTCTGTCTCTCGCAAAAATAAACAAAAATACTTTAAAAAAAGAATCTATATATTCGCACCTATATCCATATCCAAACCTATACCTTTATCTGTATCTGTATCTTAGTCCATTGAGGCTGCTGCTAAAACAAACTGCTTAGACTGGGTGTCTTATAAACAACAGAAATTCATTTCTCACAGTTCTAGAGGCTGAGAAGTCCAAGATCAACGTGCTGGCAGATTTGGTGTCTGGTGAGAGCCCCCTTCCTGGTTCATAGGCAGCTGTCTTCTTACTGTGTCCCAATATGGCACAAGGGGCAGGAGAGCTTCCTAGGGCTCTCTTTTATAAGGACACTAATCCTGGGGCACCTGGGTGGCTCAGTCAGCTAGGCGTCTGCCTTCAGCTCAGGTCGTGATCCCAGGGTCCTGAGATCGAGCCCCGCATTGGGCTCCCTGCTCAGCAGGGAATCTGCTGCTTCTCCCTCTGCCTGCTTCTTCCCCTGCTTGTGTGCTCTCTCTCTGACAAATAAATAAAATAAAATAAAATAAAATAAAAATTTATTAAAAAGAATACACTAATCCTATTTGCAAAGCTTCTACCCTCATGACCTACTCAACTCCTTATCTCCTAAAACCATCATTTTGAGGGTTAGGATTTCAGCATGACTTTTAGGGGGATGCAAAGATTCAGTCCATAAAGAGATTTATTATAAGAAATTGGCTCATGTGATTATGGAGGCTGAGACATCCTAAGATCTGCAGTTGGCAAACCAGAGACAAGAGAGCCAATGGTATAGTTCCGGTCCGAAACCAAAGGCCTGAACACCAGGAGATCCAATCGTATAAGTTCCAGTCCAAGTATGAGTCCAAAAGCAGGAGAAGACAAATGTCCCTGCTCAAATACAATTAGGCAGATAGAACAAATTCTCCTTACTCGCCTTTTTGTTCTATTCAGGTCTTCCAAAGACTGCATGAGGCCCACCCTCATGAAGACTTTCCTCAGTCCCCCAACACAAATACTTATCCCACCCTAAGCATCCTCACAGACACACTCAGAATAATGTTTAACTAAATATGGGGGGCATCCTGTGACTCAGTCAAGTTGACATAAAACTAACCATTACAGTGCCCAAGAAATATTTGCTTATTAAATGGATGAACTCCCATCTTCAGGTTCTTCTGCAGATTCCTAATTTGGGCAGCCAGGATCAAGATGTCGGTCTCCCCTTCTTGCAAACCCAACCATTTTCTTTAACTGATTACCTTGGAGCCTCCCCAGTAATTTGATTGAGGGAGAAATGAAAGGCAACCTTAATTCACTCCACTCGTCACTAAACCAGTTACCTCCAACACCACTCCCTAATATTCTCCCATGTAGATCAAGAAGTGGGGGAGAAGTGAAGAGGTGGGAGTGTGGCTGACAGGAGCCTGAGAAGGAAGCATCCAGCCCCCCAGGTTGGAAGACCTCTTTAGAATGTGAGGTGTTTGTGTTTGTTGTTGTCAACAGTGCAACCTAGTGCTCCCACGGAAGCAACTTGGAAAGTCCCTCTTAATATCTCATTGCACAAGAGTTTCACGTATGGCAGGTTGTGAAAAATGGCCACAAATTCCTCCAATCCATGCATTGCCTTCTCCTTCCCAGTGTGGCTTTTCATCTCTTCCCATCAAGGGGTAGAAACGATTTCTCTACGCCTTTGAATTTGGACAGACCTTCTAAGTTGCAGGAATGACATCGTGGGGGAGTTCTGAGCAATGTTTCAAGGACCCTTACAGCTCTGTTCACACCTGCTTGGGGCCCTGAGGGTGCCAGGTAAAGTAGCCCAGGCTCGCATCCTTGAGCGTGAGAGATCATGTGGACAGAGTGGTTCAGTCGACAGCTGGCACCAACCACCAGACAGGCAGATGGGGCTTTCAGGTCCCCCAGACCCAGTCATGCCTGATTGCAGCAACATGGGTGACTCTATTGGCTTTCTATTGTTGTATAACAAATCACCACAATCTTAGCCTCTTAAACAGCACAGGTTTACCATCTCACAGTTCTCTGTATCCAATACGGGTTCGCCGGGCTAACATCAAGCTGTCAGTAGGGCTGTGTTCCTTTCTGGAGGCTCTCGGAGAAAATCTGTTTCTTTGCTCATTCAGATGGCAGGTGGTGTTCAGTCCCCTGTTGTAGGGATGAAGGTACTATTCCCGTGTTGGCTGTTAGTGAGGGCTGTTCCCTGCTTCTGGAGATTTGCATTCTCAGACTCATGGCCCCTTTCCTCTAGATTCAAAGCCAGCAGTGATGAGCCAAGTTTCTTTCATATTCAAATTTCTCATGTCTCTCTTCCATAGCATCTCTTTGCCCAACTCTTCTGCCCTCCTCTTCCACTTTTAAGGGCCCATGTGACTCCTCAGACAATCCAGGATACTATCCTTATCCAGAAGGACCTTATCCAAAGGTCCATAAATTTAATCCCATCTACATTGCCCCTTTTACTGTATAATGTAACATACACAGCCCTAATGCCAGGGATTAGGGCATAGACATCTTTGGAGGAGGACGTTATTTTATTTGCCATAGTGACCCCAGATGAGAGCATCAGAAGAACAACCCACCTGAGCCAAATTCAAAAGCTGACCTACAGAATTATCAGCAAATAAAATGGGTAGTTTGTTTATGCAGCAATAATGAACTGATACATCCTACATACAATAACATCCGATCACTAAAAGCAAAAAAAAAAAAAAAGTGCCTTTGGAATAGACACCCAAAATTCTTGTGCTCTTGGATTCCAAAGTGGTCCCTCAAGCCTTGAAAACTCTCAAAGTTCTTCAGGCTCAGAGTCCTAACCCAATCTTATTGCTGCTAAACCCTCCTTGAAAATGGGAAATGGGTGATAAATCTTGAGAACCCAATGGATTCTTGAAGTATGTTATCAGTAAAATGTAGAAGTTGGACCCCAAGTGATGATTAAATATCTACCCATGCTCCATGCTTTTCTGGTTAAGTCACTTCCGGCTAAATGCTGAAAATCAGCTGTGGTGCCAGATGGGTCCCTTCAGGGCCGCCACTTGTCCTGCAAAGAGTTGGGCACATTTCACTAGTTTGTACAGCATCAGTTGAAGAGAAGGCTTTACTGTGCATAGGCAAAAATCCACAAGTCCAGGGTGAGCAAGACAGACTCACACATAGTCTTCAATTTCACATTAAATCAAAGAGTGATCTGCCAGAATCAGATTGCTACTGGATCCAACTTTGGTTCATTTCAGTGAAGGGACAGTACCCAAACTTGTGACCTGTTGGACTGGGATGTTTGGCTATTTGGCTAGCAGGGCAAATGCAACAGCTCTTGGACTGCAAGGCCCCCAAATGTCCCAGATGCAAAGCACTTGGCATCCCCAGACAATTTCACTCAACAGCTGACATCCCACATCCAGACCACTTGGCACCAATCTATGTCATAGGAGGGAGGCGAGTTTCTTCACTTGAATAGAACTTATGGCATGTCCACAAATGCCCTGGACCTGGCATTCCTTCCTTGAGACATGAAAGGAGGTAGGACTGCCTGCCTTTTTGTTTGCTAGTTTTTCCTTTCCCTAATAAGGCAGATTCCTTAACCCATTCTGTATGACATTGTAGAATTGGTTCCTACCCTTGTATGACAGATGTCAACCCTGCAGGATCCCACCCTGGCATGAGAGTAGCTTTGTAAAAATAGACAGACACTGGTATCACCCAAGATCAACTAAATTGGCCCACACACTAAAATTTTTTATATGCCATGGACATTTTCGCATTAGGGGAAACATATGGACTCCTTCTCAGAATAGCATTTTTATAAAGCATAAAATGAAATGCACACATTTACAAAGTAACTCTTTTATAGTGGAAGAGAGAAATCAAAATATTAAGAAAACAAGTTTGTGGGGCGCCTGGGTGGCTCAGTTGGTTAAGCAACTGCCTTCAGCTCAGGTCATGATCCTGGAGTCCCGGCATCAAGTCCTGGGATTGAATCCCACATCAGGCTCCCTGCTCAGCAGGGAGTCTGCTTCTCCCTCTGATCCTCCCCCGCTCTCATGCTGTCTCTCTCAAATAAATAAATAAAATCTTAAAAAAAAGAAAACAAGTTTGTAACATATTTGCTTCCATGTTAACACATTAAACAAGATGTAGTGATGGATCTAATAACCACAGTAATTCCAAAAGAGTAACAAGAGTAAATACTTTCCTCCAGATTTTGCTCTCTACCAGTTCTCACCTTTATGATCTCTAATGGTTTTCCCAGAAAAGAATCCCTTTACATGGTTACCCATGTTTGAAAAGAGTCTTTCTTCTCTAGTACTGGCAATAATTCATTTTCCCATTTCTGGAATGCAAATAGTTTAAGAACCATTGTTATGGCCTTTAGGAACTCGCTGAATCCCAAGGGCCTTATATGGGAATGACTATATGAGCAAATACTAGCTAAGATGTTAAGTGGTAGCACCTTAAATTATATCCTTCTCAGAGGCATTGACATTGCAATTAGTTATTTCTATGTATATTTGGAATGGAGATTTATTTTTAAATTTTATTTAATACATGTCCACTAGAATAGCTAAGATTACAAAGGCTGACAAAACCAATTTTTGGCAGGGATGTAAAGCAACTGGAACTCTCATACATTGCTGGTAGGAATGCAAAATGGAACAGCCACTTTAGAAAATAGTTGGGCAGCTTTTTATACAGTTGAATGAAAACTTACCATGGTGAACCATACTTACACTATGATTTATATTCCTATTCCTAAGTGACAACTCAAGAGATAGAAAGACATGTGTTCACACAAAAACCTATGTGGGAATGTTTCTAGCAGCACAGTTCATAAGAGCTAAAAGCTAGAAACAACCCAAATGTCAACGAGCTAGTGAATGGGTAGGATGGTATATCCTTATTATGGAGCAATATTGAGCAATATAAAGGAATGAACTGCTAATACAACACAGATGAATCTCATAAGCATTATGCTAAATGAATAAACCCAGACATAAAAGAGTATACACAGTATGAGTCCATTTATTAGAAATTCTAGAAAAGGCAAAACTGTATAGACAGAAAGCTAACTGGTGGTCGATGAAGGGTTGTGGTCAGGGAAGGGGAAATGTCAGAATGTTTTGGGGAGTGGAAATGTTTTAGTAGTGGAAATGTTCTATATCTTGATTGTGGTGGCAGGTAAACTCTTTGTCTGATGGGGCGCCTGGGTGGCTCCGTCAGTTAAGTGTCTGACTCTTGATTTCGGCTCAGGTCATGATCTCGGGGTTGTGAGATGGAGGCCCAGGTCCGGCTCCACACTCAGCAGACAGTCTGCTTGGGATTCTCTCTCTCTCCCTCTGCCCCTCGCTACCATGGGCTGTCTCTCTCTCTCTCTCTCTCAAATAAATAAATAAATCTTTAAATTAAAAAAAAAACCTCTTTGTTAGAGAGTTGAACTACATTGCACAAGGATGAGGGGTAGGGTCGGAGTGGAGGTGTTGATTCTGAAAACTGATAAGGAAGATCTGCAGAGATAGGGCCTTTATGTAGGACGGCTACAAGTATACAAAGGGTTTGGGATCCTAGGTGCTACTCAGGGACCTTAGCAAAGAGCCCCCACCCAAATGAAGAGAGGGGACAATAGAGGGATTAAGTGGAACTCCATTTCTTCCAACACATCAGATGGCAAGATATCTGTTCTGAGTAAACCCTGGGTGTTGTTACAATCCTAAGGGAGTGGGGAGGGAACTGTTCACCAAAGTCTGGGGTTGGGTTTCTCCACTGCGAAAGCCAATGAAGGTTGAATCCGATTTAGTTTCATTTAGGAGTGTAAAGGAAGGTGACAGTTCATGAGTTTGATTCTCATGGAACAAATTCATACAGATTCATACATATGACCATAAAATCATATTAATAGAGGGCTATTAGGGAAAATGGAATATCCAAACAAAAGGACAACTAAAGGTGGTTTTGGCACTGAGAGAGGTGGTAGGAAAACACTTGGCAGCAACAGTGCTCCTAGCTCCCCTGGGATCTTACTAGAGGCTGGTGCTTCTCATCCTGCTTTCTTAAAAAGACTCATTTACTTGGGCTTAGAGACTTTTCAGGGAAGCATACTTGGGTGGTCTGCCATGTAAGGAAATGGAAAGTCAGCTTGAGCCTCATGTCTAAACTTGCAAAGACCATCATTTGCCAGACAATTTGTTTGGAAGAGTTGCCTTGTCTATGAAAGGCAGCCAGCAGAAGTTAACACTGTATTACATCAATATAAATAAAGGCTCTCCTCTTATAAATACATGCCCCAAATACTAGGGGCAGCTCACTCAACCTTGGGAGTTAGCAACTGCATGCTAACGGGATGATCAAGAGTTTTCAATTAGGAAAGAACCCTACCAACCAAAGGTGTCTTTTCAAGGTAAACCAGAGAGATAGATGGTTATGTTAACATCAGCTTATTGTACATATTTATGACTTCAGGAGAACCATCTCCTTACATAATAGCTTGGCTTCATGACAGTCGAGAAAGGCACTTGCATAGATAAATATGGAACTGTGAGTATAATGTTGAGGATCTTTAATGATTGATTAAGATAGTGGATTAAGAGTTTTTGAAATGTCTAAGGTTTGTCCCAGCCCAGGACAATCTATGTGGATGGAGGGGGACTTGGAAGAACATCTTAGTCCGCTTGGGCTGTCATAACAAAAGACCATAGACTGGGTGGCTTCCACAACAGAAGTATGTTTTCTCACAGTTCTTGAGTCTGGAAGTCTGAGATCAGGACACCAACATGGTCAGGTTCTGGTGAGAGGTCTCCTCCTGTCTTGCAGATGGCCACCTTCTCGCTGGGTCCTGCCGGTGCCTTTCCTTGCATGTGGACAGAGAGCCATCCCTCTCTTTCTTCCTCTTATAA
Organism: Leptonychotes weddellii; assembly: GCF_054177405.1. Classification (NCBI taxonomy): domain Eukaryota; kingdom Metazoa; phylum Chordata; class Mammalia; order Carnivora; family Phocidae; genus Leptonychotes; species Leptonychotes weddellii. The sequence continues at coordinate 28,106,801 of NC_138378.1, read as the reverse complement.
TTCTATCACATCAGGACAAATTCTATGAGCTCAGACCTCCCCCCCCCTTATGACCTCATTTAAACTTAATTACCTCCTAACACCCCATCTCTAAATACAGTCATATTAGGAGTTAGGACTTCAACTTCTGCATTTGTGGGAGACACAATTCACTCATAGCAAAGAATACACAGTCTATCCCTCCCCTCAGCTTGGATTTTCAACTTAACCACCATAGAACCTGTAATGTGTGAAGCAGTGGTAACTGGTAAGGAGGGTGGGCTCTACAGCTCAGAAAGAGGAGGGCTAGAGAACTCCAGATAGACTTTCTAAAGCTGGGACTCTCTTGGGACCATCAAGCCTAACTAACAGCAGATTTCCTAAACCCCCGAATCCAATCTGGCACTTCCTTACTCAATGGCTTCCAACCGCTCTGAAGAAAATGTCCAGAAAGCAGACCCCTCATTGCACTTCCAAGCCTCTTCTCTTGCCACACTGTGATGCAGTCCTCTTGAACTCCTTTTCAGATTTCTCCTTCACCTTCAAGGCTGTGCCCATGCAGTTCCCTCTACCTGAAATATTTACTGATCTAATACCTCATTCTCATCCCCTTACCTTCAGTTTCTGCCTGCTAGCTCCTCCCTTCCTTGAGATCTCAGTTTAGAAGACACTTCCTCCAGAAAAACTCAGATTACCCTCCCCAGGGCTGGTTATGTGGTTTTCATGTTTACTGTACGCCATGGTAGAGAGAACAATACCATGAACTCCTTCTCAGCCATCACTCAACCTCATTGGATGATGGAATATCATCAAATATTCCCTCTGTGTTCAAATTCCCTCATAAATAATTTAAATCGTTTGTTTGAATCAAGATCCTGAGTTCACACTTTGCAAGATAATACTTAATTTTTTTCACTGAATTAAGATCTATAATATATATGCATTGAGTGCTCATCCCTTACCACATTGGTGGAACCACACAGTATTGTCTGTGCTTGCATACACCCTAGGCCACACACCTGAGATGCAAACTCACGGTTCACATTCATATTTGCAGAGCTAACCCCAACCACAAACTACTACTGACTTTGTCCCCTCAAAACAACTCACCCAAATGCACTGACAGACAGCCCGGATGTACCACCAATATGGTCACGGTCAGCACAAATTGGCCTCATCATAGGGCTCCTCAAGAGTTAGAAAACAGTGTGCTTTTTTTTTTTTTTTAAAGATTTCATTTATTTATTTGACAGAGAGATAGAGAGAGAACACAAGTAGGCAGAGCAGCAGACAGAGGGAGAGGGAAAAGCAGGCTCCCTGGTGAGCAGGGAGCCCAATGCGGGGCTCGATCCCAGGACCCTGGGATCATGACCTGAGCCGAAGGCAGACGCTTAACCAACTGAGCCACCCAGGTGCCCCAACAGCGTGCTTTAAAGGAAAAGAAGGGAAAGGCTGTGTGATGCTGCATTGGGCAGCTCCAGGCTCACCTGGCACATCCTTCAAGGGCATCTCAGGCAGTTCATAATAAACCGGATGAAATGTACAAGTGCTCCCTGTGAGACATACCGCACCATAGGCTGGAGCTAAGTTTAGGTGGATCCCAAGATCTTCCCCCTCCTAAGATCCTCTAAAAATAGCTTCTCTGTTATTTAGGAAATCTGTCTTGCTCCTGAGCACAAATATGCTTTGATTTGATTCCAACAGAAAAAGGCATTACTGCCTGAGAGAAAAACACACACACACACACACACACAAACAGGCTCTTAGTGAGGGACATGGATGGGTAATGTACTATCTAGAATTACTTTCCTTGCCTTTTAGAATACATGTAATGCTCCGCTACCCCCATTTCTGTGTTCCGTGCTGAAAACACAGAGGATGGGGGCTTTCACCATTGCAAATTGGTGCGTGTTAGGAGGAGAGAGATACAGGCTGTGTTCCCAGTGCTGCTTTGTAACACAGAACGTGTCCCAGAGAGAAATGCTGGGAAACAGAGAGGAAATAGGGGAGGATTTATATTTCCATGTTGGCAGTTGATCACATTCAGTCTTATTTAGCGAGGCTGCCTCAGTGCCTGTTGCCATGGGAACGAGACATGATTAAGTAGTTTATTGAATGCAGCTTCCATGGACCAACATTCTAAAGCTGGGTCAGGTTTTCATCCTCACGCCAGGTGTTGTAAAGCTACCAGACTGGGGGCGCCTGGGTGGCTCAGTTGGTTAAGCAACTGCCTTCGGCTCAGGTCATGATCCTGGAGTCCCAGGATCAAGTCCCGCATCGGGCTCCCTGCTCAGCAGGGAGTCTGCTTCTCCCTCTCCCACTCCCCCCTCTTGTGCTCTGTCTCTAAAATAAATAAATAAAATCTTAAAAAAAAAAAAGCTACCAGGCTGTTTTCTTCTGATTGGTGTGTTTTTAATTTCACTGCCCACGAACACCCAAAACATTTGAAATAAAATGGCCAAGCACAAGGGGCGCCTGGGTGGCTCAGTCGTTAAGCGTCTGCCTTCGGCTCAGGTCATGATCCCAGGGTCCTGGGATCGAGCCCCGCATTGGGCTCCCTGCTCGGCGGGAAGCCTGCTTCTCCCTCTCCCACTCCCCCTGCTTGTGTTCCCTCTCTCGCTGTGTCTCTCTCTGTCAAAAACAGATAAAATCTTTAAAAAAATAAAATGGCCAAGTGCACGAACCTAGTATTTGTAGCGTTTTGATGAGCTTGTCAGGAATGACATGACTTGGCACATTTGCCAGGAGACAGCTGTCATCGTAAAATTTTAGATGCGTCCACGCTGCATTTTTGCATCCCAATGTAAAGAACTCTGCGAGATCACCAAAGCCATCCCTGACTCGCGGTCTTCTCTTCCCTGACTGTGCTGCTTCAGAAAAACATTCATTATTGTAGTGGCTTCTTTGTAACCTTTCCAAATGCTTCACATTCCTCATTTGTTCAAACCGGACAGTTCTCTGGTGCAAGTCTGGCCAGACATCTTGTCTCCCTAACCACCCAATGAGGTGTAGCAACCCTCGTTTCCTCCTCACATCCTGCCCTCTTAGTTACTCACATGACACACGTGGATAGGCAGCTGACACTTAGATACTGTGTATCTGGGATTCTTTCCAGAAACACTCTGCAGCAGGTCCGTGTGTAGAAATCAGCACACAGCGGACAGTCAGCAACAAGGTGAGAGCTGGGGCAAGGCCACCTCAAAGGCCTGCGTGCAAATCTAGGCCTTGCTTCTAGAAGTTGGGTGACTTGCTTCCTTTCCCACAACGGCTTCATGATTACTGGAATGCACTGCCCGGATTCCTTTTTGGGCCGGAAGGATTTATTCTCCCAGCTGCTGGAAGTGTTGTCAGCTGACAGCAGAATCTCTCTCCAGGAATTGCCTTCTCCTAAAAAGAGCCGGCTCCCACAGGGCCCTGCTTCCTTCCTGGACATCCCACAAACAATATCTGGTTTATAGGGGGTGAAGGTGGGGGTGGTATGAGGGCCCGGCCCCCTCATTGCCACTCACCTTACTCTGACTCAAGATCCCTCTGTAGGGTCATCCCAGCAACAGAGCCCCCTGCAGAGCTGGCAGAAGTCCTTGTTGGGATGTCTTTGCAGTCCAGCTTTTCCCTCTGCTCAACCCTACCTCTTTCCCTTCCCATCCAAGAGTACTGCTCACAAGGAGACACCCTCATAAATGGGTACATGAATGTCCATCTCAGAATCTGCTGCTGGGATAAAAATCTGCAACAAACCTAAACTTCCTTTGAGAAGTTCCCTCTCTTACTTTTGCAGTGCAGGTTTGGAGTGATTTGCTCCATACTCAGCTTTGGGTTTAAGGCATTTGGAAAAGCCCATCTGTTCCTCCATTCCGAGGCCACAACAATGTCTGAATTAGGGCAATGAAACCGTGAGAAGAGGTCTGATGAGGACTCCTGAAAATGAAGCTTTCCTAATTTTCCGGTCTACCAGAGTGCATGTTCTCGGTCATTGGATGTGAGCAAGGCAACATGTGGCCTTCGGAGTTGCTGACAGGCATCTAAAGATGATGAGAGACACTTGCTGAGATTACAGCCAACACGGGAAAGTGGAGGTGAGAAATAATCGCAAGATTCAAACCACTGGCTCAAACCACATCTCCACCAGTCACATCTGAAGTCAGCCTACCTGTGCATTTCTCAACCTGTGAACCAATTAGTTCACTCTATTGTCTAAGTCAGTTTCAATTTCCCCAACTGTAAAATGGCACTGATGACTCTAGAACCTTCCTCATGTGGAGGTTTTGGAGAATAAATTATCAATGGACCCAGCACATCGGAAGTATCCCATGGGTGTTAGTGATTCCTGTGGATTTCAAAACCCATAGCTGATTTGCCTGATGGAAGCATGGGTTCCTCAAAGGTACAAAGGTCTTTACTGAACAATGTCTCGGCTTCCCTTCAACCTGTAGTTCAAAGCTTAATCCAGAGCTAAGATTTTCAATTTTTACATAGTGGCATTTTTAAAAACTGAAATCTCATGTGGAAACCATAGATACATATACATGTGATAATTTCCAAAATGTGAGGGCACTTGCTACGTGCCAGGTTCCATGCTCAGCACCTTACTTTTAGGTCATATGTGTGTACTTGTATTATGTATGAGTTCACTGACCCCTCCCAACAACCCTATTATTGTTGCTTGTACTTCCTGGAAAACTTTTTTTTTTTTTTTTAAAGATTTTATTTATTTATTTGAGACAGAGAGAATGAGAGACAGAGAGCAGGAGAGGGAGGAGGGTCAGAGGGAGAAGCAGACTCCCCGCCGAGCAGGGAGCCCGATGCGGGACTCGATCCCGGGACTCCAGGATCATGACCTGAGCCGAAGGCAGTTGCTTAACCAACTGAGCCACCCAGGCGCCCTTCCTGGAAAACTTCTTGAATGCCTTCACAATAGTACAGAGAATGGTGGAATTTGATGAGTATTACGATTTACTCTGAATAATGGACACTGTGAATGCAGTTTTGGGGTCACAAGACTTTTTTTTTTAAAGCAGGAAACAGAATATATGTAGCAGAAATAGCCTAAAGTAATAGCTATATGCCCACGCGTGCGCGCGCGCACACACACACACACACTTATTTCAGAGCTTTAACTGGGTCTCTGTGGGGCTGAGAGCACTTGTTGAGAAAAGTAGCAGCTCAGTCACGGACCTCTTTCATATTCCAAACAGGCCTGAGAAAACAATCTAAAAGAGGGAAGGAGAAAGGAAGACAGATTAAGGATAGGAAGGAATATAACCTTATACAGAAATGTGAAATTTTATATTCACTGGGGAGAGGAAATATGCCAGTTATAGGGTATGTGGGAAATACTTCATTTCCTCCTTTTGGGTTTAGACTAAGAATTTATGTCTGTCATTGGGAGACTGTGTGTGTTGGTGCGTGTATGAGCCTTCAGCTCCCTGATGTGCAATTAGGGAATAAAGTGTTTTATCTGCAACTACACTGGTAGGGAGATTTAGAGTTCAGGGTTAGGATTTAAGGACCCCTGTCCCTGCTGGACCCTTGGAAGGGACTTGG
>NC_138378.1:28089072-28100778 GCF_054177405.1 Leptonychotes weddellii | reverse complement strand
CATTTTTATGTATAGTCACATTAATTGATTGCATGGTAAGGTGGATGAATCCTAAGCGGTTTGGATGATACTCACCCTCTCTCCATACTCTTTGGGTTGGGACTTAATTTGCTTTTTTAGGAGGAAAATGTAATAAGGAACATAGCCACAGCATACACTTATTTTCATGAAAGGAAGACGAGGTTCTCTTTAGCCTAGCTGGACTAGGATAATCAGTTTGTTCTGTTGCCTTGGAATCCAAACTCAGAGGCCTATCTGAGCCAGGTAGGACCTGTGAAATGTATGATTAGGACAATGGATGAGTAACAGGGAGTGGTGGGGTCTTCGTTGGATTAGGGTGTGTATTCAAAATTAAATTTAAAACAACATCACCACTACGTGAGCCATATGTCCAAAGCTGTGGGTCAGAATGTCATCTAACTCAATGTCAGTGTTGATAGCCACAGCACTACTCTTGTAAGATGAGGTGATATGAGTGTAAGGGGAGGCCATACAATGGAACCCATAGCAGCTGAATCCCTGCTTCTCCAGGGGGTAGACACAACATGGCTTAGTATTTAATGTTGACATCTAGAATTGACAAACTTGCTTTAATACTTTTTCCTGAAATTTTCAGTGATTTCTTTTTTTTTTTTTTAAACATTCCCTGAGATCAGGAAGCATTTTTTTTTTTTTTAAAGATTTTATTCATTTATTCATGAGAGACAGAGAGTGAGAGAGGGGCAGAGGGAGAAGCAGGCTCCCAAGGAGCAGGGAGCCCGATGCGGGACTCGATCCCAGGACCCTGAGATCACGACCTGAGCCGAAGGCAGTCGCTTAACCAACTGAGTCACCCAGGTGCCCCTGAAATTTTCAGTGATTTCTATAAGCATGTTTATATCCGCTCTGTGCCAAGCACTGTGCTGGGATGTGAAGATCAATAATACGTAGTCCTTGCCCTTGAGAGCCCAATTTTAGGAGGGCAAAGTAGAGATCTAACAGATAAAAGCAATCAAGTGTTAGTTCTCACTCTCATTTTTGTTTTATAGGAAAAATAACAATGGTATAGTGTAAGCCAACAAGTTGGGAGTACAACAAAGAGCAGAATCATTGCCTCTATCTCCCCCATCTAAATCATTCATATAATAAATGCACCACCATTGCCAAGAACCTCTGCCTTCCTGACTTCAATCTGGGCTCTCTGGCGCGCTGCCAGCCAGGAGAGAGCAGCTGGGATTTTGAGGCTGCTGTGTGGTAGTGGAGCTGTTAGAGTCCTTTTGTTCAGAGGACGGATATGCCCAGAAAACAACAGCTCCTTCTGTGGACAGTCATCAATATTTTCACTAAAATGATAAAATGGTAGCCAGTCAACTGTTGAACAATTTGAGCAGTAAAGGGAATTCCCTTGGGGAATCCATTTTAACGCAGAATGCACGAGACTCAGAGGCATTTGGAAAGACAAAAAATAATAAGTGGAAAAGGCTAACAACAAAATGGCTTAGCTCAGCATTTTCTGATATAACTTGTACTTCTTAATTTTACAACGTCTTGATTCCTAGAGTCCATAAGGCAGATGCCTTCCAGAGTTGTAATTATGTTTACGTTACACGTGGCAATTTTTCTTTAGAGACTGTTCCGTGATATCCAGTTTTACCAATGTATTGGTCATTTACAGATGGTATCCTACTACCCTAAATATGAAAATTTGAGCTAACACCCATATGGGGCTGGTTAGTGACCCACAATGGAGCCCACAGATGACTTATAGATGAAAAGTTACTTTAGGGGCGCCTGGGTGGCTCAGTCATTAAGCGTCTGCCTTCGGCTCAGGTCATGATCCCAGGGTCCTGGGATCGAGCCCCGCGTCAGGCTCCCTGCTCGGCGGGAAGCCTGCTTCTCCCTCTCCCACTCCCCCTGCCTGTGTTCCCTCTCTCGCTGTGTCTCTTTCTGTCAAATGAATAAATAAAATCTTTAAAAAAAAAAAAAAAGTTACTTTAGTCAAAATCAAATTGAAGATGTCCCCAGTTACAAAAAATGGTTATTTATACTCAAAATGTCAGAGATGGTGAAGGGTTGGATTCAAGTCTAGGTCTGGCCCCTAAATCTAGAGCTTTTCCATCAATATCATTACTGTAACCAAGCCTGGGTTTGTTCCTTGGTGGGTCACAGAAATTACACCAGGTGAGTTGCTGCACAAAGAAAAAAACTTTATTTGCAGCAAATAAGGAGATGATACAGGACAGCTTCCAAAGTCATGACTCCCCGAGGATGGGTGAATACGTACCTTACTTTCAGGGTTAGGATGAATATTTAGATAGGGAAGACTTGTCAGCGTGTATAGGGGCAGGCATAAGGTAGCGAATGCGCTTTAAAGAAACATGCCTATACGTACATTGTATGTCCTGTAAATGAGGCTGAGACTCCTCCTTGGGCAGAGATTTTAGTATTATAATGAGGTAAAAGTAATGGCAGGTCATTCCAGAGGTCACTCCATGGCCCCTCTGCACAAGCTAAAGTAGGGGTTAGCTCAAAGGGTCTGGATAGTCTGGGCCAGGAGGTCTTGTTAAGGTAGTTGCTATCACCTGAGGGGTGGTTTCAGGTTTCATTTGCCTGAGTTAAGAGGAAACTACAGTGAGTACAAGCAGGTAGGCAGTAAACGTCAGATCTTGGAGTCTGGCTGGTGATATTACCACCTTTAAAAAAATTAAGGTATAAAGTGAGATCATGCAGTGTTGATTTTAGACAAATGAGATAACATATTTCATTATGTAATCAAATAAGATGTTAATCTTTTGTAAAATTCAATACATATGGAGTCCTGGAAATGAGTAAATTAACCTCATTAACCATGTTTTTGAAAAATTATAACATTCCACAGAAGTGGCAGGAGGAAAGAATATATTCTCTATATTCTATTTCAATATCTCAATCAGAATGGGAAATATATGATGTAATCTAAATATATTGCACTATTAAAGAATTTCTGAGCAAGGTTTTGTAAAATGGCATCTCTAGGAGTACCTTCTTTCCCTGTGGGGGTCCAAGTTTCTCTGTTCTTATTATTCTTCCAATCATCTAATGCTACTGGTTTGTTTTAGATCTTGAAGAAGTGCCTCAACTTCCAGCCCACTGATGGCATCTTTCAAATATGTATAATTCTTCTATAATTTCAATAGGACTTAGGGAAGGAACATGGATTGGGTACATCAACTCGAACTATGAACATCAGACAAATAAAGCTTGACTAAGTGGTGATCACAGGAAAATAAAGATCTATTATAAATATTTAAAGGAAGCAAACTCGAAGGGAAGAAATCCATCACTCAAGTATGACTAACAACAGAGAAATGAAACTCCAAGCTATTAGGAAATGTACAACAGCAGACTTGAGCAGATAATGGTACATAATTGGGAGGAAATTTTAATTCTTTAAGAAATTTGGTATTAAAAGTGCCATCAAAAAACCATTGCATTCTGTGCCTAACACAAAGCATGCACTTAATAATTGTTTAGTAACTGAATGGGTGACATTGTCAGAAACGCCCTGGGGTTAAATCCAAGCTGAAATATCAAGTGTGGTTGTGAGCACTTTGATTTATAAAACTAGAAACTCTTTCTAAAGCTAGAGTTTGGGCGCCTGGGTGGCTCAGTTGATTAAGCGACTGCCTTCGGCTCAGGTCATGATCCTGGAGTCCCAGGATCGAGTCCCGCATCGGGCTCCCTGCTCAGCAGGGAGTCTGCTTCTCCCTCTGACCCTCCCCCCTCTCATGTGCTCTCTCTCTCTCTCTCATTCTATCTCAAATAAATAAATAAAATCTTTAAAGCTAGAGTTTATCTAATACAAATGCTTTTTTTAGTAGGCCCGTTCCAACCAATTTGCGACACTGAGCTATCTCTTACTGCAAGAGTTCTTCAACACCCACTAAAAAGGTGGTTCTTTAATTTTCAGTATCTCACTTGATGTAAATGAAATATTGATAATGTAATTTTATATTAGAGGTTAACCAGAAGTTAACTTTGACGCTGGGAAGGTAACAATTTAAGTTAGGTAAGTGGCAAATGCTGATTAATTTTTCTGTGACCTTCAAAAGAGAGAAAACTTTGCTTTTTTTGTTTTTGGTAGGGCTGATTTTTCACAAAATAAGAAATTTGCAGAGAGGGTCTGTCTTGCTTTGGGAAAAGTTCCTTCAAACTTTAATTTGCATACAAATAACCTGGGGATCTTGTTAAATGCAAATTAGATTAGGCAGATCCGAAAAGGTCCTGGGAGTGCAATTTTGACAGCTACCCAGGTGATGCTGCTGGCCTTGTAAGATTTTGTGTAGCAAAGGTATAAACGCTCAAACATCTTAGGTCACTCAATTCTCGTTTTCAACTTTAAAGATTTGGTCCAAATGTGCTTGCTGTTTTGTAACGAAAGAAAGTTTCCAGAAAACACTAGGCCTGCTAATTTCCTTCACTTTTGAATGGCAAAAAATGCATTTCAGAACTGCAGCTCCGGCCTCCACGACTGGTCGTTCTAAGGCGGCTTTGGGGAGCAAGGAATGCGTCTAAGACCCCAGTCCGGATGTCGGCGCTGCACCTAGCTGGGTTCCGAGTCTGCGGAAAACACGCACGGGATGGGGGGACCCCGGGGATGCCCCGACGCCCCCGGTCGCCGACGCTAGCCCTTTCCAGGAACGCGCGGGCCCGCCCCCCGCGCGCGGCCGCCGATTGGCCAGGACGGCGCCGGCGTGACGTCAAGTCCCGCCCCATCGCCCCTCAGGCCCCGCCCCGCGGGGTGGCCTGGCGGTTTGGTCTGGAGCAGCTGAAACCGGTTTGAGTGGAGCCGCTTCCTGCCGCTCGGCGCCGCCCGGGGCTGCCTGGGGGAGCGCTGGCGAGGCGCTGACGGCGGGCGCCCGGCTTCTCGGCCCGCGGCCCTCGCTCTCGAGCGCAGCGGCGGCGACGGCGGTGACGGCGCGGACCCGCGGAGCAGGCAGGTGAGGCGGGCCGCTAGGCCTGGCCCGGCGCTCGGTGCGGAGGCCGCGGCGGCAGCTCACGTGGCAACCGAGCTGTCAGGGCGGCCAGGCTGGGGATGCGGCGGGGCGAGGGGTGGGCAGGTGCCCCGGCCCCGGCCCTGCGGGCACTGTCCCCTGGGGAACACTGGCCTGGACGTTCGCGCCGGTACGTCGGTGGACACCCTCTGTCTATTTCGACTTTTATTGTTTGCTCCCACGATTCCGCTGGGCTGCCTGGTGCTTAGTTCCTCTCTGAAAAATTTGTACAGTATTTTCCCTGCCAGAATTCATAGAGCCTAAGACCACCACGAGTATACGAACTTAAGGAACGAAGAAACAAAAATTGCCACTGAAATCTGTTTGTGCACCCCTAACCCGCAGCATGCCCCTCGCTCACCACTACTCGATCCGTCTATGCGTAATTCTTAGTGTTTTGGCAACTGCTTATTTTCTGAAATTGCCTAACCACATAGTCGAAGGCATGCTTGTATAATCCAGTTATTCCAAAAAACCGAAGTGCCTTCTTATCCTAAGGAGAGGTCCCAGGAATAGACATCTTTGCTCTCCATGCAATTTTGGGAAAGCTGCACCGTCTCTCCAAAACTGCTCTTGGCCCAAAGCTCTTCAGATTGCCGTGATGCCCTCTGGGGGAACTCCTCGATCAGTTAGGGGCTTCAGCAGCCCCCTCTCACCCCACTGCCCCGTCATAAAGGAAATCGTTCATGAATTCAGTCATGAATTGCAGAGAATTCTTTTATTTTGAGGCAGCTGTGGAGTCCAATATAGTGCCGACATAGAAAAAGATTGAACCGAGCAGGATGTTTAGACCTGATGATGTTTTTTCTTCATACTCTTCTGTGGCCCTCTCTATTCGCGCCTAGTAACTACCCCCTTCTCTACCCCTTCATGTTTCTCCCTCTTGCTACATTTCTGACAGTTGTGACTTAGCTAAGAAGTAAATACAAGCTATCTGTCCTTTTTTCAACTCCTGATGGTCTGGATACAAATGATTCAGGATAAAGCAAACAGGTAAAACTGCACATGGCCTAATCTGTTCTGGACTTAAGAACTAGGGAGAACCAATATTCTACACAAAATAAGACTTAGGAAAGTTCTGTTCGGAAAAATAATGACCACAAAAGAAATCTCACAGTGGCAGAGTAAAATTTGATACCTACAAAAAGTAGGTTGATGAATCAAATCCTTGTATGTAATCTAACCAGGGAAAGCATATGAACTATACATGACATAATATCAAGACAAAGTGAAATGGAAAACATTTGGAAAACTTTTACTGCATTGCTTAAAAAGTTGAACCAGGAATAAACCTGGCTTAGTGAAATCTCCAGAAATGCATAATGAAAATCCATTCGTGTCTTCATGGCTCAAGTATACTGGGGTCAGAATAGTGGGCTCATAATGATCCTCCAAAAGGATTAACAGAAATTAACTTAGGAAAACATAGGTATTTCATATATTCTTTATAGCCAGTTATGAGGACCAAAGCTGCTGGAGTCCAGGAAAGAGTAAGACTTGGAAATGGCTTTTTTCTTTGAAAAAATTTGAAGGAAGACAGAGATGTTCTTTTCGGCCAGAAAACCACATTTTAACTAAAAATATCTGTGATCTCAATATAGCTGTAAACTAAATGTTCCTCTACCTTGGTTTGCTTAAATATCCCTTTTGGGGTGCCTGGGTGGCTCAGTTGGTTAAGCGACTGCCTTCAGCTCAGGTCATGGTCCCGGAATCCTGGGATCGAGTCCCACATCGGGCTCCTGGCTCAGCGGGGAGCCTGCTTCTCCCCCTGACCCTTTCCCCTCTCATGCTGTTTCTCTTTCTCTTTCTCTCTCAAATAAATAAATAAATAAATAAAATCTTTAAAAAAAAAATAAATAAATACCCCTTTTGTTCCTCAAGCTGGTAGACCAGTAAGGTCATGTGTTGGGATAGTTTCTTTGACCAAAAAAATAGAGTAAAATTTATTTTGGCAGGTAGTGTAAACTCTGAAATATTTCTTGAATGTAAATTACAATGTCATACTTTACTAATTGCTTAAGTCTTTAAAAAATGTTAAAATACTGTTAGATGCTACTCAAAATCTCAGATGAGAATACTGTTTGATATTTATCTTCAAAAAGCACAAAATGGAAGTTTTATATAAAACAAATTGTGTTGGTTAAATTACATTTACAGTCAGCTCATGTACATGAAAATGACTAGATTTTTTCACCTTACTCTTGTTTTGTGTATGTGTGGAAGACCTCCCCCGTCCAAGTTGGGATTTTTTTTTTTTTTTTTTTTGCTTGTTTGGAAGAGGAAGTGTTGGTGGGTGTGTAAATTTTGCATTCTGCAACAGTACAGTATTTTACTTTGTCACTACTGTTTTGGTGGTAGCTGGGTGCCAAAATTGTGCACGCCAATCCTGCACCAGAATTTTGGCCTCTGTCCACAATCAAGTAAACTGATGTAGGAGCAGCTCCCCAGGCTTTTATTTGGTATGGTATTAAATTGTGGAGGGGGAAGAGAGGAAATTAAACCACACTATAGGACTTTTGGCAATCCAAACGAAAAATGATGCTTTGTTGACATCCAGGGAGGTTTTGAGGGGGGGGTGTGTTTTTGTGCTTGTGTATGTGGTTTTGTACAGTACATTTACTGCAGCTATTACAATAACTGTTACCAAGTTATATAGGCACTTTTACAAGCAACCTTAAGAATGAAAGTCAATTTTAATAATCAATTGAATTTATGTAAGTTTCCCATTTAATGCAGTAGAAATTTAGAGGTAATTTTGTGCCAGTTGTTGATTTTAATACATGGGAATAATTACATTTGATTTCCCTAAAATTGGCTAAAATAGATATTTAAAATTGATCAGAAAATAGTTGAGTAGCAACTATGTAATTATGTAGATGAGATTATGTAGTCCTTTGTTGAAAACTGACAGTAAATACTGGGTGAAAGTAGAAGTTGTAGGTTGTGATTAAGGTTGGTTATGCACCAGTTTTGCTGGATGATGGGGCTTTTTGCTGTGTCCCAAAATTCAGTTACGTAAAAGCCAAGCTCTTTTGCTAGTTTTGAGGTTTCTTTATATGACATAAATTAAAGGTAAGAGTGTGGTGTTTAAGTGAACTATTTAATTATTAGAAAAGGAAGTATTACTATTCTTAGAGTTAGTACTCCGATTCCTATCAGATGTCGTATTAAAGGGGAGCTAATAAGATACTTGGATAATGATTGTTTAATGAGGGGGTTAACAGTCTACAGCTATTTTTAGTTTTAGAACATTCTTTGGCAGTGCTAGAACTGAATGTATATGCTTTAAATAGATTGTGTTTGTTCTTAGACACAAATTATTTTGATCAAGGACAGGATTTTCTCTAGTGCACGGTCTTGGGTTTTCTAACTGAAATGGTAGAGTTATCAAATAGGGAATTCTGTATGAAGGTGATATGAAACCACATTGACCGGTGGTCTTGCTTAATACGAATATTCAGTATTTACATTTTATCATTGATGTAAGTGGGATGATAAATAGTTTGTAGCTAACAGTGAGTCTGGAATTTTGACCCTCATAGCAGCCCCCTGTGGATCAGGTTTCTCAGCCTCCGCCCTATTGTTATTTGGAGGTGGACAGTTACTTGTGGAGAGCTATTCTGTGCATTGCATGGTGTTTAACAGCACTTTGGCCTCTAGCCACTGGATGCCAGCAGTATCACTCCCAGTTGGGACAACCAAAAATGTCTCCTGACATTGCCAAGTACCCCTTGGAGGGCAGAATTGTCCCCAGTGAGAACTGCTTGCTATAGATCTACCTTGGCTTGGAAGTGTAGTTACTTGAGCAGCAGTGTTCATTGAATGGTCATTGCAGAGTTGGGTATACGTTCATGGGGTGGGAAAAGGAGCAAAGGGGAAATAGAAGAATGAATAGCTATGAAAATTGCTTTATGATTTTTAAAATAATGTATAAATACAAATAACCTTTAAGCTGGTAAACTAATGAAATGATGCAGAGTAAAGACATTGGAATTATTTTAGGAATACTGGTGAATTGGGGCACAAAATTTTGGGGAGGGTTTGGAGAAGTTATGTAGAATGATCTGCCCTTGTGTAGAGTGTGTGTTCTTTCTATATATAAGTTATATAGCCTCCTTTAGAATTGATACTGTATATATTTTTAAAAATCTGTTATCTTTCCTCAGGTACTTAAATTAGGGGGTGGTAAACAGATTGGTTTGGCTGGGAAAAACAACCAAGAAATGAAAAATCAGCTAGAGAGAAAATGTGGATAGGACATCAAGGATTAGGGGTTTAGATTTCTGTAAGTAATCGAAGTAATTCCTAGTCAGGGACATGAGGAAGAATATTTTAACTGACATAAAATGTATTATTGGGAAGACAGAATACAAAGACAAATCCAAAAAATGTATTATTGGGAAGACAGAATCCAAGAATGCAGAATCCAATCCAGGTTAGAATGCTTAGGATTTTGAATGAAGTTCAGACCGTAGAAAGAAAGGCCTATATGTAGGATCAATTAGAATCAATAGGGTTTGGTAATAGAGCACAGAGTTGAGACTTTAATTTGAGTCCACAGAACTAGAGTAATAAGAGTCCAGAGAAAATCTGAAGAGTGGTTTATGGGGGAGGGTTGTGTTTTTTTTTTTTAAGTTATTAGTTACATTACTTAGAAGCAGAATCTGCATCTTGTTGCAGAACATAACTAGTTTGTTTCAGTGAATGGTACTTAAGTTCTTCAGTTGTTTCCTTGTTATTAAAGTTGAAACCTTATTGCAGTAGAAATTCTCTCTTGAGCCAAGTTTTTTTCTGTCTGTAGTTGTGCTTTGTTTTTGTTTTGCTTTTTTTCCTCCGTCATAACATGAGCCTGGTCGGGAAAGATAGATTGAGTTCAGAACAGCTGCTTATCAGAAGAGAAAGTTTGTAACAGAATCTTGAATCCTTAAAAAAAAAAAAAAAAGTTTGGACACTTGTTTTGCAATTTTTCTGGTCCCTACACACAGAAAAGGTCTTAACATTATGCTTTAAAAATTGCTAGGTACTTCCTAAATCATTCAGCCTTTACATATAAGTTTTCTGGAATCTTTTGTTCACAGTTCTGATTTATTTATTTTTGGTTTTTGTTTTGTTTTTTAATTTGTTTCTTGGTGGTAGCTATTTAGAGCTAAGATTTTTATATATTTTAAATGACATCTTCTCTTTTTCTCCCTAGCTCAACATTGTAAAATAAATCCATCAGAATGACACCTTCTCAGGTTACTTTTGAAATAAGAGGAACTCTTTTACCAGGTATTGTAAAATTTTACTTTGAAACAAAATTTTACATGAGTATTTTTTTATCTTGATTATCTTAAATATGCAGTTTGTTATTACAATAGGACTAATTTTTAGATGAAACTATCTTTAGAACTTACCTTATTTTTCAGAAATGTGCTTGGAGTATAGTATACTTAAGGGGGCGCCTGGGTGGCTCAGTCGTTAAACGTCCGCCTTCGGCTCAGGTCATGATCCCAGGGTCCTGGGATCGAGCCCCGCATCGGGCTCCCTGCTCGGTGGGAGGCCTGCTTCTCCCTCTCCCACTCCCCCTGCTTGTGTTCCCTCTCTCACTGTCTCTCTCTCTCTGTCAAATAAATAAAATCTTAAAAAAAAAAAAAAAGAAAAGAAAAAAAACCATACTTCCCCAAATAGTAAATGTCTTAGTCTCATATTTTCCAAGAAAGCTGTGAATTTATTTAATTTTGCACAGGATGAAGATAGTTGGACTAACCATGAAAATGAGGGAAATTTTGCTAGTGCAAGAAGTTGGTGAACTATTTGGTTAGATAATTTTGTTCTCTATTTGTAAATTTTTTGGCTTATTGTATGTTTTGCTGTCTACTAAAGCAGTGTGAAGTAATTTTAGGGTAAATAGCATATCAAAATAGTATCACGCCTGGGGTATGTATCTCCTTATTTAATATACTCACTATACTGGCCAGTTCCTCAAATCTGTTACATTCTTTCCCTCTTTTGGGCCTTTCTCAGATTGTTTCCTCTGTCTAGATCTGTGGCCTC
Source organism: Leptonychotes weddellii (assembly GCF_054177405.1). Taxonomy (NCBI): domain Eukaryota; kingdom Metazoa; phylum Chordata; class Mammalia; order Carnivora; family Phocidae; genus Leptonychotes; species Leptonychotes weddellii. Next base: position 28,089,730 of record NC_138378.1, on the reverse strand, counting down.
CCTTCTCCCCTTTAACTCTCCTTAATGCCAACCCCACATTTAGCTAGGTTAGGATCCCTGTGAAATTCAGGGTTCCAGGACTTTTCGTAGTACCTTACAGATTTTATGGAATTATTTGAGTAATTTTGTTTATGGATAGATTGTAAGCTCTGTGAAAATGTGACTTTGTCTTGTCATGCTGAGTGCATGCATCTAACACAGTGCCTGGCTCAGAATAGGGGTAAATATGTGTTCAAAGAATGAATAAATGATTCACTCTGTATATTCAGCATCTTTGGTCTAGCAGCCATCAGAGTGATGTAGGAAAGACGTCATTAGGGTTCAAAGCTGATGGCCAAGAAAGAATTCTTGAGATGTCTTTGGTGCAAAAAGGTGGTTTTATTAAAGCACAGGGACAGGACCCTTCGGCAGAAAGAGCTGCATCGGGGTCATGAGGAGTGGCCCATTATATACTTTCAAGTTGGGAGGGGGTTAGGGATAGCATAAGTCTCTAAGGAATTTTGGAAGCAAGGTTTCCAGGACTTTGAGGGGGCTAGCTATTGTTGGGAAAAGGTAATTTATTACCGCCTAATAAAACCTTAGTCATGAGACCCTTCAGATGTATATTTGTGTGCCATATGCTTGGGGGATGATTACCAACACATATCTGGGGGGGGGG
>NC_138378.1:28013208-28088972 GCF_054177405.1 Leptonychotes weddellii | reverse complement strand
TGACAGAGTGTATGTTTGTCCAAGTTAAATTCTTCGCCAAGATGATCTGGTAGAGAGCTCCCATCTCTGGGCAGGATTCTGCAGATTGAAGATTGCTAGCGGCTGATAGGTTGGCTCACTTGGGTCAAGAGCTCACCTTAGTCCAGTGTATGGCCTTCTCTGTGGAGAGAAGACTGCAGAGTGGTGTCATATCCTTTCAGGGAATTGTACACAGGCACTTTAAGTTAGAAGGAGCTGGCCATGTCAGGCATAGGGACCAACCACAGAATTATCCCTAGAAGGGTGAGCTTGATGAGGTCTTATTCTCAAGGACTAGAGGGAAGATAGTGGTGGATGTGAATGTAAGAGAGGACCATGTACACAGCAACATGTATGACTTTGGGAATGAATATTTATATTTAGCAACAGCGTTTATCTTTCTTTTTAATCAGAGAAGGTGGTGATAACCTAAGTTAATTACAAAACAAAATCTGGTTACTCTAAAAGAATTGGTGAATATTTTGATACGAAATCTCTATATGTAACCACTCTGTGCTTGACAAACATGTATTTAGAACCCCAAAAACTCCTGAGTGATTATCGCAGTTGAAATTTTAGTTAAGTTTTAGACAGTCCAAGTTTATAGAATGCTCACGCAGGTGGTTAAAGCCACCTACAATTCTGGCTTTACTAGAGTAGTGCTTAAAGCCACTCAGAATGTGGAGGAGTTTGTCTTAAACTTTGTTCACTTGGCCTCAGTTCATTATCTTTTCTTTATGAATTTTAATTACAGTAATTCAGAATGTATTGCTATGTAAGTCAAAGTCTTCTCCACTTATATCCAATAATTTTTTTAAAGATTTATTCTCTCTTTAGAGAGAGCATGTGCAAGCAGGAGTGGCAGGGGTGCCAGAGGGAGAGGGCGAGAGAGAATCTCAAGCAGACTCCCCACTCAGTGTGGAGCCCAACACAGGGCTCGATCCCACGACCCAAGATCATGACCCAAGCTGAAACCAAGAGTCGGACGCTCAACTGACTGAACCACCCAGGCACCTTGAAGTTGTAGACTTTTACTGAATGTATGTAATTCAGCAAATATAGGTGACAGCTATATTTTCATTTGTCTGTTGATGAGAAGTGTTCAGGTAAAACAATAGTCATTATTTTAGTAAGGAAAACTAGATTTTTCACTGTGTAAGTCTTTGTTTTGAGGATTTTTTTTGTTATTGTTGTTGTCCCCATTGATAATTTTCTTAATCTTTAGCTTGTTAATAGCCACTGTTTGAGTTCCTGGAAAATAATGGTTACTGTTTCTCTAGAATACTTATGTGCATTTAGTGTGTGCCTTTTTAAATCGGAAACTGCCTTGGGGCGCCTGAGTGGCTCAGTCGTTAAGCGTCTGCCTTCGGCTCGGGTCATGGTCCCAGGGTCCTGGGATCGAGCCCCGCATCGGGCTCCCTGCTCCGCGGGAGGCCTGCTTCTCTCTCTCCCACTCCCCCTGCTTGTGTTCCCTCTCTCGCTGTGTCTTTAAAAAAAACATTTAAAAAAAATAAATAAATAAATCGGAAGCTGCCTTGAAGGCAGGAACTGTGGCATGATCACTTTGTCTTCTTGGTGCTTATTTATTGGCTCAGTTAAGTGGTTGAACAAATGAAGAATAGTTCACCTCTATACATCCCTCCTTTTCTTTGGTTTTGGTTCTGTAGAGGTAGGTCAAGTTAAGAATGCAGGTGTTGGTGCGGTGCCTGGGTCTGACGCATGTCTCCAGGGAGGCTCCTCCCATCTCTGCTAAAGGTGACTGCATCCAGGTTCTAGTGGAACTGACTGCTCTTTTCGTGCTTCCTAGAACTAAAATTTGAAACTTTCCTGCTTAGCCCACTATAACTGCTTGTTCTGTTCTTTAGGAGAAGTTTTTGCCATATGTGGAAGCTGTGATGCTTTGGGAAATTGGAGTCCTCAGAATGCTGTGGCTCTTCTTCCAGAAAATGAGACAGGTGGTGAAAGGTAAGAGGGGAAATAACAGGTTACAGAATAATTGTGACATCCAGATTAGAAACTTGGGGGGTTTCTAAGATACCTTCATATATTTTTTCTCTTTTAGTTTTAATTTTTATGACCGTTCTTGCATGTGCATAGAGTGAAGTAGTTGTATAAGGTTGGTTGTAAAAAAAAAAAGTTTCTGTTTCTCAATTTCCCACTTCAACCATTTTCAATTTTCGGCTGGTTCTTTTGGTAGTTACCACCATATTTCTAAATAACAGGCTTATATTGCTATTTCTTTTTTTTTTTTTAAGATTTTATTTATTTATTTGAGAGAGAGATCAAGAGAGAGAGCACACCAGTGGTGGTGGGGCAAGGGCAAAGGGAGAAGGAGAAGCAGACTCCCCACTGAATAGGGAGCCCGATGTGGGGCTCGATCTCAGGACCCCAGGATCATGACCTGAGCCGAAAGCAGATGCTTAATCAACTGAACCCCTCTCAGTACATATTCTTGATAAAAGATCTGATTTTTGCTTTGGCCTATAAAATAATTTTCTGTAGCAGAGAAGTGGAACAGGTATTTTAGTTAATGTTCTGAAATGAGTTTGCAGCCGACATTAAATACAGCACTAAAGTTAGCATGGGTGTATTGGTGCATTGCAGTGGGGAAAGAAGGGCCTGGGTGCTGGTTTCAGTTCTGCAGTTAACTGCAATCTTGGACAGATCTAATTTCTCTAGGCCTGGGTTACCTCATCTGCATGGTAAAAGGGTTAGGACAGAATCAGTGAATATTGACGAAGATGGTACTTCTTCACTTAGTGATATTTGGAAGCGTTATGGGTTGTAAAGATTATGTGTGGGAGGTAAGGAGAGAGGCGATCTTAAACAGTATACAAATACATGCAGTGGCCCTAGGGAGAAACACCAGATTACATGATTATTAAGCTCAAATTGTTTTCCATGTAGAGCAGTGCTACTGAAAATGTGGCCTGTGGGCCACTGCTAGAGAAAAAAAAACTTTAGTTTTTCTAATAATCAGTGCATTATGTGAGAAATCTAGAAATTAAGAGCAATCATTTAGAAATGTTTATAGCACTTTGACATTGCTGGGACATTCATGCATGTCCTTGTGGACTCATCTCTGTTGCACTGGATACATAGAATTATTGGTTACAGGACAAACAAAAACTTGTCCTTCACAACAGATAGCTTGAGGAGCACTGATGGCAAAGCAAAAGAAAGTAACAATACAGTACCATAATGCAAATTAAGGAAAAGAAAAACAGGGGCGCCTGGGTGGCTCAGTCAGTTAAGTGCCTGGGTTTTGTGCAGGTCATGATCCCAGGGTCCTGGGATCCAGTCCCCCATGGGGCTCCTTGCTCAGCGGGGAGCCTGCTTCTCCCTCTGCCTGTGCTCCCCCTCCTTGTGCACTCGCACTTTCTCTGACAATATAAATGAATAAAATCTTAAAAAAAAAAAATCTATAAAACACCCTTTTCCTATTTGTCATTAGTGTGACACTTTTTCTCAGCCAATTCTCAGCTGTTTTTATAAGTAAAGTTTAATTGGTAAATAATATTGGAATCACAGAGGAACGAAATGTTTATTCCCTTCAAGTGGCTATTTTTTCTTCCATTTTCAGATCAGTCTGAAGTAAAACCGTATATCTTTCTGAACTTGTTCCTAAAACACACCTTGCCCTGAACGCTTGAGCTGCCCTGTCACATGTCTTAAGTCCATTTCAGCCAACCTGGTCAAAGTTATGTGAACAGATGAGATAATACTTAACTACGTAACTTGAAGGGACCAGCCACTTTACCTTGCTGATGCACATTGAAATGTAATTGATTCATATATGGCAGATAAACAGTGTTTCACATGGAGAAAGGAAGTAGATGATACAAGAGGATACAAAAAGCATTTGCTTTGAACACCATTCTTGTGTTTTAGAATTGTGTTTATTTGGATTTCAGTGTTGCGCATCTAAGCCCTTTGTACAAAGCTCTTTTTCAGAGTCTCTCAAGCTTCTCCATAGCTATAGGTTTGTAGTGACAAGAGCGCTGTTAGGATTTTTTTTTTCAACTTACAGATAATTTGAAAGTCATAGTATTGTTTCTTAATAATGCAGAAAATGTGGGTCACTTGTGGTTTTATTTGCTCTTGTAGATTTTATGGTATTTTGGGGGAGGATATGAGGTCATTCAGAATCAGGCAGGTGCACTGAGCCTCATTGCCCCTCTTTCCTGACTTCTTGAATTTCATCAGATTATGTTCATTTTTTTTTTTTAAAAGATTTTATTTATTTATTTGAGAGAGAGAGAGAATGAGAGACAGAGAGCATGAGAGGGAGGAGGGTCAGAGGGAGAAGCAGACTCCCCGCCGAGCAGGGAGCCTGATGTGGGACTCGATCCCGGGACTCCAGGATCATGACCTGAGCCGAAGGCAGTCGCTTAACCAACTGAGCCACCCAGGCGCCCAGATTATGTTCATTTTTTATATCACTGAACAGTTCTGGTTCATTTTTTTTTTTTTAAGATTTTATTTATTTGACAGAGAGAGACAGCGAGAGAGAGAACACAAGCAGGGGGAGTGGGAGAGGGAGAAGCAGGCTTCCCGCTGAGCAGGGAGCAAGATCTGGGGCTCGATCCCAGGACCTTGGGATCATGACCTGAGCCGAAGGCAGCCGCTTAACCGACTGAGCCACCCAGGCACCCCAGTTCCAGTTCATTTTTAACTTTGCAACATTTACTTAGGGAAATGGAATAAAAAAACTCATTGCTTTGCTGTCTCCATCGCTTTTCATTCAGCAGTTCTTAACCAGGGGCACATGTTAGACTCACTTGTGAGGGCTTTAAAAAATACACATGTCTAGATCCTACCCCTGGGGAATGAGGAAGTAGGCATGAGAGAGGGGCCCCAGCACATTTTTCAGAGCTTCCCGCTAATTCTACTCTACACATCTGGCGCTGGCTTCACATACTCTGACTGACTGATTTATGAATGAAATAGTGCTAAAAATTTGCCATTTTTTTGTAGCAGAGATGGGAAATAATTGCACCTCAGAGTTGGTAGATACGTCTGCCTGGAATGCTGTGTTGAGAAGGATTCTGAGGCTTATCAGGGAAAAGTAGTGTGGGCGCATGTGCCGAGCATTTGCCGTTCTTGTTTTATAGCAGTGGCCCTCAACTAGCCTTCTATCTTCACCTACCCTGTGAAGTTTTATCAAACTCCACATGACCGGGCTCCACCCAGACCTCTGAAATCAGAGTCTCTCAGGGTGGAGCCAGGGCATATGTATTTTATTACTACCAGATTAATCTGATTGTTGACCATGGGTGACAGGTGGTTGTGGATATTTTGTTAGGAACCCAGGATTGAGTCCGAGTGGGGATAATGCCCTAAAGCCTGCCTTGGCAGAGCCAGGTGCGAAGCAGTGCTAGCCATCTGGTATCGGGGAAGAACATTTGGAGCTGCTGTTTATTCACTAAACTATTCATGCTGAATTAATGTTTGGGTAATGGTCTGTGACAGTGCCTCTCAAACTGAAGTGTTCATCATCAGAGTCACCTGGAGGCTTGTTAAATTACAGATTGCTGGACTCTCCCCCCCAGAGTTTCTAATTCAGTAGGTCTAGGTGTGGCCTGAAAATTTGGATTTCTAACAAACTCCACGGTGATATTGATGGTCCTTGGATCACACTTTGGATAGCACTGGTCTATGATTGGAAGGTAATAAAAATCATTTATAATCATGAGTTGTAGTGACTGCTTTCACTGTTGAGTCAAAGCTTTAGAGTAGTGGTAGACTGTGTTGGCATAGCATAGGTCAGAGGAAGACACTGAGTTGAAACAAGTACGATACGGATCCCAATTGCTTGGCGAAGGGAATAGCCAGAGGCTGGGCAGGACAGTCAGGATAAGGGACAGTTGGGAACATGAGTATAGATCATCTGCCTCAGCCCCAAAGCCTCTTAGCAGCCCTGTAACATCTCTAAGTGGGAAGTCAGAGAAGATTCTGACTGTCGCTTCCACCTTCGTGCTACCTTTTCTGTTTGGAATACTTCTTGTCTTTGTATGGCTGGTTCCTTCTCATTGTGTAGGACTACTCGCAGACTGTTCTTCCTCATTGAGGTCTCTCTTTCAAAACTTCCTGTCACATCAGAAAGGTCAAATAGCCCTTGCTATGTATGTTTGGTGATTTGTTTGTCTACCCTCACAAGAAAGCAATCTGCTTAAAGATAGGGCTCTTTCTGCCTTGTTCATCACTGTGTTCCCAGTGCCTGGTGCAGGGTAGGCCTGGAGTATAATTTTGTGTAGGAATAAATAAGTGGTATTGGTCACAGACCTAGCTGGAGGGGTCTTATGAATTATGAAGTCTTTATGCATTTTAATTTGATATTAATGCTTCTGCTCTTTTTCTTCACAGCATGTTATGGAAAGCAACCATTGTACTCACTAGAGGAGTATCAGTTCAGTATCGCTACTTCAAAGGGTGCTTTTTAGAACCAAAGGTATGTTTTCTTTATCTAGTTTCCAGTTTCTTTAACAAACTTACTTCTTTTAAAAAGCAACTAATTTCAGTTTGCAAACATTGAAAGTAATAAGAGTTTGTTTTGATCAAATAAGGAAAACAGAACTCTAGATTAATAATATTTTAGTGCTAAAAAGCAAGCAAGTAGCCACTTCAGAGGCAGACGATGTCTGCAGTGGAATTTTTAAAAGACCAATAGTAAGTATACTCTGCAGTATTCTTGTTATGAAATTGGTTTTAATGATAAATGAGTGTTCTCAGTAGCTGTGCTTTTTCTGTAACTTTTGTAAACCTGTTAGTAACCAGTTAAAAGGGTTTTCTTCTTGTTTCATTTTTTAATCCTTATGTGGTATAAATACATTTGAAGGAGTATATAGCCAGCTTTAAGTGAGTAATTATTTTAAAAAATTATTTCACAACAGCCATCTCTTAGTGGCTGCATTTGTTTTAACTCCTATCAAAACTGAAAGTCATTCCTCTTAGATTTTTTTCAACCATGGTGTTGATAGATTAGGATCTTTTCTGAAAGCCTTTGGAGTATCTGTAAAATCTAATCTGCTTGCTCACAATGATTTATTATTTTGGGATTGTTTTCATATTTAGAAAAGAAAAAAAGTTGATTCTTTCCCTCTTATTTTAAAGATGCTTAGTTCCTGAAAGGATTCTTTTCCTTCAGATTTTTATCTTTGAGCACACTTAGGCTGCATGTGAGCAGGGGTTTAGGCAGGAGTCTAGGAAGCAGAACATGGATTAAACCGTTTTAAAATTTTATTTCCCTTTGGGATCATTGAATACTTGTTACATGTGAAAAATGCAAGCAGCCGCTGTTACCTCATTCTCTTAGCCACCATTATAGAAAAGAAAAAACTGACAAAGCCACTTCAGCTGTCTTTTGCACCTATTACGTTTCTTATTCCAAGAATATATTGTAAATACTCAGTAATTAAAATTACATTATGGTTGATCGTCGTGTTGGCTTATCTTGACAATAGTCTCATTTTAATGACTTAAGATCATTTATTTGGCATAAGGGTTATGCATTGTGGCAAAGTTTTTCAGTTTAAATTGAACAGCTGTGCAGTGATAAGTAGGTCATAGCACTCGACATTGAAAGTTTATTTGAGGATCCTGGTATGTGAAATTTGTAATATGTGAAATCAACTAAATTTTACTTAAAGGGGCATTTGGACAAGAAAAATCAAAATGCGTCCTTTGGGCATAGTCTTCTAAAGTAAGACTATTGTCAACGTAGATCAAATTAAGCCAACCTACAGTATTTTCCCTCTTCATTGAAAATGTAACCAAAAGCAGCAAATCAGTCCAAACTGCCTTTCTGAAAAAATTGGCAAGAAGTCTGCTTACAGTAAAAAACAAGTTTTTCCCCTTGTAATACTTGCAAAAGTTTACAGTATGTGTTGGTGAGTGTGTTTCTTTAAGTAGGTGCTCTGTATCGTGTACACATGTACCGTGTGATGCAGGGGCTGCCATGGTAAGTATGTTTTTCATGGACTAGAGTAAATAGCTACATAAAATCCCATGCATATAGCTAGAGGTTTTTTTTTTTTCCACATGCCAGCTTAAAGTGACACTTTTCTTTTAAAAGTTGGTGGCGCTCTTTAAATGAAACATAATTTTAAATAGAAATAATTATGAAACTTTGTCTCAGTTGTGCATTGTCAAATGATAAAACTAATGTGCAGAGAATCTTAAATTGTAAAATGTAAATTATTGGAACATATATTTTATGAATATAAAGAATGATGGGAAAGCAAAGTAATTATGAAACATTGAAAAGCTGAAATGAGTAATAAGATTAATTTTGCTGAGGTAGTCTACCCAAGCATTTGTAGAGCCTAAGCTAAAAATCCTTGCGGTCTTGTCACTTGACCTTCATATTTCAGTTTTCTTATCTATAAAATGAAGGGCTTGGACCATAGATTTCTTAGGTCCCTTCCATTGCTAAAATTTTATTGCAAATAAATAAAATTTTACCATTCATATTTTCTCCTCCGTTTTTGCTCTTTCTGGCATATTCTTTTTAGCTTAGAAGAGTCTTGAAGTCCCTTTTCTCTCAACTTTTCATAGCTACCTATTGTCTTCTACTTTGTAGAATTAGAATGAGGTGTTAATACGTTGAATTTTAAAATAATTTCACAGGTGACAAATCAAAATACTGTCTTGAACATAGCAAACAAAGGTTGTAGATATTCTTGGAATGAAAACACAGGTGGGAATCTGCAGATGGCCCATTTAATTTCACATCTTCACCAGAAATAATTTTTCAGTGAACATCAATTAAAACTTTTTTTTTTAAAGATTTTATTTATTTATTTGACAGAGAGAGACACAGTGAGAGAGGGAACACAACAGGGGGAGTGGGAGAGGGAGAAGCAGGCTTCCAGCGGAGCAGGGAACCCGATGCGGGGCTCGATTCCAGGACCCTGGGTTCATGACCTGAGCAGAAGGCAGACGCTTAACGACTGAGCCACCCAGGCGCCCCCAATTAAAACTTTTTTTTAATCCATTTCTATCCTTCTATACTTGTGGCCAGTATCAGGTTACTGAAATGTTAGCCAATTTGTAATAATGTTGTCTGTGATTTCCCCTTCATTTCAATGGAAATAGCTTTTTATTTTCCGGTAACTTACTCTGTTTCTTATTTTCATAGGTGTTCACATTCACTCATAATTAGATTTGTTATAAACCCTTACTTTGTTCTTAATCTCCCTTGATTTTTGCTTTAAATCCTTTAACAAAAGAATCAATCATCTGTGATAGGCGCACATCATTGTTTATTTTCAGAATAGCCCAGGTATCTTACTTCGTGTAGCGGTTTTCTTAATAAAATTCTTCTGGTTGCTAAATACCCTCAGCTGTTAATCTCAAACTTGAACCATCTCACAAATGTCTGTCTGCCTAGCTTTCTTCACCTCATACTTATTCATAAGTGACCATTTTTCTTATTAGTCTTATTAAAAATCATGATTTTTAAATGACTGTTGGTCTGGCCTTGCCATCACAGATAAAAATTCCTCAGAGCCCCTTTTACATGTACCTTTTTTTTCCCCCCAAAATGGGGAAAGACAACAGTAAAATTTTGGAAGTTACATTTTTCATGATATTTGAAAGCAGTGATACTGCATGACTAGTTGATAATTTTCCTACGTTGTTTGTTCAAAACAAAACAGACCAAAAACCTCAGTCTACATATTGTTTCAGTGCTTGATGTAGCTGAGTAATGTCGGTCATTGTTTAAGAAAGCAGTCATTATGCTTTTCTTTCTTTGCAGAAATAGATTATTTTGTATTTTTATTAATATGCTTGTTTTGAAACATTTCAACAATCATCTGATTTAATATATGTTAAATTGTGAAACAACTCTATCAGTACTATTAATGGAATAATGTCTTGGACTGGTGATGTTACTTTTTTCTTCAAAGATCCACCTTGCACTTGACTCCAGAGTGCTTAAAATTATGGCAGCCTTTTATAGAATGGAACTGTTCTTTTTTCTAAGATCTTGAAGAATGAATGAGTTTATTACATTTAGCATATTAAAAAGGATTGCATGTTTTGGAGTCATTACTGAGATTTTTAATTTCCTAGTGCTCAGGGCTTAAATATTTAAGACGTTCAGTAAGCTAAAATTGAAGATTACCTTCTAAAGTTTAATATAGTAGTATAATTTTGAAAGTTCGCTGTATTTTAAAACTTGGTAGATTTTTTTTCTATATTATAACTCTTTGTTGTACCAACAAACATGGATTTGTAGTGTAAACGCTTGTATACCCAATTAGAAGTCATCCTTTGAATCAGCTCTTTGGATTGCTCCTCAAACGCTCCATTCTGTTCAAGCCTAGGTTATTTTATGCTGTGAGTAGTGGGTTTGCTACTAAAGCAGATGAGGGTGGAGTTATTAAAGTATTATTAAAATATGTTTTCTACCAAATATTTTATCCACAAGGCTATTCTGACATGATTAGATGTAGATATTGCAGTCAACACTTTGTAAAGTTCCCCTGACACTGAATTGATACAAAAACAGAAACAAACTCTCCGTTCTTCTATCCACTTCTTATCCCTGCTGCTATTTAATAGTATGTTCCTGGCACCCTTTGAAGTCACCTTTGGTTAGTAACTTCTATAAGAATGTAAAGAGGAAATTTTTGGGGGAAGGCAGGTGTGCAGGGGACATGAGAGGAATGGGGGAAGGGTATAGGTTAGATCTTTCTGGCTACTCTGTTGCTAAGAAACATTGTTCCTTTCTTAATGTATATATTTGCATCTTTTGAGGATCAGAAAGTTTGATGTTTAAGAAACAAATTCAAAAAAATGTGACGGGAAAGTCGTAGTAAAAAACATCTAGCAGATGTAGGATTAAATGTATCTCCCTTTTTTTTTAGTGTAAAGGAAATGAAATTCATTATATTTAAGATGAGCGGTTTCACAGTAAAAAATTTTTTTTAAAAACATCTGCCCAGTCTGCCAACTCATAAGTTGAACCCTTAAAACAAGGAGGTATTCAGCTAGAGAAAATGAGGATTTGCTATCTTATCCCATTTGCTATATGATTTGAATGAATATCTAATGCTATTTTAGTTTTCAAAGTTCAAAAGTTTGCAAGTTTTAAAAAAGATTTCAACCTCTGGTTATTTTTAAGTAGCGGAATATCTCTTGCATTTAATTACTTAATGTGCCTAATTTGTCTCATACTCGTTTATTATCATTTGGCACATTTATTATTAATCAATATTGAAACCTGTAAAATGATACAGAAGAGTATTTAATACCATCTAAAGGTGTACACAATATATAGAGAGAAGCTTATATGTTCTCTGCTTTTTAAGAGTATGTAATATATGCCTAGAAAAGGGCTTTTGAAGATTATGTATGAAAATATCAATAGTGATTATCCCTAAGTGGTGTGATAATGAATGATTTTTGTGTTTTCTTTTTGCTTTTTTGTATTTTATTAAAATGTCTTCTGAAGATGTGAAGAGAAATGTAAAATACCTTGTAAGGTTACCGTTGAAATTTTGCTTCTAAAATGTCTATTTAACGGTTTTGTTTCGGCACATAAGTTAGTCAATTTTTTTTTTAATAATTAAAAGAAAATTAGGAAGCATTTAGTTAGTAGTTAGTCCTTTAGGTGTACATAGGGAATCTTAGTTGATAGTTCATTTTTGTTTTTAAATTGCTGTAGATGTTAACATAGAAAGCTTTATTTTCCCTTTTAGTAAGAGAACTTGATAACAGAAGACAATATTAGAAGTTTTCACACTGTATGAGTTTATGAACTGTATGTTAACACATAAAGCTTTATTTTCCCTTTTAGTAAGAGGACTTGATAACAGAAGACTATTAGAAGTATGTATGAGTTTATGAACTGTAAGACTAGATTGTAGTTCCCTTTTTGTCAGACTTATTCTTCAAATTTACTCATGCACATGTACTTTCTTTTAGGGTTTTCCTGTGCGTTTTAGAAACACTGGTTACTATGATACAAGAAATCTGATGTTCTTCCTGTTATTTACTTACTATAATAAAGAACTTTGTTATGCCCTCTAGTTCCTTGTGATCATTGATCTTGAAGTACTTGTACCTACTATTCCTACTATCATAGAGTATAGGCTTTTCCCAAACACTTGGAGAGTTATTTGAGATGACTTTATTCAGTTATAATACCTCATTGACTGCTGACAACCAAGCATAAAGTATATTTGGTGTTAACTTTTATGGGAACAGAACATCAGCTAAATACGAAAATTTCTTTAAAACAATTTGGAGTATCGTAGGCAGATTTAAGAAAGGGTTTAAGATGGTTTTATGTTGCCAGTTTCATCTCCTTTTTCTCTGTTTACTGCCTCACTGTCCTTTTCTTCCAGCACTCATAATGTTTTGTGAGATGGTACATTCCTGATTTTTGACATATAATATTGATAAATAACAAGATGAATCTTTTGGTTTCATATTTAGTATAAGATTTAGGCCACAAACATCTAATGGAGTCATGGGTAGAAAATAAGATATAAGAAATTATTGCAGACGTTTAACTTTTAAATTGCAGACTATCGGTGGTCCATGCCAAGTCATAGTTCACAAGTGGGAGACTCATCTACAACCACGATCAATAACCCCTTTAGGTATGGGCATTAACTGCATCTGTTTGAGGCATATGCATAAAGTTACTAATATGCTGCACAATGGCTTAGTGGGATTTAATAAATTTTTATTCTAAAGTTTAAGGTCAATGCATTGTCAGTACTGCAAATTTCACTTAGCATATCATGGATCTTTTAAAACTAAACAGTTCTTAATTGCCTTTCTTCATAAACTTTGTTAGAAATGCTTGCCAAGTTATTTTTATTTGGGGGGATTAGATTAATTTATTGTGGAATATTTATTTTCATTTGGAGTAGTTAACAAAGTTTGTAAAAATAGCATTATTCTTGACTGAGCATCCACAGCTTTATTTGATTACTTGCTCAGAGAGCTTAGAGAACATTTGAGGAAAAAATTAATCCAAAACAAAGATTCTTAAATATTTAACTTTGAATTTAGTAAGAGCAATAGAATAAGTTAACCTATTTATTCTGTGTGGGTTTTTTTTAACTAGTAAATACTTGATTAAACTTGTATGAATGCATTCACATTTCTTGGTTGTAGCATACATATTTTCTTCCTGATTTACTTAAATACCTGCTGGCTGTGTTAAAATTGATACTCAGATAGTTGGTTTTATTTTGTTCTTGTTTTTGTTTTTTTTTTTCCCCTAAAACATCATTCAGTTTTCTTGTGCCAAAAAATGGCATTTCTCTTCATACAAGTATTTTTAAATGTCCTTTTCCATACGGAGATTAAAATTTGAAGTTCATTTCATATACATAAATTACCCACTTGGACTCATCTGTAAATTCACTCGTGCTGAGAACTGTATCTTTTAGTTTCTAGAGAAAATTAGAATTTAAAGATATTAAATGGCTTGCTAGTAGCTATCTTAGATTAGAAAGTAGTGAGAGATCCTGCTTTACCCTGTGGCAAGGACACGTCTTGTTTAAACAGATACTTCATTCCATCCTCTTTATTGGATTTTCTTTTTATGTTTTACTACATTTTTGATAGTATATTTAGAATTTTCATGAGTAGTGTACTTTAGAATTACAATAGTCCCATACTGAGGTTAGAAATTATTAGGTATTAAACATTTAAAAAATAATTTGCGTTTGGAAGCATCTTGCAGTTAAATATATTTTCTTATTGTGAGAAGTAGGATGTTTGTTTCTGGTCTTTTAAAAATTAATTTTATGCTTTTGGGAAACATAACCTCTAAACTTAAGAGCTGCGTGAAATCTACCAAGAATCTTTATTGGGAACTATCACACCTATTTTGACAAATATTTCAGACTTATATTTAAAGTTAAACTGGGAAAGGAAGTAGCAGGGAAGATCATTAGTGTTTTACTGAAGAGGGTGGGCTTACCAGCTTTTCTTATTTAGCTGAAATTTCTGTTAGAAGGGAATGTGCTAGCACTTATTCTTTTTGTAGTTCTTCACAGCTCTGTATATTCAGGTAAGTTTGTGCTGTTTCTAAAGCTTGTAGCTGGCTATAGAGAATAGTTGGGATTCGAGGAGAATTACATTTTAGATAAGTTCAGAATATGCACTACATAAGAATAAGCATTTTAATTGTGCCAAGACCTTTGGTTTAAAAAATCAACCAGGAGATATTGTTGTCCAGCAGCCTGTCTCATAAATTGGTGGGTGTAGAGGTTTGTTCCAGGGCCTCTAGAGCACCTCTCTGAGGAGTCTTCTTTCCCTTCCTTGTAACACCACGAATCATCACCAAGTCTGTAAGAACTTTTACTGTTTGATTACCTCCTTAAAAGGGAATTCTTGATTGAGGGCTACAATAAATATGCTTATTCACTTTGGGCTGCTTTTAAACTTTAGATTTCATATTTTAAAAATCCTTAATGTGGGTAATTTCTCAGTTGTTCATTCTGTATACATCATGAGTTTTAACTGGTTTTTTTATTTTCCTTCAATTCTAGAAAGTGAAATTATTATTGACGATGGACAATTTGGAATCCACAGTAAGTGAGACTTAAAGTTTTGACAATTTTTACTGATATGATTGAGATGTTACCTTACATTTCATTAGAAACAGCACAGGGAAATATGACTGTATGACACTGAAAATAGAGACTAGATCCAAGAAACAAGTACATTCTGTTAAATAATAGTTTCCAGTATAATCCTTAAGCTTTAAAAAATTTTATCCTTTTGGTTTTTCACTGGTGACTTCAGGTGTATGAATTAATATACTTAATTTAAGAATATACTTAACTGTTAACATATCATCACTTTTTAACCCTTATGTTTAGTATTAATGTTTCTAAACATTCTAAACTCTTTTAGGCTAGGTTTGTGCATTTTGTGTGTATATGCATTTACAGTAAAATCCAGATTGAGCAAAATGTTCCAGTAATTCTCCTGAGACTTTAACAATTAATTTAGAGTAGAATAGACAATCCTTTTACTTCTGAGTATGTTGAAAATGTCATGCATTCATTTATTTTTCTGCTTCACTAAATACTTTATTCTGAGGGTTCACGTTGTCTTCGGTGACTGGAATTCTCACAGTAGAATAGTGTTATCATGCTAGAGCTGCATTTTTATTTTAGATCATATACTATAGAAGTCAAAGATATAAAGGGGGTGAGCAGAATGTGTGCTTGCACTGACTGTGAACCAGAGATAAATTGCTGATACTAGGTGCCTATGTTTATGCACCTGAGAAATGTACATGCTTTGGCAATATTTGGATAGGAATTAAGCTTCTTTTCCTTAATTTTATTTGGGATTATTTATATAACATTATAAGGTAGTCTAAAATACTTGCATAGCTTTGGTTTTAGTGCTTTAGAGTCTTGTTCTGTTTATTTACAAAAGATGGTATTTATGCTACATGTTTTAGAGAGCTTGTTGGGTGGAGAAGTAGCTTTCTCATGTCCTTAACTGTAAGGCATGACATCATATTCCTCTATTGTATGTTAATATCTATGCAGTTACAAAGGCAGGCATTTCTTTCCTCTTTTGTAGTTCTCTTAAACTCAGCTTTAGTTAGCTGTCAAGATGGAAAACCATCTCTCCAACTTTGTCCATTTCTGAGAACAGTTTAAAATTAAGAGAGGATGGTGGTTTCTCTTTATTTTTAAAATTTGATAATTATTGAAACTTTTAAAGTTATACCTAAAGAGAAAAACTTGTTTTTTTTTAAGTCCTGTTGATAAAAAAGGTCCAAAACAGTTGACAGCTTTCTGGTATTTATGAACATTTTATGACATATGTTAGCAGGAAACTTCAAGTTAAATAATGTTAACACAGTGTTATCACAATCCTGCCATTTATGTTAGAACTTATAAAGGCGAGAATAAAAAATTGGCTCACGGTTTTGTTCTTAACCTTCTCATGTCTCAAGCTCCAGCTTTAGTGGTAGAACTAATTTCAGCTGAATAGCTCATATGACGCTTTGGAAGTGTGACAGTGGCCCTCCGTGGAACAACCGCTAGGTTAGAGCCAGTGAGGAATGTGGTATTCTTTCAGAAATTGATGCTATTACCTCGATAATGGACTCAGTACGAAATTTTAATTTCCTTAAGTTGTTAAATGTGGCTGCTTGTTAACATTGAACTTTTTTCCCCCCTACTTCATATAAAAGTTTTTGAGTGATAAATTTAAGACTACCTGTGTGTTTGCTTTGGAGAGAAGTTCCAGTGATACATAAACTGTGTGTATTAAAATGTGAACATGAACTAGATTGTTTCAAAAAAGTATGTATAATAATTACTGTTCTTCATATTTACTCTGCCAGATGGTGTTGAAACTCTGGATTCTGGATGGCTGACATGTCAGACTGAAATAAGATTACGTTTGCATTATTCTGAAAAACCTCCTGTCTCAATAACAAAGAAAAACTTAAAAAAATCTAGATTTAGGTATGACCATGTGTATTTGTTACTTAGGCTACTTATTTTTACTAATGCTGTAGATTTCTGACCCATTTGTTTTTAGCCTTTAAGTGTATAAACTAAGAACATAACACACTTATAGGTGTTATATTTTCTTATTGAAGGGTCTTGTGAGAGTGAACTGCTTCCCTGACTCAGATTGTTCCAGTTAAACTGGAATTCTCTTAGTATTAATTGCTAAATTTGAAACCAGAAAATTTTCTTTCTATATAGATAAGTGATTTCCAAGTGTATGTATCTTTGTGGTTTCTACCATTCAAAATTTCTTTTTTTTTTTTTTTTTAGGATTTTGTGTTTATTTATTTGAGAGAGAGCGAGTGAGAGAGAGAGAGAGAGAGAGAAAGCATGTATGTGAGCTGGGGGAGGAGCAGAGGGAGAGGGACAAGCACATTCCGTGCCGAGATCCCATGATCCTGAGATCATGACTTTAACTGAAACCAAGAGTTGGACACTTAACCTGCTGAGCCACCTAGGTGCCCCCATTTAAAATTTCTTAGTGTAGCAATAGTTTGTTTTAAAATTGATATGACAGAAATGAATTTGTGCTAAATGAGGGGATAATGGTATAAACAGAGAAAAATGATTATTGGAAATATACTTTGGTGTTCTAAAGTGTTCCTGTGGCTTGAAAATGAAAATTTCATGAAGAAAGGTAGCAGTGATCATGGCAGTTCCAGATTAGTTTCTTCTTACTCCTATATTAAGAATAGATTTCAAGCTTTGTGTAAATAGCTACATAGTGAGTAACTTTATTTTTTTGTAACGTCATCATACATACCTTTAAGTGAGCTGGCTTCTCAATGACCCAGGCAGCCCTATCATTTGAGTTTTTATAATTTACGGACTGAGAGTTGTAAGTCTTGGTATGTAAGGCATCCTTTTCTGACAATGTCAGGGCTGGGTTGAAAGGGCCATTTTCAGCAACTGAAGTAATTAATAATACAATACTTAGTGTCTTTGTCATAAAACTTACAAGATACTACAGGTAATAACCCATAAATTGCTTAAATACTGTAGTACTTAATCCCAGTCATAAAATTAAAAAGGGAAAGGGTGAGTAACACTTCACAGTCCTTTGCATTGGTTGTTCTGAGAGGAAGTGGAAGGTTTTGGGTGTACCTTATCTTTGTGCATAGCGTATCTAGGCCTTTTTCATACATAATTGAATCCTTTTTTCTTCTAAACTTTAAATTTATTTATTTATTTATTTATTTGAGAGAGAGAGCACCCACATGAGCCCTCCCACCCCCCCCCCCCGCTGGGGGGCGGGGGAGGGGCAGACTGGGTGGCTCAGTCAAGCCTCTTGAGTTTGGCTCATGTACTGATCTCATGGTGGTGAGATTTGGCTCTGCGCTTGGGGTGGAGTGTGTTTAACATAATTGAATCTTATTTACATGTGAAAAGAAACAAATTGTGTTACAGCTATAAAGTGTCTTAGAATAAGAACTTGAGGGGTGCCTGGGTGGCTCAGATGGTTGGGCGCGTGCCTTCCACTTGGGTTGTGGTCCCTGCTCAGCGGGGAGCCTGCTTATCCCTCTCCCTCTGCTGATCCCCCTGCTTGTGCTCTCTCTCTCTCTGTCAAATAAATAAAATCTTAAAAAAAAAAAAAGAAAAAGAGTAAGACCTTAAAATAAGGATGACTGTAGAAGATAAAGATAAACCAGATGGTTGGTTAGGCTTATGAGGATTTTTTTCTTTCTTGACTTTAGTTAAGAAATTAATAGATAATTAATGGTTGGGTTCTGCTTGCAAATTTCTGATTGCAAATGCATACTGAGTCCTATACCATTCTTGTTTATATAGAAGTTATTTTGAGTGTTAGTATATATTATTGTGTTAATCAGGTTTAAATTGGAATATTTTTGTATAACCAAACTTTGGTGGACTCTACAATAAGTAACTGATTGCTATTGAAATAATTGTGTATGGGGTACCTGGCTGGCTCAGTCTGAAGAGTATGTGACTCTTGATCTCAGGGTCGTGAATTTGAGCCCAGTGTTGGGTGTAGAGATTACTAAAAAATATATATAATAGTAATATAAACTATTAAAAAATTGTGTGTAACTAGAAATTTGTGTTCTGACCACCTTTCCCCCCCAAATTTGTATTTAGTGATAAACTAAACCTCCATGAGGTAGGAAATAAATTGATCTGCAAGAATATCAGGACTTTAAAAACTTAGCAACAGCTTATGCATTTTATTTATTTTTTAAAGATTTTATTTATTTTTTTTGACAGAGAGAGAGAGAGACAGCGAGAGAGGGAATATAAGCAAGGGGGAGTGGGAGAGGGAGAAGCAGGCTTCCTGCTGAGCAGGGAGCCCGATGCAGGGCTTGATCCCAGGACCCTGGGATCATGACCTGAGCCGAAGGCAGATGCTTACAACTGAGCCACCCAGGTGCCCCCAGCTTATGCATTTAAATAAAATATTAAACATGCTGTTCTTTCTAATGAGAAAGAACCAGCAAGTTTGTTGGTTTTTTTAATTATCACCAAGTTTTAAGCAAGTTTCTCCTTCAGTCGACTCTATCAATAAGTGGAAAGACAGATTATAACCACTATAGAGCTATTTGAAGAAAACCTTTAACTTAAATGACTAAAATTTGTTGATAAATCCCTTTAAACTTGAATTTTTTTTTTTTTTGGTAAATGCACATTGCTGTTAGCAGAATAGTTATTTTTATCTTTGTGCCTTATTGCTTATTTATTACTGTCCAAATGTGATCTCTCTTCATATATCCTGGTAGAGAATGTTCCTTCAGATTCACTAATAGAATCAGTTATCCAGAACTATTCTTTTTTTTTAAATTTCTTTTATTTTTTAAAGATTTTATTTATTTCTTTGAGAGAGAGAGCAAGAAAGAGAGAGAGCACGAGCCGGGTGGAGGGGCAGGGAGCCCCATGTGGGGCTCGAAACCAGGACCCTGACATCATGACCTGAACTGAAGGTAGATGCTTAACTGACTAAGCCACCCAGGTGCCCTGTTTGTTTCATTTAAAAAGTACTTCTATGTAAATACATACACACATGTAAAAAGTGTGCATGCATACAAATAAACATTTAATGCAGTATATCTTTTTTTAATAATGTACTTTTCACAGAATACCTGGACTCACTGTGGTAAGGTAGAAGAAAGGTGAAAATTTTTAATTTACAGCCTCCAACTCTATAGTCTTTTTATGTACACTAACAGAATATGATTCAGTTTGGTGCTTGTTTTATACATATATTCTTTTGTGAGACTTTTCAAAAGAAGTTGAGATAGCCAGTTACAAATGAGATAATAGTAATGGTTCTATAGAAAAAGAGTTACTGAAAACAACCTTAGGCATAATGAGCATTTATCTTGTTTTAATTCCTTGCAGAAGTATATGTAGATAAAAACATCAGTATATTATAAAACACACTAATGCCTTAACCAGTAGTATGTGTAGTCTTGTATAATACCGTATTTTTGTTACTTGAAGGATTAGCATATTCAGGGAGCACTTTTTAAAGTTGGCATTTAGGTAACACTTGTATAAGTTTTCCTTTTCCATTTTTTTGCATTTCATTATTTTTTCCATTTGTGTAGGGTAAAGCTGACACTAGAGGGCTTGGAAGAAGATGATGATGATAGGGTATCTCCCACTGTTCTTCACAAAATGTCCAACAGCCTAGAGATATCCTTAATAAGTGACAATGAGTTCAAGTGCAGGCATTCACAGCCAGAGTGTGGGTATGGCTTGCAGCCCGATCGTTGGACAGAATACAGCATACAGACAATGGAACCAGATAACCTGGAACTAATATTTGATTTTTTTGAGGTGAGTAATTATTTCACAGAGGGAGTTGAGCAAGAGTGCAGGCATGGGTTTATTTTTATATGTTTTGATTTTTATTTTAGTCTGAGTGTAAACCCATGATTCATACATCCTTTCAGATGTTTGTCTATACATTTTAGCAGGCTTAAAAAACCTGGAGTTGATAGACTCAAGTACTATAAAAAAAATTCAGCTGAATTGATGTTTTACAACAAGACCAGATGTCTTAATATCTGTGCCTGTTCTTTTTTTTTTTTTTTTTAAACCAACGTGGGGCTTGTACTCACAACCTCGAGATCAAGAGTTGCGTGATCGACTGAGCCAGCCAGGTGTCCCTGTGCCTATTCTAAATATAAATGAATAATATCCAAAGGAGCCTCCAAGAATAGAGGGACGAGTGGACGTATGACTCTTGATGGGCCGCCCAGTGTAACTAACATGATTGAGTCCTCCTCATGACTGAAGTCTGTGGTTTATTGAGGCATTTTTATAATAAGAATTCCTAACAGCGGACTCATTTTTACAACTTTGCTTGATAGTATAAATATGTAGCCAAAAAGAGTTGCTATGAAGATTGTGCCAGGTTGTTCAGAATCTGCTACCAGCTTTCCAGAGCTCCCGCGACTCAACATGAGAGCCCTCTGGCTTGGGGCGTTCAGGGGTTCTCGTCTTCATAAGTCAGGCTGGGTCCTTGGCTAAGGTCCTCGCTTTACTGTGCCCAGGTAGTGGTTCTGTGTACTGCTTTCCTTAGGCTCTGGCTCTTTGGCACTTCCACTCCCATTTCCATTAGACGAGAGACCTAGCCACAGTTTTGTGAAAATAGCAGAATACAGGATGGATTTAAACCCACAAGTAACATTTGTTACACTTGTTAAAATCATTATAGTCTTTGAATTATTTAATTTGATGATGCCTTTATGCATCGCCTTTGCAACTGGCTTTTTGTATGAAAAAGCTTTTTGCATTGTATGAAATTTAAAGTGTTTCCTTTCAAAAAGCTATAATAAAGAATTTTATTTTTAAAAAACCTGTAATTCGATCTTACCCAAGTAATAAGATCTGTGAGACTTTATTGTAAAAATGTGAGGTTTTGGTTGAATGTTTCCTTATTTCTTAAGGACCTATCTTTTAATACTCTCTTAAACGTCCTAACTTGCTTTTCATTTGTTTAGCAGTTTTGGAAATACTATTTTATTCATAGACTAGGCTGATAAAATATCCAGTGTAATCTCCAAATGAGTATTCAGTTTCCTAGAGAGTTAATTATCCCTTTATGTTCTCTGTGGTAATTCGTTTTTAGAGAATATAATACACATTAACAGCTCACTACAGGTGTATTTTAGTCTTTGAATATGAAGAGACTTAGACACTTTGTCAGTGTTTTAAATTCATCTGATACATGTTAAAAGATCAGAAGTGCCAATCAACAGAATTATGACTAATAAAGTACCATATAAAATCTTAAAATATTATATACTAAAAGAAAATGTATCATTTATTTTACAAAGAGTCTTATCTAAATTACCTGAATATAAATTTGATTCCTATTTATTATTGATCTTCCTCAATAGATTCTGAATTAATTTTAAGGGAGTTTTTTGATCTTTAAATGGGAAATACTGAAGTGTAAGAATGTGGATTATTTTAAACCTCATTTTTTATTTCAGGAAGATCTCAGTGAACATGTAGTTCAGGGTGATGCCCTTCCTGGACATGTAGGGACAGCGTGCCTCTTATCATCCACCATTGCCGAGAGTGGGAAGAGTGCTGGAATTCTTACTCTTCCCATCATGAGCAGAAATTCCAGAAAAACAATAGGCAAAGTGAGAGGTAAGCTGGGAGAAACAGAAGGGCCCTTTATAAATGAGCAAAGGTTAGGTTCGAATTTTAGTTAGCTTCAAATTGAGTTTTTGAGAATGGCGTTAAGTTAATAATTTGTTTTTGGAATATTAACTACTACAATAGCAATAAGGGACATCTGTGAAATTTTCTGGAAGCTTTACTGTGAATCAGTTTTGACTTGTTTTCTATTTAATAGAGATTGATAAAGTTGATTCGAGGGATATTTAAACGTAAATACCATTTAAATGCTCATCGTGGCCTTTTTAATCAGCTTTATCTTTATTTCTGCCCCCTTTTTTTCTATGGAAGTTGACTATATAATTATTAAGCCATTACCAGGATACAGTTGTGACATGAAATCTTCATTTTCCAAGTATTGGAAGCCGAGAACACCATTGGATGTTGGACATCGAGGTGCAGGGAATTCTACAACAACTGCTCAGTAGGTTGAATATTTGAGCGGTATTTAGCATTTGGTAGCTTGCGCATGATAAGGTTCCGTTGGTTTGGCCCACTAAAGGTCAAAGGATCCCTTTATTACCTGGGATTTAATGTAATTTAAATTAAGTAGAGACTAACTCACTCGTAAGACTCTGTCTGGTCAGTGTCTCTAATATCTACCGAACTCTGATGCCAAGAGGGACATTAAAAAGAGAAGGCCGAGGAAAAGCTTGATGCAGGAAGCAGCCTGAATCTCAGTGTGTGTTGTGGTCCCAACCTTTGGCATGCTTCCCTCTCTGGGTCTCGGTTTCCTCACCCGTTCTTGGTATCATTTCCATGCTGCCGACCTGCTGGGTGTCAGCCTTTTCCCATTCCCCCGGTCGGCCAGGATTAAGTGCTCTGAGGCACCATTGCAAGGGGCAAGTCTCTGTGTCTCTTCTACTTTATGCCACTGCAAAAGATTGTTTTCCTTGAGTGGTCACCTCACTTGGGGAGGTATGTGTGGGTGTGGGATAAGTTTATATTCAGTTTATAAGTACCTGCAGTCATTAGAGCTTGCATTTATGGAATAAATGCATATACCCACCAAGTGATGGTCACAGTCTTAATTTGGGGATGGCAGAAGGAGCTTCAGCATAGAGAATATTGAACTGTTTCCATTGTTAAAGATATAGTTGGCTTTTTTTTTTTAAAGATTTTATTTATTTATTTGAGAGGAAGAGGGACAAGCAGACTCCCCCCATGCACAGAGCCTGATGTCAGCAGGGCTCCATCCCAGGACCCTGAGATCCTGACCTGAACCTAAGTCAGATGCTTAACGACTGAGCCATCCAGGCACCCCACTTGGCTTTATTACATTTGTTTTCTTTATCTTGTCTATAGTGGATGATAACTGTATTTCTATATATTTCTTCTCTTTCAGGCTTGCTAAAGTTCAAGAAAATACTATTGCTTCTTTAAGAAATGCTGCTAGTCATGTAAGTGACCTTCTCTTTTTTTGAACAACTTGGGATCGTTGGTTCAAAGATAGCAAAGTAGAGAAATGTGGGCTTGGGGAATCTTCCATTAATAGCTTAAAAAGGTTAAGTAGGTTAAAAATGCATGCTTCTTCTGAATATGATTCTAAGCGAAGATAAAGTATCTCTGAGCATTTGTTTTTAGATTCTTGGTGAAGATTGTGATGAAAACTATAGAATCATTAGCATGTTTGAGATTACAGGTTTTTTTGTTTGTTTGTTTTAAAAGATTTTATGTATTGAGAGAGAGAGCCAGAGAGCATAAGCAGGGGGAGGGGCAGAGGGAGACTCCGGGAGAAGCAGACTCCCCGCTTAGCAGGGAGCCCAACGTGGGGCTCAATCCCAGGACCCTGGGATCATGACCTCAGGCAAAGGCAGATGTTCCACCGACAGAGCCACCCAGGAGCCCCTGAGATTACAAGTTTTGAGTGATTGGAACAAGAAAAACAATCCCCATTAAGCAATGCTTTTCATTAACTGAGTATTGTGTTCACTCAGATACTTTGGAAATAATGCTTACAGAAGGATTTGATGGTGGTTTTAGGTAACGCTTAAGTCTGTCAGTTTATGTCCTGCATACCAACTTGATTATATTAAATTTCTTAATTCCTTTTATCCATTTATAAAAGGTTAGAGTCCGTTTTTTAGCTTTCAGTTTTTTTCAGCAACTACAACTTGACTTTTTTTTTTTAAAGATTTTATTTATTTATTCATGAGAGACAGAGAGAAACAGAGGGAGAAGCAGGCTCCCAAGGAGCGGGAAGCCCGATGCGGGACTCGATCCCAGGACCCTGGGATCATGACCTGAGCCGAAGGCAGATGCTTAACCATCTGAGCCACCCAGGCGCCCTATAACTTGACATTTTTAATGAAGAACCTGAGATTCCCCTGTCTCCCCCTGCTGCCTTGTACCTGACTGAAAAACCTCATGCTCTAAAGTTAAACTAGGGGGGAAATGGAGAACAGCTCATTCTTTAATTTTTATTTTCTCCACAGTGTTCTCCACGTGCCTTACACTTTGCCTTTTTAAATAGTTCAGCAAGTAAACTTGATTAGTGTGATGTTTAATTTTATTACTTATATGAGCAAACATCTATTCTAAGACATGCTTTTTTCATATTTGAGCATCTCTACAATTGGTTAGGGTTTTACAACTTTCTTAGCCTTGCATCCTGGTGTCATGGGCAGCATTTTTTCCCCTTTTAGTGGTATATGAAGCATATTATAATTCATGACATTTTATTTTAGTGTTTAAAAATATTAATAGTGGATTCTTCTGTCTTTTGTTGAAAGGATGATATTAAATCTATGAGTGTTGGGGGCTCTAGTTCATTATTTGGAACCAGTTTCAGTTCATTGTAGCTAACTATTCTAAACATTGGTTTATTAGCTGTAAACACATGAAGATCCTGCTAAGGAACTTTAGTGTCTACATGTCCTTTTTTTTTTTTTTTTTTTTTTTAAAGAGAGGGAGGTGGGAAGAGGCAGCAGTAGAGGGAGGAGAGAATCTTAAGCGGCTAGCACAGAGTCCGACACAGGGCTCGATCTCACAACCCTGAGATCATGACCCGAGCCCAAATCAAGAGTCAGTTACTTAACTGCCTGAGCCACCCAGGCATCCCTCCGTGCCTTTTGAGAGAAAATTTCATTAAGCTTTTTTTCTTCCATGTTCTGTTGAGATCCTTTGTAAGTCATAAGGATCACATTTTAGAATGCCATATGCTAGTTATTAATGACTTGTTTATTTTAATGTTAAAAACATATCCTTGAAGGGGTTCTGATATGTTATTGGCTTTTTTCTTAAAGCTCACACATGGATTTTGGGATCAGGTTTTCTCTTGCAGTAAAATTATCTTCCAAAGGGTGGTGATGCTGTAAAGTTAAACATTTAAACTACAGAGCTATAATTTGTTTAATCAATATAACTAAGGATGCTACGGTTTGTTCTCTTCGGTAGAAACGCTTTTTTTGTTATTGTCTTGTTTTATAGCACTAGAAGGAGCTAAACTTATTTCCTGTTTCAGAAGTCATCAAGGAAATATGCTTCGATTCTAGTCTGTGATTCACATGTGCTCACAAGTTGGACACCCCTCTGTGACCTAAAGCTTGGGGAGGGGTGGAAGCATGTCATCTGTCCTTACACAAGCACTTCTCTGGGCTGCAGGAACATAGAATGTTCACACCTTGTTTCCTTTGATCCCAGCCAGCTCTCTTTCAGTGAATGCACACCTTTGTGGGTCAGTTTATGTTCTCAGCTTTATTTGGATTAATTCCTATGTCAGAATGGGTCCGACTTGGAAATATGCAGCCTTAACTCATCCTCGTCATCCTCCCTCCTGTTGAGGCTCTGTCAGGAGATTGGGCTTGTGCAGGGCCGTTCTTGACCCCCTTGCAGCTTTCTGTCTTTTCAGCAGCACCTGTCATTTCCTCTTGACTCTGCTTTTGGGGTTTTTCCAGGAAAAGCTGGAAGATGTGCCGCTCAAGTGCACCAGGGTGCAGAGCGGAGACATTGCGGCTTTTTCCTTTCCCTCCTCAGCTTTGAGGGTCAGCTGTCTGGCCACGGAACTTTGGGGCAGTATGGCACAAGCTGGTCCCGCTGCCTGTTTCTGGCAGGCTCCATTTCTGCTAAGGGCAGCAGCAGAGGTCACAGGCTGGCCACTGTCACAGAGTGGCCCTGGGGTGTGTTCAGGTGGATCAGTGTGCCCATGTTTTTGCCGGGAAAAAATTGCTTGTGCTGTCATAACGAAGAACAATAAAAAAATTATAAGAGAAGAAATTACTTTTTAGCGAAAGCTTGAAGCATAACATTAATTCATGAGGAAGTTTTTTTGTTTTGTGTACAGGTCTATGAGTTTATAGTGAACAGTGAATTTCTTATATCCTTGTAGTTTTCAATGTATTGTGGGCCAGATAATGTTTTTCAAGTACCTGTTTCCTTTATTTCTGTTAGGGTGCAGCCTTTGTGGAATTTGATGTACATCTTTCAAAAGATTTTGTGCCTGTGGTGTATCATGATCTTACCTGTTGTTTGACAATGAAAAAGGTATGTTGAAATTCCTTCCATTTCATTTTATTTATTTTTTAAGGGGGGGGAGGGGAGAGAGAATCTTAAGCAGACTCCGTGCCCAACGCAGAGCCTGACACGGGGCTCGATCTCACACCCCTGAGATCATGACCTGAGCCAAAATCAAGAGTTGGTCGCTTACCGGCCTTAGCCACCCTAGTGCCCCAAAATTCCTTCATTTTAAACTCTTACAGTTAGATAGGTTTAAATGCTAGGAAGTTTGTTTTACATATATGTGTAGAGTTATTTATTAGGGTTGATCAATTCATTTTTTTGGTCAATTACTGCCAATTCTTTCCTCTGTCAAGCTCCCACAACATCGAGAGAGTAAGGAGATGGGAATAATAATTGCCTAGAGTGGGGTCTCTGTATTGCTGATTTGCTTTCTTCTACTATCTAACAAAAGGACCTTCCAGGTGGCTTCTGTATCAGTCTGCCACTGTTCTGTATTGAAGCAAGGGAGGAAGCTGTCAGAGTGTCTGTTTTCTAGCCTCCCTTCTATTTCTGCTTCAAGCTTTTCCTCAGATTAATAGGTTAGTATGATTTGGCCAAAAAGAGAAGAGCCACAGTGGAAAAGCACTTTGGAGCCAGATAGTGGAGGGCCTCAGGAAAGGGGTGTAGATTTAGGAGCTAGGAAGATGTGACAGACTTTTGAGTGAAGAAGGGAAATGTTCAGAACTAAACCTCTAGATGTAAGTACCTGATGTAAGGGGAATTTAAGAGGACAGAGACTAGAGACAGGGGGAGTGGTAATGTGGCCAAAGATACAGTAAGCCTGGACCAGTGTGGAGATAGAATGGAGAATGGCACGATGGAGGAGAAAGTCCAGAAGGAGATTTGAAAATATATATTGTTTCTTAAAAATTGTAATCGTTGTGTGAACATAATTGTGATAATTGCATAGTGCTTAAACTTTAGTGTACAAATTAACCAAGTGATTTCTTAACTTAAACTAGGAGGGGGCGCCTGGGTGGCTCAGTCGTTAAGCGTCTGCCTTCGGCTCAGGTCATGATCCCAGGGTCCTGGGATGGAGCCCCGCGTCAGGCTCCCTGCTAGGTGGGAAGCCTGCTTCTCCCTCTCCCTCTCCCACTCCCCCTGCTTGGGTTCCCTCTCTCTCTGTCAAATAAATAAATAAAATCTTCAAAAAAAAAAATAATCTGGCAAATATACAACTCTTAAAAAAAAAAAAAAAACTTAAACTAGGAGGGTTCATTTGGCATTTTCTATAAAACTATTGGGTATCATTTTCCACTGAGGTGATTTAAAGTTAAGGCTAGTGTGCTAACATATAGGACACTCTACCAGACACAGTTGTTGTAGTATATATGGCCAGGTGCCTGGCTCTGCCTGCTCATGGATTTGAATCCGTCATGGGGGTTTGGAATACTATGATGTATGGAAAAGCACGCTTCCACTTCTAGAAGTGGACCCTGCTGTTTTTGCATATGTGAAGGGGCTAGGCTGTAAGTCTTTGTTGGTAGACCATAGGGGCTGACCGTTCTCTTCCATAGTCTTAGGAGAGAGAGGGAAGGAGATGCACCTACTTAGATAATAGAGGTAAAATAACTTAGTAGAAAAGCAGCAGATTGTTTTGCTCTGGGGAAAAAAATCAATGCAAAAGTGGAACAGGAAGAAATGGAGCAGTAAAGATCTTCGTAACCAAGATTGAGGTCAATCAAGCTGTAATTTCAAAAAATCTATGAGTTAATTGAAAAGTATCACTGATCCGGTTTTCACCAGACTTTGTCTTGCTCTTAAGTTGAACCTGGATGAGTTAGAGAATGAAAGTAACAAATTGTATGTATTTTTAGTTTTAATTTTTAAGCTGGTATTTTCCTTAACAAAATCAATTCATGTTCATTGTAGAACTGCAGAAGATTATGACATGAAAAAGAAATCTTCCTTTCCCCTTTCTCCTTGGTCACACTTCCTTACTCTTAACAGTTTCTTGTGTGTCCTCTAGAAGAGCCTTATGCACAGGTTTATACCATATGTATGTGAATGAATATAATGGATTTTAGCATATTTGTTGATTGATGATTTATTGGTGGTCCATTAATTCATTTCCTTAAGATGGGGTGCCTAAATAGTGTGGCGTTTGATATGGTAGTAAAATCTAATAAAACAGATTTGTTCATGGGGAAAACATTTGTAATAGATTAGAGTTTCTGTTAAGATTAGAGTTCCTGTTAAATATTACTGCTTAAAACTAATCAGACATTTTTTTCCCATGACCATTGATTTCTATGGCTATTTTTAACCAAACTTAAGTTTAAAAGGCTTAGAAACTTATTGACAGAAATTAATCCTTGTCTAGTCCTTGTACATGTTGATTGCCTAGTCTGTAGCATGGATATATATATGTCAAATAAAATGTCAACAGCATGACAGGAAGTAAGGAAAATGGCTGATTTCTGGCTTTCTTTTCAGTATGTCTTCAGGGCCCCATCCTCCTCCCAGCTGTTTTTTTCTTCCAGGCACTCCCACCTACATCAAAAATGAAAACCAGAATTTAAGATCTGGAAGGTGGTGTTTAAAAAAGGGGGCTCCCCTGCATGGGCTTGTTGCGGCCTCTGAACAGTTGTTATCATTCACTAAGTTGGGATGTTAGGCCTGTCTAGGGTTAAACATTCAGTGATAATTTGAGGCCTATTTTTCTCTTTATTTTCTTTTTAGAAATTTGATGCTGATCCAGTTGAATTATTTGAAATTCCAGTAAAGGAATTAACGTTTGACCAACTCCAGTTGTTAAAGGTAGTAATGATAACATAAAATGTAAATGATCTTTTAGTTTTAGAATGATTTATACTTCGTGTATGTTTTCTTTGTGCATGGAGATGACTATTTAGCATGAGGAGAGTGTATGCTTTGGTTCTCTGTACTATTAGGAAGAATGGGTTTGCGCTAATCCATCTGTCTTCTCTAACAGTTTCCATGGACCCTACTGTTTTTGCATATGTGAAGGGGCTAGGTTATAAGTGTGTTAGTGGACCATAGGGGCTGACCCTTCTCATTCATAGTATTAGGTTGCCTTTGGTCCGCATTAGCCCTTCTTTATATAACTATTTTACAGTTGCACTTTTATGCTGTCCTTGGTTTTGTACTTCTGTCACTAAGATCTTTTTATATTTTTTATACCATGTAATTTTATATGATCACTCTTCCTGTTCTCACTAGATACCTATATAAATGGTTGATTGAGTATAAACAGTTTCTTAAGAATTTTTATATTCTTCTTCCCTACTTGGGTATTTGATCATGATCTTATGTGTATGTATGCACATATAAAATATATATAGCGGTTAGTGATTATTCTTACTAAACTGATAATTCTACATTTTATGGTTTTCTTTAACTTGCTAGATTTTCAAGTTACAGTTCTGTTAACCATATCTTCATAAATTAAGGCTTTTTTTTCTGATTGCATTTTGTGTGTGTGTATGTTTTCTAGCTCGCTCATGTGACTGCTCTAAAATCTAAAGATCTGAAAGGTATGTACTAATATGGAAGCACTATTTTCATTTCCCTTTTTTTTTTTTTAACATACCCTTGGTCATTTTAATATTGGGCTATCTAAATAATTTTACAGACATGAAGTCTTTACACATATTAATTTTCAAATGCATTTATGTCATGTGTATAGTAATTACGAGTTTTTACTTTTATGAGTTTTCTTAGCTTGATGATCAAAGTTTTTTGTAACTTTGTACCTATCATTTTTTCCAAACATTCTTAACCAAAGAAGAAAGTGGAGGGTATATCAAGTATGAAAGCTGGCTCTAGAGCCAGGAGTTTGAATACAACTCTAACATTCACCAGCTGTGACCTTGGGCGGATTACTTTACTTTAACCACTTTGTCCCTCAGTTTCCCTAAAACTTGTCCTGCCTACAAAATCCCTTTGTAATTGTACTTGGCACTCTCATAGAACTTCGTAGTTTGTGCCATTCATTTGAGGTTTAATGGCTCCTTTTTTTAACCGTTTATTCTGTAGATGTCCTATCTCTTCAACTAGAATGTAAATCTCTCTAGGGTGGAAAACATGTTTTTGTATTCCCCAAAACACTTACAATGCTCTGTATGTAGTAGGTGCTCATTAGATATTTATCTGCAGTTTTGATAACAGGATGGTTGGAATGACTTTACGAAGATATTGTAAAGTGTTAAAGATTCCAAAGATTATCCCCAGAGCATTGGTATGACTTTGTAGGCTTTATAGCTATTTCATGACTGTTAATAATAAAATGAATTTTATTTATTTATTATTTTTATTATTATTTATTTAGCCGGAAATTTTTATATGACTTTAGTCTTTGTAGTACACAGGGTTTTTTGTTTAAATCTTTTTTTTTTTTTTAGGATTTTATTTATTTATTTGAGAGAGAGCATGAGAGGGGGTAGGGTCAGAGGGAGAAGCAGACGCCCTGCTGAGCAGGGAGCCCGATGCGGGACTTGATCCTGGGACTCCAGGATCATGACCTGAGCCGAAGGCAGTTGCTTAACCGACTGAGCCACCCAGGCACCCAACAGGGTTTGTTTGTTTGTTTTTTTAAGAAAAGTTTGGTGTGCCTGGGTGGCCCAGTTGGTTAAGCGGCTGCCTTCGGCTCAGGTCATGATCCTGGGGTCCTGGGATCGATGCCCCACGTCCGGCTCCCTGCTCGGTGGAGAGCCTGCTTCTCCCTCTCCCTCTGCCTACTTGTGCTCTCTATCGCTCTGTCAAATAAATAAATAAAATCTTTAAAAAAAAAAAAGAAAAGTTTGATATTTAGTTTGATGTCAAATTTTTTTTCCCTCTTGGAACAAAATTCTATGTGTCTTGAGATATAATCTATTTTAAATTAAATGGTGGGGTAACAAAAGCACAATTTTAATTTCTCTTTAAATTCTCTTAATTTCTAACTTCGGAGCTGATTTTGATATTTCAAATAGAAGCCTTAGCAAGAGGACACAGCTCTTAATTCCATTGAGAAATAACAAATCACTGCTGGTGACTACTTTGTAAAAAGTAGTATTATAGTGTTTGTAAGAAAATACTCACTGTTGGTGCCTCAAACTTAGTGTTTCTGTGAAATGTTGCAAACTAGTTTTCATATTTCAAAATATGAAAACTATGTTAAGTATTAATTCAAAAAGGAGGTCTTAATGGTTAAACATAAGAACCTTCAAAAATACTGCATATGAAAGGATCTCATAATTACCTCTATCTGCATCTTTTTTTTTTTTTTTTTGTCTTAAGAGTTTAGGATAAGATCTTAGTGATAAAAATGGTATTTTATCTACTGAGTTTTTGTAATTTAAATTTTCAGAATCTGTGGCTGAGGAAGAAAATTCTTTTTCTGAAAATCAGCCGTTTCCTTCTCTTAAGATGGTAAGTTCCTTAGGGAAACTAGGACAAGGCTATCTCATTAATTCTGTTATAAGTAAGTAAGTTATTTTGGTCTCTTAGATGGGCACTAAAAAGGCTGTGTCAAAGACAGCATTTATATAAACTTGTCATTGATTCTTTTTAGAGAAGATATATTTTTGTATGGTGTACCTATGCTACTTTTTAAGAGTAACCTATCTGCTCAAATGAATAAAAATCCCCACCTCAATGGGTTAATTTGGTAAGAACAGAAAATTCACATATTTCTGTATATAAACAAGAAATAGAGGGCACAGAAAAAGGGGCGGGAGGGACGTGTGATGGTGGAAGAGCATTTTTACAATATTTAAAACTGTTCCGGGGCGCCTGGCTGGCTCAGTCAGAGGAGCATGCGACCCTTGATCTTGGGGTCGTGAGTTCTAGCCCCATTTGGGTATAGAGATAATGTAAATAAAAACCTGAAGAAAAAAAAAAACTGTTCCTTAGCTTTTAGAGAGAAATGAGATTCTCCAACCAAAGAAAATAAGTACCCTCATTACTCAAAATGAGACACAAATTTCAAGAATTCACTTGAAAAAGTATAACAAATACTAGCATGAAGATTTTAAAACTAGACACAATTCATACAGGAATCTCTTTACCGTACCAGGCAAGCGCCTGTGGATGCCGGGCACTCCTCACTCATGCTGGGTCTGCTTTTTTTCCCCACTGGCTCCATTTCCTAACTTCTGTTCTTCTCCATTGTCTTTTTCTGATGTCAGGTACAGTAGATGTCTTAGGCAACAGTTTATCAGGATTATTCACACAACAGAAAAGAACCTACAAGAGAGCTCCTAAAACATGATTGGAATAATTTTCCAGATATTTGTGAAGCCCAGCCAAGTAACGTCATTCCTTCTGGTTCAAAAATCTGAAATCGTTTGGTTCTGAGAAATCTCATGATTCCTAGACTTGTGATTAAAAACAACTTTTAAAAAAATTGTGTATTAATGGTTTAACATTTACTTAGCCAAATAAGTTAAACAGTTTTATTCGCGTACTTTGCCACTGTCACTGTAATTTAATCACAGAAATTTTAAAACCAAAAAGGCCAAATAAAATCTGTTTATTTTTAAGAAAGGGAAAGAGAGAGCTCACGTGGAGGTGCTGGGGGGGAGGGGCAAAGGGAGAGGGGGAGAGAGAGTCTTAAGCAGGCTCAGGCTCAGTGCAGAGCCCTATGCCGGGCTTGATTTTGTGACACTGAGATCTTGACCTGAGCCGAAATCAAGAGTGGGATGCTTAACAGACTGAGCCACCCAGGTGCCCCTAAAATCTCAATTTAAAGGAGACTCTTTGTAAATTTGATGTTTAGCAGTCTCAATACTAATATACACTATTGTCCTTATTTTTCTAATTTTGTATTAGTCTGGTAAAAACATGATAGGTACACTAAATAAAATAAGCCTAAAAGTATCAGAGAAGAAAGTCAAAAAGCCCCACATGAAATGGAGTACACAGTTTTAGGTACTGTACTTTCCATGCAGCTGGTTAGTGTAGACCCAAGACCTATGATGGTGAAAGGATTTGAGGTTAAAGATGCATCTTTGTGGTAGTTCTGCCATCACAGATGTTGCCTAAGACTACTGCTTTTGCTGTTTAATTTCTTTTGACTTCCTTATTTAACTTAATCATCAACCAGGTTGTTAGTTTGGGTATGAGAAAAGATAGTGCTGAAGGCACAAAACATTTTATTCTTACTTAGTGATATGTTTTACTATAGGTTTCTTTTTGTAATAATTCTCTTCTTTTTTTCTTCTCTTATTCTGCCATTCATCTCACCAAAATCAAAACCAAATTCACCTCCAACAAACAAAACTCTAGGTTTTAGAGTCTTTGCCAGAAGATGTAGGGTTTAACATAGAAATAAAATGGATCTGCCAACAGAGGGTAAGTAATCCTTGACGGAACACCTTCTTCCTCTCTCTCCCCCTCATTTCTTTAAATGCGTTTGTTCCCATCTCCTTATTTTAATGGAAAAGTGAAGCTGAAATCTTACTGTGGCTTCTTCCAACATTATTGGACCTTTTTAATAAAGCATACTTTATCGTTACACTATATGTGAGTACTTGAAAGTAGTGATGAATGTATTGTAGTATAAATGTCAATTTACATGTGTCTCATGTGCACATTAATATGGATGGTTTCTGGATATACTTACAAAATTAACAGTGAAAACTGGACAGTTAACTTTATAACTGATTAGTTTTTATTTTCTTATTCTCCATCTAAACATGTATTTTAAATAATTCCCTAAGCAGTTTTCTGTTAAGTGGCAGTAGTAGCTAGTAATAGTTAACCAAGAAAAGAAATTTCTGCAGGTGTGTTTTAAATCATTCCCAGATTTAGTCATTTTTTTGTTCAACAATTTATATTGAAAAGCTGCTGTGGGTGAGGCATTTTGTGGGTGCTGGGTTCAAGTAGTGAACAAACAGAATAAACATTGCCTTCTTGGAACTTATAGTCTAGTTGAGGAAAACAATTAACTATTGAATATATCAGATAGGGATATGTATAAATGGTTGGGGTGCATGGTAAGAGGGTTGTTGGGCCCTGAAAGGGGCTAATTCAGGTATGATTGGGCAATCAGAGCAATATCCTGGAATTTGTTTTGATCAGAATAATCTATAACTGCCCTCAAATCTTGCCTTCTAAGTACTGTTTATGATAAGCTAGTCCCAGTTAACATAGTAAGTGGTTTTTCTTAATAAGTGATTTTTAGTTTTCTGAGCTTTTAGGATTTAATGACTAATATATAAAACATCTAATATTTCAGTATCAACAGGGCTCTTAGTATCTTAGCTATATTTAGAGAATGTTATTTGAGGGTACTTGATATGTCTTAAGAGTCAAAGAATGAGGTTTTTAATTAGTAATTAATAATTACCTGGGTTTTTTTGTTGTAGGGGGGACACCTGGGTGGCTCAGTTGGTTGAGCATCCAACTCTTGGTCTCAACTCAGGTCTTGATCTCCGGGTCATTACTTACTTAAAGCCCCTCATTGGACTCCACATTGGGCATGGAGCCTACTTTTAAAAAAGGGGGGCGGGCGGCGCCTGGGTGGCTCAGTTGTTAAGCATCTGCCTTCGGCTCAGGTCATGGTCCCGGGGTCCTGGGATCGAGCCCTGCATCGGGCTCCCTGCTCGGCAGGAAGCCTGCTTCTCCCTCTCCTACTTGCCCTGTTTGTGTTCCCTCTCACTGTCTCTCTCTCTCTCTCTGTCAAATAAATAAATAAATAAAATCTTTAAAAACAAAAAAATTACCTGGGTTTTTTGTAATGAATTAGCAAATGAAGTCCTTTTCTTACAGTTCATGAAGATTATAGAAATATTTTATTTTTTTAAAAGATGTCATTTATTTGAGAGAGAGTGTGAGCGTGGGAGGGGAGAGGAAGAGGGAGAAGCAGACTCCCCGCTGAGCGAGGAGCCTGATGCGGGGCTCGATCCCAGGACCCTGAGATCATGACCTGAGCCGAAGTCAGACGTTTAATCGACTGAGCCACCCAGGTGCCCCTATATAAAAATATTTTAGGTGGTGGATATTGAGGAGGGCACGTTCTGCATGGAGCACTGGGTGTTATGCACAAACAATGAATCATGGAACACTTCATCTAGAACTAATGATGTAATGTATGGGGATTAACATAAGAATAAAAAAAAAATATTTTAACTTCAGTAGAGTGCAGATTTCCAGAGTTTTAGCTTTTTATTTTGTTAACTTTATTAAAGGAAAAGTTTACTGATGGTATAACTGCTTTGTGTCTAAGTGTCTCTACCTGAATTTTGACAGCTGCACTATCACTAAGTAGCTGTGTGGTCTTGGGCAAGTTACTTAATCTTTTTAGGCTTTTGCTTTCCAAATGTAAAATAAGAGTTGGATTAGATGTTCCCAAGATTTCTTTTCTGGCACTGATTCTAGGGTATCTAATGACTTTTGTTTTCCTAAATGTTTATTTCTTCCACATAGGATGGAATGTGGGATGGTAACTTATCAACATATTTTGACATGAATATGTTTTTGGATATAATTTTAAAAACTGTCTTAGAAAATTCTGGGAAGAGGAGAATAGTGTTTTCTTCATTTGATGCAGATATTTGCACAATGTGAGTAATATTCAGTTTTTTTCACCTATATTCTTCGACAGTAGCTGGTACTTAGGGTACAAGGATTGTGGTTGGAGGTAGGGAGGTTGCCCAGATTTCACCCTTGACTTGACCTTTCAGTCAGGTTATATATATCTTCACATCCCTTTAGGACTACCTGCAGGATGCCCTCCCACCTCCTCCAGTGAACTCCACACCCACTGGATCCTAGTACCTCACCCCCTGTGTTTCGTTTTATAGGCCTATAACCTCCTCTTTACCAAATTGTAAGCCCTCAAGGGCTTTCTTGTTGCCCATTTCTGAGAATATTTTTAGCTCTTGTATAGAATGATTTAAAATTTTTCTTTTTGATTGAAAGGTGCAATACATGTTAATGGTGATTATATCTCAATAATGGGATTATGCTCTTTGGGGGGAGGTGGTTTCTTTATATTTTTAGAGTTTCCTAAAATTCTAAAACAGTATATTAGAATTATCTCCCTGATGAAAAGTATTTTTAAATTGTCTTTTTTAGGGTTCGCCAGAAGCAGAACAAGTACCCCATATTATTTTTGACTCAAGGAAAATCTGATATTTACCCTGAACTCATGGACCTCAGATCTCGGACAACCCCCATTGCAATGAGCTTTGCGCAGTTTGAAAACCTACTGGTAAGTTATGCTTGATTTTTTTTTTTCTTACTATTTTAATTTTTTAAGAAATGTCTTAGAACAGTAGTAAATAAGTTTTCATGTTATTTTACACCTCTGATTGGTTAGTTTTGACACATTTATAACAAGCTGATAGCTCTACTTAAATAAGGGTATTAGATCTCAGAATGAAAAGCAGTTAAATGAATGACAAAATATATTTTCTTGCGGGCCTAGATTAAGTAAGTTTCTGAGTGGATTTTATGAATCATCTGAAATGGCTTGACTGTAAATTTGTTTGATAAAATAAACTAGAAGAAAAAGTTCTGACATTTTTTTCTCTGCCCAGTCTACTTTGGGGAACACTGATGGAGATTGTAATCATTTAGCATTTGCGGTTAATAAGTTACTTTTTCATGAGTAACTTATTTTTCTTCTTTTAGGGGATAAATGCACATACTGAAGACCTGCTCAGAAACCCATCCTATATTCAGGAGGCAAAAGCTAAGGGACTAGTCATATTCTGCTGGGGCGATGATACCAACGATCCCGAAAACAGAAAGAAGCTGAAGGAACTTGGAGTTAATGGTCTAATTTATGATAGGTATTTGTTTTTCATGAAAAGTTTTCATGGATTGTTAGAAAAAAAAATAGTTGTTTTATAAAATTAAAAATAATATTAAACTTAGTTAAGTTAAAATTCTGTAGTTCAGCCTGAGGTTTATCTTAACATTTGTCAGTGGAATTTTTCAAACTCTGGAGTATAGCACAACCATGTGGGAAGCTTATTAAACATTTGGACGACTGGGCTCTACACCAGATGCGCTGTCATCTTGGGGGTTGGGGGGCTGTCTCCCCCAGACCTCTCTGCACCAACTTTCTTGGGGATCTCATCCAGTTCTGTGGTTTTTCATACCTTTATTCTCCAATTTTTGTATCTCCAACCTTTGTCTCTTTCCCCCGACCACTTACATTTTTATATCCAGCTATCAACACCTATCCTTTCTCTAGACTTCCTGATTTCAATATACATGGCAACTCTGTCTTTCCGGTTTCTCAGTCCAAATCCTTGGAGTCTTTTGTGGCTCTGTTCTTAAACTCATACTCTAAAACCAGTCAAACAGAATCTTGTTGATTCTGTCTTCAGAATATATCCTGAATGTATCCACTCACCATATTTATTATTGTCACTCTCTGCTAAGACAGCCTCATTTCTCATGTGGCTTATTGAAGTCCATCTGCTTACTGTCCACTCCTTTATCTACACCTCCTTGCTATCTGTTCTCAGCACAGCAGCCAGAGGGGAGCCTATTCTAACTGAAGTCAGATCGTGTTACTGCTTAAAACTCTCCCATGGGTCTCTTTGTCATCTAGAGTAAAATCCAAGACCCTTCCAAGGCCCCACAT
This sequence comes from Leptonychotes weddellii, assembly GCF_054177405.1. Lineage (NCBI taxonomy): Eukaryota > Metazoa > Chordata > Mammalia > Carnivora > Phocidae > Leptonychotes > Leptonychotes weddellii. The sequence continues at coordinate 28,050,746 of NC_138378.1, read as the reverse complement.
GAGCTGATGCCCATCTTTCTTCCTCCAGCTCCCACCCCAACACACCCACACAAACATAAGCTCCATGAGGACAGGCTCTTTGCCTGTTTTTATTCACTCCTGTGTCTCCAAAAGTTAGAACAATGTGTGACATACAGTAGGGATTCAAATATTTGTTGAAACAAGTTTTTTCCTTTTTTTTATAAGCTCCCTAGGTGTGTTTATGATATGTTTGAGAGCCACTAATCGGAGAGACGAAAAGATTGCTTAATATAAAGAAATTTGGGGTTAGAAGGGATGTCATTTAGTCTGCTGAGGGGTTAGCAGGCTTGCTAATACTTGAGCAACATCCTATAAAGAGTAAGTGATGAAATTCTTACGAGGCCTGCTTTAAAAAAATTCGTTCCTTGGATGTAGTTCACTTTACTGTTTGTCCCTTATACACTTCCAACTAATTAAAGGAAGATAAAAATTTTTACAGTAACCATTTGAAAGAAGTGCTGGCTTTAGCAAAAAAAATTTTTTTTTTTTTTTAAAGATTTTATTTATTTATTCATTAGAGACAGAGAGAGAGAGGCAGAGGGAGAAGCAGGCTCCCAAGGAGCAGGGAGCCCGATGCGGGACTCAATCCCAGGACCCTGAGATCATGACCCGAGCCGAAGGCAGATGCTTAACCATCTGAGCCACCCAGGCGCCCTTTAGCAAAATTTTTGAAGAATATTTCTTTGAGGAGGAGGAAGGAATGATTGCAAATATTTTCAGGCAAGAAAATGTAATCTGAGACATACTCTGTATGACTTTGTAGTGTGTACAGATTTTAGGCAGATCCTTTGAAGGGCCTTACTTGGTTGGAGCCAAATTGTGACATGTAATGGACAATAGGAAGATACTTTGTGATATAAAAGGCCCTGAAGAAAGTGAGTAATCTTCCTGGCCCAGGGTCAATAAGAATAATTTTAAAGAGGAAGCATTGAGTTGGTTTTTGGGAGTGGCTAAGTTTGCTTTGACAGGATTTGAGTTTTGGGCAGAAGCAATAGCGTGACTCAGGGCAGGACTGTGTTGAAGGTGTGGAAGACATTGAGGAGACAGCCCAGGACGGGGCTCCTGCTAGGGTCTGTTAAAGTTGTGTTTACCTTTGAAAGTTGTTGGGTTTTTTTGTTTTGTTTTTTAATGTTTTAATCAAAGAAGTGTGTGTGTAAGGTTTACAGTAAAAACCAGCAGTCCCCTATGCCTATCCCTTTCATTGTTTTTAGCTGAGTTCCTGTGGCCAAATGTTTTTTATTTTTTTAAGAGAGAGCGAGTGGGTAGGGGGCAGAGGGAGAGAGAATCTTAAGCAAGCTCCATTCCCAGTGTGTGGAGTCTGACTCCAGGCTCAGTCTCTTAACCCTGAGATCATGACCTAAGCCAAAATCACGCTTAACCAATTGAGCCACCCAGATGCCCCACCCTAAAGTTTCTTTAGCTGTTTCTTCTGGTATGTAATTTGCTTATGCTATTATTTTTTTTATTATCAAATCTAGACATAATAGAGAAGGTTTTGAACGATTAGTGATTTTGGAGCCTTTGATCTGTTTTATGTTGGGGAGAATTGTTGATGAGAGTGGGTGTTTTTAGTTGATCAAAACTGATTTCTTCTTTTCTCTCACAAAGGCAATAACACATTGTAGATTTTACATTTAATCATGGTTTTGTGGTACATTATCTCATATAAAGAGCTATGTTTGATTTGCTGATATTTGGGATTTTTGCAATTGTGATAATGAGTAAGATGACCTTTAATTTACCTTTCTTAACTGGTTGTTGTCTCATTTTGGTATGGGGAAAATACTGGCCTCATAAAGTAATTAGGCAGTGTTTCCTCTTTTTATAAGAAAAATTACTGTGTCTGCTCAAATGATTAAAAAATAAATCCAGTAACAGACACCCATGTTTAAAGAACATTATCATTAGATTTGAAGTCTCCCATATGCCTCTCCCTAATTCAATTCCCTTATCTCCTCCCTTAGATATAACTGCTTATCAAATTATTATTCTCTTTGTAAAAATTTTAAATTCTTATTTCTATCACTAAATAATATACCATTCTTTAAACTTTATTTGTACTTTTTTCCCATTTGTTATAATGTTCTTAAAATTAATCTATTTGTTGTATATAGCTATAATTTATTCATCTTTGTGGCTATATAATTTCATGGCTATGTCTCCATCACAATTTATTTTATATGAGAACATTTAGGTAGTTGCCAAGTTTTTGCTTTTGCAGTGTTTGCTGTAAACATTGTTGAACCAGGCCTTCTGGAATACATGTGTAAAGTTTCTCTAGGGCAGTGACTTTCAAACCATTTTGACCCAACCCAGTTAGAAATGCATTCTACATTGTGACCAAGTGCACACATTGATATGTATATGTACCTGAAACAGAATTTTAAAAAGAATCGCCCTTGGATATTTTCTATTTGTATGTGTACTTTTGAAATGCTAGTCCATTTTGCCACTGGCCTTCACCTTTTTAAATGCTAGTCTTAACTTTCCAAACTTGTTTGGCAACCCACTGTAAGGCATCTGTCTATGGGTCAGGTATTGGAAGTACATCAGGAATATGGTCCTGTGAAGTGGGTGGTTCTGTATTCCTTGGTTCTGCACCCATTGTAGCCTGCTACCAGTTCTCAGGAGTGGGCCAGTGCATAACTGTCAGTTTATCAGCAGCAGCACATGGTTAAAACAAGCCACATATAAGTAAGATTCTGATTCAGGCTTGCTAGGGCACTCTGTCCTTAAGGTACAACGCTGGTCGAGTGGCAGTGGCCCTCTTGGAGTGATGAGAGTCCCTCACACACCTTCCTTTTCACTCAGACTGCTCCAGTGTAGACTCACTGACTTCTTTGGACACTGCTGTCATCCTGAGTGAAAATTGCTCCCTGACCTCAGTCCCTGTGTCAGAGCTCCCATCTCCTGTAGTCCAGATCTTTTTTGCTTTCCTGTCATTTTTATGGAACACATCCTTCAGCATCTTCTTGAGAAAGGAGGACATGGAAAATAAATGTTTGGTCTTGCATGCCTGGAAGTATTGTGGCTGGGCATAAAATTTCGTGTTAGGAAATCATTTTCTTTTAGAATTTTAAAAACACTTCTCCGTCACATTCACAGTTTCAGTGTTACTGTTGAGGAGTGTGAAGCCATGTTGATTCCTGTTCCCGCACATGTGATTTCTTTGTTTCCTATCTGGAAGCTTGCAGAGTCTTCTTGTCACCACAGTTGTCAAATTTCATAGAAATGGATCTTGGTGTGGGTCTGATTTCATCCCTTGTGCTGGGCACACAGCAGCCCATTTAATCTGTTGATACATGTCCTTGAAGATGCAGAGATTCTGTGAATTATTCTTTGATTTTTGTCTCTTCTGTTTTTCTGCCCCCCCCCCATAGAAATCCTTTCGTTTACATACTATTCAGTCTTGGACCAGACTTCTAATTCTTACGTTTTCTCCTATTTTCTCTTTGTCTTTTTGCTCTACTTTGAAAGATTTCTCCAACTTCATCGTCCACTGTTCTATTGAGTTCTATTTTCTGTCTTTAATTTTAAGAACTGTCTTTTTTCTTTGAGTGCTCTTTTTTCTTCTATATATAACATCCTGTTTTGGATCAATGAACTATTTCTGTGAAGGCATCAGGGCTTTTTTTTTTTTTTTTTAGTCTTTGGAATTTTCTTCTTTTTGACTCACTATCTTACATGTTAGAAGCTTTCCTCAGTTATTTGGAAATCCTTGGCTGCTTCTCATGGTAAGAAATTGGGATCTAAAAAGCTTGTTGAAGGCTCTGAGTGTGTGAATGGGGCTTGTTAACTTGGATTTCACTGTGGGGTGATCTGGGTGGCCTGTTCGGTCATACTTCTGATGTCAGTAGATTTAGAACTTTACTTTTTGGCTGACCAGATTCCTCACAGAAGAATCTATATAAACTACCTAGAGGATCCAGATCTGGCTCCCAGGGTTCTTGGGATTCAGGTAAGGGAAGAGAGCTGGGGAAGGGAGGGCATGTCTCTGAATTTTGCATGTGTTATATGTATGGACTGTCTCTAATTCCCCTGGTGCTGGTGGCTTTTGTAAAATGCCCAAACCCTCACCTGGTCTTCTAGTCCTCCATTCCAAGAGCTTTCCCGTTAAGTTCTCAAAATCACCCTAAGTGGGGGAGTGGGATGCTGGGCAGCCTCCATGGCAGGAAGTTAGAAGGAAGGGAGATGCTTACTGCTGCTCAGAGCCTTCACTCATCTTCCGTGTTTTAGCTGCCCCCCCCCCCCCTTCCCCAGTTCTAGGGGAATCTGGTGCTGCTTTTAACTCAGCCTTTTCATGTTTTCCACTATACTGGCTTGTGATTTGGCCTTTTCCGTTCTGCTAACTGAAACACTTTGTTACTACTTATGCATCTGTTTTCCAGCTTCCAAAATTTTGTTGCTGTGTCTCTTTGTTTTTTTCCCCATACGCATGGATTCTTTTTTAATCCCTTTATTTTCTTTTTAACGGGATGTACAAAGAAAGTATAGTTGCTTCTGTTTTTGGTCTGATATCTTGACCCGGAGGTCACTTCTCATTCTCTTAGAAATTTGTTCCTACTATGATGTCCCAACGACCTCTGTTGTAGCACCTCACATGAGCTGCCTGGCCCTCACATCTAGGCCCGGAAGGCCATCCTGTCTCTGCTGATGGGCAGTGTGCTGCTGCTATTGTCACATGGGGCTTTTTCTGGCCTCTCAACTATGGGTACCTTGGCCTAGGCCGCACAACTTTAGGACAGTTCTCACAGTGCGGATCTTCAGGGCTTTGAAGTCACAACTGGGTATGAATTCCAACTCTGCCTCTTAGTAGCTTCCCATCTGTAAAATACGGCATTGCCAGTTGATTGGCTTGGAGAGAAGATACCTGAAGAATCAATCCCTAGGAAACTACAGGTTTATTTTGTTTTCTGATTCAGTTGCTTTGTAATTCATTCTTTTTCATTATGGGCACATAAGGACGTGCTGCTGTTCTGTGTTGTTGGAAAGATGGAGAAGAAGTATTTTTATTTTTATTTTTTTTTTATTTTTTTTAAAGATTTTATTTATTTATTTGAGAGAGAGAGAATGAGAGAGAGCGAGTACATGAGAGGGGGGAAGGTCAGAGGGAGAAGCAGACTCCCCGCCGAGCAGGGAGCCCGATGCGGGACTCGATCCAGGGACTCCAGGATCATGACCTGAGCCGAAGGCAGTCGCTTAACCAACTGAGCCACCCAGGCGCCCAAGAAGAAGTATTTTTAAATTGAACTGATACTTACATCTTTCAAAAAGGGAAGGGGGCTGTTGTACGATGGATGTTCCAGTCATTCTGTAATCAGATTGCCCGGAAAAGGTTAAGTCAGACAGGTCTTCAGTAAACCATAAAATTACACTATTTTATGTGTTTTGTGTTTGTTTCATCATAGGATATATGATTGGATGCCGGAACAGCCAAATATATTCCAAGTGGAGCAGTTGGAACGCCTGAAGCAAGAATTGCCAGAGCTTAAGAGCTGTTTGTGTCCCACCGTTAGCCGCTTTGTTCCCTCGTCTTTGTGTGGGGAGCCTGGTATCCATGTGGATGCCAACGGCATTGATAACGTGGAGAGTGCTTAGTTTGTATTGGGCAGAGGCCATCTGGGGGCATGCACCGCTGTTCTGGGTATTGACTTTTCATCATCGAGCATCGTTTATCTATGCCTTCTAGGTTTCTCAGTCCAATGAAGCAATAATGAAGTATTTTACTCTTTAACTACAGTTCCTGCTAGAATCACGTATGCTATTTAAATCACTTGGCCAGGTATAATTACCAGTCAGTCTCTTTACAATGAGAAAATTTGTTGGTTGACAAACCTCTTAAACTAAATATATAAACATATAATGTTAAACAGATGTTCATTAAAAGCATAGTGCTTTGAAATTAACTATACAGATATATTTACAGTTCTTACAGCTTTCATTTGATCAGGTCTGAAACATTTAGCACTTGGGGAACATGACTATGCATAATTATACCTGACCATGGAAAAAATAAGTACCTCAAATGCATGCATTTGCACTGGTGATTCCAGCTGCACAAATCTTTGTGCCATCTATGTACATATGTATTTTTTACGTGGATTGACATGCACAGACACCATTTTCATTCAGTATGAACCTTGAGGCTGCTGCCTTCTCCCACTTAACCAAACCAGTGCCTGTGTGAACAGCCTGCAGGTGATCCTTGAGAGCTTGTTGCATAAGTCTTTCAAAAGTTGTTTTGCATAAAGTTTCCAAAAATGCTGCAGGGTAATTTAATGTATAAAATATTAGAAGTATGTACTGCATACTTAAGAGAGTAGATCATAATGTATAAATTCTATTCAGTGCATGCTTTAGGTTTTAAGCATGAGATTGTACACGTTTACTGTAAGTCCTTGCATCTGTGGTGCTAGGTGAGTGTGAGAAGGTGTCAAGGACTGAAAATATTTTGTTGCCTAAAAAAAAAAAAAAAAAAAAAAAAGCCTGTTTGTAGGCGTTTTCAGTATGCTTATTTTAAGTGTCTCTCACTACCTATTACACACCATTGCTTTGTGGGTTTGTTTTGTGTGTGTGTGTGTTGTACAGTAGTTAAATCTCCATGCAGAAAAATAAATGTCCTGAATTCTCATATTGGTATTCTTTATTGGTTAATATGTATCAGGCATGTAATTTATTTAGAAATGTAGAAGATCCTTCTAAATGTATATGCGTGTTTGTAGGATTATACTAAGGTTTCGCTCATTAGATGCTGATTGTTTTGGCATAACTGTAACTTAAGAACGAATGTTAAATAAAATATACAGATTTATTTTCTTCCTTATAAAACAAAATTTCAAGAAGGTATTACTTTTATAGACTTGATTCTATAATATTATTATGAGAAATTGGAATTTAGGAATTGGAATCCTACCCTAAAGTGATGAGTTTATTTGCATCTGCCTTTTGCTGCATGTTCTTCACTAGGCAATTTATTCATGCATTGAGATGTTTTAGTACTAGCTGAGAACCTAAGACTTGGAATTACACATTGTATCTTTTTTTTTTTAAGCCAAACAATGCAATTGTGTGATTCAGTATTGATGAATTATGAGACTTAATATCAATTGTGTGAAGGCAGGCTTTGAATGCCCATGGTGTGCTATAACAGTGATATTTAATGGAAAAGAGTTTAGGAAATGCAGTCTTCTGCAAGGGTTCTCTATACTTTTCCCACATTGAATGAGATTTTCCGACGCTTTGGTGTGACTTAGGCAGTTTTAGAAAACTCCTAAAAAGGAATTTCATTTTCTTTGTCTACAGACCTTGCTACAATACAGTGACTGTTACCTTATGGTAAGTTGATTAGCCATAGGTGTGCGTTTCCGGTCTTGTTTGTTTGCTCTCCTCCCCTGTGCCTTTCCAGTCCAGTGGCAATGCAGCTCCATGTTGAAGACTCACAGATCATTAGGGGAAAAGAGAGGTGATGGGGAGAGGGGGGGAGTTTCCCAAACAGTGTAATTTGCTGCAAAGAGCTTACACAAGGACTGCTTATGCCCCAGACAGAACCTCACTGCTCCCTTTCTTTCCTGTCCCTTCCCGACCTTGCAAACCAGGGTTAGCAGGCAGGTAAGGCATAGCAAGCAGTAGCTCCCCGTGGCTATAGGACTGAGTCCAGGCTTCCATATCACTAGCTGTTGCCCTGTACGCTCTGCTCTGGCCACACTGTAACCATGGTAGGCCCTGGCCACGCCACGCTCCTACACGATTCCCTGTCTGTAGCCATGTGCCCTCCGCCTGGAAGCCCTCTCCTCCCCACAGACTCTCTCCCTGCCAGACTCCTTTCTCCTGAGCCAACAACCTCTCTGAGTTCTTGCTGAAACTTCTGCAGAAGGGTGTGAATCCATCTTTTACTCCATAGCCGTATGTTCATACCTTGGTCATGCCATGCGTCCTAGTGCATTCTAGGTAGGCATAGTTGTTTGTCTCACCTGCCAGGCTGCGGGCTCTTTCAAGGGCAGGGAACTTGTCGTACTTTTTTTATTTCCACAGTGCATGGAACATGGTAGAAAATAAATGTTGGAATTGTCGAGATAATATAATTTGTATCAAATGTCCTTTTGAATTAAGAGACTTAATTATGTTTACTAAGAAAGTAAACTTTGGTTTACATTTTGACAGTTGGAACAGTTTGTTGATACCAATTTTAAATGTAGAGGTATAATGTTAAGATCATTTTATATTTTCTGGAAATTGAGTGCAATGTTTGATAAAATGCCGCCATTGTTCTCTGGTGTTTTCTACTCTCTGGAATTATGTACTGTAACTGACTGGATGTAAATGTGGGGAATACAGTTCATTCCTGTGTTGGTAGTGCCGAAGGGCTGACACAGCCACCCGTTGCCTCACTCCCGTTGTCGCTTGTGTCTTCTCCCCGCCAGACCGCACGCTTACGCCTACCTCAGTACCGCTTTCCTTGTCTGAAATGCCTTCTCTGTCTTCCTTCAGTGTCCAGCTCAGGTGCCACCTCCGTAAACCTTGGCTCAGCTTTTGATCGAAATCATGATGCAAACAGATGCTTACAGCCTCTAAATCTCACTACTTCATTTTGCAGCTGGGCTACTAAACCCAGAGAAGTTAACTGACTTATTAGGTTGGGACTAAACTGGGTTTTGTGATTCCTAATTCTGTGTTCTTAATCTACGCTGCCTTCCGAATTCTTGCGGCATTTGTTAGCATGTGCTTTCTTACCGTTTTTTTTTTAATGTGCCTGTTCTACTTCCCTAAGATTGTAAGCCCCTTAAGGGCAGGGACTTCTTCGCATTCCTAGCGCTGCTATAGTGTTCTCTCCTTAGTTACGAACTAGACAAATAAATGGCGGTGGCAACGATCCTAGTTTCCTCATCAGATTGTTTCACAGTCTAATACGGTTCTGTATGGCCTGCTTGGCTATGTTGTCTGGAGTGTGTGTGCTCGTGTGCATGCGTGTGCATGTGTGTCTGCATGTATACTCGGGGGGTTCTCGCTCTGCCCCCGTGGTTCGGGGTCACAGACGGGTTACCGTAAGCCGAGTTTCTGCTCCGTGCCAAATGAGGACAATTATGGGACTCAATGGAAGACGAGGTCCAGCTTTTCCCCCAGGCCTGGCTGGCCCTTCCTGGGCTGACACCCCTAAATCCCGCAGCCGCTGGTCTGGGTGGGCGGGATGTGCTGCCCTGGATAGGACTCGGGTGACCCGTGGGCAGGCTGTCTTACTAGCCCTGGTGGAGCGTCACTGCCCTTTGTGCCTGGGCTCTTTCTCTTCGTAGCTGGCCTCATTCTGTTTCACATGTTGACTGGTTTGGTACTCTAGGCTGGCGGTGGAGTCCTGTTAATTCAGATTTGGATATGACTCCTTTGCATTTTAAATTTGGGTTGTGTATTTTGGGGGTAGGAAGCAAAGTGTACATATGAGGAACATTGCGTTATTTTGTTGTTCCTGAGTAGAAATTTATTCAAATACAATCTCTTAGTTTATATAGTTTGAGAAATGGATTTGAAATGTTTAACATGCAAGAGAGCATATGATTAAGACCATGCAAGTGTGTGTTGGAGATAAGAGGAAGAGAGAATAGGTTGAAGCGCTTGAGCCCTTGCAGAATGGGGTAGATAGAGATCAGGGTAGCTGTGAAGCCACAGTGGGGCACAGTGGGGCACAGCCTTCGTAAATCAGAAGCCAGGGTAGGGTGGTATTTGTGATGTGTTCAGAGAGAATGAAGGAACCATCCTGATAATGGAGAGGATATTTTTTTTACAGATTTTAAAGGGAAATGAAAGAAATGTATTTTGAAATAATGAGGAAAGTAGTATTAGTACAGGAATAATAAAAGAAGTGCAGAAATTAATTTGTCTAATCCTCCACTAAACTGGTCCAAGTATACATCTTACCTGCTCAGACCAAAAACAAAAATGCAGATGGGATAAGTGAGCTTCTGAAACTTACTTGCATATGTGCAAAGCTAAACTATGTAATGTCACAGGAAGAAAACAAAGTTTAGTAAAAGTCCGTCCCACGGTTTCAAGTGTGTCTCTCTGCAGCCCACATTTCTCCCGTAAGCCCAGATTTGCACATCCAGCTGTCTGTTCGCGCCTCCACTTGGAGGTGTGATGGCCACCTCACATGTAATGCGCCTCCAAAAAACTCTTTTTCCTTCTGGTAAAATTGTTCCTATCCCACCTGCTCCGGTGATCTGTGTCACAGTAAGTGACACCCAGGAGTATTACACAATCACAAGTTACCAGTAAGAGAGAAATCATGGAACTTTATATTATGATATGTGATAGGTCAGTTGCCCGTTTGTTTCTTCTCAATTAAAAAAAAATCTGCCATGTATTCTTTTGCTATTTTAATAGCATAGAATCATCTTACCAAGTGCCAGAAAAGTCCCCTTGGGATTTTGAACAGTGTTGGATTGATTTTCTAGATTAATGTGTGGGAAGGATTAATGTTTTAAAAATAGGAAGTCTTTCTATCCAGAATACAGAGCGTATCTCCATTTTTTCAGAAGTTTTACATCTTCCAGTAAAATGAGTTTTTTCATTTACATACTGTATATTTTTTAAGGTATACTCTTACATTTAAAAAACTACTTAAGAGGTTTTTTTATTATTCCCATTTTCCTTACATATCTTCTTCAGTAATAAGCAGTTAATTTTTGTTTATTGATCTCATCTGTAGCTACTCTGCTGAATTCAGTTAGTCAAAATATTTTGTTATTTTAAGTGTCCGGGATTTTCTAGTTGATCATATCTGCAAGTGCATTTTTCTAATTTTTAATAACAGCTTTTTCTTTATCTTGTCTTATTTCAGTAACTAATAACAATTGTAGGCATCCTTGTTTCTTTATGACTGTAATGGGAAATCGTATGATGGCTGCTGGGGATTCCAGTAGATGACCCTTACCAAATTAAGGAAATTTCTTTTTCTTCTTGATTTGCTAAAAGACCTCTTCCCCAACCAGCTCCACTCCAGCCTCAAGGGATAGGTGTGAAATTTATTCAGTGACTTTTTGAGGAGTTAGAAAACAATCATAGTTTTTCACTTATCTGTTAATTTTAATGGACTGAACGATGCTGATATATTTTCTAATGTTGAATTACCTTTCAATAATTGGTATAAAACCTATTAGTGTTCTTTTGATAGTGATTGGCTGATTCATTTAAGATTTATTATGTATATTCATAAATCAGATTGACTTAGTTTTCTTCTGCTATTTATGTCTAGTTTTAGAGACCATTAGGATAGCCTTATAAAGTCAGTTGAGTTAGCCTTTCAGGTTTTTCTATCATATGGAACAGTGTTTATAATGTTAGTATCCTCTGTTTGTTGACGGTTTGATAAGCGCTCTTATAAAACTGTGTGCGTATTTTCAAGTGGGTTTTTTTTTTTTTTCCTCCTGCCCTTAACAGTTTCTTCTTTAGTTATAGCCTGTTTGTGTTCTCTACTTTTTTATTAAATTTATATTTTGGGGGAAAACCAGCCAGTTTTCCTAGATTTAAAAAAAATTACTTGTCTGTCCAGCTATCTGTTGTATTTAGTATTAGTGTGTGTATATGTTATATAATATGTAATATATATATACACACATACTAAATACTGGATATCATATATATGTAAAATCTTCTGAGATGTGACCACTTTTTCATCTTAATATTTTCTTTGGCATGAAGCAGGGAGTTATCCTTGATTAGATTGCCAAAGGTCTATCTTTTTTTTTTTTTTTAACTAGGCTTTAGTAGTATTGAGCAGTGTTTTTACTGTTTCATTAATTACTGCTCTTAAATTTAGTGTGTAAAATTCTACCTAATTTGGATTTATTTTGTACCTTTTCTTCTTGAGTTGAATCTACTTCAATACTAAAAACAGTTCTGGTTCTATAACAACAGAATGGAGTTGACCTTGGAAAAATACTATTTTACTAGAAGGGAACAAGAACTTTACTTTCTGAAAAAAGAAAAAAAGTCTTTATATAAGGAGCTGTTGTTTCCATAATAATGGAAGTATGCACCATATAAAGTATGAACCTTATTTTAGTTTTTAGCTAGTCTGATTGAAGTGAATTCCCTTATATTGTAATTCATTAAGGCATAACCATGATCAAATATTTGTCAAGGGCTTGGTTAGGAGAATAAAGGCAGCTTCTGTCTTTAGCGTGCTTATTTAGTTTGAGGTATTTATATGTTTTTAAAAATGCAAGATTGGGGTGCCTGGGTGGCTCAGTCGGTTAAGCGGCTGCCTTTAGCTCAGGTCATGATCCCAGGGTCCTGGGATTGAGCCCCACATCGGGTTCCTTGCTCAGCGGGGAGACTGCTTCTCTCTCTGCCTGCCACTCTCCCTGCCTGTGCTTTCTCTCTCTCTCAAATAAATAAGTAAAATCTTAAAAAAAAAAAAAAAAAAAAGCAAGATTGTATAGCGGTTGTCCAAGAGCGCAACAGAAAGAAAGTCACTAAACTTTAACCTAATATTAGCTCATTTAATGACAGATAAGTCCTCCCACTTCCACTTCAGCCAAAGTGGCTCTGCTCTGACCTGTTTTGGTTCTCCTAATTGAGATGTGATTGGAAGGTAGGGCTCCTTGGCTAAGAAGTCTTGAGATGCCTGTCAGACGTGTGTGTGAGCGGGGAGGAGAGGACATGATTGATTTCCGCAGTGTTGTCTTCCAATTCACTTGTTTACTTTCACTGTATCTAGCTTACTCTTTTTATTGAATTTTAAATATTACATACTTTGTAGTTCTTTTTTTTTTTTAATGGAAGTATAACGTCCATTTATCTCTTTAAACATTCTCAAGCGATTTCATTTTATCCTATACTTTCCAGGCTTTTGTGGAATGAATTCTTGTTCTGATTTTGTTGGCTATCTTTCTTAGCATTGAGTTTCCTTGTGTGTTTTGGAGTTTTGGTATGCAAGCTCATGGGGTTTTTTTCTTTGTTTGTTTGTTTCCCTCTTCCATCCTCTCTGGTGATCTGCTGGTTGCCTCCCTTAGGAGCTCCAGGATCTCAGACTAAATCCGGGTATATGATTGCACCTGGTAATTAATACCAAGGGGGAGTGGGAACATTTGTACCCCATCCCAGAGTCACCTGGTAGCATCATTTTGATTTCTGGTCCAAGGAGGTTTTGCTATTTTATTTATTTTTATTTGTTTTCTCTTTTTGTAGTGTGCCCATTTTTCCTGTGTATTTGGAACAAAGGTTTGTTTGGTGTTTTGTTTTGTTTTGTTTTGTTTTGGCACATACTCACCACATCATCATACAGTGTTAAAAATTCCCTCCTCCCCAGAGGGCACCAGAGTTAATGTGTGCAGTGAGTGTGCTGGAGGTTTACGGTTGTCTAGCTGCCCAGTGCACAACTCCTACTTTTGGGAGCAGTATTTTGGTGGGGGTGAGCGATGTTCTCTCTCCCCTGTTGGGTACAATCCTTGGGGACCTGTGAAATAAAGCGTCCTCCTTTCCCCCAGCCAAGGACTGGGTGCATGAACAGAGCCAGGCCAACTGGACCCTGGACTCTCTCCTGGATCACTGTAGATTAATCAGAACAACCAAAGGATAGAATAAATGCTTCGACTGTTTCCCTTCTAGAGCAACTTCAGTTCCCACAGTGAAGCCCATAGGATCTTGCTGCTTGCTCCTTTGGACCTGTGCCCAGGCCTTCAATTCTGTGAGATCACCTCCATCCCTCTAGTAAATTCCTTTCTTCTAATATTAGAGGCAAATTTTGTTGCTTAACACCCAAGAAAGCTTGACTGATGGACCATGTACCCTTACAGATGTGTATGTAAGTGCTCTGATAGAATTTTTACATACTATGCTTTCCAGTACGGCAGTTTGCATTTTCTTCACACACGTCAGACACTTTGTCACTTGGTACGGGGATAAATGAACCACGGGGTAGGCCCTGTCTCAGGTAACCAGGCAAGTGTCTTGGTGGATCAGGACCCCAGCCCATGCTGTTGCTGCGCTGTGAACAGTGTGGCTAGAAGGACTAATGTCTGTCCTCCCCTGTCGCCTCTCAGCCTTGTCTCTGGCCATCCTGAACCCGAGCCCGCGTCTCCAGCCACACCTCTCTACTCACTGTCTCAGAAGGCACTGACGCTCTCTTCGTGGCGTCTACTTTTACTGTTGGTTATTATTTCACTTCTTCCTTCCTGCAAGACCAGCTCAATGGCCTGACGCCTTTTCTGACTACCCTAGTCTACAGGGCAGTGCTCCCCCCCCCCACCTGAATTTCCAGAGTAGCTGATAGCTGTTCACTTGACAGTTGTTTGCCTTTTTACTTGTGTGTCTGAGTCCAGGATATAAAGAACACTCTGACATTGCTTTGACGGCATGTCAGAGAGGCTTCTCGCCCTGCTCGATACACATACATTTGCCTTCTGTCTTATCATGGCGTTATATTCACACTGTTTCATCCAGTAAGTGAGCAGATCTCATACTCATGCAGGAAATTTATTTCATTACCCAACACCAAAGGTAAGAAACCAGCTGCTCAAAAAATGATTTGACTTCCACTTTTGCCTCAAAAAAACCTTCTGAAGCCATTTTTTTTTTCCCCTGGCTGGTTCTAGTTCTTAAGAAGCTGTCAGAAACTTTCTTACGAGTTGTGAATTGGAGAGACCAAGGTCCTGCACATCCACAAGGACTGCAGCCTGGACCTCTGGTTACAGATCTGGCCCTACGGGTAGCCCGTGGGAATGCCTTGCTTATAGCGTACATGAAGAACTTTCTTCATTAGTAAATTTCTTGTTTCGGTTAGCAGGGAGACTCAGATACTTGAATTTCTGAGAACTAAGAAAAGCCAAAATCAGCCTAACATCAATCAGAGGTGGTAATAGTCTCTTGAAAATTTCTCAAATGGCCAGGAGCCCAGCAATATAGTAATATTTAAATATTTAATATTTTTCTAACCAGTGAAATCATTTTGTACTAATGTCAGTTAATATCCATAGGAAATGAACTGAGCTGAATATATTAAGTCTCTGAGAAAAATTACTAATATTCTGATGACAAGAATTGTAAACGGCTGCTTTCTGCCAAAGACAACCAAGAAGAAAAGATGTAAAGAATTGGAACAGGGTTTATGTTGTCAGGAAGGAAGGAAGGGTTTCCTGTTGTAAGATATTAAACATGAACAGATAGCACTTTGTTGATTAGTGGGCTACTCTGGGCTGTAGCATTAAAATCTCGTACGACATGTAAAACGAGAGAGAGCAATGACTGGATTTTCCTGTGACCTTACGTTCAAGCCGTTTTCATGGTTTCTTTGATAATACACTTACCATACAGCCAGCCATTCCCTCCTAACTGTTTATCACAAGAAGTGAAAGTCTGGGTCCACGTAAAGCCTTGAATGTACATAGCAGCATATCTATGAGAGTCCCAAACTGGAAACAACCTATGTGTCCATTAACAAGTGAATGGATATAAAAATTGTGGTATATCCATACAATAGAATGCTTTCCATCAGTACAAAAGAACAAACTATTACTACAACATTAGAGATGAATCTCAAAAATAATTTTACTGAGTATAAGAAGCCAGACAAAAGTTCATGCCATATAAATCCACTTCCATAAAATTCTAGAATATGAAAACCAACAGCAAATCGGTGATTGCAGAGGAATGGGGGTGAAGTGGGGAGGGAGGAATGGGTTATACAAAGGCTTAGGGAAATTTGGGGCAGTGATAGATACATTCAGTATATGGATTGAAAGTGCTCGTCTTTAAAAAAAAAAATGTATTCTTTGTATCCTAGCTCCATCTAAATAAAACTAGTCTTTGAAAGATAAGCCGGATCTCCCTCAGAAGAGCTGTTAGATTCCAGATCACAGTGTTGCTTTAAGGTGGCAAAGTATCTACTTTGACTCTCAAGAGTATCCATCGTGTTCATACAGGGAGGTGGGGTTGCTCATGTTTGTCTGGGCTGGCCAGTGGCTTACAAGCTGGTGGTGGCAGTCACAGAGGGCCTTTGCCCAAGATACCAGCCTTTTTCCCCTCTGGCTTCATTGATTCCCTTGGGCAGAAAAGAACCCAGAGGACCCGTTCCTGGAAAGTAGGGACCAGGATGCGGCTCTGCAAAGCATCAGCTTATTTGGGAGTTTTAAAAAAACATACTAGGGCGCCTGGGTGGCTCAGTTGGTTAAGCGCCTGCCTTCGGCTCAGGTCGTGATCCTGGAGTCCCGGGATCGAGTCCCGCATCGGGCTCCCTGCTCGGCAGGGAGTCTGCTTCTCCCTCTGACCCTCCCCCGTCTCATGCTCTCTCTATCTCATTCTCTCAAATAAATAAATAAAATCTTTAAAAAAAAAAACATACTAAAATAAGGATCCAAATACTATTTGGCTTTCAGGTGTTTGGAACCCATGCTTACATAGCAAAAGTGAACATAACCTGGTGGTTTCACATGAAGGGAAGACACTAGTTGAAATCGACTTGTAGGAAAACAATTTTTTTTTTTAATTTCCAAAGCGATTTATTATTTAGAAATGGAAAATAGAAGTAAACAAACACAAATATTATCCACAAGTCTACTATCCGAATATTACCATTATTATAATTTGGTATACTATGTATTTCTAGTCCTTTTTCTATGCAAATAGTACATTTTATTTTTAGTAAAATTGTGGATCTTTTTTCTCAATTTTTTGACTTAATATATAATGAAAAATTGGAGTCCTTCCAGAAAGATGGACTAGACAGACTTCCCATATTCTTGCTGCTAGTACAACTAAAAATCCTGAACATTCTATGTAAAACAAACATAAGACCCAAAGGCAGAGAGAAGGCAGGTTGGTTAGGGACCTAAGGACTCAAGGAACTCCATGGTGGTGGGTTCCTCGGGTTTTCCTTTTGCCTCATCTATCCCAGGTAATACCAGAGAAGTTGGCAATTCAGGAAACACCAACAGGTACAGAAAAAAGAAAAAAACAACAAACGGAAACAAGAGCAAAGCCTACTCTCCAGCCCAAGAACCGTGAAAAGGGCAGGCTAGTAAGACAAATCTTTCAGGCAATAACTGCGCTGTTCCAATCAAATGCCATGGGAAGGGCTGCAGCGCCATCCTCCCCCCGCCCCCCCAACCAGTAAAGACTGAGTGGAGAGCCTAGCTTTCACCCCTGCCGGGCTGAAACCGGCACCCCGCCCCGCTGCCAGGATGGTGTCCGAGAAGGCCCAGCGGGGAACCTGCCATCCAGCCCCACTTGCAACAACGAGACACCGCTCTCCTGCCCTTCTGGGATGGAGGCAGAAGAGAGCCAGGAGAATCGGGGTTTTCAGCACCGCACAGCAGTAATGAGGGTGCTCTGTCACAGTGGAGAACTGCACAGGGAAATATGTATGATGATATATAAACTGCCACACTGTTCATAGGGTCCTCTTCTTGAAAATGCAGCATGAGTGGGAAAGGATAAAAATTTAGGACTGCCTCCTTCCACCCTGGAATGCATTCTTTTTCAGTCTTTGCTGATGTCAGTTACAAAACACCAGTAATTCTAAAATAAGGAAGAAAATGTCCGTCTCTGTCCCTCTCCTGTCTCTTAGTACTTGACCTCCTCCTTATTCATGGAATTAGTGGCAAATGTCATGGTAGCTGATCAGCCGTCATGGAGTCACACCTGCTTCCTTTGGAGGGACCCAGATCTCTGAGCTGAGGTGGTCTCCGCTGCCCACCGCCCAGCCCAGAGTGGCAATGCCGTCGCCGCCCCCCAAGCCTCTGGCTGACCTTGGCCGTCTATTCGGAAGCCGATTCCAGAGAAGGGGGATTCTGCCCAGCTTAGCAGCTACCATTGTCTTCTTCGGGGAAGGGAAGAGCTGATTGTGTCTCACGAGAGCACCAGAAACGTTTACCCTGGAGGGTGCCACACCAGACCCCGTGCCAGGCTGAGGATAAGTGGCGGGCCTGAGCCAGCCCCGCTCAGGACACACTCTGGGTTGTGCGCAGCCCCAGCTCCTTAAACAGCCAGAGTGTGGACTGCTCTGAGCCCAGTGCCCGGCCTTGGAATGAATGAAGTGGTCTGGTCTGATGTCAGAGATGCCTGATGCCGCAAGTGTCCCTTCCTGCAGCCTTGAAAAATCATTGCTTTCGTTTGTTTGAGGCAAACCAGGTTCACCCACACAAAATAATAATTAAAAAAACATAAATCACTCCGGGCCAAAAGAAGTGTGTATTAATTTGCCAGAAGTACGTAAGTAGGCTTAATATATAGAAATTTTCTATAGAATATGAAATTATACTGAATTCTAAGGAATTCTAAGGTTTGTGTTTTACCTGAATTTTCTTTTTTTCTGTTTGGTTTTTTTTTTTTTTTTTGAAAAAGCAATATTCACGTACCACAGAAAACTCAAGTGTACAAAATTTGTACTAGGAAGAGTTTGCAATTATAAAGCTAGGTATTTTTCTTTGCCTCGCAAATCATCTTAGGCAAGGGGGTGAGAAGGCAGAGCGGGAAGAAGGGGCGTTCCCTTCCCAGCAAGAAAGGGAAAGAAGAGAAAGCACCGCCAAGCCAGCCAAGAGGGGGGAAAAGGGAGAGGGAGTGTGAGCAGGTGAGATGCCAGGATCCTTGTGTCCCATTTCCTCCCCTTGAGGCGGAGTGGGGAGGGCTACTGAACAAGCCCCCAGAGAAGTAGGGAGATTGTACAACACTGGAGACCCATTGCTGCACGGAAATGGGGTTGGGGGCAGGTTGCCCATCTCCAGTCCGGGGGCCTTGGCTGGTGAGGGGACAGTGCGACCCTGGGAGCCGCAGGAGCCTGGCCTCTAGAAGGTGGCCAGTGCTGGAGGGGACCTCGTCAACAGGCTGTCACACGGAAGCCATTCCCTCCCCAGAGGCCGAGCAGAGCGCACGCGCAAGCGTACCTAGGACCAATTCCTAGCAATGGGATTCTAAGTCAAAAGCCACGTGAATACCGGGGCTGTGTCTAAAAAGTCCTTGCCTATTAGGTAACAATGTCATTATAGGTAAAATGATATTCTGCCGTGGATGTGCTTTAAAATAATAGTCCGGCCAACAAGAAAAAGTGGATTTGGGATCGTGGTGACATGAGGCAAGAATGGCAGAATGTTCCTCATGGTTGAAGTTGATGGATGGGTGCTGTATGGGTTTGCTAGTGCCATCCCAGCAAAGCCCCACGGACCGGGGGCCTTAAACAACAGATTTATTTTTTCTGTTCTGGTGGCTGAAAGTCCAAGATCAAGGTTTGGTTTGGTTTGGTTTGGTTAATTGATTGCCAATTGATTTCTCAGAGGAAAATGTCCATTTCCAGCAACGTGGCAAATTAGATGTACTGAAACAGTTTCTCACCACAAAGCAAATATTTATTTAAAATAATAGGCAAACTCTTGAGAAAACAAGAAAAATCCACGAAACACAAAACCAAAATTGAGGCCACAGCTACCCTGAAGAGTTTGCTCTTCCAGAAAACTAGAGACTGGATTTCAAAGGCCATTTAGGGGGACAGAAGGTCGTGTCCGTGGCCCATGCAAGGTGAGGGAATGGAACGGAGACCCTCCAAATGGCCAGGAGCGCTGAAAGACTGCAGTTTGAGTGGAAGGGTGATCTAGAAAAAATGTTTGCTACCAGCAAATGACTATCAGTGTTTCTCAGACCTCTGCTCGGATCATAGGTCCGTCCTCACACAGGTTCCAGGTTTGAATTTCCACTAGCACAGGATCAGAAAAAAACCCAGACCCAGAAATGATTCTCAAATTCTTCCTGTTGGTTGTACCTGGAGCCCCTGAAGAAGCAAATGCAAATTCAGTTTGGAAGGAGCCACTCATCCAGCCCCTGAGAAGTCCTTTAAATGAAGGTAAGCCAAATATTAGCCCACAATAAAAAGTCACCTAACATACAAACAAGCCACTGTAAGTCAACAGAGATGTCAACGAGCAGATGTGGACTCCAGACAATAGATTTACTCTTTTTTTTTTTTTTTTAAAGATTTTATTTATTTATTTGAGACAGAGAGAATGAGAGAGAGAGAGCACATGAGAGGGGGAGGGTCAGAGGGAGAAGCAGGCTCCCCGCCGAGCAGGGAGCCCGACGCGGGACTCGATCCCGGGACTCCAGGATCATGACCTGAGCCGAAGGCAGTCGCCCAACCGACTGAGCCACCCAGGCGCCCGTCTCCAGACAATAGATTTACTCTTTCAGTTGGACGTGGAGTAGGTCAGACTGACGAATCAGAGACTGGCCTGGGGCTGGAAGGTCAGAAGCTGACCGCCTTGCTTGTCGGAGGATGTGTGGGCAACGGTGGGTGGGCTTCTGCATGCAAGACTGAGCTGTTGACTGTTTGATGGCTGTGACCCCTTAGG
This sequence comes from Leptonychotes weddellii, assembly GCF_054177405.1. NCBI lineage: Eukaryota > Metazoa > Chordata > Mammalia > Carnivora > Phocidae > Leptonychotes > Leptonychotes weddellii. Next base: position 28,030,401 of record NC_138378.1, on the reverse strand, counting down.
TCCCCACCTCTCCTCCGTGAACTCCTTCCCAAGCCCCTTGGATGGAATCGGCCACTTCCTTCCTCCCTTGTATGTCTGTCCCACAGTCCCCACACGTACCTCTGCCTCAGCACCCGGGATACTCGCCCCGGTTACTTTTCATTATACCATCGACCCTTTGAGTGCCCAGGAAACATCTACTCCAACTGTGGCGTGAGCACCAAGCAGTGCTCTGTAAATGATGACGCACGCACCCAAGAAACATTACCAAATGGGTGGCTATTTAGTCGAGGAGAGAGGAGATCGTTGCTTCGTGTTTGTAAGCTTTTATTCTTCATAACCACCCAGCAAGACAGGTATGGTTATTACTGCCATTGTCCAGAGAAGATGAGACTGCTGGTTAGTCCAGAGGGAGGTCGTGCAGCCCTTGACCTTGTCACCAGCATGGCAGGAGGGATGTGGGGCAGGTGGGAAGCCTTGGAGTGGCAGGATCTGCCGGACTCCGTGTGGGGGCACCGCAGGGGGGAAGGGTGGTGACTCCGACTCTGAGGTTTCTAGCTCGGGCAGCTGGCTGGATGCCGCGGCCGTGGGCTGCTGGGACGGCATGGAGTGACTTCCCCTTCGGGCCTGGCTGGTCTGAAGTGTCTGGGAACACCCAAGGGGAAAGTCCCATCGGCTGCCAGGTATATTGGTCTGGAACTGAGCAGGATGACCAGGAAAAGATCAGAGTCATTACCATGGAGATCTGCCCGCCACACGGTGTCCCTGCTACACACACACACACACGTGAGCACGCAAGCCAGGAAAGTTCCTTTGTATTTTGTTACAGTCAAAAATTCCAACACATAGCAGTTTAATAGAGTCATAGGCCTATTTCAAAAATGCAAAAACTTCAGGTCAGGGTTTCCAAAGTGTGTATGATGGCATTCTGGAGCCAAAGGTAGGATGTTGGAGAGGTTATACAGGCTCTGCAAGTGAAAGCTTAGGGAGACATTCCTACCCTCCGCCTGCAGAAATTCTGGTCAACAGCATTTCAGAAATTCTGGGGAATCAGTAATCCAGAAATCAGTAATCAAGGAATAAATAATAAAGGAACAAAGGAATCAGGAATACAGAAATAGAGTTAACTTAAAAAACCATTTCTTGTATAGTCTTTTTCTTGGAAACACAGCTATAGGAGGATTTGCATCCAATCAGTCCTGTACCTGAGTGTGGGTCAATTTCCGGTTGCAGGTGCTGGGGGGTGTTCTCATCAGCGAGGAGGGCAGGCAGAGTGTTTTGGAGCACAGGAGCCTTGTCCTGCCTTCCAGAATACAGGTGTACAAGACGGCATGGGGGACAAGAGCCCAGGGAAACAATAAAGGGTGTAGAGGAGGGTGTGAGAACCTGTCAAAGAGAAAAGAAATGAATTGACAGCATTTTGCCTGGTATGGCCTCTTGTCCTCTTCTCTCTTCTTGTCCCGTGACGAGAAACTCAGACTAACAGTATGTGTACCGCGGTTCAGCCCACTCATCTGAACCCCAGGTGAGCTAGCCTGGGACTCTCCACTGGCTTGGACCCGTTGCACAATGGGTAAATAGAATCCAAGTTTCTAAGAACCAACTCAAGCAATCTTCAGCAACACAGTTCCTTGTGTCAAGTGTCTCTATTCAAGATGGAACTGGAGGTCTGTCTCCACTGGCTTTCAGCAAGGCTGTTCTAAGAGGGATGGGCCAAAGTTTGGGGAGGGAGCGTGATGAAGGTATTCCAGCCTTGGTGCTGGGAGGAGGTGGGGGGTGGAGAGAGAGGAGTCCAGGCTCCAGGCATGTTTTAAGGGCTCTGCTGGAAGTACAGGATTTGTTTACTGTGACTCAACCCTCTCCTGTCTTGGGGCATCAGCAAGGACTCACTTACCCATTTCAGGGAGGAGTCAGCTGAGCAGGGTGATCACCATCTTCCCCTCTGAAGGCATTTCATGGTTGTCTCAAAAGTGTTTGGAGTCTGGACCCAACAACTCTATCAATGTACTGACTAGGTTTGGGGGACGATGCCTTTGGCTCAAGAGGAGTCCCCAAAGTGTTTGCACATCTCGCAAGTATTTTTAAGTTTGGGAAACACTAAGAAATAAGGAAGCTGGAGGCTGGTGATGCCAAAACTGCAGAAGCAGTGACCCCGCCCCCGTGTGGTGCTTGTGATGCATCCCGTGGTGGAGTAAGTCGAGTATGGGCAGGGCTGAATGTCCCAGCTCCCCCAGTGTCGAGTCCTCAGTTTCCCTGTGGGGTACTCTTTGAGGTGCGGGGAGTGCTCATGATTTCACATAATCCAGAGACACCCACAGGATCTCTTTCACCAAGTCAATGCGGGCGCTATGCCAGGCACGGGAGCCTCAGCAGTGAGCACCAGTGACCCCCGCATGAGGCTCAACATCTGCAACATCGAATGCACTGGAATCCTGGTCCCATCTGTGTGAATCTGTCTGAGCCCCAGTCTTCTTATCTGAAAAATCCCAAGCTGGTGGAGTAGGGTGGGGGTTAGAAATATGCGTGTAGCACCTCGCCCAGTGCGAGACAGGTGCCTGGTTGTTAGAAATCATTGTGTTACCTGCTGAAGGCTCCTGGGGATTCCTGGGGATGTCCCACCAGAGAGAACCCCAAGGGTGAGCACCAGGCCATGTTGCTACTCAGACTCCATCCCTGCTGGTGCAGACCATACCTGGGGCCAGCATGCCCTGGGAAAAAGGGCTGGGGGCCGGGAGGGGTGTCCCTTCTTCACCATCTAAGAACAATCGCCTTGAATTACTCTCATCCCTGTTTAGCCCAGACCAGTCCCCTTAAGCTAAACCAACCTCTTTGTCCAGCCTCATTGTGCATGTGCCGCTCACAGTGTAGCTGGTGCCAAGAACGATCAAAGCCCTACATACACAAGCTCCTTCCCCATTCCACTCTGTATCTACACCCCATTTCTGGGCATCTCCCCTGCACCTTCAGGACCCAGAGCGGCCTGCAGATGAGGAGGGGCTTATCCAGAACTTTCTAGGCTTTATTACCCCACCCATGGCACTTAGCACATGGATTTGTACTTTTTTGATTTATGTGCTCTTTGTCTTACTCTGCTTGGGCAGCTGTAACAACACACCACAGGCTGGGTGGTGGTTTAAGCAATACAAATTGAGGGCGCCTGGGTGGCTCAGTTGGTTAAGCGACTGCCTTCGGCTCAGGTCATGATCCTGGAGTCCCGGGATCGAGTCCCGCATTGGGCTCCCTGCTGTCAGCGGGGAGTCTGCTTCTCCCTCTGACCCTCCCCCCTCTCGTGTACTTGCTCTCTCTCATTCTCTCTCTCTCAAATAAATAAATAAAATCTTTAAAAAAATAAAAAAAATAAAAAAATAAAAAAGCAATACAAATTGATGTCTGGAGACTGGAAGTCCAAGATCAAGGGGTCAGCACGGTCTGTTCCTGGTGAAGGCTGCCTGGCTGTGTCCTCAGCCTTTTCCTCAGTGGACACACTTGGAAAGAGAGCAATCTTTCTCTTCCTTTTCTGATAAAGGTACTAATCCCATCATAAGGGTCCCACCCTCATGAGCTAATCTAAACCTAACTACCTCGTGACAGTCCCATCTGCAAACACCATCACACTGGGGGTTACGGCTTCCCCAGGTGAATTTTGAAAGGATGCAATTTAGTCCCAACAGATACTTGGACAAGTAAAAATGGCCAAAGTATAGCACTTCAGGTCTGTCCCCTGAAGACGGGGTCATGTCAGGTCCCCCATGTCCCCAGATGCCTAGAGCGGGTCCCAGAGAACCTGGATCAGCCTTGGATCAGGGCTTCTTTCCAGACTCCCAGAAAAATACTTCCAAGCATATACCCTGGGATGGATCCGGTACAGTCTCACGTTCTTTCTCCTAAAAATATCTTCCAATTTGCAACTTTACTACTTTAAGGAAATTTAGAAGATAGATAAGCAAAAATCTAAAAAAATAAAGTCCACAAGAATCCCTGAGAGAGAATACTAATGTGGGAAGGCTAGTGCAGACCCTGCTCTAAACGTAAGCGTGTGCTCGCGTGATATATGTTGCTTAAATTCTGCTTTTCCCCACTGTATTGTCCATCTTGGGAAGAATTCAACATCTTGGGTGGCCTTTTCAGCATCATTTAAAAAGGCGGCTTAGTATGTGGTCTTTGTTGCTTCAGGGAGGCAGCTTCTCACAAGGGCCAGCTGAGGACATGGACTCAGATTGGGGGTGAGGATGTTGCCCTTGGGGAGCGGACCATTGTTGGGGGGGGCAGGCCACCACACTGCGAGAAGTGAAGAGCAAGAAGAGGGGAGCTAGGTGATGTTGCCCCGGTTGCCTTCTGCTCTGAGGGAGGCCCAGAGTCAGCCTGGGACCCCCTAGGCCACTCCAGGCTCTGGAACCGGGAAGGATAGGCTTCCCCTCCCAGGAACAGGGAGGATGGCTCTCGGCATCAGGACAGATCTCCATTGGAGCGGTGATGTCACCCCAGGGCGTGAAGACCAGGAGCAAGCTCTGGGGAGGGCAACAAGGGAAGGAGGTGACAGCCCATTTCTCTGTGTCTCTTTTGTCCAAACCCCTGACACTTGGAAGCCATGTGGGTGGGAGAAGCAGTACTGTTTGGGCTTTCCTAAAACCCAGAAGGGGTGATGAGGAGATGTATCCAGGGACACTGTCCTGACACACAAGGAGGACTGTCGCCAGTAACTGCTTCTACCAAGAAAAGACATTGTTCCTCCATTCATTCAGTTATTCTACAAATCTTTATTGACTTCCTACAGTGTGACAGGCACCACAGAATAAACAGATTTCATCTGTATTTTTTTTAAAGATTTCTTTATTCATTTGACAGAGAGAGAGAGAGCACAAGTAGGGGAAGCAGCAAAGGGAGAGGGAGAAGCAGGCTCCCTGGAGCCCAACATGGGGCTTGATGCCAGGACCCTGGGACCATGACCTGAGCTGAAGACAGACACTTAACCAACTGAACCGCCCATGTGCCCCTGCATTTCATCTGTATTTTAAGAGGCCTTCACTATCAGAACAGTTTAAAGTTGAGCTGCGTTAGGGGTAGTGAGGTCCCCCTTGCTCATCACGAGATGGGATGGTCGTCAAGGACCTTCCTCAATGAGATGAATTTTAAAGCTAATATTAAAATTTAATGAATGTTTTTTGCAAACACTAATTGGCTTGTTCTGACCCCATCATCTAGCCAATTCACCCATGGCGTCACAAGTTTTGGGCTTCCCTCCAAAGCTGGGTGAGGGCTATTGGAAGGCAGTGGGAGGGAGTGAGAAAGGAACTTATCAGTCTGGGACCAGATGCTTTCTAGAGGGCCTGATGGCAACACGCACATCTCCACTGCAGGCCTCACCGATAATCCACGCCTGGGCTGACTCACAACTGGAATGCCCCAGTCCTGGCCTCTGGGCAGTCAGGGGCCACAGCTGCACACCCTTACCTAACTCGGAGCTCTACCCATCCTTCCATGCTGAGCCTGCCATCCCTCCATGGGGAGCTGGTCACGGCAACCTCAGTTACACTGAACGGGGCAGGTGACGGTCTGATCCCATTTGGAAGTACGGATATTTTGATATGCAAATGACAAAGGATATAATCATCATCCTGAGTAATCTCAGGACAAAACTGTTTTACAACCTCTTTGTCATGCTAAATAAACAAAGCATTGGACTTGCAGCTTGTTCAACTGGACTTTTAGCCGGTATGCGGGCACTGGGTAATTTTACTCCACCAGCAGGCCTCAGCCTGCCCTCCGTGGCCTCCCCTCTCTTCCTCATCCTCCCTGATTCCCCCACATCCCTGAGTCTCACCTCCAGCTCTGAGCTTCAGTCTTCTCCTGCTCCTACTTCTGCTCTCTGTCCTTTATCTCTGATCCTCAGGAATAAAGAGTCAGAAGCGGACAGCAGTAGGTGGAAATTTGTTCTTTGCTTGTTGGATGTCAAAATGGCCATTCCAGAACCTGCCTCAACTGAGCTTATCCACCCTGGGTCAAGGGCACTGGTGTTTGGAGAGGAAGGGATAAAGAAATGCCTGAATTGAAACTGGATTCTTCCAAGGGCTGACCTGAACCTACAGAATGTTCTGATTTCTTCCCCCTCCTCTCTGTTTCTGCCTATGTGGTTATGAAGCAGCCATGTTAAAACCAAAAGCAAAACAAAAAGCGAAGCAAAGCATGAGATCTGGGCATACAAAGGGCTTCCAAAGCTTAAAAAGAAATGAGCCATACAAAGTCACAGAGCATAACTCTCAAGGTGTCTTGCCAAGCGTAGAGGTGTCTAAGACCAGTATCTAATGACCATGACTGTTAGCCAGAGGAAAGGCCAGCCCAGCCCAAAGGAATAGGGGGTATCAAGAGAGGCAGTGGAATGTCACACAGGTCCCTCTAGACCAGCAGAAAATGATGTTAACAGGTCTAGAGCAGGGCATGAAGGAGACATGCATGGGCATCTCACTATGCCAAAAGCAAGGAAGGTGTCAAAGGCTAATGGAATGAAGTCAAAGGAACACAGAGCCAATCTAAAGGGACTTTCACTTGTCTAAGACTGAACATTTCTAGCACAAATATGGATAATGTCTACAATGGACTGAAACATCATAATGATATGAGAACAAAATGAAACAACAGGGATTCATGCATTTGTCAGCATTAGAAGTTTCAAGGGCACAACCCAGTTCTCTGACAATTGATAAATAAATGGACAGAATCAAGCATTTAACCTACTTTTACTAGATCGGCTGTATTTCAGGAAAACCTATTAGTTGCTAAGGAAGTCTTCCTTTACAGAAGAATTCCAACTAATAGAAGCAAAAAGAATGATAGAATCAGAAAACTCATCAACCTCAAGCACCATGAAACAATGAATGCAGACAGTGATCATCATGAGATGCTGGAATCACAGTGTGAAAGCTGATGGGGAGCTTTATCATGGAGGAATCAGGCCAGTGCCCCCTGCACCTGCTGAATGGTCTTAGCACCACCAGAGGTAACCAGGAGCTATAATATGGCTCTTGATGGGTAGCCACAGCATTCTCAATTTACCTCCTCTCGATTTTTCTTGCCTCAAAAGCTGAATCTGAATTTGAGCCAGCATTTACACCTGACTTCCAGTGTACAGGAAATACAGGGGACGGAGATCACCATGGGACATGGATGACACCACAGGAAATTAAAAAACCAAACCCAGAACACAGAACACTCTAGAAGACCATTGATTCACGCTCTCTAAGAAATCAGTGGCATTAAAACCAAAAGAGAGAGAAGACTGTTGTAGACCAAAAGAGACGTAAGAGACATACAACCAAATGCAACATGTGGACCTTTTTAATCCTGATTCAAACAACCCAACTATTAAGACACCTCTGAGATAAGTGGGGAAATGAATATGGACAGGTATTATTAGATGGTATTAAAGGAATCATCATTAATTTTGTTGAAGGTTTAATGGCATAGGGTTTTAAAATTTTTTGTAAAGATTTTATTTATTTATTTATTTGAGAGAGAGCATGAGCCAGGGGAGGGGCAAGGGACAGGGAGAGAGAATCTCAAGCAGACTCTGCACTAAAGGCAGAGCCCAATGCAGGGCTTAAGCCCATGACCCTGAGATCATGACCCCACCCAAAATCAAGAGTCAGTCACTCAACCAACTGAGCTACCCAGGTGCCCAGGTTTTATTTTTTTTTTTAATATTCTTATATGAGTTCAAGAAGCATGCTAAAATGTACAAGAGAAAAGATGTATCTTGGATTTGCTTTGAAATAATCCAGTACAAATAGAAAGGGATTTGCTTTGAAATAATCCAGTACAAATAGAAATAATCCAGTACAAATCCAGTACAAATAGATAAAACAACACTGACTAAATGCTGATAACTCTAGCTGAGTGATGAGTATCCATGAGTTCATTATACTATTCTTTTTTTAATTTGTTAGAGAGAGAGAGGGAGAGCATGGGGGGGGGTGGCAAAGGGAGGGGCTGAGCAAGGAGCCAGATGTGGGGCTGATCCCAGGACCCTGGGATCATGACCTGAGTCGAAGGCAGATGTTTAACCAACTGAGCCACCCAGGCATCCGTTATTATACTATTCTGTTTTGTATACACTTGAAATTTTCTGTAACAAAAAGTTAAGAGAAGGCAGAAACCCACCAGTTCCTTTTTTTAATTTAAATTAAATTAACATAGAGTGTATTATTAGTTGCAGAGGTAGAGTTCAGTGATGCATCAGTCTTATATAATACCCAGTGCTCATCACATCACGTGCCCTCCTTAATATCCATCACCCAGTTACCCCTCCTCCCACCCTCTTCCCCTCCAGCAACCCTCAGTTTGTTTCCTATGATTAAGAGTCTCTTATGGTTTGTCTCCCTCTCTGATTTCATCTTCTTTTATTTTTCCCTCCCTTCCCCTATGCTCCTCTGTTTTGAGAAACCGACCAATTCTAAACTTGAGCAAGTCAGTTCACCTTTCTGGCCTCCTTATCAGTGAAATCAGTTCATTAAAATAACCAGCTTCCAGCTCCTGACTCCTGGGGTTCTTTATCCTCCTCCCTTTGGTTTGGGAACCACTTTTAAATGCCTTCCCGGTTATGTCCAAATCAAGAGGCATCTGTAGTGTTGGTTGCATGGGACATGTGGGGGCTCTGAGGGAAGGAAGGGGAATGCAGAACCAACTCAAGGTTAGATGGTGATAAACAAGAGTTGATTGGTGTTTTGTTTTAGGTAGCCGAGGAACTGCAAAAGGGAAGACAGATTTATCTGCTGCAACTTCCTTGTTTCTAGATTTTGTTTTTGTTTTTCAGTGTATGCTGTTGGTTAATTTCTGCGTGGGAACCTCTATGCTGAGGGTCTGGACAGGAGGATTGCTTGTTTACCAGTTGGCCTAACATGGAGGGAATGGCTTTCTTCAGTTAGGGTGATGTGGCTGGTTCAACCCAAAAAATTCTTACCCCATATTCTATTTTTTGTAGCAAAATTCCAAGTGTGTAGGGAAATGTTTGCAAGGAGGCAGGAGCAACTTGTAAGCAGGGCAAGCAGAGGGTAGAAATTTCTTGCTGAGAAGCTATAGATTCTCTATGTTATAAAATGTGGAAATACCAATCTGGCTTCTGGACCTTGTACTTTCTATCAGCTGGTCTGTGTTTGGGGTAATATCGGACTGGGCCAAATGTCAATGGAAGTTACATCTGTAAAAAAAAAAAAGCCACACTACAAAATGAATTGGGAGTTATTTATATCATGGCTATTCAGCAAGCTATAGGGAGATGACTGGATTGATCTAGAATTCTTTGATCTCAGGATTCACATCCCAGAGCTTTAACTACAATCTAGGTGCAAAGACCATCGGATTTATATCTCTAGCTTCATCTCTCCTGTGAACTGCAAACCCCTATAGCCAATTGCCCCTTCCAGATTTCTACTTGGAGGTCCAACAGGGTCCTCAAACCTCACATACCCCCATGTGAAGTCATGATGTCCATTACCACCCCCAACATTCTACTTGCAATCTCCCCTTTTCGATAGAAGGCAACTCCATTCTCTCACTTGCTTAGGCCGAATCTTAGATTCACCCTTGACACCTCTTACACTTCCATGCCCCATATCCAATCCATCAGCAAATCCTGTTGGATGCTTCCTTCAAAATATTTCTGTTTTCACTGCCTCCTTTGACAGAGTGAATGGGAGTCCCTGACTAGAACTGGATCACCCCCTTACCTCCAAAGTCACGGCCTCACCATCCCTATCTACCATGAGAAAATCAGGCCTTACCTCTTTGTGACCTTGGTGTCTGCTTTCTCCTGGCACCACAAGTATCTCAGGACTCCCTGGAAATCCCTCAGTCCTGAAACACCCGTCCTCATGTGACCTATGCATTGGCATTTCTGACCCTTTCTGGCAGCCCCTGCCAACCCCTGAAGCCTTTCCACCATGCCTTCTGGAACGTTTGGTCAGGTGTCCGTTAAGTGCCCTGCGTCTTCCATCTCTTCTGTAGCTGTCCCCTTCATCATCGTTCTCTAAGCCAGCACTGCCCAACAGAAATGTAATGAGAGCCACATATGTAATTCTAAATTTTCTAGTTGTCACATTAAGATAAAAGAAAAAAAGCAGGTAAAACTAATATAACATTGTATGTCGATTATACTTCAATCATAAAAAAGCAGGTAAAATTAATTTTAATAATACATTTTATCAGATACAATAGATCTAATGTGCAAAAACATATTTTATGTAGCCCAATATATTCCACCAAGCAAAAAGTATAAAAATATTAATGAGATATTTTACATCTTTTTTTCATACTGTCTGAAACCGGTGTGCATTTGACACTTAGGGTATATTTTGATTTGGTTTTTTGATGGTTAAAGTGACATTTAGTCCTACCAAAACATTAAAGTTGTGTTTAACAGAAAAAATAACTTAAGTGCTTCAATTTTTAGCTTAATTGGAATGAAATTCAATTAAATATTCAGTTCCTCATTTCAAAGTGCTCTCTAGCCATGTGGGGCTGGCGGCTGCCATATTGGGCTGTGCAGATCTGAGGGAAAACTCACTTTCCCTGCTGCTCTCTCAAGGTTTGGGTCTTTTCTAGAATTTTTGTGTATCTGTGGGCCCAAAGGTGAATGGGTGTCTTCCTCGACGCTCATTGCCGTTTTCCTGGGACATTCTCCCTTCTTCCTACCACAAAGCCTGGGTAGATGCCTCTCTTCCTTGAAGACACCACTTCCTGGCTCCCTGTCACTTTCTTTAACACTCTCCACTCATGATCCTTGGAAATATCAATATCTCTAAATACTATTTCCAACATAAGGGCTTTCAGTTCCCCACCAATGATCTTACCTGCTCAGCCATTCATTCCCACGGTCAGCCTCCAGACCTGGTCTGCCCACTGTCGACACCGTCTCAGAACAGAAATGTCATGCATCCCTCTCCTATCACTGCTCACCCCCACGCGTGCCCTCCCCTCAATAAGACCACCTGTGCATTGATTCGTCTTCAACTACAGCCCCCCTCCTGTCTCGCCCAGCTTTAATTAGATGGCCAGTTGTTGGAGTCCCTTCCTCACCTGAGTCCGCAAGGCCCTGCCCTGGCTTGCTTCATCACACCCTTCTGACTCCATGCCCTTCACCTCCACGTCTGCATCTGCACCCACACAACACAATGTGCTGGAAGAGGGCACGTCTACCTGGCTTCCACCACAGTCACCCCTGGCCAGGGCTGGCCCCAAATCCGACAGCTCTCTCTGCACTTCATCCCTGATTCTCCTAGATGGTATTTTACTCTGCTTCGAAACACTTCCACTTAGCTAAATTCATTTTTCCCCCACGTAGACCACCGAGGAAAGTTACCTGCTACCACGTTTTCCTGATTTGAAGAAAGAGATAATGCCCAACCTACAGGGTTAACATGAAGGCTTTACGTAACTTATGTAAGTCACATATGCCAAAGGCATGCATATTAAAAATCAGAGACATTAGTTCTAGGGGAAACCCCTAGGCCAAATATGTTCTGATAGGATTTGTCCCTTTCCTTCTTTTCTTTTTTAAATTGAGATATAATCTATCTAACACTGTGTGAGTTTTAGGTATACAATGTGTTGAATGGATACACTTATATATCCCCAAATGATTACCAGCATAGTGTTAACTACCACTTCCATCATGTCCCATAATTCTATTTCTTTCTTGTGGTGAGAACATAGAAGATCTAGTTTCTTAGCAACATTCAAGTATATAACACAGTACTGTTAACTATAATCCCAATGCTGGGCATTAGATGGATTTGGCATTCTCAGTAGTAATAGTAAAAATACAGGGACTTCTGATTCCCTATTGACTTATCCTGAACTGAATCTTGTTCCCTTCCCCCAACTGTGCCTGGTGCCCGAGTGTCTGAGTCAGGCCGGTGAATATGAACTGCTAGGCTGGAGCGGCTGCAGGGAGGCACGGTTCCCCACGGATGTTCTCTGTGCAGGTGAGTTATGTGTGCATCCAACGGACCTCACCTGTCTCCCTCCTACCTGCCTGCCTGTCTTTTCATCCGTTCACCATCCTATGACTTAAGTACTACCTGTTGTCGACGATCTTGATCCCCTGGACCCACGGTCATAAATAGGAATTGAGAAAGATCAATTTCTCAATTTTCCAGAGTTTAAAGGAAAGGTCTAACCATTCATGTCCAGCCACCTCACCTGCTCCGCCCAGCACCAAAGTAGCCATGCATCTGGATGTGGGCCTCTCAAAATCAGCTGTCCATGCTTACCTGAGATCTGCCACTCCCGTGAGTCTTTTGCCAGCTGATGGCACTTCGGGTGTTGTAATTTTAGTCCTACAAGTACTGAAGTAGAAAAAAGAAAAACCTTTCAGGCACCCATGTAATGTTATGAAGCTTTTTTTCCTTTTTAAATAGGCTTCACGGCCAGTGTGGAGCCCAACGTGGGACTTGAACTCATGACCCTAAGACCAAGACCTGAGCTGAGATCATGAGTCAGACACTTAACCAGGCACCCCGTGAAATTTTTTTTGACAGTAAGTTGCTAGTTACTCTTCTCGTTATTCCAAACTAAGGGTTATCCTCAGGCGGTGTTAGAATGAACCTATCAATGATCATATCAATACAAAATATTCTTGATGAAAGGAGAAAACCCGTTCAGTTAGAGTTTTGGTATAGGCTTCAGGGATCATCAATCAGTAAAAGCTCAGACATGAGCGCCACCTAGAGGAGGCCTCGTGTACTGGGGAGCGTCGGGAGTCAGGCTGGCTGGGTTCCGAGCGCACCTCAGGCTTTACTAGCTCTGCATCCTAACCAAAGTTCCTAATGGCTCCAGTTCTTTCTTTTCCCACTTGTAAAACTGGGCTATTAATACTCGCCACTCCAAACGGCTGCGGTAAAGTTTAAAGCATAATGCATGTAAAGCATTGCCAATATGCCCAGCATGTGGCTAAGTTCTCAACAAATGAGATGCAGGGAGAGTGTCCGGCACAGCCAGTCTCAAGCCATGAACCCAAGCAAGAAAACTGTGCTTAATAAATCCTTTTATAAAATATTGTTAATTTCTGGCTTCAGGTGCAAGATACATATATACTTTACCAAAAGGTGAAGAAGTCTAACTGCATGAGCTATGGTCATCCTTTGAATCTATATATCTACCTAAAGAAATTCTTCATGCATTTGCAACACATTGTCATAAAAATATGTTTCATTGTAAACCTTTAAGTGTAGGGTTTTCCAGAGGGTGGGGGTGTTGGGGGACCGTTTAATTGCAAGGTAGGATATGGGTGAAAGAGCTTTAAATGCCGTGTGCATGTGCTGCCATCTTGTGGTACTTAGGGGAACATGTCTCTGACGCATCCTGGAGCTGTTGCTGACTTGGTGAGTTCTAGCCACTCTGAGAAGGATTACGTAACTGCCGATTACATACACACCTACGTACGTGTATTACGTCGACACCCATAACTCCGCGCACACAAAAAATGGGTTTCACGAAGTGGGTCACTTTGCCCATGAAGTCACTCAAGGTTGTTCTAAATGTAGGAGAACAGATGGTAAGACATTTTATTCGTTTTCCTTTATTTTTGAAATTTCCCGAGATTTCCTTTTTGATGCCTAGATTATTTAGAATGTGTGGTTTAGTTCGCAAGTGTTTTGGAGACCTTCTCATTATCTTCCTGTTATGAATTTCTAGTTTGATTGCTGCGCAACTAGCCTTTTATTCCCTTCTGTGCCCTCCCGGCCAATCCTAGCTCCCCTCCTGGTAGGAAGGTAGGGGCCACCAAGGGACATTCATGACCTCCCTACCCCCCTTGGAGTTACTTGATTCTGGGAGTTGCCTCTGCTTGCCCCAGCCCAACTCCCAGTCTCAGAGGGGCCCCTCAGCGACTCCTCTTCCCCACTTCTAGCTCCTGGTTCTCTCTCTCCCCACCTCACCCCCATCTGTCCACAGTGAAGTCAATTATACATCCCAGGTTTGCATGAGAAAAAAAATATCTTGAGGTTCCAGGAGAACAGCTACAGGTTGCTAGTCCAGGTGTGTAGATGCCATGAGCAGGAACACAGAGGAGGAGAGCCTCCAGGTGAGTAGTCAGGCTGTGGGGACTCAGACACGGACAGGTGAGGTGCTACAGCCTGGGACTCTGGACCTGGGGATCCGTGTGGCGGCAACAGGAAGCACAAGAAACCGAGTCTCAGCAGCTTAAGTTGGGGAATTTGGGTAGGGGCTTGGCTGAGGAGGCCGAGGTATTTCCAGGTCCTTGGCGGCCAGCGGTGGGACCAGCCTGAGGAGGTAGGAGGGGCTCTATTTATGGAAGACCTTGATGTTGGTAGGGTTGTCCGGGAAGGGACCCGGCGCTTTGCCAGCAGAGGCCTGAGACTCCCACAGGGGACAGGATCTCTGGGTCAGCACTGGTGGATGGCCAAGAAAGGGGCTCTTTTCTATTATTTTCTGGGTTTTTTTTTTTTAATCAAACTTATTTATTCACAGAGGTCGAACAAATAACTTCAAAGAGGTTTTATTTCAGGAAATCTCCTCGCTGACCTGTCCCCATTGCCTTGCCCCCTCAGAAAGCCATTTTCTCCTCTTTGAGCTGAGCTGCAAAGATCTTCTGTCCCATGCCCTCCCTCTCCCCATGCCCCCTGCTCAGCCAGCTCTAGTTCGAGGCGCCTTGCTGTCTCCCCTTCTGTTCCGGGAGCTGTTAGATCTCACCAGGGCTGCATGGTAATTGGTGGCAACAATCTGGGTCATAGTTGTCTTTGCTCTAACATTCTGGTGCATGTTCTCAGTAGACCTTGCTTTGCCTTTTCTTTTCTTCCCAATTCTTTCATAGTTTGTTGTTGTTGTTGTCCTTCTCTCCAGTTTTTATCTTACATACTCTTGAATGAGGTAAGCTTTTCCCAAATCAGTTTTTAGCAGGAAGTCTGTCCAGAGGAAGATTGAGCACTGTGGCCCAGACTCTCTTAAACTTTACTGAAACTAAGGTTTCCGTGTGTAGGTCTTTTACGCCATCTTGAAAAATGAAATGCAGTAGCCAAACTGGAAGGAACATATAAATTACATCCGTGAGGCAGAAAGAGAACTAATCACAGAATCTCCCTCGCTGTGACCATCCCTTGGCTCCAGAAACCGGCCCCAGGGCGCTCACCACCAGCCACGTCCTTGGAAACCAATATCCAGAACCGTGGTTCTCAATTGATTGCCTTTCTTTGTAGTTTGATGATAATTCTTTGTATATTTGCAAAGAATGCACTGGAGAGTTTTGCGTGTCTCTTTACACCGTGTTGTTCTTCCCGACTCGGCTGCTCTACCATGTGTATGACTTTCTTGCAAACTAAAGCACAGAGAGCTAGTTTGCACATTTTTCCTCTGTGGAGTGTTCCACTGCAGGGGCTCTACCACGATTTATTTCTCCATTCTTCTGTTCATGTACATTTGGATTGCTTTAGCTTTGCTCCTTTGAACAAGAGTTGCCTGTCCTCTGGGACAGGGGTGCAAAGTTTTATCGAGTGGTGGAATTGCAGGGTCAAAGTTACATGCTCAACGTCATCGGATGAGGCCGAACTCTCTTCCAAAGTGGTTGTACCGGGGTGCCTGGGTGGCTCAGTCGGTTAAGCATCTGCCTTCGGCTCAGGTCATGATCTCAGGGTCCTGGGATCGAGGCCCACATCAGGCTCCCTGCTCCGCAGGGAGCCTGCTTCTCCATCTCCCACTTCCTCCTGCTTGGGTTCCCCCTCTCGCTGTGTCTCTGTCAGATAAAAAAAAAAATTAAAAACAAACAAAAAACAAAGTGGTTTTATCAAGCCCAGTGTAAATGAGTTCCTCCCTTTCTATTTCCCTGCAAATACATTCATTTTGCGTTCATATTAACCCTTCCCTTTCCACTCAGCTGACAGTGGCAGGTAGATGTAAAACACTAAAACACACACAATTTTAAAATTACATAAACACTTAGGAAGAGGCCCAGCGTCCAAAAGGAATCTGCAGGATTTCCTGGGAAGTGTTGGATTTCTCTCTCTGTCTGGTTATGTTCTCTGTTTAGGAAGTTATTTCTGGCCATTATCCTTCTCTACCCACTTTCCAGTCCCTCTTCCATTCATAGGCAAATTTCTTGAGATTGACAGCCACAAATTCTGAATAGTTTCAGCCTAATCCCATCTGATCTCAGGACCCACCACTCCGTCCCAATCCTTCTCCCCACGGTTACTGTGTCTCCCATCCTCCTTTGACCCTTCACCCCTGGACAGGGTGCCCTGGGTCGACCTCTCTGTTCTTCTTGACCCCTTTCTTCCTGAGCCTCAATGGCACCACCTTTCCATAGCTCCATCTTAACATAGTAACTTTCCTGCATTGGCTTCCCCCACCCCCAATGTCCTGTGCAGGGTCCTAGAAGCAGAGCCTGGGTGCAGGACTTATAAGCACAGGACTTCTTGGGGTCTGCTCCCAGGAGAAACTAAGGGAGGGACCAGGGCTTTTGCCCACTTGTGGGTGCGGTGAAATTGAACCTCCGCCTGATCCTGGCGTGCGGTGGAGTGTGAATTGCACTGTGCCGTCTGTCCCGTCTCTCGACCAGGGACCCGCACTTTTGTCCCCCGCACCCTGGGCAGGCCTTTGCTGCCGCCCCGCAGCAGGGAGAATTCAAGGGTGATCCTGCGGAGGAAGTGGGTGGGGTGAGAGCCACTAGGCGACGCCTCCGTAGCCCCTGGGACCCGGGGCTTCTGTGTCCAAGCACACCAGGACAGGTGGTCACCGTGGTGGCAACAGGTGTTTTGATGAGGGAAGTCCCACATGGCAATGAGGTACTTGCTAGAAGGGTGAAGGGTTGGAGCAGAGGATTTCAACCTGGGCTGCTCATTGCATTAGTCTGGGGGCGGAGCGCTTTACAACTCCTGACGTCCACTCAGCACCGCCAAACAATTGTCTCAGGGGCTGGGGAGGTAAGGTCCCAGTGGCAAGAACTTGGGGAAGGCTCCCAGGTGGGCTTCCTGGGCAGCCAGGATGACAGCATGGTTGCAGCAGGACCCTAACCTTAAGTTCCAGCCCAGAGACCCTGAGAGATGCCCCTCCCATCAGTACCAGCAGCCAGCAGGGGGGCGCAGGATTCTCACGTGGGGCCCCCACCCTGCGGCCTTGGGAGGATCTCTGGGGGGCGTGTGGTTTCAGAGGACCTACTCCTTGGCAGAGTGGACTTCATCAAAATTTAAAATTTAAAATTTTAGGGGC
>NC_138378.1:28006669-28012708 GCF_054177405.1 Leptonychotes weddellii | reverse complement strand
AAAAAATTTTTTTATTATGTTAATCCCCATACATTACATCATTAGTTTTAGATGTAGTGTTCCATGATTCATTGTTTGTGCATAACACCCAGTGCTCCATGCCGAACGTGCCCTCCTCAATACCCATCACCAGGCTAACCCATCCTCCCACCCGCCTCCCCTCTAGAACCCTCAGTTTGTTTTTCAGAGTCCATCGTCTCTCATGGTTCGTCTACCCTTCTGATTTCCCCCCCTTCATTCTTCCCCTCCTGCTATCTTCTTCTTCTTTTTTTTTTCTTAACATATATTGCATTATTTGTTTCAGAGGTACAGATCTGAGATTCAACAGTTGATAAGAGACTTTTTTTTTCTGATAAAAGACTTTCATCTAGAATACATAAAGGACTCTTACAACTCAACAAAAAGACAAAAAAACAGCTAAAATATGAGCAAAAGATTTGAATAGGCGTTTCTCCAAAGATGATCTACAAAGGCCAGTAGCATATGAAAAGCTGTTCAACACCATTAGTCATTAGGGAAATGCAAATCAAAAGCACAATGAGACACCACTTCACTGGGACGAATGAGATACCATCCCACTAGGGGTCTGTCAAAAAGACAGGTGATAGCAAGGGTCAGGTTGGGCAATAAATGGAATCCTCATACACACATTGCTGGTGAGCATCTAAAATGGCGCATGCACTTGAAAAAAAAAAAAGTTTGGTGGCTCCTCAAAGGTTGAATACTTTGACCCAGAAATTCCACTCCTAGGTATATACTCAAGAGAAAGGAAAACCTATATCCATGCAAACACTTAGCACAAATGTTCATAGCAATTTTATTCATAAATAGGCAAAAAGTAGAAATAATTCAGATCCTCAGTCATTGATGAATGGGTGAATACCATGTGGTTTCTATATACAATAGAATATTTTTCAGCAATAAAGGAATGAAGTTGTTGAGAGAGAGAGAGAGCGTGAGAGTGCAGGCGAGCAGGGAGAAGGGGCAGAGGGAGAGGGAGAGAGAGAATCTCAAGCAGGTGGGTTATTCTTGAACTTGGGGGAGGGGGTATATCTTGATCCAGTCACCTTGGAAAATAGTTTTATCTTACTGAAATTAAATGTGATCTCTCCTGTGAACCAGCAATTCTACTCCTAGATCTCTAGATGTGTCATTCTCAAATTGCTAATCTCATATAAATGGCAAGCATATGCCAAGATTTTATTCAACTCATTAATAAAGAAAGCAGCATAAAGCAAAACTAAGTAAGGACATGAGTGTTTTTATATAATCTATGGGAAAAAATGCCGACATAAAATTGCTAAGTTAGATATAAACTGACTGTTGCCCCACACCGTGAAACTACTCTAACTTTTGATGTTACCTCCTTTCCTGACTAATTTTAGAATCAACACACCTAACCAGTCTTCTACAAGTCAACCTTTAACATTAGGGAGTTAGAAAACATTAGCCCCAATCAACTGCAAGAGCAATCAACAAAGTTTCAGTCCATGGGAATCAGGTGACATTGAAATGGACTTAATAAAATGTCACATAATCATCTTTCTACCTTACCTCAAAATTTTGGATAACTATGCTAACTAGTTACATAATCTATGGCAATTTTTACACATCGGCCATGGGACACATTTGCAAGATTGTTCACAATAGTATTATCTTAGGAAAATCTGGAAACCGCTCAAATGTTCATTATGAGAACAATGGGAAAATAGTCTTTACAATGAAATATGATACATCAATAAAAACACACTACAGCTACATGTTCTAACACAGAACAACTCCACAATATAATTTTGACCCTTGACTTTGGGCTAGACAATAGGTCTTGCTTTGGTCAATGTGATTAGTGGACGTGACATAAACTGAAATCTAAAATGAGCTTGCATGCTTGGTCTTGTTCCCTTGTGCTTCTGTCTTTTGCAGCCCAGAGAGCATGCCTCAGGGAACCAGAGGTTCATACAGTTCAGAGACATGTGGACCAGATCTGGATGCAGCCTAGATCCTGCGCCCAAGCCCAACTGAGTGCCACTGACCCCCAGGCACACAGCTGTGAAATAAATGTCTATTGGGACATCCCACTGGGCTTTGAGGTGATTTGTTATGTAGTATTGTTGAGCGATAGTGACCTAAGACAGACATCCAGACTATAATCACTTATATATAATGTTCTAGGGCATGCAAACAGTTAATGAATTCTGTGAATATACCAAAAACATAGTAAAATTATAAAGAAAAGCAAGTGACTAATAAAATTCAGGATAGTGGTTACGTTGGGTGTGAGAGAGGGAGACACAATGTTTGGGGGCACACAGAGGCCATCAGATAATGGTGGTTTATTTCTGAAGCTGAGAGTTGGACACATAGTTTATTAGTATTCACTATAGCTTACTATACATATTATAAAACCTCGCATAGATACTATGCATTTTGTTCTCCTTCGGATGGGTGAAAACAACTGCACACAAAACCTCGAGACACAATAAAGCGTATTGGCACTTGAGACACAGTCCACACGAAACTTTTACAAAAACTGAGTACAAGTAAATTCAACTCATTCACATATGAGTTATCTAAAAAGAATGAGCACAAATTGAATCAAAGATGAGAAAAAGGACAGGAAAAGCATCCCCAAAAAATGTTGCCACAGGCAAATGAAAAATATGACCAAACATTTTCAATCACATTAATAAAGCAGTGTATAAGGTTAATAAAGCACTCATCTCTAAGAGCAAGAGACAAATGTAGGATACAAGAGACTAAGGAAGAAATATCAGGGGTACAGGAGGAGATGGAAGAGAGATATGAAGGAGGTTTTTTAAAAATAGGAAAAGTTCAAATGACAGCATTTCAGCTGAGAGCAGACATTGGGGAGAGGAAGAGGAAGTTCTTTGTGAACCTGGTAGAGAGCTATCTGCCTCTTAAAATGTGAATTCGTCATTTGGATTTTGAAAATGTATACAAAACACCTTTTCCTGCCCCTCCCCCATGTCGGAGTCCCCTTCGCACTGTCCCTGCTGCAATGTTTGGGCCTCCAGGGCCTGGGAGATCCCACGTCAATCCACATGTCTGCCCTGTTCTCGGACAACCTTTGAGCACCCAGGCTTCGATCCAGCCAGTCCCAGCTCTTGTGTGCTGGGACCACATAAACATCACTCACCATGCCTATAATCTTGTTTCCCGGTAGAAACTTGGTCCCCAATCCCCTGGTCCCCTGGGCACTGCTACTTTCCTCCCAAGGTTGGAAGACCCTGAACTCAGAGCCTCCGAGCCTCCACGCCTCCAGACTGCAATGTTGCCACGTCCAGAGTCTGGCCCCTCACCTTCGGGCTCCATTCCCCAATTCTGTTGATAACATTTGGACATTCATCATGGAATAGGATGAGAGGAGACATGGCAGCAGTGGAAGAGGCAACAGGTAAAGTTTATTTATCATCACCATGGATACTGCAGGCCAGGTGCCCTGGGTGGGGCGTTGGTGGTGGTAGGCTCCGACAACCCTTCTTGGGCCCCCTGTCTGTCCTATCTCATTGGGACTCTTGGACATCAGGAATCTCTGGGAGGCTGCCCCGTATTACTAAGCCCTGGAATTGAGGTCTTACCTCACTGTCAACTCCATGTGATCTTGTGAAGACCACTCTTTCTGAGCCCATTTTTTTTAACCTCTAAAGCATCGGGGGGACATTTTCTGACTCCATAGGGAACAGTGGACAGATAGGGTGGAATGGGAGATGGGTGAAGCTGGAAGAAGACAAGGAACGTTGTAAGGATAGTTCCCTCTGCAGCATGGACTCAGGGAGCCAGCAGATCCAGAGAGATGTCTGTGGATGAGTCACAGAGGGAGGGAATGGGTAGATGCAAAGGTCTCACTGAGATCCAATTAGAGGAGGAGCTGCTTGTCGGCCAGGTAGTCACTTGTCTCCCTGGGAACAAGGCATAAAGAAGTCTGGGCACATAGAGACTCTGTAGCTCCTGCACTTCTTCCGACACATTTCTTCCTAACACCCTACAAACTCAACTCTTATTGACAAGTCCACCTGATACCACTGGGGCACTGGGACATAGCCAGGGTGGGATGGCTACCTCAAGAAGATGAGATGTCATGGGGGTGAGGAGGGTGGCAGGTCATTGCTCCAAGTAAAGCTCAAGTCAGGTACAGACCCTCTTTAGGGGAGGTTCATGTCTCACTGGCCATTCCTTGGACCTTGGATGACAACTACTTAGTGGCACTCCCTAACCAACGAGACACTTAGAAGAAAGGAATTGAAACATGAGTAAGTGAAATAATGAAGTCCTTTACTCAGGGAGATATAGGAAGGACATGAGAAAATGGGTCTTCTAAAGGAAGTGCCTAGGACAGTTCTGACTTGTCTGACCCATTGGAGCCAAAACACTAAGGTGTCACCACAACCTTAGAAGAACTCTCACATCTTAAAGCTACAGAAAGAGAGGATAAGATTGGGTTGGTACTGGCTATCCCACCCAGGCTTACAGACTTAGGACAGGTTTTTTTGAAGTTTTGGGGGGGGGGGCGGTCCATAATGACCATTATTTTTCTTTTGGTACACTCCATAAACCGACGATACCAGGCGATCAACGATGGATTTATCAAAAGCTCAAAAAATGTCACCACAAAAAAGAAAAAGTGATTAAAAGATTATCCAATTTTGAAAAAAAAGACAAGTCAGCAAGGAACCTTTTGAAAATACCAGCATAGCTCCTCCAAAGAAGCAGATTCCAGAAAGAACGGGAGGAGGCCAGCATAAGCTCTCCGGGGATGGGAGTCCCTGGAAGAAAGTTACTCTGTAAGACTGTGAACAACCAGCAAATGAGCCCCAAAAGACAACTGAATGGAAGAGAACAGAGAATAAGCGAGAAGAAAGTCATGGCCCAGCAAGAGAAATCGTCGAAGACCAGATCCTGTACGGCCATCTCCAGGATGATCTGGTCAAGAAACCCTTCCGGAGAGAGGTCCTCCAACCCAAATTCACGGCTTGGGCCACACACTGACGCAGTGAGGTCCCTGGTACCCCAATCATGTTCCACCTGCAATGATCTTCTTCCCTTCTCATGGGAGAGACGGGCTTAGCATTGAACTTGCTTTCACTTCCTCTCCAGGTGATTAAAACTCGATTACAACTTGAGGGTACATGAAATAGAGTCACATACTTCTGTTTTCGGTGGTGAGAAACAAAACCCAAGAGAGCCCCAGTCACCTTACCTGGTGAGTCCTACTTGGGAAATGGACCCACTGGCCATGTCAATAGGACTCTGCCTTGGAAAGTCCAAGGAAAGCCAATGAAACATGGCTCGCTGGGTGGCTGTTGAAGGAAGCGCTGACCTTGACCTCCTGCGACCCTCTGGACTGAGGCGTGAGGTGGACACGGATGACCGAGCTCTGAGAGGTCATCGTGCTCCGAGGCTGTCCTGGCAGCGAATCGTAATGAGGAGTGACCCTCGCCCAGAGCCTCAGATGCTGCCCCGTGTCTCTGCCCAGACAGGAGTGGAGTCAGTTCTCTCCTTATCACCATGTTCGGAGGACAGCAAAGGCACAAAGAGGATCTTACATGTGCCCACAGCACATGGCCAGCAGGTGGCCCCACCAGCTTTGAACCCAGGCATCTGGAGGGCTTGATCTGGTAAATCCTGGTCCCTTGAACTCCCCGCCCCCAGCTGTCTGCCCTGCTCACAGGCTCTCCAGGGCCTTCCTCAGGAAGAGGAGGAGAAGGCGGAGGCCCTGGAGCTTAGGAAGTGGACCCAGCTGGACCAGCAGCGGCCGAGTGCAGATTCCAGGTTTCTCTCTTGAGTCCAGGCCCTTTCCTGGCAGACGGGAGGGCTGAGACCAGGATGGCAGCCAAAGGGAGCCCTGCTGGGCACAAGTTTCCAGGGGAAGCCAGAAGGCACAGAATCTCTCCAGGGTCCGCCAAGTCCTGTCCTCCCCCGGTGGGACAGGGGGGAAGCATCTGTGCACTCAGGGCCTCCCCAGCCTGGAAAACTGAAGCTGAGCCCACGGGGAGGGGGGCAGGGCATCTTGGGGGAGGA
>NC_138378.1:27957700-28006569 GCF_054177405.1 Leptonychotes weddellii | reverse complement strand
CGGGGAGGGAGAGCAGATCTCCCAGCCAGCCCTGTGTTTCCTCCTCTCCCCGGACAGAGTGGCCAGTGCCAGGGACTCGGGCAGGGTCACCTGGGTCCAGCCTCTGGGATTTCTACACCTGACAGTCCCTCTGCAAGTCTGACCACTTGATGCCTGCAGCACAGTCAAGCATCAGCTGGGGCAGAATCAGCAAGGAGCACCACCTCAGCTCTGAGGACTCCCTGCTGACTGTTGTGTGTGCAATTCCTTCCCTGTGTTCTTAGAGTCCATTTTTTCAAGCATATGAGTAATATCTAAAATGATATCACCATCAACAGGTCGATGGAAATTTCCAGGACTCTGGTTCCCTAGGGGGCAGGAAAGCCAGTGAGCTTAATCCTGTTTAAACTGCAGGGCCAGAGCCCAGGTGGGCTGGTGGGGGGGTTGTGCGTCCTAGGGCAAAGCCTGGGAGGGTGGAGATCAGGTATTTTATGCAGGAAAAGCGGCCCGAGAGCCAAAGCGGCTGCCCATCTGCCCCGGGGAGGAGCCCCGGGCGGTGCTTCGGGCCCTACCTGTCACTGAAGATCTTCAGAGGAGCGGGCAGAGCAGGAGGGGCCTGAGGAAGGTGCTGGGGACCTGCGGGACCCTGGGAGTGTGTGCAGCCTGGTGACCGGGTCCTTCAGTCCAGTCCCCTCCTTGAGCCTCTCTGCCCCGGCTGCAGGGGGTGGGTATGTCTGGCTCTCGTGGCCATGTTCCCCGTGGCCCTTGTGGAGCTGGGTGTCTGTCCTTGTGCAGAGCGGAGGGCTGCCGGGAGAGGGGGCTGGACCCTTGTCCTTGTCCCCAGGGAGCATGTCAGCATGTCAGCCACTCCAATGGCCTCGGCCTGCTCTTGGGGTGCAGGGAGGACAGCAGGGTTTTGTCTGAATGTGGGCACGTCTCAGCAGGTCTGTTATCCGTGCGCATGTGTACTTATGTGTGTGTGGGGAGGGGGACATGTTTAGCAAACACATCCCCTCGAGCTGAGTGCCCAGGTGATTCTTCTGATCAGCCCAGGAAACTTTGTGCGCCCCCTAAGTTTATGGCCCCGGGCGCTGTGCCTACCATGCCCCGTGGCACACAGGGGGCCCCCGGCCATCCTGGGTCTGCTGTGCCCCCTTATCCCTCCCACTCTGCCCAAAGACATTTCAAAGGGATCTCCCTGCACAGGGGACAGAGCCCCGAATCTCCGTGGCCGGGAGAACTCCCAGGTCACCACTGATCAGCAGGTGCCTGCCCTGCCCACGGGACGCTCTGTGCTGGCTGAACCCCTTCACAGCCCCCCGCCGCCCTGTGCGGGGTGCTTCCTGGGCTCCTGGCCTGCTCTAAGCCCAGGATATTAACTGCAGGCCCATGACTTATGCCCATGCAGAGATGCTATCATCGTGCCCGCTTTGCCGAGGAAGACGTGGAAGCACAGAGAAGCGGAGGGAGGAGAAAATGCTCAGGGCCACAGGGTGCCTACACGAGGGAGCTGGTGTTGCAGCCCAGCAGTCTGGCCCCGAGGGGGCTCTCCACGACCCGTCCCTTCTGTGTGGACCCTTGGCGCCACATCAGGGGTGGGGAGAGCTCATCCAGGTCATGTCTTTACCTCGGATCAGTCTGGCGCCTGGGCCAAGGGCCCAATAGAAGCACCCAGAACAAAGACCTCTGCCTGAGGCCTCCTGTTCACCACCTTCCCAGGCGCACGAGCCTCAGCGCACTCCCAGACCCCATTCTCAGCCCAGAGGTTCCCCACCTGGGCCTCTCTGATCACCGGAGCTCCCAGAGCTGCAGGGGGGGCCTTTCCCCGCCCGCATCCCCCATGTGTGTCCGGCTTTCTGGCACCTGAAAGAACCCACCAAAGTGAGAGTGTTTCCTAGACGCCACCTCCTCCTCCGGTAACTTACAGGCCGCACAGAACAGGCATCTGGCAGACGCCCCGAGAAGAACGAGGAGGAAGCCTGGGGAAGCTGTCTGCGCCCCAGTCCCTCACCGGACACCTGGCCGGACGGCGCCGCGGGCTGTCAGGAGGCGGCAGCGTCATCCCGGGCACCACATGCCAGCCCAGGGGCCCCTGATGGAGAACAGAGAGAGCGGGGTCTGCTCCCCAGGGGCAGCCCCTCCTGGAAGCGGGGGCTCAGCGGCTCAGAGGGGCACGGCCTGCATGTATGACATCCCCGGATGGAGGGGCTGCTGCTGGCATTTACACAGAAGGAGCCACAGAGAGGGGCCTTGTCACCTGCACGGGTGGCTGGTCGTCACGGCAGAATGGGGGTGTCGAGGCCCCGAGGCCCACCCTCCATGGGCGCATGTTGGCAGGCAGCACAGTGGGTGCTTAAGGCTGAACCTGAGCTCAGCACAGGGGTCTCACGTCACCCTCACCTGGACCCACCGGAACTGAATTCGGCAAAAGTAAAATCAGGGTTCAGACCATCACTTCCCACCCCAACCGCGGTGGGTGCTATTCTCATCCCCCACGGGACAGATAGCTGCCTCTCAACCCCCACGGGTCAGATCCCAGGACCCTGCCCTAATCCCGGGGTCCCAGCTCCTGCCCCCACCTCCCCCAGGACCCAGCCCGTGCCCAGTGTGCTCAGAAAGAGGCCTGACCTCAGGTCACAGAGGGGAGTCCAGCCCCTGGAAGCGGGCCTGAGCCAGGAGGGCTCCCCCCCTGCCCAGCCCTGCTGCGCGCTGTCCCCTCTTACCAGGCAGATGGGGACTCCCCATCCTCACGTCCTCCTCTGCCCACCACAAGCAGCAAGGTGTCTGCACTCGTCCAGGCCCAGGCCTGGCCGTATACGCTGTGTCCCTGTGTGGCGTGACCCTGCTGACTGCTGATCACCTCCCCGACCCCGAACATTCCAGTAACTGCCCTCCTGACTGAGCCCAGGCCAACAAACAGTCCTGACTCCCGGAGGAGTCTGACAGAGGCCCTGGCGGTTTAACTGATTCTGTCTCCAGGGATCCAACTGCCCAATGATGCTGATTGGCTGAGTGGCATGGCCCAGCTGACCCTCTGGTCACCAGCTGCCTGTCGGAGCGTGGGGGGCCTGAGAGATGGGGGTGGGACAGGAGAGAGGGGAGGCTGGGCGGGAATGCCTGGGGGCTGGCCGCAAGCTCAGCCGCTTTCTGGAGCCAGGGTCCCATCTGGCTCTCCTCTGTGGGGCCCTGCAGTGATCAGGACCACTTCAAGAAGGTCTTGTTGTGAGGTTTAAGGAGTCCAAGTCCCTGAAAATATGCTCACCTTGTGTCAGGATAGACTATCTTAGACCTAAAAGATGTCAGGGGCCACCTCTCCCAGAGTCGCCCAGGAAGGTCAGAAAGGTATCAGAATAACACTCTTCAAGCCCCATTTCCCTGTTCCCAGAAGCCCAACACGGCATGGGGTTGCTGCAGGGGATGCCAAGGCTTGGGCCAGAGGTGACAATGAATTGTGTCCCTCAAGATTCATGTGTTATAGCCCTAGCTCCCACTGTATAGTTTTCGGAGCTGGGGCCTTTGGGAGGTCATGAGTCTTAGGTGAAGTATGAGGGAGAAGGCCTCTTGATGCGATTGATACCCTTAGAGGCAGAAACAGCAGAGGGCTCCTCGCTCCCTCTCTCTGTGTCCCTCACGTGAGGATAGAGCGAAGAGTCCGCCTTCTGCAATCCAGGAAGAGATCCCTCACCAGAAACAAATCCTCCTGGACCTCGATCTTGGACTTTGCAGCCCCAGAACTGTGAGACGTAAATTTCTATTGTTGAAGCCATTCAGCGTGTGGTATTTTCTTACAGCAGCCTGAGTATGCTACAAATTAGGGAACTGCATTTCCCCCCACGAATGCCCCATCATTCTCTAGTTGAGCTTCCAATTAGTTTTGACCAGATATCGTGGATTTCAGTAATGAATCCAAATAGATTGAAAGTGTTTCAAATAATCTGGGAGCATCTATTAATAAAAGCTCTCCTTTGCTGAGGCCTCTGTGCTAGGTATTTAGCAGCTACTCTCCCGATCTTCATAATCACCCTCTGAAGTGGCATACCCATTTAACAGACAAGGAAATTGAGCCTCCGAGAGGCAACGTGATTTGCCCGAGATGATCCAGCTGGGGACAACTAGAGCCACGATGAGATTCAAGACTCCTAGCTCGAGATAATTCGGCTACCTTCTAGATGCCAATTGTACATGACTGTGACCCGTTCCCCAAGCAAATGAATCCTGAAGGAGAGATAGAGGTATTCCTTACAAACACACTCTGCTTCAGCCTTCTCCCAAGCTCCCCACCCCCACCACTCTGGATGAATGGAGCCCACCTCTGGACTGGCCCTTTTTTGTCCACTGCCCCCCTCCCCCTCAACAGGACTCAGCGGTCAGGCTGCCTTAGGTTTATTTTCCAATTCCCTGCAGCCCCTGCTCAGGAACGGTTTCCCCTTATTGATTCATACAGCACACAGGCCAGCACAGCTTTCAGGGATCCAGGCTGGAGGGCATGACGTACCATGGAAGGCATGGAAGGGAGCAGAGAGGGGAGGGCCGTCAAAAGAGCCCCCCCCCCCCACAACTCTGCAAAGTGAACATTTTGCCTAGTGGTGACTTGGAGAGCAACTGGGGCAGTGAAAGAGCAAGGAGGGAGGGAACGAAAGCAAGGCCCCGGAGAAGGGGAAACCGGGAGGGAGGCCAGGCTCTGTCCCCTCCCACATCAGAAATTCATTTCTCCTTGGGGATGCAGACACTGGCTCCTCCCAAGGGGCCTCTTGGATCTCTGTGGCCAGATCTCTGTGGCTGACACCCCTTCCTGCCTTCTCTGTAGCCCCCAGGCCTTTTGGGGTCGGTAGTGGTCACTCTGGCTCTGCGTCTGGCTCGCTGCTCGGGTGCCTCTCTCACCCAATAAACCTTAAATTCCTTTGGGGTCGGAGCCATGCTTTCTTCTCTGGATTCCTGCAGCTCCAGATTCAGTGCGACTGACACACAAGAGCCTGTTGGCTGGGAGTCAGTTATTCCAGAGATGCAGCAAGGAGTGAATGTGTCCTGTACAGAGCGTGCCCCCCGAGAGCACTCATAACGGAGGCGCCTTGAACAGCGCGCTTTGGCTCCAAGCACTTCGCAGCTCAGATCGGGAATTAGAATGGTGCTATCCAGTCGGCCGCCAGAGGGCGCTCCGAGCAAACCTCCCGAGGCGGCTCTTCAGCCCTTTAACTTAAACTACCCCCGCAAACTCTGGAATCACTACTGTCTCCCAGAGACAGGGGGTACAGGAGTCCCATGCAGGTGGCCAGGGTCTCAAGGCATGGGTGTTTACAGTTTGCTGGCATTTCCCCTGGGAGAGCAGAGGCAAGAAATCACCAAATTGACAATGGCCTGCTTGCGGGATGAAGAACAGGGCTGGAAAAAAGGCAAGGCGGTTAGTGGAAA
Organism: Leptonychotes weddellii; assembly: GCF_054177405.1. Taxonomy (NCBI): domain Eukaryota; kingdom Metazoa; phylum Chordata; class Mammalia; order Carnivora; family Phocidae; genus Leptonychotes; species Leptonychotes weddellii. The sequence continues at coordinate 28,001,181 of NC_138378.1, read as the reverse complement.
GGCGTCACGAGCCCCGAGCTGTCTGGTCCCTGCTTTACCGATTTCTGGAAGTATGACCTTAAGAAAATCATTCTCTTCTCTGGGCCTGTGAAATGGTCGGGCTCAAGTTCTAGCCTGTCCCGGGATGTCAGCTCTCACAATCCTCCTGGGCGTAGGTATGCATTGCAATTTAGTCCACACACGAGTTTGGTCTCTGCTTTCTGCCCCTCTTCGGGACTCGCAGTCATGGGCACCGTGCAAGCCTGCAGTCCTTGCTGCAGTAGGAACCACTAATGTCCTGGACATTCCCCATATTCTTCCTGAGCGGACCCACATACAACCAGAGGAGTGAACCATTCAGAAAAGCAAAAGCAGGTCAGGACATCCTTCAGAAGTGAGCTTCAAAGGGGCATATGCAGAAGGAAACTATTCACGCAAATTCTTCCAAAGCACAGAGATGACGATGGCCTGTGATGCAGGACTCATTCTTGTGTAGAACCGTAAAGCAACATGCAAAAGCACGAGGCAGCATTCAGGATGGGGGCAGTCTTGGAAGGGAGATGACGATGAGGAGGGAGAGAAGGAATTGTTTCTGTAGCATTTTATTTCAGACTAGACAGACAGAGGGGCAGACTTCAAGCATCTGTAGCAAATGTCCACTCCGATAAATCTGGTTGGTTCTTATATATATATATATTGGTTGGTTCTTAAATTGTTTTCCATAATTCTATGTTTGATCTATTCTTTTAATTGAAAAGAAAAAATGATTTACAGTAATTTTTAAGATAACAGAGCCCACCAGCCCCTCAGAACACTTCAGAATGAAACTTGGCCTAAGGCAGTTTTCTTTCTCCTGTCACAGAACTGTCCATAGCTGAAGACATATGCTCCTAAAGTGTCTTAGGTTTCAAAGCCCAGGTGGGGCAGAATAATCTTAAGGGGGGCAATACACTCTGGGGGAAGGACCAGCCCCTGCTCTGGATCCAAGCAGCCCTATAGTGACTCAGAACTCTGAGACTTTGTCTTCCTCATCTGTAAAATGGGATGACGTTTGTCCTCTCTACTGAGTTAGGACTTGCATTAAATGAGACATTCGTAAAAATAATGACCTGCTTGAAAATAACGATAGAAGCAGGTAAACAGTGATTATTTACTTGTCAAGCTATGAGTCCCATGGTCTCATTAGTAACATTAGCAATAACAACGGAAAGAAACGAAGGGAGGCTGTATTACAGAGTATGGGGGGAAGGAAATATGAAGAGGAAAAACCTAGTGAAAGCTAAAACCTCCAAGGAAATAACTCCTCTTTCTGGATCCCGACTCAAGGCCTGTCTTTCAAAATAATGAAAATTATATTCTGTGAAAAATGATCCCAGTGGTCATTGCAATTAGAACTTAGAACAATATTTATATATCTCACCACAGTGAGTCAACAGTTATTTCCTATGAAAGCCACAGGGGTTCAATTTCCAGAGTTTAAATAATGGGCACAGAGATACCACCAAAGAAACACTTATTAAATATCAGTATAGAATAAACTGGAAGAAAAAGAGAAAAACATCAAGCTGCTCACTGCCGTGTTTCCAACTGAGACTGTTCTGCAGACCCTGAGGGAGCGACACTGATTGGGCAGTTTCCTGAGGCCCAGGTTAACCCCGTAGGCTACAGATTTTCTGGGGGGGGGGGGCAGGAACAAGTCAGTGTGTCTTCTAGAAACCTGGCACAAAGGAAATCCAAACCGATCAGATGGAAGCTTTGCAGGAGGATTGTTAATGGTATAAAAGGGTGCTGGGAGATACACCTGCAGAGACTTTCTGACAGCTGATGTTGGGGCCAGCAAAAGCAAAATGTGCCGTGGGTGGTCGGTGACTGGCTCCTCCCAACTCTGCTTCCTGGGCCTGTCTTCTGCTCAGTGTCTCCCATTTCTCTCCCCTTATATCAGGCCAAAGGATCCAGGCTTCTCTGCCTCTCTCACGACATTCCTAATATAATCGATTTATCTACTCCATGCTCTTACAGGCCTAAGGGGATATCCCTTTCAGAAGGACCCCCAAAGTCAAAGAGAATGCTTGAGGATGGAAACACAGTGAGGCCAAGGGCTTTGCCATCGGACGGACCTGGATGTGACTCTTAATGTCCGCTTGTGGTAGTCATTCTCCACCACAACCCACAGTGATCTGCCTCCTGGTATTCCCGCCCTTGCCAGTTCCCCCACAGATTGAATCAGGGGGTGCCCTGGGTGACCAAGAGAAGATGGTGGACATGACAGTGTACAAATTTTGAAGCTAGGTCACAAAGGGCAGTATAGCTTCTGCCTTGACCTTTTGGATCTCTCTGTCTGGGGAAGCCAGCTATCACTGCGTGAGGACGCTCAAGTCACTCTGTAGAGGGACCCACAGGGAGAAGAACCGATGCCTCCTGCCAATAACCAGTCGCCACTTGCCAACCGTGTAAGTGGCTTGGAAGTGGGGCTTTCAGCCCCGGCTGACATCTAACTGCAGCATCGAGAGGGATCTTGAATTTGAGCCACCCAGCTGAGCTGCGTCTGAACTCCTAACTCACCAACACCATGAGAGGTAATCAATGGTGGTGGTTGTTATTTTAAACCCTAAATTTGGGGGCAATATGTTACATAGCCATGGGAACAAGAACTTAACCTTTCTAAGTAGTGGGGGAAGTCAAGGCTGATATATTTATATCAGCTTTATCAATTGTTAAAATATTGAACTATTTCTAGGCTGCTCTCTAAAGAGCCTTGACTTGAATTAATGTGATCTTAGGTGGCTAGTTCCCCAAGGTCCTTTGCAAAGGCAGATCAGATCCTCTTCAGAAGAAGGAAACATTATCTTTGGCCTCAAATTATTTCAACAAATAGTTTACAAATACCATGTCCAGCACACAACCAAAGACAAACTGAGACATGGTCAAACGCAGAATTTTTTAGGCACCCAGAAGATATCCTTCACCCTTAGCTTCTGGGGTGGAAAAATTAAGCAATATGACGGCAATGGATTTAGTGTGTGAGAGACCAAAGGTTGGAAGGGGTGCAAATGGGACTAATGAAAGAGGAAAGAGGTTCCCATTGCTTCCCCAAACTGGGACCCAGCTCTGGAAATGGCAGAAAGCAACCTCTTCTTCTTGATGTTCTTCAGAGGGTAGCTGGACCTCAGGTGGAGTATCCAAAGGCCCCTACAGCCCAGATTTTCATTTCTCTACAAAATCGCATTTCCAAGCTTGGCTGGAGAATGGCAAAGTTGCTTCTTGACAGTGGCCCAAACTATGGGCCCAGGAAGGGGACCAAAGTGTTTAGAAGATCCTTAGCTAATGTTCCAGACTGCATGAGACCCAGAGACTCCTAGAAAACATGACTGAAGGAAAATGCTTCTCCATCCAGGAAGGTGAAGACCTGGGACAGCCATATCAGATCTAGGAGGAGGGGGGGGAAGGTAATTTTTTTTGCATTGAATAATGTAAAATAAAATTAAAACCCACTCTAGGATATTAGCAAGATCTGTGGCTAGTCTCTCACTATACGGATGAGGAAAATAAAAACTGGAAGATTAGACAGTGAGTCCTAGCCTGCTGACCCACACTGTGTGCAGCTCTCCCCTGGGGGGTGTTTTCGCATACGATTTCTACCTTATTCTCAGGATATCAATACCCTGAATTTCACAGACCAGCTGGCACTTCTTTCTCAACAACAAATCTTGTCCCACCCAAACTGAAAGGCTCAATTTGACATCATTTCAAGTATCCCCTTTTTTCTTTCTTGTAAATTTTGACATCCACTGCTTTTTCCAGGCAGACATCCACACGAGGTCTTTCTCCTGACCCTGCCAACTCATCATCATAGGATAGCATTTTGAGTGATAGCATCTAGCTTATCTTATTTCTCTGTGTCTTTGTTAAGAGTTTAATACACTTAGATACTGTGACAAATAGGAGCTTCCCCCTTCCTCTTTGTAAAGTAATTTTGATAGTGATTCCACAGTGGAGCAGATGATGTGGTCAGAATTTGCCAAGTGCTCCCAGGCCCGTGAGGGGATGAGCTCTCTGTCCCCGGAGATATTTGAGCAGGGTCTCAGTGATGGTCTGCCAGTCTCTTGAGTCAAGGAAGTTGCTCCAGATATTGAAGGCTCCTTCCAGAATTAATCATTATAAATAAAATGTTTTGATTTCTCACCATTTCTGGGATGCCTACTCTGCCTTACCAACCCCCACCCCCACCCCCTCCTATCTCCATTCACAGTCATTTCCAATCCTTTCTTCTCCTCACCTCCATGACAACCCCTGTCATGGTCTGGAGAGACCCAGTTTTTAATCCCAACTTGACCACCAACTAGTTGTGAAAACCTGAGCAAATTCGCTAACTCCTGTGGACCCCAGTCTCTTCCTCTCTCCCTTCATCAATGGAGCTGCTATGGAAAAGAGCAATAATGAATATGAAGGAGCAACCACTCTCCAGCACAAAGTTCCTCGGTACCCAGAAGCTTCCGTAGCCTGGCCACAGTGTCTTATGGTCACTGATTCACGTCTTCCTTCCCTTTAGCCTCCTGGAGGGCAGGCTCTGGGTTTTCTCTCTCTCTATCCCCCGGGCCCCAGCCCAGAGCCTCATGGCTAACAGACACTCCATGAATTCGTTACTCAAACATTACCGAGGTAAAGAGATGGTGCTGTTGACACAGGGTCAGACTAGATCTAGACTCTCAAGGAAGTTATATTCAAGCAAGTGAGATAAAAACAGGCAAATGCCAAGTTCTTAGAGCCGAGCTGTAATTTTTAGCTTTTCCTGACCTTCTAATATGACTGCTTCTACTTTAGCATATGTCAAAATAATTGACCTAGATGGGCAAAGAGTCATTAAGCAGGGAAGCATTTCAATTAAGGAAGATTTTATTTTCCATGGGGTCTTTGAGAGCTTAGAGAGAAAAGAAGCAATAGTGAAATAATAGCAAACAGACTGCTGCAATTAAACGTGATTTACCACAACGTAAGTATCACTTTCAGATAGTGTCAAATTAAAGCATTTAGGAAGATTGCTGAAAAAAGACTTTTTTTTTTTTCTTGTCTAAGCGAAATGCTGGCACAAGAGTCCTCCAAAGGGAAACTGCCAGATGCTATTTTATATGCGTGGCATGTTGGTGCCTACCATCTCCTTACTGTTTTTGAATTCTACATTGTCTGCAAAATTGCCACTTCACTAAAAATGCCTCAGAAATTCCCTTTCAAATGATGCAGGTAGCTGTCAGTCCATGTCTGTCTTGCCTCATCTGCATTTTAGAAACGCCGGAGTTATTTTCAAAAATACTTTTATTTAACCTCAAATTTCCTGTGTGATTCAGGAAAAATGCCGGTGAGTCACGGAAACCAGAGGGATGACATTTTACAGTGGACATATTTATCTCTTTGCTTTCACTGTTAGGAGCTAAAAATTCCTGAAGTTTGACCTTCCTGTTGTCATGATATATGCCCTAAACTCTCGCCATAATTTTGTTTTGGTTTAGACTGTAGTCTCTTGCTATTTGGGGTTCAGTAGGATTTGAGTAAGTGTGCATCATAGAGCTAGAGACAGACACAGATGTAGAAGTGGCAAGGTGGGGGAAACAGTTTAGTTTGTAAATTAAAAAAAAAAAAACCAATAGGGGCACCTGGGTGGCTCAGTCGGTTAAGCATCTGCCTTCAGCTCAGGTCATGATCCCGGGGTCCTGGGATGGAGCCCTGAGTCGGGCTCCCTGCTCAGTGGGGAGCTTGCTTCTCCCTCTCCCTGCCACGCCCCCTGCTTATGCTCTCTCTCTCTCTGTCAAATAAATAAATAAATAAATAAAGCTTAAAAATATATATATATACAAACAGAGGATTCAGCCTAATAAGTTAGAATGCCTGTTCCAGCCTGGGGTCAAGCCTTAGTGTGGTTCAAGTACCTAAAGTTTATTTCTCAGGAAAAGAAATAATGTATAGGTTCAAAAACAGTAGTAAAAAGGAGAAAAATCTTCCTAGATGGCAGGAGCCAAGGTGAACTACAGGGAATAGGTGGCATCAACAATATTGGACACACTTCATAAAAAATAGGTCAAAAAATATGTGGGCTGTGGAAAGCTTATTGGTGACAATGTATATCAGATCTTTTATTTACTTAATGTAGCTACAGATGGCTACATAGAACTATTTATAGATGTGCATGTAGATGGGTTAGTATACACGCATGTATTCCTTTGAGGTGAACGTACCTAAAAAAAATGAAACCCAGTAGCAACTAGCACACCTGGCTCTCAGATCTTAATTTCTACTACCATTCTCCATTAAAGGAAATAGGGCTTCTTGGAGAAATGACTGATTCCAGGACTGGGGAAGGACAAGATGAGTCTGGAGCATCTTGTAGTGCCTGAAAGGAAGTGCTAAAAACAAAAGAAAATAACAACAACAACAAAACCATTGATGGGAATGTGTCAGGGGGACACAGGAACCAACTGAAGATCTCCCAATGCAAAGCTGGAACAATGTAAGCAACAACGTAGAGTAGTATTGGATTATAACCCAAAATGTGACATAAATATCCATGGGTCCATAACCATATAAATGAATGAATGAATGAATAAATAAATAAATAAATAAATAAATAGGAGAGAAAAGACAATACAGAATTCCAAATAATTTATGTAGATACTTTGCTCTCAAGGAGGGGGAGCATAAATTCTCACTCCTTATATGTAGGCTCTACATAGAGACTCCCTTCCAAAGAGCACAGTATAGAAGAAGGGCAGGGGGGAGCAGTAGTAACTTTATAATGGAGAAATCTGACAAACACTACCTCAGGTGATCAAGGTCAGCATCAAGAGTGAAAGGTCATGTTGGTAGTATGTTCCCTTTACACTACAATGTGATGAAAATGGCATTTTACTGCCAAGTTTTTCCTCCCTAAACCCATAACCCTAGTCTAATCATGAGAAAAACATCAGACGAATTCCAGTAGAGAGGCATCCTAAAAAGTACCTGACCTGTACTCTTGAAACTGTCATGGTCATCAAAAACAAGGAAAGTCTGTGAAACTGTCACAGTCAAGAGGAGCCTAAGGAGACATGACAACTAAATGTAATGTGGTATCTGGATGAGATACTGAAACAGAAAAAGGACATTAGGTAAAAGCTAAGGAAATCTGAATAAAGCATGGACTTTAGCTAATAATAACGTGTCAGTATTTGTCTATTAATTGTAACAAACCTACCACAGTAGTGTAAGATGTTAGCCACAGGGGGAAGCAATATAGGGTATATAGGATCTCTCTGTAATATAGTCTCAATTTTTCTGTAAGTCTAAAACTTTTATGAAAAAGTCTATTTTTTAAAAAATCAAACGAAAGTGGTATGAGCTATAGGCCAAATGTAAATCTAAGGCTATGGAAGTTCACAGAAAGGATATCATTGACATTGATATGCCTATAAACTTGTGTAATTCTCACATGAGGAATGTGCTATTATTAGTATCCTCGTTTTAAAGATGAGGAAATTATGGTTTAGTAAGGTTTAATGAATTGCCTGAGTTTGGACAATTACTAAGTAATAAACACAGATTTGAACTTGGGAAGTGTGAATCTTACACCCACAAACTTACCCTATGTGTGCATACCAACATTATCAGCTGAAAATATGGCTTTTGTTTTAGACAAGTTGATTTGTAGATTATTTTTCTGACAGAAGATTGAAATCAGAGACTGTTGACTATTGGACATCCTGTGGGTTTATGATTTAAAAAAACGCATTAAACTTGCAAAAAAATGACCATCTTGGAAAAATTCTCCTCATACTACAATTTTACACAGTGTTGAAAGAGATTATTGAACTTAGAATATCAGGTTTTTGCCTGAAAACTATTTTTACTCATCAAGAGATGTTCTTCAATGGAAGCAACATTACGTCCAAGGCACTGACTTCTCAAAAAAAAAATTAGAGAAAAATGTTTTTTTTCAACGAGGACATGGACTTCTCACCATTGGTTACTCTTAGTATGTTATGAGTGAAATTCAGATTAGTATATAATAACATTTCAAAGGAGCTGCTTATCCTAACACACACACTGCCAAGATACAGTCTTTGACCAGGAAGACTCCATCTAGCAAACGATCTTTTCCATAATGTAAATGTGATTTTCAGCCCAAGATGGTACCAACATGTTTTGCCTTAAAGAACTTAAAAACTTAATTTTAAAATCCTAATGTACTCCTTAAGGTAAAGTCAGCAACAATTTCTGAACTTAGTATCAAGACCCAAGGAAGATGAAAACACACGAGCCTTACATCCTACAATTATAGAGGACCCAGGAGCCCTACTTCTGAGGTACCAGCACGATCTGAGTTTCAGCTCTGAGCTCCACATTTTGATCCCTCAGCATTAGTTACAGGAGGGGGCTTTGCGTGGCTGGTGCTGGATTTCCTTGGGCCTAACTTGACCATGGCATCAGAGTTCAGCATTATCTTTTCTCCTCTCCCATTTGAGTCTTCTTCTTCCACTATATTCAGAGGAAAAATGGTGGAAGATCTAGGCAGAAGAAGTTCATTCTGCTTTTATTTTTTATTTCTTTGGGCAAACAGTAGATAGCGGTGGTGAGGATGAGAGGACACCTGGAATGGGGCGTGGTTGGCAGTGGGTCACTAAGCCGCTGATGCAGAGGGAGGAACAACCATGGAGGATTAGGCCATGTGACGTCTTCCCACACTAGGAGTGCTGAGGGCTTTCCTCACAGCTTTCTGTGTAGTTTTGTGGTGGGTGGGCTGGCAGGGATGAGAGGCTTGAAGGGAGCAACATAGCACCCAAGGCCCAGAGAGAAGACTGTGTCAACAGCCTGGGCCCCCAACATTTTAATGCACACCATGACAATCCAGGTGAGAGAAATAATTCTCTTGACACGTGTTTTGTTCTAGGCCAGTATATTACTGTACCTATCCTTGGCTGGGAGAGTGCCAAAAAAAGAAAGTGAGAGGCTCTTGGAAGTTCATTCTAAGCTTTGGCTCTTCCCACCTGCAGCAACACGTCACCTCTTGGCTCCAACAAGTGGGAATAACAGCCCTGTCCTGCCTTGATCACGAGACTGGGGAAAGAATCACAGGCCACACAGCTGTCAGGGACCCTTTCCCAAGTTCCCCAACCTGCTCTACCTTTATCTGATATTTTTAAATACAATTGTGGGGCAGGCAAGTCCTTTTAGTCAACAAGTGTCAGGAGGTTGATGATGCTATAAAGGCATCTTGGGAAACCAGGGAAGGAGGCATGAGTCTAATTCCTACTGTGTTTCCCTGGCCTCCAGCAAAGCCTCCTTTTGTATTAGAGAGGCCCATTTTAATAAATATGGACAGCAGAACACAGCTCAGGAAAACCACCCAACAGATGGTTCAACTTTGTATGCAGTAGCCAAGGGCCAAAGTGGCAGACAGTAGCTTCTTCTTCTTCCTCTCCCTTCTCTTCTTCTTCTTTTCTTCTTCTTCTTCTTCTGCTTATTCTTCTTCTTCTTCATGTTGGCTCCATGCCCAGCATGGATCCCAACTCAGGGCTTGAACTCATGGCCCTGAGATCAAGACCTGAGCTGAGATCAGGAGTCAGACACCCAACCGACTGAGCCACCCAGGCGCCCCCAGACAGTAGCTTCTATTTGTGCCTTAAGTCAGCATCATGGATATAGGATAATTGTGGGATGACGGAAATAGCTGGTACAGTTCCATCCAAGGCAGACCTTTCTGCTGCTCTCTCAAAGCCTTGACCACCCAAACTCACTGGCAAAGGGGATTAAGGGCTCTGGGCAGGAGGGCAGCACATTTTTGTGTGGTTCCGAGAATGGGGACCAAACTTTGGACCTTCTATTCTAGCCAAGAGCTTGGTCCTTTGACCTGTGGGCAGCACAGTAGGCCAGTCCAGGAAGTGGGATGGTGGCCTTGAGCAGGGGGCTTTTGTTTTCGTCAGGTTCCTGCAGTAAGATGAGGAAGTGGCATAGTGGAAGGTGGGGTGGGAAAGTGGGGTCCAAATCCTGGCTCTGTCTTGGCTGGTTACTTAACTTCCCTGAGCCTCCATTCCCATCTGTAAGATGGGCATGACTTCAGTGCACCAGGCTGCCTTGAAGAAAGGGTCTCTCCTGCATGGTGCTTGGAGCCTAAGTTCTCAACACTTCTGTACGTTACACTTAACTCCATCTTAGTCCATTCGGGCTGCTATAACAAAATACCATAGACTGGGTGGCTTACAAACAACAGAAATTTATTTCTCGAGATCCTGGAGGCTGGAAGTCCAAGGCCAGGGAGCCAACATGGCCGGTTCCTGGTGAGAAGCATCGTCTGGTTTGAAGGCTGTGGACTGCTCCTTATATTCTCAAATGGTAGAAAGGGCGAGCCGGCTCTTCCGGCCTTCTCTTGGAGGGGTGCTGATCCCACTCATGGAGGGCTCCACTCTCGTGACCCAATTATCTCCCAACCACCCCACCTCCTAACACCGCCACATTGGGAATTCAATTTCAGCATATGTGTCAGGCAGGGGGTGGGGTGGGGAGACACAAATATTCAGCCCATAAGGCCCGCTTTCCAATGACTGGCTCTGTTGCTTTGGGGCATGTCGCTCTCTGTGTCTGAAGAGCTGTGTCCGACATGTCTGACCCCCAGGCGTCCGTGTCCACCCCCAGCCCCAGCCCCTCTCCTCACCCCACAGGAGGAGCACTTTGGAACAGACTGGCCCCGAGACCCAGCTCCACGACAGCATTTTGAGCTCGCCCTGATGTTGAAGCTGCAGCCGCAGTCTCAAAAACGAGCTCTTGCAAATCAAGAGATAATCAGTCAAAAATACTACGGGCTCTAAAGAAGTCAGCACCTGAGAAGAATGAGGTAGGCAGCCTGCACTGTGGCAGAAGGCCGATTTGGGGACGGCTTGGCCCCTGACAGGCGTGCCGGACTTTAGGCAGTCCGGCGGACTCTCAGCCTCAGCTCCTGCCTCCAGTAGATGAGAATGATAATACCAGCCCCCAGGCGAGGCCGTTTGTGTATTTAAAAAACAACATCTGTTAGACTACTACGCTGATAAGGGGATGGCTGAATAACCAAGAGCATGTATACCTGTCTAGAAAAAACAAAGGCCAAAAGTCATGAGGAGATGGCTCTTCTTTGGGAAGGAGAACAGGGGGATTGGAGGAGAGTCCTGAGGCCTGGGACAGAGTCCAGAGGGGAAGCCAGGATGTTTCTATAAAGAAAATGGGTTGCCCAATGGCCCTGTGCAGAGACTGCTCTCTGAGGGGCTGGATGTCACCTTACGGGCTGTAACGGGTGGGGAGTTGGACGAGCGTCCTGTTTTCTTCTCTGTAACAGAGGGCTGGGGCCTTCGGGACCGGTGGGCTGCTAGGACCTAGGGGTCGGGCACGGCCTGGAGCAGGGTCCCCAAGGTGTCGTGGGCCCTCTCTCTCTCAGGCCCTGGGCCTTCGGCAGTTTGGGTGCCTGGATGCTGGTGAGGTTGTCCCAGGGTGGAGGTGGGGGGGCTCCTTCATCCAGAGCACATCTGCTGGGGAAGCAGGAACCATGTTTGGGCTGCTGTTGGACATGGAGAGCTCCCCTGTCCACTGTGGGAGGGGGGGTTCTCTTCAGGAGGCAGATTATTGATTTCTCACCAACCTATCCTTCTCTCCTCAGAATCTGCAAACCCGACAGACCCCCAAACAGACCCGAGGTTGCCTCTCTTTTGTGTTTAACTCAAATGTTCGTGTGGAAGCTGAGATAGAGAATCCTTAATTTTTATAATATATATTCAGTTACAGAACTGCAGAGGGGACTAGTCAGAGAAAAACACACACACACACAAAATCCGGAGGTGCTACTGATTCTGTGTGGGTTTGTTGGTTGCCGGCAGAATTGGGATTTCCTAATATGGTTTTGTTCCAGTGAAGGGTCTCCAGAAGATTTCTGTCAGCAAAACACTTCGTCGGAGTACCAACTGGGCATCGAGCTGATCTCCTCCACAGCCTCTCCTCACCCCATTGCTAAGCTTCACGGCACCTTTCTTCCAAAGCCCGATTTTTAAATTTCTTATCATTTTATTTTTAAAATATTTTATTTATTTATTCATTCATTCATTCATTCATGTGTGCAAATATCCTAAGATTCTTTCTTTCTCCCTTGGTAAGTGAAAGAAATGTGAATTCAGTTCTAGAATAAGGTTAGAATATTTACTCCAGCTCCCTTTATTTTATTTATTTATTTATTTATTTATTTATTTATTTATTTATTTATTTATTTATTCATTCGTTCATTCATTCATTCATGTGTGCAAATATCCTAAGATTCTTTCTTTCTCCCTTGGTAAGCGAAAGAAATGTGAATTCGGTTCTAGAATAAGGTTAGAATATTTACTCCAGCTCCCTTTATTTTATTTATTTATTTTTAAAGATTTTATTTATTTATTTGACAGAGAGAGGCACAGCGAGAGAGGCAACACAAGCAGGGGGAGTGAGAGAGGGAAAAGCAGGCTTCCCGCAGAGCAGGGAGCCCGATGCGGGGCTCGATCCCAGGACCCTGGGATCATGACCTGAGTAGAAGGCAGACGCTTAACGGCTGAGCCACCCAGGCGCCCTCCAGCTCCCTTTAAAAGAAGCCTGTGTCAAAGGTCGAGCCATGAAGACAGAAATCAATGGGGAGTTGCCCGGCCTCCCTGTGGGCTGACTGTCAGAGATGCAGCCGGAGGGGGTTTCCTGAGCAAGGCAGCTTGCCCTACCAAGGACGATGCCCCTTTCTATCAATAAGCGAGGGATTTCCACTCAGAACAGAGGGATCGTGCTACAGCATGACCCTTTTCTCTCCTCTGTCAAGAAAAGAAGAATCAAGAAAGCCAGAAGGGGCATTTTGAGAACGAGCTGGAAATCTTAGAAAGCAACAAAATACTTTCCAACTATGCTGGAAACAGAATCTTTAAAAAAATTATTTTTTTAAATAGGGAGAAGATCACTTAGTAGAGTGCAACTGAAATGGCTTTCAATATTCTGTGAGCCCCAAAGGATTTGTATTGGGTATATGTCCATGAATGTTTTTTTTCTAGATGGGTTTAAGATAAATTTGAATGTCCTGTTTCTCAGGGAACTGAAGGAAAGCCAGGTGGACTACGAGATAACTGAGAACAGGTGGCTACTGCAGATAAACCTAGTTAACTGGACTCTGGCATTTGTATTTCATTCTGTTTTCAGGACGGGAGCTGGTTGCCCGAGGAACCAACTATGTGGTTAGAGGACTGGAACTGTTGGCCCCACCCCTGATTTCCAAGGAGGGGAGAGGGGCTGGGGACTGGGTGAATCACCATGGCCAATGATTTCATTATTCATGCCTACCTAATGAAAGCTCTCTACAAACCCTAAGTGGCAGGGCTTGGGGAGGGTTTGTCTCCTTTATAATATCCTCTATAAGAAACCAGCAGTAGCAGTAAAGTTTTCCTTGAGTTCTGTGAATCATGATAGAAAATTATCAAACCCGAGGAGAGGGTTGTGGGAACCACCCACTTGGAGCCAAGTTGGACATAAGTGTGGCTAATTCACCATTTCCTGCAGACAGTGCTAAGACACACGTGATCGGAGGCCTATCCCCCATGGATTGCCATGGATTGAGGGCTACAGTCCATGTCCTAATTCCAAGGAAGGCCTCCTAAGAGCACTTAGCAATTAGCGTTTGTAGCCCCTCATGTGACATAGAGAGCCTGCTCTTGCATAAGATAGGAATGCCATGTTCTTTATTTTTTTTTTAAGATTTTATTTATTTATTTATTTTGAGAGAGAGAATGAGAGACAGAGAGCATGAGAGGGAGGAGGGTCAGAAGGAGAAGCAGACTCCCTGCCGAGCAGGGAGCCCGATGCGGGACTCGATCCCGGGACTCCAGGATCATGACCTGAGCCGAAGGCAGTCGCTTAACCAACTGAGCCACCCAGGCGCCCCGAGATTTTTTATTTTTTTATTTGACAGAGAGAGAGCACAAGCAGGGGGAGTGGCGGCAGAGGCAGAGGGAGAGGGAGAAGCAGGCTCCCTGCGCAGGGAGCCTGATGTGGGGCTCGATCCCAGGACCCCAGGATCATGACCTGAGCCGAAGGCAGACGCTTAACCGACTGAGCCACCCAGGTGCCCTGGCATGTTCTTTAGAACGAGTCTTCACTAAAGGCAGGACGCTGGTCTTAGCCCAGCTGGGAGATGAGATCTGGTATTTAACAGGATTATAGTTTGGTTCTCCCTGCCAGGGGGTGAAGATAAATCTGCCTGTGTTTGCACTCTCTCTCTCTCTATATACGGAAAGATTAACTTGATTATTTTCTAATTAATTATGTCTATATGAATATGCTTCAAATGCTGGCGGAAGCATAGTAGATATGATTTTTGTCGGCTTTTAAAATTTGACCTAATTGCTTATTTGTGCTGAGTTTGGATTGCCAGGGAAATAGACATGCATATCTATCTATATATGATTTTAGTTTCTACGTATTACAGCAAAAGGTATTTTTCTTTTTGCAAACGAGTTGAAATTGTACTAGGGAAGCTCTTAAATGATCTGTCCCATTTCCAACCATTACATTTCCCTAGTTCTATACTAAAAATAGATCTGGATTTTTTTTTTTTTAAGGTCTAGCTTTAAATGAAAATCTCCTGAAAGGCTTGTAATTAAAAACAAAACAAGAAAACAAAACAAAACAAAACCCACAACAGTCTCCCATCCCCAAGTTCTGCTCCCCAGAAACTTCTGAACATTTAACTCCTTTCATCTTTTTTTCTGGTTGCTTCCTGCATTTTTCTAAGTAATATGCTTAGGCCATAATTTTATGATTTATCAGTTTTAAACACTATCAGCTTCCTATTAGGCTAGATGAGGAGGTAGTTCTATAAATCTATAGGTGGTTATATTAATTCTCAGGGTGGTTATATTACTATCTTATTTGAAGTTACTAGTCACCATTTACATTATCATGACTTCTTAAATATTGTCCACAGCAAAGTCCTTAGTGTACTGTGAAAGCATTTTTTGGAAGCAGCTTCAGTAAAGTGGTTACAGTTGTCCCCTTGAGTGAGATGTCAGGACCTAGCTGAAACCAACACCTTCTCCCAAGAGAACCTCCCCCCCACCCCCGAAGGGGATTCAGCAGACTCCCAGAGACACATTCTCTGTGTGTGTGGCTCAGCTCCAGTGTGGACCTCAGGAGCAGGGGGCATGCCCTTGGATGAGCATGGCATTCGGAGTCACAAAGATCAGCGTTTACATCACTGTGGTAGACAGAATAATGACCTCCTGTGATGGTTAATTTTATGTGTCAACTTGACTGGGGTCAGGGATGTCCAGAGAGCTGGTAAAACATTATTTCTGGTTGTTTCTGGGAGGGTTTTTCCAGAAGAGATTAGCATTTGAATCTGTAAACCAAGTAAAGAAGATTGCCCTCACCAATGTAGGTGGGCAGCACTGTGGCATCATCCAATCCAATGAGGGCTGAATAGAACAAAAAGGGGGAGGAAGGACTCATTTTCTCTTTTTGCTTGAGCTGGACCATCCATGTTCTCCTGCTCTCGGATCACGCTCCTGGTTCTTGGGCCCTCAGACTTGGACCAGAATTTACACCATTGGACTCTTGATTCCTAGGCCTTTGGACTTGGACGGCACCTTACACCTTCAACTGCCATAATTTTCAGTTCTTCAGACTTGGACTGAATCACACTACCGGATTTCCTTGTGCTCCAGCCTGCGGACAGCAGTTCATGGGACTTCTCAGCCTTCATACTTGCGTAAGACAATCCTTATAACAAAGACCCAAATAAATAAATCCTAGTGATTCTTTTTCTTTGGAGAATGCTGACTGATAAACTGCCCAACGATGTCCATGCTCTAATCTCTAGGATCTGCAAATATTACCTTACCAAAGAGGAATAGTGGTAAATCTTGTTCCTTCGGAAACCCTAGGTCTAGCAAGGGTGGTGGCTTCTCAAATCCTTCCAGCTTGAGGAACCCATGACCAGTGAGGAATTAAAAGATGAGAGAGAGAAATGTACCTGGAGGAATTTAGCGGAAACCCAACTGGGTTGTGAAAGATGGGCCAGATTTGGAGACCTGAGTGTCTTCTTCCATAGTTGGGTAAACTGAAATGAAGTACTTTGTAGAGATAAATGATCTGTTTTCCATCCTCTGTGTGAAGTCAATCATGACATCCACCCCCCCACTTCTGGGAATAGTAAACCTCATCCCACACTGTCCTGTCTCCTTGACAGCATTGGGGCCAAGTGGCTCAGCCTGGCAATTTTCCAAAGCTTTGTTCTTACAACATGTTCGTGCAACATACTCTGGCACGTATGGCAGAGAGATGCTATTTCCACTATCTCTTTAAAATTATTCGGCCATGAAGGCAGGAAACTTACAGACCGTGAAACTGTCTTTTCTACCATTGCCCTTTAAGTGAAATAAATTTTTGCTAGATATAAGTTAAGATGGAACTAAAAATCCCTAAGAGTGAATACATCTTTCATGATGGAATGTGTCTATTTTGGTAAGGTGAATTTCTAACTTTAAATATGAAATTACTTGCCTTTGGAACAGGTTTTGTGCTAATGTCCTTATGGGATATGAAAAATCGGAGTGGAACAGTTTTTGAAATTGTTAGTTAAAAATAGCATCTCCCATTATAACACGTAACTGCACCATCAGAGTTTGAAATGTTCCGGAAGAAAATCAGCAGAAATCAACAAAATGGGGTTGGTAATGGAGGTGTATTTTCTTGAAATTTCTAGACAGTGCGTTTTCCTTTTCATTGAACTGGACTCCCACGGAGGGCACAAGATGGGGCTACTACACAGAGAATAATATATTTAAATCGTGAATGCATGGAAGCTTTCAGAATGTCTGTCTGCCCCTCCTAGGCAAGGACTAGAGAAGAAATAAGACATATACACTGGATCCAGATCTTCACCTTCACCAAAATGGTGCGGTATAAATCCTGCTTAAGGGCATCACTGGGCTGTTTTAGGACAGCAATTGAGTTCTTTTCTAAACTATTAAGCTAATTTCTCAACTTCCTTTTTTATTATTATTATTTTTTTAACACAGGTGCTCATCCTGCCCCTCTTTTGTTTGGCCATCTGCTTAAATCTTAAAATCTTAAATCTTTAATTAAAAAATCACCTTTAGCTGTCAGCTAAAACTCCAAGTAATGATGACTGTGACATTTTATTTTATTTTTAAATTTTTATTTATTCATTTTTTAAATTCCAGTATAATTAACATACAATGTTATATTAGTTTCAGGTATACAATATAGTGATTCAACAATTCTATACATTACTCTGTGCTCTTAATCCCCTTTCCCTATTCACCCATCCCCCCACCCACCTCCTCTCTGGCAACCACCAGTTTTTTCTCTAGAGCTAAGAGTCTGATTTTTGATTTGTCCCTTTTTTCTTTGTTCATTTGTTTTGTTTCTTACATTCCACATGTAAGTGAAATCACTTGGTATTTGTCTTTCTCTGAATTATTTCACTTAGCATTCTACCCTCCACATCCACCGATGTTGTTGCAAATGGCAAGATTTCATTCTTTTTTATGGCTGAGTAATATTTCACTGTGTATATACATACCACATCTTCTTTATCCATTCATCTGTCGATGGACACTTGGGCTGCTTCCATATCTTGGCTATTGGAAATAACGATGCTATAAACATAGGAGTGCATGTATCACATTTAAAAAAATTTTTTTTAAAGATTTATTTATTTGAGAGAGAGAAAGCAAGCAAGGGGAGGGGCAGAGGGAGAGAATCTTTCAAGTAGACCCCGTGCTGAGCTCAGAGCCTGATGCGGGGCTCGATTCCACAACCCACGAGATCATGACCTGAACTGAAACCAAGAGTCAGACGCTTAAACAACTGAGCCATCCAGGCACCCTGCACATATCACAATTTAAGTAGGTGAGAAGTGTTGTGTTGGGGAAAGGTGTAGTTTGCTAAGCAGATAGAGATAGCGACATATTCTTAGAAGCATTCTATGGTTGTTTCTTGGAAATGGCTTTTAGCTTTGATTTCAAAAATTTTGCAAAATTGTTCTATTTTGGTCAACACTAGGACAAGTCCACCTGGACAGAATGGGATGTTTATAGAAATGAATCTGAGCTATTTACTTTTTTTTTTAAGATTTTACTTATTTATTTGTCAGAGAGAGAGTGAGCACAAAGCAGGGGGAGCGGCAGGCAGAGGGAGAAGCAGGCTCCCCGCTTAGCAGGGAACCCGATGCAGGACTCAATCCCAGGATCCTGGGGTCATGACCTGAGCCAAAGAAGGCAGACACTTAACCAACTGAGCCATCCAGGCGTCCCGAATCTGAGCTATTTTCTAACAGCCAAAAAACAGTTTGTGGTGTTCTCATTATTGGGCCAGATATTTTCCATGAGTTCCTCTGTCTACACAGGTGAAGACGTCACCATGAAAGCACCATTAACTCTTGTAGGACACCAAGGTATTCGGGGTTTTAAAGGTTTTCTTGTTGCCTCACTATGATGGAGTACATACTGTTTAGGAAGCTAGCATTTTGTATATTAAATGTAGATTTTAATGTTTATTTCAAATGTTTCTCCAGCTAATGATCATGTTTTCCTTACCAAGCAGCAATGACTTTGGGAAATTATCTTTCATTTTAAAAAAGAAGATCATTAGAAAAAGTGACCGAACTCCAACTCACTGAGCTGATTGGACTTCATGTTCTGGTTGACAAATAGCGGTAAAGAGGCTGGGGGCTGATCAATCCAAGCCACCCACCCCAACACCTCAGAGCCGAGAGTCCAGGAAGGTCTAGGACGCTATTTAGAGTGGCCATCCACCATCTGAGCATTTCGCTGCCGGAGAAGATGTTCAGGGTCAGGAATGAGGACCTGCAGTGCTGTCAACTGCATGAGGCAGGGATGATGTCAGTTCACTGCCCTATTCCCAGGACTTGGTGGCACTGAGAAGGTGCTCCGCAAATGTTTGATAACTGATTCTGGACTGGCCATTTTATTATTTGCTGGCAGATCTGGGGCAGTTCTAATTATGGAACACGATGACTTCCTAAGGGCTTCCATGAAATTTGCTTTGTGAATCTTCCCATGTTAAGTGTCTCCAAAGCACAAGTCTGGGGCATTTCAGCAACTAACATATTGAAATTTCTTGATGACCGGGACAATGGTCCACTATCCTCCCTCTCTGAACTTGTAGGTTAAAAAACTGTACGGGGGCGCCTGGGTGGCTCAGATGGTTAAACGTCTGCCTTCGGCTCAGGTCATGGTCCCAGGGTCCTGGGATCGAGCCCCACATCGGGCTCCTGGCTCAGCGAGGAGCCTGCTTCTCCCTCTCCCTCTGCCTCTCTCCCTGCTCATGCTTTCTCTCTCTCTCTTTATCTCTGTGTCTCAAATGAATAAATAAAATCTTTAAAAAAAAAAAAACTGTACGAGGCTAGCACCTTTGTATGATGGGCTTGGTGGTAGAAAAAGACTTAAGAAGAAAAAGAAACCCTCACCAGTAATAAATGACACTATGCCCTTGGCGCATTTCTGGCTCAAGGCTCCTCTGCGCTACCTGGCAATCTGGCCGGCCACTAGCAGCCTAAATCTCCTCTTTCCTCATTCAGGAAGATAGGATGGCCCATCCTATGCTTCTCTACAACACTTTGAGCAAGCTCTGCCAGATCCTAGAATCTGGAAGAGCCTCTCCAACTACTTGGCCGCGCCAAGCAGATTGGCCAACTTTGTTCTCCTACTTGGGATACTGTGAGTATGGATTGAAAGCCCCCACTTCTGTGTCCTGAATGTTATAACGCCATTCAAAAAGAGCCAGCCCAGAGCCAGTGTGTCCTTACAAGACATTGCTAAGCCCCTGGCCTGTGCCAGGCGCTGCTCTAGGTACAGGGGGTACATGAACAATGAAGGTGTGATCTCTGGGGGCCAAAATGGCACCAAATCACAAGGTCCTTAAATATAAAGAGGTGATTTAAATGGGAGCAAAGGAGGGTTGTTTCCAGCTCCTTCTTCACTATTGGGTGGCAGCCACCAACACTTTCAGCTCCCTCCAGGTGTCAGCTGCCTCCCAGTGCCAGGGAGTCAAGCATAGGGATGCCAACTAAGTGCTCTCCCCGAGATGCATGTGGCAATTAAGCCATCAGCCACTGCAGAAGACTGCACTTTGGTTGCTTTTCTCCCCAACAGAAAATGAATCAAATTACAGGGAAGGTTCCTTCCCCCCACCCTGCACTATTATCCGTGCCAGGGAAATGAGGCAGATTTCTCTAAAGAGCTAATTGCCAATTTTAACAGAGTAAACTTGAAAATCCATGTATGGACTTTGCCTAACAGATTGGGCATGGGTCACAGAGCAGACCCCAACACACAGAGCAGGGCTTGTGGGATGTTCCAGGAGAATCAATTTCACAGCCAGAATCCTTGGAGATTTTGCTTCATAATGGTCCATTCTGAAGATGTAGACATTTTCTTTCTCTTCCCACCTTCCATACACCCACAGGGAGCTGCATGGGTCCCAGGGGCCTCCTTTCTGGGGCAGACCACACTGCAGGTGTGTAGTCTTCTGGGCTTGAGTATCAGGGATGTGGAAGGGGCTTGGCCCATAGGCTGGAGGGCCCAGACACAAGGGGGCAAGGTCCCTCTTGGTGTGGAATGTAGCTGAGGGCAGAAGGGAAGGGGGGAGTAGGGTGAGCCACAAGTAAGGGGTCGGTTATCTTGCATCATTATATTCCGGCTCAGAAATCCAAGGGATATCAGAATTTGGCCACCGACCTGGTGGTCCCAGAGATATGTCACGGCAGAGGACAGAGCATTTTATTTACAGTTTGTGAGCTTGCTTTGGGACTTCAAAGATCTCTATTTGTATTCTTTCCCCAAGCCCCACAAATGTCTGAGGTGGGCCTGTGGTCACATGGAGGGGCAGGAGCACTCAGTGGCTGTCCCCTCAGATCTCTGGATGAGACACCGCAAAGGTCACTTCCCAAAGCAGTGGGCACAGCAGGTCTGGCTTATTAATTCTGGGCTCCTATCACAGGCAGCTGCCAGCTCATGATAAACCTGCCGACGCTTTATCCAGTCCAAATCATGTTTGCTCATTCATATGTCATCAGCATGTTTTCCAGCCCCAGAAGTGCATCTCAACTACACTATGTACCTCATTCATTCATTTCAAATTTCCTGTGCATTCACAATGACTCAAAATCGCTGGCTTGGGCCGCATTTTTATTAACAACGGCAGAAGAGACGAACTGAAGCAAGGATTTATCAGTCACAAGAAGTCTATAGTCAAAGAACAAAGAATGAAAATGATCAGAGCGAGATTTCCAGGGGCGGGAAAGGGAAGGGGGAGCAGAGTCTGGAGAAGGTCCCATTGCAGGAGAAGCCGGAGAATTTCAGTAGAGCCCCTTCAGCAAGCCGTATTCTATTGAGACTCACAGAAGGCTCCGAATATTGAATTGGCTAATTAATGTGACCAAATAGAAAACTACCAAGAGTAAAAGTACCGATGACCCAAGATTAAATGTGTCTGCATAGGGATCTAAGGGAAATATAGTCTAGGGTGGAGACACACTTTGCAGAGAGTAAAGACAAGACATAGGCAACTGCTCTATGACCATCAGATCCGTGAACTCTTGCTTCTGAGAGCAAGGGTCTCAGACCAGTATCATCAGCATTGCCTGAGAGCTTGTTAGAAATGCAGAGTCTCAGGCCCCCTCAGTCAAGTCAAATCAGAACCTGCCCTCTAGCAAGCGGTTCCCATGCACATTAAGAAAGGGGCCAGGCTGCTGTCAGTCCTTTGAGATGCTGGGTTTTCAGCTCTGACGGCTTTGGGCCAACTATAAAAATGAGTTAGCCATTGGCTGGAAACCACTCCTTCCTCTTTCCCTCACGACTTTTGTCCCTAGCCCTGTGTGTCTCTAGGCCACCTCTAACCCTGCTGCCCGAGATCCTGGGCGCCCTGGCAGCCAGGCAGAAAGAGGCTTTTGAGGGCTCAGGGCAGAGGGGCTGTTCTGGAGGCTTTGTGAGTATCGGGCTAACCCCTGACTCTCCACCACAGGAACTATCACCCCCATTGCTATATTCCTTCTCATCCTAAGACCCCCACTGTAATGACCAAACCTCAAGTTGCCATCATCTGACAACTTTTTTTTAAGATTTTATTTATTTGAGAGAGAGAAAGAACAAACAGGGGGAGGGGCAGAAGGAGAGGGAGAAGCAGACTCCCCGCTGAGCAAGGAGCCCAACGCGGGGCTCGATCCCAAGACCCTGGGATCATAACCTGAGCCGAAAGCAGACATTTAACCGACAGAGCCACCCAGGCGCCTCCATCTCACAACTTATAACAAAGCAAAACAATGACCAGAACAGCAACAGTGCTGTTCAAAGATTCAGATGCCTTCATGCCACGAGAAGTGTTAAGAAAGATGCCCCTGATTTTGAGCCCAATTCAAAAGCCTTCAGAACAGAGAATAATGCCTATTTTTGCTCCCGGGAAATTTTACTCAAAACCATGGAGGGCATCTCCAATCTAAATCTCATTTAACTCGTGCTTTAAGAAGCCCTAGCCAATCCATCCCTTGGAGAAAAGTCCACCCAATTTAACATTTCTAAGATTAGTTTTCTCTTGTTTGCTTTTTTTTTACTTGATAAATCCTTGCTATATATGTGTGTGTGTGTTTTGTTTTATTTTCATAATCGATTTTTATATTTTTATGAACTAAATGGATTTCTGGAAACAGAACTCCAGCTTATAACTTTGTGCCTCTAGGAAATAAGGGTTTCATTTATAAAGTGTTGACTTGCAGCCATTGCTCAAGAATTTAATGAACTCATAAGTCAGGTGAATTGTGCTTCCTCTCCTAGCCCAAAGCCAGAGTCCCTGTGTGTGTGTGGGAGGGGGGTGGTCTGCTAGGCATGACCAGGGTGCCCAGGAACTCTGGGAAGCCGCAGGGCCATTTGGGGAAGCACCAGGGCTGTGGAGCAGGATTATGGGCTCTGGAGTCTGATGTTATAATTTCCTAGCTGTGTCTTCTCCTGTTTCATTATTTCTAAATGGAGATATTGGTCAATGCAATTACAGATTAATGAGAAGTATTCATCACAGTGCCTGGCACTTAATAAATGTACGGTGAGTATGAGCTCTTAGCCACCCCTCCCCAGGGGTCAAAAGCCATGTATAAAAGAGAAAACAGCCTCCCCCACCTGCCACTAGGTACAATCCTGGATGGATACTCATTCCTGGGAATGAAATCTTCCTGCAAGGTCTTGGCAAAGCAGGACTTCTGGGGAGCCTAAGTCTCATCTCTCAGCAGTGACCAGTGGTGGATGGCCTCCAAGTGTAACCTTGGCCAAACCGAACATCATGCTGCTACTTGTCCTGTGTGGTTATGCAAGTATCTTCCAGGGATTACAGAATATTTGGATACAGAATATTTTGGATGGAAGAAGGGATTTTGCAAACCTCAATGGCTTTTGGCAGGAAACAAAACCTTTCCCTGTGGCTGGTCCCACACCCATCTCAACATCAAACACCCTCTGGGGCCTCTGAGTTTAAAAATGCTCTGCTCAGAGTTGCTGAGACGTCAAACTCACTGAGGAAGTGTTTTCAGTGGTTCTTTGCAATGGACAGCACATGTCCTGTAGTACATGTAGCACATGTCTGCAATGGACAGACACCTTCCTGTAGTAAGGAAGCTTCAGGGCCTTTGCTTCACTCTCCAGCTGTCTCCACTGAGAGGCAGAGCACCCTGGGAAGCAGTACAAGAGCATTTTGGGGGAGCTGGAAAATGTTCTATATCTCAATGTGAGTGGTGGTCACATGAGTGAATCCATTAGCAAAAATGCTCATTGAGCTCTTAAGACACGTGCACGTCATCCTTTACATTATACATATATTACTATGTTTCAACTAAAATTTTAAAAAAATAAGACCTAGAGAAACTGTGGAAATCAACAGGCAGAATACAGATGCCTAAAACATTCAGTGCAGACTCTCGGAGAGGGAAAAATTAACTTCTGCTTCTGATGAAGAAATGAGAGAAATCTGAGTGCTAATCACAGGACCTCTGGAAGCTTGGCTTTCTGTTTTATTTCTGATTTTCATGGATATGGCTGTTGACCTTAATTGAAATCCAGTGGTAAAGTTAACAGCAAAAAGAGTTGAGTTTCTTGCTTCTCGGACAATCTGTTCCAACTAGACACTGAAGACAGTTCTCTCCACACTTGGATAATCCCCACCTAATTTCTTCAAGAGGGGCCAAGAAATCAGCCTACAGGAGTTCGGATTAAATTCAAAATTGGAAATCATTAGCTGCCTTACCAGCTCCTTAAGCATTTGCTGTTAGAAACCCTTTGCCGCAGACACAAATTGTGGGTTATAAATTATTTATGGACCCGATTAGGGACATAATTGGAGTGATCTGGCTGGTTGCCATACACTAATGCATCTAAAGTTTTTCATCTTTCAGTTAAACTTTTTCCTGCTTTCTATAACATTTTGATATTCTAATCTGCTCTCCAGAGGTGTGTGAAAAGTGTTTATGAACATTTCATAATGTGTACAAAATTCAGCTTTTGTAGAGAGTCTTTGACTATCAGCAAATTAATCCTGCTTTTGCTTCATCATGCTCCTACAAGTATTAGCAAAGAGCACCGAGCTCAAGTCACTTATAAAGAAATGGCTTTGACGTCTTTACAGAGACTCCTTCCTCCTCCAGGGTCATTTCAGGGATGTTTCATATCCCTTCTCTGTCCTCATGGCTGTCTTCTTGCTGTTGGACTTAGTAAGATACCCTAGTCCCCTACAGTGACATCCCTTAACTGAAATTAGCTTGACTGGATTTGGGTTTCTTGCACCAAACTTTTTCCATGACACAGAATGAGCCTAGTTAATCCCTCCCTCCTTTGGTCCTGCCCCATTAAACACTCAAGCTCCTTCATCTTCTTAATGCCCAGTCCCACACTGACACACTCCATGGTTTCTGTGCTGACTTCAACCACTGGGACACCCGCCCACTCAGAGACATCTTGGCCCATGTGGATTTCCATGGTCATTGCCTGGCTGCATCTCTCTTAGATAGGACCTCCCTTTCCTATGAATTCCCTATAATTCCTGTTACCTGCTTGGTTGGCTCCATTGCCCCTCTGCAGGCTCCAGAATCACTAACAATGACCACGTCTGTGGTAAAGGCCCGGGAAAAGCCTGTTGGCTTCTGAGACACTTCCCCTCAAAAGGGGGTCATCTCCTTGGTGTGGACCTCAGGCTACCAGCTCAGAATTATCTAGGAGCCTTATCTGTACTTCAAGCTCTGTAATTCTCTACCCGTGTGACCTTAGGCAAGTTATTTAACTTCTCTGTGCTTCAGATTCCTCATCTGTAGGATAGAGTTCAAAAGAAATTCTTGATAGAGGCACAGTTTTGTTTTGTGTTATGCTCATAAGTGAAGCAACCATCTGTCACCATGCAACACTATTATAATACCACTGACAATATTCCCTACACTGTACTTCACTAATCATCAGGGAAATGCAAATCAAAACCAAGTGAGATATCCCTCATACCTGTCAGAATGGCTAGACTCAAAAAGAAGTAACAAGTGTTGGCGATGATGTAGAGAAAAGGGAATGCTTGTGTACTGTTGGTGGTCAGGCACACAGTTTTGATTGAGACAGCAAGTAGGAACACATATTACCAGACATGGTAGGCAGCCAATGTGTTTGTCAAATAAGTGAACGAATGAATGAATGAACAAATAAATAGTATTAACAGTGTTGACTTGACAAGGTAGCCAATCCTCCTTGTGGGACTGGGACTAAAAAGCTTGAGGCTCAGCTTGCACTTCGGCATTTACTGATTCACTCACTCATTCATGCATTCATTAAGTCACTCATTCATTCAACAAATATTTGAGCACCATGCTTGATGAATCACACAAAGAACACACAATTCCTATTCTTAAATATAATTGGGAGATAGTAGACCTTATGTTCTTAAAACATTTTAAAGCTTACCATATGTTTTTTTTTATCTATTATCTCATTGATCTTTACAATAACTTGATGAGGTCAGGGCTGTTATTTACATGTCCAGGTGCAGTTAAATGATTTGCTCAAGACTTTACAGGGAGAAATTGTATCTGAAATCCATTGTTTTGAATACAGACCCAGGGGGCTTTCCATGACCACATTCTAGGCTCCAGACAGATAGATGTGAAAAATTAAAGAGTGTGTAATTAAGTGCCCAGTGATCGAGCCAAAAAACATTGCAGGCAGACAATAAGTGGTGAGAGAGTTATGTGAGGAATGGATTCCAGCATTTCTTCTGCTTTCCTGCTATGGGCTATGGTGAAAACCACTTATTAGTGATGTCCATCTCTCTGCAGTGTCCACACTCCCCTTTCCCACCCACCAAGATAAACTCTGGAATCTGGATTCATTTTTTTTTTTAATTGCTGTATCCTCACCTTCTTAGTCTTTCCCAGAAATTAACCTGGCATCTAGTTCTGAAGCCTATGTTCTTAATTACCATGCAAATAGCCCTAGATAGTGATAAAAGGTGAAGACCAAAAGCCCAAAGGTTCCACTAAGGTTAAAAGATAGTCTCAGTGGAGTCTTTGATAGGAGGTGGTAGTTAGAGAATGGGATATTTGAAGTTGCCATTTCAGAAGTCATGAGGTAGGGTTTGACTGGATGTCTGAGGCAAAATGGAGAAGTCTTTAGAGATGATTAAGTCAAGGAACTGAGGATCCAAGGTGGCAGATGATTCATCCATGTAGAAGTAGAAATCTTCGTTCACATAGAATGAAGCAAATGTTGAAAAGAGAAGAAGACCATGAAAATAGAACCCACCTTTTTTGATAAATGAGGGGAAGTGATGAGGATGTTGGTGATTTATAATAATGAGAGAGAAGAGAGAGAAAACAAATGGAGTGATCCTCAAAGGAACAGAAGCTTTCCAGAAGAAATGGTTGGTATGTGGAAATGGGAATCAAGAAGAACTCCAACTCCACTTCCTGGTCCTGAAGAACTTGTGCTGTGTGAGGGGAAAATAAATAAAAACCAGCCTTCAGTTGGGAGAGCTATAAGCAAAAGACTGTCTTTAAAGGAGAACCCATTCAAGTCCAAAAAGAAGGAATGCTTTGAGGTGTTGATGACAGGAAACTTTGGTGGCATACCAGAGGAAGGCTTTGGGATGGAGGAGAGGTTTGAAGGATTGGTCTATATTAGGCACAGACTCAACAGTACAAGGATGAATGAAAGATGGTGGCTACTGCTGAGATGTGACTTTGGACTCACCCAGAAGCCCAGATGCATGGAGCCAGCTGCCCACTGGGTTTCTCCACCTAATGTCTTCTGCATTCCTCAAACGTAGCTTCTTCCTCTTCCTCCTTCCTTCTCCATCCCAATTTCCTCTTCCATCTCAGTCAATGGCATCTTATTCATCCAGTGCCCAAATCTGAAAAACAGGAATGATCCCTCATGAATTTATTTTTTCCACCCCAACAGGTAATAAGTTATCAACTCTCGCTACTTTTATCTCTTGAATATTTATTGAATATGTCCCATCTTCCTCATTTCTGCTAAGCATTCTCTCATCTCCTGTCCAGATTGCTAGTTGCCTCCAGCTTTGCCCATCTCAAACTCCTCTTACACTTTGCCAAAGTGACCTGACAAAAACATGAGTCTGATGCATCACTACTGACCCACTGGTTCCCTGCAAGATGACACTGGGGACTCTCAGCAGAGCACACACAAGGACTCCATGACCTAATCTCATTACCTCTGCAGTCTCATTTCCACCAACTCTCTGACCTGTACTTTATGCTCTAGAAATATCAAATTGCTTGGAATTCCCTAAAACACCGCATAGTTCCCCACTCCAGACCTTGCCCATGTTCTTCCCAAAGCCTATGTGGAAGCTGATTCTTTCAGATATGAAGAATACAGACATACTCGGGTTGCCTTGGGAAAGGTGCTATTGTCTTTCAGAACAGAATTTACACTGCGTGGCATGTCCTCATGGCAGGGCTGGAACCAGGACACTGACCTTGTGGAGACCAGAATGTGGTTCAGGAACTAAAATGCCCTTTTGGGTTCTCTTGTACTATTTTGTTCCTCCCTAGCTGCCTGTATATACCCATGGCTTCCTACCCAGTGTTTCACTATATGGTCACTCCAGACCAATTTGTCTGTGCTTTGTCTTTTGCTACCACTGACTGAGTGCTCTGCCCCTTCCTTCTGATTCATGGCTCCTGCTTACTGCTTCCTTTTCTCTGCATGCCTTTCTGTTTCTGCTCCCTGCTGCCTAACACTCATTATCTCTCCCCCTCAAATTAAAACTCCCCCAAAGAAGGGCTCTGCTGTGTTGAGCCAGTCAGTATCCAGTGTGTGCTTGTAGGGGGGTTGAGGGATTGGGGACTGATTAAGGAAAAAAGCATGACTACCAGTAACACACAAAAAGATTTATTGAGCTGCACTTGGACATGGTTGAATGAGAGGGGAAGTCCCTTATAGCATGAGACTATCCAGAGGCTTACAGCAGAGGAAACACTATCCAGAAGGAGAGGAGGGCAAGGGAACTCCCAAGGGAAAGGGGGTTTTGGGAGGGGTCTTCCTGTCTAAGTGATGTCACTCAGCAACACAGTGGGGAGTCTCTGGGTCAGAGAGCTCCAAGTGGCAGGAGCACAAGGTTCTGTCTTATCAATGGTCAGTAGATATTGGATATAGTTTCACAGGGTATGCCAAGCAGATGGGCCCTAAATGGTTAAAAATCTGCTTCTTTGGGCTAGTTTTAAAATAATATGTAAAATTTTGAGTTTGGTGCCTATGGGCTTTTGAGCTAAGTCTCAGCTTGCTGTGAAGACATAATCAACCAGGGGGCCAATACACAGAGGCCATCTTTGGCTTATTTATATAACAGGGCAGTTCTCGTGTCTGTACCTTCCTATGTCTCTGGCCAGCCTGTAGAGTGGCTGCCCTTTGATTTGGTACACACTTCTGCTCCAGTCAGCTGGGACTAAAGTGGGAGGGCTGATGTGCACTCAGAGGCTAGTTACAAGCTTGACAAACCCTAGACAGACTCTTTGATTTCCACCCCCCCAAAAAAAAATCCCAGAAAGCCCTTTATTCCTTTTTATCCTTGCCTGTTACAATCACTCATGAACAAAGTCAAATACTGTCATTTGAGGTAGCCTTCTCCCTGAACACCAGCCCACCATTGCCCTCATTCTCCTGTCTCCATTGCACATACCTGTCAGGTGTCTTATCCTGTCGTTTAGATAGGATTTTTTACATCACTTTACATCTCATCTTTGAAACTGCAAATTGTGAACTGTTTTGAGTCATTCCCATGTTCCCAGGACATTTCAGGGTTTCAGGTACAAAGGTGCTCAATAAAGAGCTGCAAAATAGATTATTTCTAGAAAAGATAAAGAAGACTCCACAGAGGCAGTGATGCCTGAAGAGTGCTTTGGAGGATTCATAGGAATGACCCAAGAGATGAGAGGTGGTCCATAGAAAGAGAGAGAGAGAACAACCTGAATAAAAGCCCAGAGGCATGAAAGCATGACGTGGGTGAAGAACCCTACGTAGCTTGGGGAAGGGGTGGGAATGGATGGTCACCAGAGCCTCTAAGGGTAACATCATCTGGGTGAATTCAGCCCAGACCTTCACTTTTGGCAGCATCTCAGATTCATTAATCCCAGGCAGGCTGAATTGTACTAACAAATCTAATTTAATAAGAAAGTATGAAACCAGAATGCCAATTTCTTAATTAACAATGAGAAGTATAAATGCCAGGCAGAACAGAATGCTTGCATCGACATGAACCGTACATTCTCTCCGTGTAGATGGATTTACATGTGAAGCAAATTTATAAACAGAATAATGCTTGGTGAGGATGAGATTGGGGCAAGGGAGTTAGGATATGAATGCTTAATGATATCAGGCCCTGATCAAGGATCCAGCAGGAAACAGATGACACGCTTGAATTGGATAATTTGGGGGACAGTGCAATACCTCCATTATTTCCTGTGGGCTAGAAAGAGTGACAGAAGAGAGGCAGCTGGAAATCAGAGAGAGCTTTAGGAGAAGCCATAATGCTGAGGTATGGCCTTAAGTCAGGATGACCAGCATGGAATGGAGCTGGAGAAATCAGTAATCCAACCTCACTCTCCTTTCTCTCTCAATCTCCTATGCTCTCCATGAACTAAACCCAGTATAATCCAGAGAGCAAACAAAGGAACCCAGGATTGCAGCCCATTCAGGCCAGCCTCCCGAAGCCAGAGTAGGGTAGAGGGGCCAACTGAGAATAACCTGCATATCCCATTCACAAACAAAGATGCATCTGTGACAAGGAGTAGACAAGCTGCCTGAGCAATGTTTAAACCAACATTGCCATTTCTTCTTTGTTGCAAACTCACCTTCCTATCATCTGCAGATGGTACCCCTATCCCTTATAAATGACATATTTTCTTCATAGATCTTTAAACATGGACATCACCTTCACTTTGCCTGGGATTGGTCTGGATCACATAGACAAGCTGTTTACTCTTGCTGTTTCTGGTCCTGGAACTATTTTTATCTCTAAGGAGATTTTCATGTATCATTCTCAACTATTATGAGTTGATATTTATAGTTTAACTGCCATAGCTTCTGGAGTGACTTGCTGCAGTTTCTCCCACTCCTAAGACCTTGAATTAATCTCTATAGGCATTGGGATGGAAATTGTTAATCACAGCCACTGAGGAGCAAGATGTTTGAGAGAAATCAGTTAGGAAATTATTTCAGTGACAATGGGAATGGAAAGGTGATGGTTTTTAAAAGTTATTTAAGAAGCAGAGATGCCAGGACTTAAGGAATATAAGAGAGAAAACAGGTGACTAAAAAGGAAATTAATTTTGTCTTGCACTGTAAAATTTGAAGGGGCTGAAGGACACCCTAAAAAGGATCTTCCCCAAAACTGTTCTTGGTCATTGTTTAGACTCTGCTGCACTTCCAAAATCTCTGGTTAGCACAAGTTCAAAGTTAATTTTTCAGCACCACAACTGAGGACAGCTCCCAGTCAGGTTCTCACTGAGTCACCCTGTGACCATCAAGGTGCTAGACAACTGTTTGGAGGACCATATCCATATCCTTGGGCAATAAGAAGCATGATTGTTCAACCACACCTACTTGACTTCTTTATATTGGCACAAGCTAACTGGCTCCCCTACCTTGGGATTCACTTGGAGATTACACATACATTTCATCACTTCTTTTTATCTGCAAAACTGTCTATGCAAAATTTTCTTGTTCTGTGATTATCCAGATATGCAAACTAAGTTCCATTGAAAACTGGGAGTTTTAAATTTTCTTACATATATGAGTATGTGTTTCTTACTGGCTCCAAAGAAAGGTAGGATGTATTAATGGAGCCTACAATCTAATTGGATGGACAAAACATTTACACATTGAAATGATAATTATATGAAGCAACAGTGGCATTCTAAGGAGGGAGAGACTACTACTGGGGATGGCTTGAAAGAAGAGGCTTGTAGGAAATGCGGAATTCAGTTATGCTGGGAAGAGAGGGAAGGGCACTCCAGGTGAGGGGAAGGGCCTGGGCAAAGGCATGAAAATAGGGATATCCCATGTGTCCCATATGTTATGGGAAGATAGGGAGTGTCAGTGAGCAAGCATCTGTAATTAGATCATTGAGTAGATGTGGTAACTATACAAATCAAAATTTGAGGATGTCCATGGCCTTTGGCTTCTCCTACATCTGACTCCAAGAAAAGAAACAATAAGCCTAGTACATAAGAGCTGAAAACAGGGGTCTTGAGATCACTTTAAAATTATGAGGACCTGCTATGAACAAAACTCCATGGACACAAAGATGAATGTCTTTGAGTACTTTCATTTTTGTTTAATCCATTTGATTACTAAAATACCTTTGTAAGCTTGACAAAAAGGAGAAGATACGGGCAGTGTCCAGAGGAGAATGCTAAGCACAGAGAGTTCAGATGGCTTGAGTAAGGTCATGAGGTTATTTAGCGACAAAGTCAACACCATCATCTGGGTCTCTTTTTCCCCACTGGGGTATGACTGAGCCCAAACTTCACAAGCAACCCCTCGCCTGCCTAGAGAGTGATGGATGACCAAGAGAGTGAGAAATGGTGTCTACTGAACACTAGTAGTTCATATGGAGTACCTACTGTCCTAGGAAGTGCTGAGATTCATCTGAAAGCAAGAGAGTCATGGACCTGCTTTCATAGAGGTTGGTTTAGACTTTAGCTATCTCTGTCCTAACTGTTGATCCATACAGTGGTAGACTTGCAAAAGCAAGAGTCCTACATGGTAGGAATGCTGCAATATAGGGCAATCACACAAGCTGATGCCCCCCCCCTTTTTTTCTGCTTGGCTCTTTGTAATAAGCCAATTTGGAGAGAACTCCCCTGGGTCTCAAACCCCACACTCTAATTGGCTTGATCCACCATGTAGACATCTACATAGATATGTCCCCAAAGTGAATTGATGTCATGTTTAAAGAAGGCTAGGCATATGGGATTCCCTTCTTTTAGGTCTACAATCAACTGGCGATTATGCAGGGTAGATGTAATGGATCCCTCGGGATTCTCCAGGCTCCTGTAACTCAGTCCTTTTTGCAACTGCTTGCTTTTTTAGCCAGTTAATTAGCACAATTACTCAAGAATAGTTAAGGAGAGTGAAGGGAAGGAAGCCATGGGATCCATTCGTTTCAGGGCAAGTTTTGGCCGCTCTGCCACCAAATTTTTCCAATCACAATGCACAGCCAGACCTGTTAACTACATGATTTCTATGAACTAATTCTTAGTCAAGGAAGTATCAAGACAGACATCATGCCTTATACTTCTTGCTTACCCCAGAACCAATATCTTATTTCACTAGTACATAAATATTTTTTAGTAATGATGAAAAAGCAGTGAGGACACATAGAATTGTCTGAACAAACTCCAGAATTTAGGAATCAGCAATCTGAGATCTATTCCATCTCTTCGAATTTCAAAGGACCTTTTCTATTGACTCTGCATTATCACCCTAATTAAGAGAAACACTCCCATTTCTTAGGATATTTTTCTACATCCACATCCAAATTTTCCACATTTCTTAGTATATTCTTCTACATCCTTGAAATGCTGGAAGTGCCTAAGTGTCTCATCAGACTGAACCTGTAACCTTCCTAGGTCTAATGTTTTCCTTGAAAATATTTTCTCCTGGAGCGCCTGAGTGGCTCAGTTGTTAAGCGTCTGCCTTCGGCTCAGGCCATGATCCCAGGGTCCTGGGATCGAGCTCCGCATCGGGCTCCCTGCTCAGCAGGAAGCATGCTTCTCCTTCTCCCACTGCCCCTGATTGTGTTCCCTCTCTCACTGTGTCTCTCTCTGTCAAATAAATAAATAAATAAAATCGTTAAAAAAAAAAAAAAAGAAAATATTTTCTCCTGCCATGGATATGATCCTAACAAATTGTTATGCAGAAACCAGGGATCTCTCGTTTCACCTTCTATTTCCAATAATTACATACTTAAACATTCTGAAATAACTTTTTTTAATTCCCCCTATGATTTTCAACAAATCTTTATCTTTCCCCAGATGCGGAGACAGTAAAGCAAGTCAATGCATTGATCTTACAGTACTTCTAATTCCTTGTCTTTAGGCTACTGTCCCATCATCAACTAACGTGATCCCATATACAAGACAGATTCTTTTCATAAGTATTTTTAAGAGTCGCAGTGTCCTTTTGGGGAAGGTTGCACTATCTGAGTTTCTCCAGCAACTAGTTATTAGAACTCAGTTAAAAGTGGGAGTTCAGTCGGAATGGCTCAGTTACCCAACCTGTTCTTATTTGTTGTTCACAATTTTATTATGGCCCAGACCAGGAGGCTGCAGCTCAAGCAGATGGGGTGCTGGTAGAATAAAATCAACAACTGCAGGCTTTCTTCCCAAACAATTCCATATTGTTTGTAGATTCCGTGCAGTAAATCACTGTGGAAAGATCAACCCATAAATCACTGGTATTTTTGTTTGTTTTACTAGCAAAAAGTGTTCTCTCAGCTGACCCCTGGGCTAGAGAACTTGAAAGAAAAAAATGGTTAGAGCAAGCGTTTTTAACCCTGGCTGTGCATTAGATTCACTTGGGGGAGACTTTTAAACCCCCAGTGCCCAGGCTGCATCCCATATCCGTTAGTCAGAATTTCTGGGGGGTAGTTCCAGGTATCAGTATTTTTTAAAGCCCCCCAAGAGATTCTAAGTGTGCAGCCAAATTTGAAAACTACTATCATCAAAATACTACTGATGCCTGGGCCCCATCACCAACATTCAGATGCAAAAGATCGGGGGCACAGCCTGGGTGTCGGGAGTACTATAAGCCCCCCAAGTTATTCCAGCGGTGGAGCCGGGCAGAGAACAACTGGTTTAGAGATGAGAGAGCAATGCAGTGTCTGTGTAAAATAAAAGGTGTTCTATGCATTGTCCACCCTCTTGTCCATCTTATTCCCCACCCTCTCAAGGGAAACTATGTATTAGAAATGAGTGGCTTGGCATAGAGCTTTTCCTTATCAAGCTATTGAGGGAGGGCTTTGTAATGTACTGGGGAGGTGGGTAGATAAATCTACTATGTAGATCTGCCGAGGGTTTCCAACAAAAAACTACCTGTAATGCTGTGAGCTGTCTCTGAGTTTTAGGCTCTCAGGAAAGAGGAAAAGGATTCTACCTGGAGTGGAGGGGCCTCACACTTCACCACCTCTTCTTCCCACATAGGGACTTTGAGTTCTTGTAACAGGCAGAGATCACATCAGAGGCCACCACCAGCCGCAGAATGGATAAGACTCAAGGGGGAGGTGGGAACCTAATGGTTCTTCATGCTGAAAGGGAGGAAAGAGTGAATCTTGGGGAAGGATGAAGAGGGAGAGAAACGTAGAAGACAAAGGAACAGGCAAAAGAAAGACACCTGGGAAAACAGAGGCCATGTGGATAATCAATTTTGGTGGCATATCAATATTCAGATTGTTCCAAGCTCTATGACTCACAGGAGAGCCACAACTAGAGAAGACATAGAAAGGTGATATTTGGGGCAAGACTTCAGGCCTCCATCTCTGTAGATGTACTGATCATCAGTAAATGTTTAAGCCAGTACTTAGACACTTGGGACAACAGAAAACAGCAAGGATGTCATATGCGGAGAAAGAAAACCAGACAAATATAATTACCTTTGTTGCATTTGCCATGTCTTTCCCGACCTACGGAGCTTATCAGCTCAAACAAAGAATAACATTCAGTTTGCTGATACCCCCAATACCTATTTTCAAGCATAAAGCGAAAGTTGAATTCTTGAGTGCAAACAGTGCATTTCTGTGTTCTCTCTGAGGCACGTGTGCCAGAGGAAGCCTCTCATATGGCCTCTTCATTTGACCTGGGTCCTAGGTGGCATTCTTGGTGAATAGGGGCTCATTGGTCTCAGTCTCTGGAGTGATGAGATGGTGATGGGACAAAGAAGACTGAGGGAGGTGGCTGGCATCAGAGGGTTGTGCCATTACTGACTTCAAAAATACTCTTATCCTGGGATTGTTTTCTCTACTGATTCTTTGGTTCAGAGTCAGAGGTCAGCCAGCACCATGACCAAGAAGACAACCCCACCCCCACCCCATCGCTCCACCTGTTCTGCCATCTCACCTGCTCTCGTGGCATTACTCATTAGGCAGCCTGATTTGCAGGGCTTCCCTTCCCCTTTTGATTAGCTTGTTATCTGCCTTTGAAGCAAAGCCCTCAGTAATGAATCCCCAGATGGGAGAATAAGCCCAGCCATTGCCAGCACATCCGTCCCTCAGGGAATCCTTTACTTCCCATCAGAAGGGGGCAGACATTTGGCTTCCGTCCAGCCCAAGGCTTCACAATTCCACTTTGATAAAGCCTTGGAGAGTCTCTCTCTCTCTGGGAATCCACTTTCTCAATCACAAGCATTTCAGGGCTAATTACACTGATTTAATGCACCTGGCTTTCTCCTACACTTAAAATCTCAATGGGAGAGAAAATACTCTGACCCGTCAGCATTTATTGGAAAGCCAGAGAACCAATGGTGAAGAGTCAGTTCCGGAGCATGTGCTGGGTGGGAGGGGGCAGCAGTTACCTTCAGCCCCAGGGAGAGCTTTCTACCCTCCTGGTACTAAAGGGCCATAAATCATCCTGAGAGTCTTAGCGCTGGGGCATCTGCGGGCCAGGGTTGTTTTCTAACGGTTTAATGTGTGTGGGTCTTCTTTCCTCAGTAAACAATAATAGATCGCAAGTTAGTGTTGTCCTTGTGGGAGCCCATATGGAGGAGTGGGAATGGGAGTAGACTCTGAAGCCAGACAGATCTGGGTTCAAGTCCTACCTCCATCATTGTCTATGAATAGGAATTTAGATAAAGTAATGTCTCTAAGCTTTAGTTTCTTCAGCTGTAAAATGAGAGTACTATTATTTAGTCCATATAGCAGTGGTTCTCAACTTTAGCTTGTAGTGGAGCCACTCGGGCCTCACTCCCAGGGATAGTGACATGATTAGTACAGCTGCATCTGAGGATTTAGAAGACTTAAAATCCCCCCAGGTGCGGTCAGGATTGAGAAGCACTATCATGAGAGCTTATTTTGAGGCTGAACCAAGATGGTGCATAGAAAGCCTTACTCCTCAAAGTGTGGTCTGTGGACCTGCAGCATGGGCTCTAACAGAGAACTTGTCAGAAATGCAGACTCTTGGTCCCATTGATGTGAGAAACAAAGTTAAAAGAAAAGTTAAATTTCCTTACTACCTACAGCCCACTGACAAGTCCTCGAAACAGGCAGAGTGACCTTCCTCTAGGGACTCAGCTGCCTCGATGTTAGTACTTTGCTAAGGGCAAAAGGCAGTCTTAACCCAACCCCCAGGATCCTGTAAGTCTTCTTTAACATATAAAAATTCCTTTGGAAATTTCCTTTATCTCTACCCCACCCCCGAGATATATGTTGGCAATCATCACCCAAGCATATGGCCCACTAATATCCATCTGAAGGGTCTCATGACTAAGGTTTTACTAGACAGTAGTAAATGACCTTTTCTCAACAATAGCTAGCCCCTTTGAGGTCCTGGAAACCTTGCTTCCAAATTCCTTAGAGACTTACGCTATCGCTAACCCCCTCCCAACTTGAAAGTATATGATGGGCCACTCCTCATGACCCCAGTGCTGCTCTTTCTGCCAACGGGTCCTGTCCCCATGCTTTCATAAGCACAGTTGAGGCGCTGTCAGGATTAGTCCATGAAAAGGAACCTGTTCATAAACTGTCAAACGCTATAATAGTCAGAGGACAAAAAGCTACTGGTATGACAATTTTGTCACTTTCCCTCTCCTCTGGCCCCCCCAAAGGACCCTAAAACCCAAACCTCATTTCTCCTCCTCCTCCTGGGGAAGAGTCTTTCTGGCTGACAGGACTAAATGGACCTACATCATAAAGGAATGGAAAGAGAGAGGAGACCAGAGGGGGAGCCAAACAGTGTTGAGACTGGGGTAACAAGGAGATGCTCCAAAATAATGGACAGACGTGTAAACAAAGCCAATGGGAGAAGAAAGGCTTCTGGGGGTGGGGTTTATTTAGAGCTCTTTCACACAGATTGGATTTCTTTTTTAAAATTACCTTTTTGTCATTAGAGTCGAATTCCTGGAATGGGACATTACTCCGAGATTTGACTACATGAGTCCCATGGTTTAAGGGATTAGTATAATGACATCGTCAGGGCCCACCAGTGAAAGATGCCCAGACACCCTTCTGTAGTCAGAAAGAAAGTCGGGTTTACTGAGCTCGCTGCGGCAAACAGGATGCACGCTGCCGTGGCATGGGGCGCCTCGGTAGGAGGGAGTTGGGAGAAGCTTCGTATAGCATTTGGGCAGGTGCTAGGAGTTTACAAGGAGGGTTTAAGGAAGCAGGGGGCCAGTTTTCCAACAACTGGGCTGTCTTTCCCATTCTAAGGACATTGTAGACTTTATCAGAGTGTGGGTTAATTCTTGTAGCTGGCTCATGCTCATTCCAGGCGGAGTTCACCCATCAAAACAAAATTGTTTCTTGGATTATAAATGCAATATCATCAGCTTTTCTTTTTTAATTTGCTGTGATAATGTTTTAGGGAAAGGGTTTTCTCAGGGTGTCCAGGGACATCATTCAATTTATTTTGATCAGTTTCTCTATGTAACTGAAGACCTAGAAGATTGTAGGGTTGGCTTTTTATACCTCTCCATTGGGGTCAGTTTGGTAAACTGTATTTTTCTACAACTGTGTTTTTTTCCTAAACCATATTTTTTTTAAAGATTTTATTTATTTATTTGAGAGCGAGTGAGCACAAGCGGGGTGAGAGGCAGAGGGAGAAGCAGACTCCCCGCTGAGCAGGGAGGCCGATGTGGGGCTCAATCCTGGGACTCCAGGATCATGAACCAAGCTGAAGGCACACACTTAACCAACTAAGCCACAAAGGTGCCCCTAAACCATATTTTTCTAAATGCATTCATTTTATCAAGATTTTCAAATGTATTTCCATATGCAGTTGTGCAAAGTAGCTTCTTATGGGTTTTTTTTTTTAATTTCCTTTGTTTTGTTGGCTTTTCCCTTTGACATTTCTAATTTTTACTAATTAGGTTAGCCATTTATCTAATTGATTTTTTTTTTTTAAAGAACCAGTTTTTCCGGGGTGCCTGTGGCTCAATTGGTTAAGCATCTGACTCTCAATTTCGGCTCAGGTCATGATCTCAGGGTCATGAGATAGAGCCCTGTGTCGGGCTCTGCACTGCATGTGGAGGCTGCTTGTGATTCTCTCTCTCTCTCCCTCTGCCCCCCTCACCCCACTCATGTGCTCTCTCTAAAAAAGAAAAGAACCAGTTTCTCTTATTAATTTTTGCCTTCATCCTTATTAATTTCTTCTTTCTGCTTTTCTGGTTTATTTTTTGTTCTTTTTTTCAAGTTGGTTATCTAATTCATTAACTTTATGTTTCATTTTTATTGATTTAATTATCTATAGATATGCTATTTCTTCTGTTTACTGATTATCATTAGCTTCAAGAGATTCTACAATTCCACTTAGTATTTCTTCTTTGACCCAAGAGTTTGTTGAATAGTGAGTTTTTAAATTTCCAAGTAGGTGGTCTGACTTTGTAATTAATTTACAGCATTTTGATTAGGATCAAATTCTTTACAAATTTGTGGAAGTTTTCTTTGTGGCCTAAGCTGTGATCAATCTTCATGAATATTCCATGTACACTGGAAAAGATATATCCTCCATTCTTGGGGTGAAGAGTTAGACTTTTATAAGATCTACTTGATTGTTATGTTGCATAAGTCTTCTGTGTTTTGTTTTGTTTTTTTTGAGATTTTATTTATTTATTTGACAGAGAGAGACACAGCAAGAGAGAGAACACAAACAGGGGGAGCGGGAGAGGGAGAAGCAGGTTTCCCACAGAGCAAGGAGCCCAATGTGGTACTCGATCCCAGGACCCTGGGATCATGACCTGAGCCGAAGGCAGACACTTAACCGACTGAACCACCCAGGTGCCCCAGTCTTCTGCGTTCTTATTGATTTTCCCCTAAATGATCTGTTTGGAATTGAGCAAGATGTGTAAGTCATCTACTCTTAATGTACTTTTTTCCTTCTCCTTACATTTCTTCTAATTTTTGTTTTATAAAAGCTGTTATTGGGTGCATAGATGTTAATAACAACTCTATCCTCATAAAGACTTTAGCCTTAAAAGACTCTTCTTTTTGAAAATGCTTTTTGGGGGTGCCTGGGTGGCTCAGTGGGTTAAGCGTCCAACTCTTGGTTTCAGCTCAGGTCATGATCTCATCAGTTGTGAGATCCAACCTTGTGCTGGGCTCTGCATTCAGCAGGGATTTTGGCTGAATATAAAATTTTGGCTCATATTTTTATGTTCCTTGAATGTCTTAATGATATTATTTCATTGTTTTCAGACATAAAGTATTACATCAAAAATCTAATGGCAATCCGATTTTCTTTCCTTTATAAGTGACTTGATCTTTTTGCCTGGATATCCAAGCTTTTTTCCCCTCAGTTGTATGTGTTGATTTTCCCATATACATGATGTGTCCACTCAATACGTAGTTTTGTGTCTTTTTATTTCAGAAAAATTTTCTTGAGTTATAGTTGTAGTATCCGTCTCCTCCGTTGTGTTGGCTTTTTGCATTGTGGCTTCCTATTGTATATATGTTGGATCATTTTTCTTGTTTTTTATATCTACTTTCTCGAATCATGTTTCTCTCTTTTTGCATTTATTTATTTTGTTTTTTTAAAGATATTATTTATTTATTTGAGAGATAGAGCACAAGCAGGGGGAGCAGCAGAGGGAGAGGGAGAAGCAGGCTCCCTGTTGAGCAGGGAGCCCAATGCAGGGCTCAGTCCCAGGACCCTGAGATCATGACCTGAGCTGAAGGTAGATGCTTAACCGACTGAGCCACCCTGGTGCCCCTGCATTTATTTATTTTAAGGATTTTCCTCTTCTGCAAATTTTCTCTTAAACCATTATTTATGGTAATATTTTACTTTTGAGTTCCTTCTAATTTTATCTTCAAACTTCTGAAATATTTTTTCCTATATTTAATTCATACTGTGTTTGTTCCTTTCTTTTCAAAACTTCCTTTTGTTATGTCATTTGTTTTCTTAATTTTTCTAACTTTGGTTCATGCTTTTATTGCTTTTTATCACTTCCTTGATTTCTGTTAGCTTGTTTTAATGTGGTTACAGGGGCGCCTGGCTGTCTCAGTCAGAAGAGCATGCAACTCTTGATCTTGGGGCTGTGAGTTTGAGCTCCATGTTGGGTGTAGCGATTACTTAAAGATAAATAAACTTAAAAAATTATAATTATAAAAAAATGTGGTTCTAGTCTTTATCATCTTTGTGAGCATGTCTTTCTTGCTGCCATTATTGTTTATAAAAATGTTATTCGGTTCTACATTCTCTTCTTTATAATAATTTTGCATAGGAATCAAACTAAACTTTTTCTGTGGCTCATCTTCAAGAGTGATTAAGTCGTTCATATTCTTAGAATGAAAAGATGGGCCAGGACAACTTTTATGAATTCACAACTCTCAAGCTCCCTCTTCTGTTGTTTTGGGAAGTGATCATAAACATGGTTTCACTCAGTGATGCCTCTGTCTCTCCCCACCCCACTTTTATCTAAACCTTCCCTTTCTTTTGTCCCTGTTGTCTCTGTGTGTTCAATATGGACTCTATTTCCAGTATTTTTTCTCTTTCCCTGATAGATACAGTTTGAAGAAAGCATCAATTCTAAGGATCCGTCTTGCAGAGAAGTGAAAATTGGGGCCAAGATGGTGGAAAACTAGGGCAAAGCAGGCATCAAGTTGGGAAGAGCTCCACAGTATATCTGGAAAGAGAGGAGGGAAGGTCACATCCCATGTCTGGACACAGAAAGGGTAGGGAGGCCAGGCAGCCCAGTAGAGTGGCATGCCCTTATTCCAGAAGCCCAGGATAGATACGACAGAATGTCCCTACATGTGTTGAGTGACTGGGATCATCTGGTGGGCCTGGTCCCCACCTTTTCTTCTCATGAGAACACAATTTTCCCTCTTCCCCTCCAGAACCCACTTTACACCTATTCAGATATACCATTGCCTGAAGAAGAGAAGTAAGGGAGTTTCTCTGCTGAACACAGAACATGCCACAAATAGAAATATCCTTATAGGTAATTGATGCACATTTCATTTATTTAAATGTTCATTGAAATCATATTATGTACCCAGGACTCCCTTGGTGCTAGAGATTCAACCTTTGTTAAGACAATTGGCCAGAAAGAGGTAAGATGTTGTCTGCAGTTTTGGAAACATTTTTTTTTGAGACAAGCTGATAAAAGCATATCTATTTGGTAAGCAACTAATATAGGACAGACATGTATATACCTCATCTCATTTAATTCTCTTTAACAACCCTGAAAACTAGATAATATTATTCATTTTTGCTCATTATAACTGACTCAGAGAGGTTAATTAGCCAATCCAGGGTCATAGTAGATCTGTCTGGTTCTAGAACCCAGGCTTCTGCCATTGCATAAATTTGCCTCTCCACTGGTCGATATTGGACAATATTGAATAATAACCATATGATCTTGACCTCACCAGCATCCCTAGTTAACCACTTGAACTAAATGGGCTAAAACCAGTAAATTACAAAATGCCCTAAAAACATGGGTGGGGGAAATGAAGGAGGTTGGGTACTCTTGAAAGTTGTTTTGCCAAAGCCACATTAAATGACCAGCTTGTAAATATTGTTCCATTGCTTGCCCCCTCTCCCATCTTGAATGGCTCAGAGCTTTCTTCCCTTCGTCATGCAGGGCAAAGAGCAGCCACCATGGAGGGCTGAGTTCTAATGCTTATTCTGTGCCATAACAAGGCTTGAAAAGAATAAAATAAAACTATATCCACATACAAAAAGAACATAGTTGAATGGAAAGAGTCTGACTGATTTCTTACTATTAGATTTTTTCAAAAGCCTGCTGCTTTTGCCATCTTATTGGCACTTAGTGAAGGTTGACAGTGAAAATAACTTCCCCAAATAAAAAATATTGGAGATCGATGACATGGGGAGAAAACACCCCAATTCCATGTAAACAGAGGAAGATTAACACCAGGTACAGGTACCAAATCGAAAAGCCCAGCAAGCTGGTGTTAGAAGGCTAACAATGCTTTCAAAATAAGAAGTCACCCCAGAAGCTGCTCTAAACCCTATTCAGTTATGGTGAGAAATAGCTCCAAGAGCCCAGGCATGGGGCTGAGGGGGTTGAGTGGCCATGAGAAAGGGATTATTAAGAATATTAGTTAATATTTGAAAATATTGGAGGCTTCCCGGGTGATGCAAGCTTGATACCCAGGCACCTGTTCAGAATGTTGAGCCCCCAAAGCCAAAGAAATGGCTATGTATTAACCCGACTACTTGTTCTGGGCTCTGATTATACCTAATATGACTTAAACGGTTCTGTATTTGTTCTGATAGTGCATTACTCGGCAGGACTGTGTTTTCGGTTTCTTTTGTTCTTCTCAGCATCTATTCCCATGCCCTTTGTTTATGCGTTTTACCTGCAAAATCCCACTTCTTCAGGGTAGGAGGACTGGGTAAAGGAAGGTGCATCTACCCACCAGCCATCCAAGATGAAGCAAAATGGTTTCAGGTTACTGGGATGGTTGGCTAAGAAATGCAGATCATGGTAACAATCTTATGGGAACAGATTGGACCCCTCCCATGTGTGACAGTCCACACTACCTCCATGGTTCTACTCACATCTTGTTTTGAAGATATTTGAGGACATGACAGTCTCCCCAACTAGTGTATC
The DNA here is from genome assembly GCF_054177405.1 of Leptonychotes weddellii. Taxonomy (NCBI): domain Eukaryota; kingdom Metazoa; phylum Chordata; class Mammalia; order Carnivora; family Phocidae; genus Leptonychotes; species Leptonychotes weddellii. The sequence continues at coordinate 27,957,841 of NC_138378.1, read as the reverse complement.
TCATATACCTGTTGTTAACTGTATTTTTTGAGGTATAATTTATATGCAGAAAAGGGTACACATCTTACGCATACAGCTCAGTGACGTTGGACCTATAAGTTGCACCTCTATCACTACCACCCAGACCAAGACTTAGAATAT
>NC_138378.1:27910441-27957600 GCF_054177405.1 Leptonychotes weddellii | reverse complement strand
AAAAAAAAAAAAAAGAATATTTCTATCATCTCCTTTTCTGTGCTTTCTAGTCAGTTGTTTCTCTTTTAAAAATCCAGCATTTTTTCTTTGTGATACAGCATTGGAAACAAAGAGGTCCACGGGCGCCTGGGTGGCTCAGCCGGTTAAGCGTCTGCCTTCGGTTCAGGTCATGATCCCAGGATCTTGGGATTGAGTTCCACATGGGGCTCCCTGCTCAGCCGGGAGCCTGCTTCTCCCTCTCCCTCTGCCCCTCCCCCTGCTTATGCTCTCTCTCTCTGTCAAATAAATAAATAAAATCTTTAAAAAAAAGAAATAAAGAGGTCCAACAACTCCACAGCAAAACAAACTAACAAATAAAAAACTAATTCAATTTAAAAAATGGGCAGAGGACCTGAATAAACCTTTTTACAAAGAAGACATACAAATGACTAACAGGTACATGAAAAGACGCTCCATACCACTAATCACCAGGGAAATGCAAATCAAAACCACAATGAGATATCACCTCATACCAGTTAGAATGGCTGTTACCAAAAAGACAAAAGATAAGTGTTGGGTGAGCATGTGAAGAAAAGGGAACCCTTGTGCACTCTTGGTAGGAATTCTTGTACACAAATTGGTACAGCCACAATGTGGAAAACAATGTAGAAATTCCTCAAAAAATTAAAAATAGAACCGCGTGATCCAACAATACTGCTTCTGGGAATATATCTGAAGAAAAGGAAATCACTGTCAGGAAGAGATATCTGCACCACCATGTTCACTGCAACATTCTTCACGGTTCCATAACATGGAAGTAACCTAAGTGTCCATCAGAAGATGGATGGATATATAACATACACACACAATGAAATATTATTCAGCCATCAATAAAACCATAAAATACTATATATATAATGGGGAATATTGTTCAGCCATAAAAAAGAAGGAAATCTTGCAATTTAGGACAACATGGATGAACCTTGAGGGCAGGATGCTAAGTGAAGTAAGTCAGATAGAGAAAGACAAATACTGTATGATCTCTTTATATGTGAAATCTAAAAAAAAGCCAAGTTCATAGAAACAGAGTAGAATGGGAGGGATGGGGTGGGGGGAATAGGGAGATGTTGGTCAAAGGGTGCAAATTTCCAGTTTAAGATGAGTACCTATAAACTCGGAGTACCTAAAGCAGCTTTAGAATCTGAAGCCTTTACGAACACTTACAGGTGTAAAGTCCATCACTTCTAACAGCCCAGCAGTATTTCTTAAGTTTGAGAAGAAGAGCATATGGAATGAGTTCTTGCAGATGGAATCCCGGCCTTGGCACCTACTAGGTGTGTATCCTTCAGCAGCTTATGAAATTACTCAGTGCCTCAGTTTCATCTGTAAAATAGGGACAATAATAGCATTTTCCCCACACACAAAGTTGTCAAGAGAGAGTAAGTTCATATGCAAAGATTTGAAACAGTGTCAGATGCGTGGTAAGGGTCTGACGGTAAATGTTAGTCATTTATCATTTTCTCCTTCTGTTCCTTCTGCTGCTTCTTCTCCTCCTCCTTCTTCTTCCTCCTCCTCTTCTCCTTCTTCATATGTTCCTTCTTAATTATTGAAGGATACGAGAAAAAGTTTTGCTAGTCATATTGTTTCTTCAAAATTGAAAATGGCCTTCATTTTCCAGTTATATAAATAACACATGTTCATTGTTTTAAAAATGCAAAAAGTGGTGAAAAGAGTATGGAACAATTTAGAAAAAGAAGAAATTCCAAGACTCACTACCTGAAGGTAACCACCACTTGTATTTTGATAACAATTTTTCATCTCTCTCCCTCTGGATATACACACAAACGAACTTTCAAAGGTGGGATTGTAGTATACAAGTTGTTTCATTCTGGAAACTTTTCTTTGTTTTTAGTCTTTCTCCCCCCTTAGCTCCCATTCCCTGATTTGTACCCTTCCACAATTTTCTCTATGCTCACCTAATCATATACATGTATGTATGCACATAAATAAGGACTTTTAAATGTTTTTTTACAGATACAGTGTAATCATACATACATATATATGTACATATGCTATATAATATATGTATTACACAGCTATCTACTTGCATCTTTATTTTTCTCTCTTTATAGCAACAAAAACCACTGGCTATTGAGCATGTATGTGTCATGTACTCTTACATTGTTTTATCAACTGATACATATGTTTAAAAGCAACATGACACTCCCTGGAAAGAATGAATTTCCATGTATTAAATCAATCACCTATTAATGTGTATTCATGATATTTTAAATATTTTCCACTAAAAAAGCACAGCAGATAATCATTAAAATTATCTTAGGAGTGGAATTTCTAGGGTGAAGGGCATGCATTTTATTTTAACTCTGTTGGTTTACCCCCTCCACTGAGGGGTGACAGAGTGGTCATGTCCCATTGTGTCAGGCGTTCCTGTGACCTTCTGCAGAAATGAACCCCAGAACTCCATCACATCATGCAAAAGTACAGTGAATGGACACTCAGAAAAGGAGGGGAGAATGTGACACCTTCCACCCCCAGTAACTCCCCAGGCCACCCCAGCCAGAGCCCTGTGCAGGAGGACTTCACTCCCCAGCCCTGCACCACCCCACCCCACCCCCCGCCGCACACACAACCCAAACTCAACTAGGTCCCACTCTGCGGAGTTCAGAACTCACGCTCAGGTGGAATAGAATTAGTCACACTCAATTCAGTGATGATGATGATATCCTAAAAAAGAATCCTCTGAATGTAGATATAAAGGTTATAGATTCTGCCCTGGACAACCAGTGATGCCCAGAGCTTCCAAGAGGCATCTTCTAGACAATGCATTTCGTTTCCCCCAGGACTCCAGCAAGGAAAAGCAGAGAAAAATCATGGCCAGCCAGACACTTTACCCAGTGTGGAAACAGATGTCTGATTCTAAAGGACTCCTAGCAGGCATGAGGGTGGAGAAGTAGCGCACCCTGCCCAGAGAATGGAGAACAAGCTGGCAAGAGCAGAGGAGGAGCCCTTCAACAATGGCTCCTACAGGAAGCTCTGAATGGAATCTCACACAAGATCACAGATAAGACGAACCTTCCACCCCAGGAGGGACTGCTCAACAGCTATGTACTCTCCAAGAAGGCTGAGTGAGACAGAAACCCCAACATCTCTCTCCTAATCCAAAAGAGGAAGATGATGCTTAACCCACTCACCTTCAACATGTCCCAGCTGCTTGACAAGGTGAGTCTGCTTTCTGTGGAGTTAAGCAAAACTAAGAAGCCGGTGAGTCCCAGCTTCATGGAGATGAATCCTAAGTCCCAGGCACCCTCTTGCCCCCAAAGACCGATCATGGCAATTGAATTCCAACACACTGTAGACCAGAACTTGTTGGATGGTGTTCCAGTTGTTTATTGCTGTATTTAAAGCAGCAACAACTTAGTAGTTTAAAACAACAACTGTCATTTTGCTCATGAATATGTAATTTGGACAAGACTTGGAGGGTGCAGCTCATCTCTGCTTAATGTAGCATCACCTGGAGCAACTCCTTTGGGGTTGCGTATCCACTTTCAAAATGGCTCCGTCACTTGGCTGGCAAGTTGGTGCTAGCTGTCAGCTGGGAGCTCAGCCAGAGTTGGCATCCTGGGGTTTTGGTTTATTTCCACATGGGCTTCTCTTCAGGTCTTGAGCTTCCTTACAACATGGGATCTGGGTCTAAGAGTGGGCGTTCTGAGAAGTCTGGGCAGAAGCCAAACGTTTTCCTATTACCTAGTCTCAGGAGCTCCAGCATATCCCCCTCACTACATTTTTTGGACAAACCAATCACTAAGTCTTGCTCAGAATTAAGGAGAGGGGAATTAGCAGCCACCTCGCAATGGGAGGAGTATCAAAGAATTTAGTGCCATCTCAAGTTTACCACTGATGATGACCTGCATTTGCTGTATAACTCTTCCTAGAGGAAGCCTCAGGCACATCTAAGCTGTGCATGATTGTGCCTCAGCAGTAGAATGCCATGCTCCCTCTGTTAGGACAGAACACTGGAGGATGACGGGAATGTAGACAGACTTTGAAACCCATATTCACCAATTCATAATCTACCCCCGTCCTCATATCCTTACAAATCCTTATAAACAGTATGTTCACCTACCTACCTTTGGGAGCCCTAATGCCTAAGAGGTAAGAGAAACACTCTAACCCAGACTGAACATCTCATATCAGAAAGTTGGAAAAATTAGTGGGCTAATGCAAAGAGTTCACAAAATCCTTGCAGACTTTTACAAATTTAACAACCTGATGGTTTGATTTTTTTTTTTTTTTTGCTGAGTTAGTATAGGACTACAGTAGAAACTGTGAATTGTCCAATCCAGCCAATTGGACTTCAGTTCAACTAGCTGAAGGACATAAACTTTCCTCCTGCCCACAGCAACCACAGTCAATTTGCACAGGATCTGAAATCCGGATGTTTCGTGCACAGTGTAAGGCCCTGATTTTAATGAAATTATTTTGGGACATCATACATGGATTGTTTCTGTGGAATCTGCATACCCAAGTTATTAGAGTTCAGACATTCATAGGCATTGAATGAAGTACTCTCTCTACCTCCTTCTTTCTCTCTCTCTCCCTCATGCACACACACCCAAGTCACCATACATTTCTTCTTGATTAAAAAACCCTGAAGTAAGATAAAGGGGACTGCATCCAACTTCTTTGTGGCTGGACAGAAGAAAGAGCTGGAAGAGCCATGACATCCCCAGTTGGTTTCCCATTTGGACCTTTCTCTATACCGAATTCCTCCAACAGAGACACACAGAGGCTCCACTCAGGGATGGTGGTGGCATTCTACACCATGGAAGCAGCTCTGGCCTCTGAGACATGCCCAAAGAGGACTGAGTCTAAACCTAATAAAAATGGTCTTGGGGCGCCTGGGTAGCTCAGTCGGTTAAGCGACCAACTCGTGATTTCAACTCAGGTCATGATTTCATGGGTCATGGGATGGAGCACCACATTGGGCTCCATGCTTAGTGGGGAATCTGCTTGAGATTCTCTCTCTCCCTCTGTCCCCCCCCTCAACTCGTACTCCCTCTCTCTTTCTCTCTCTCTCAAATAAATAAATAAATCTTTTTTTTTAAAAAAAAGGTCTTGATTTCCAGAAAATGGAACATGAACCTACAAACTCAGAAGCAAATTTACTTATTAATTTAAAAAAATCACTGGCTACCCTTGTCCAGAGAAATCAGTAAGATCTAAGATTTAAAAAGGTCTCTCTGCCCTCCAGAGAATGTTATAAATTTTTAGAAACCAGTACCTGGCTGTTTCCCTTACTGCTCTTACTGTCCAGGCCTCTCCCTGCAAAATGTGAGAGTACCTTCCAGGGCCACGTGATACGCCAACACCTCCAGGAGCTGCCTCCTGCCCTCTCGTCCCCCCTCCCCCAATCAGATGTCTCCAGATCCTCTTTCACCTTCTTCCCTGTGTCTTTATAGCTCTATAAGTGGTCCCAGGTGATGGTAGAAGAGAATACTTAACGACCTTCCCAGAATTTCATGTGTTCTAGAAAATACGTCATTAACCATCATTTTTCCCCCTTCTAAATGGTTCAATGTGATTTTTTGATGTTTTCTCTTTAATTGGCTTTGTGTAACAAAGACAAGGGAAGGAACACAGATGTATTCCAAGGTTGAATAAAAGTACAACACGTCACCATAATGGCATAACCATTTCCTCTGCTTGTAAGTTTTAAAACATTGTGTGGAGGTAATTGTGCATGTACTAACTCTTCGACCCTGCTTCAGGCCATTTTGGCCAATTCCAGGGGAACTGCCCTCAGGCCAGTTTTCCTTGTGTCTCTCGTGGCATGTGCAGGTGACAAAGGAAGTGCCTTCCAGACCTCCTTCCCCCGTCACCCCCAGACCCCTAACCTGGGCCCAGGCTTTGTTGGCTCCTCCTGGAGGTCTGGCTGCCGAACATCTGGCTCTTTGTTGAGGATGACAGCAGCCTAATTGCATATTTCTTTTCTCATCAAAGCAAAATTGTTGGCATTCCACAGAAGCTGTTTGCCGAATAATGCACCATCTGGCCTTCTGTGATAAGGAAATAATTGATTATTTTGAAGAGTCTTAATTCATCCTGCCTGCTGCACGTTAAGGAGAGAGAGAGCGGGGGCCTGAACTTGCAAGATAGCTGTGCTTTCACTAAAATAAAGTAAGAAGCTGCAACCTCAGAAAGCCGAAGTTCCCTTCTAATTCATTTATTTTTTAACAAATAGTGATTAAAGTGATTACTCCGTGCTAGGCACTCTTCTGAGGACTTTACAAATATCAGCTCATCTATCCTCAAAACAACCCTCTTCTGCAGAGAAGGAGACCATGAGGAGTCTTAAGAAAGTTCTGGTTCTTGGGGCGCCTGGGTGGCTCAGTTGGTTAAGCGACTGCCTTCGGCTCAGGTCATGATCCTGGAGTCCCTGGATCGAGTCCCGCATCGGGCTCCCTGCTCGGCAGGGAGTCTGCTTCTCCCTCCGACCCTCCCCCCTCTCATGTGCTCTCTCTCATTCTCTCTCTCTCAAATAAAAAATTAAATCTTTAAAAAAAAAAAAAAAGAAAGTTCTGGTTCTTCATCTGGATGCTGGTTACCTGAGCGTGCTCAGTTTGGAAACATCTGTCGACTGTACGCATACAGTGGCTGTGCTTATGGATGTTATTCTTCAAGAAAAGTAGAACAAAAAATTCCAGTGTGGTGAACGCTATTATTGTTCACCCCTTTTGCAGACGGGGAGACTGAGGCCTGGAGGAAGCCAGCAGCCAGATGCTGGCCTCCAGGCCCTTCCCCGTGCCCCGCCCCTCGCTGCGTGGCGTCCTGGGGGAGGGGCTTGGCTGGGGGAGAGGGATGCGAGGTACCTGTTCTTCGCACTGTTAGAACAGAGCGCTCCGGTCACCAGCCTGCTCGCTGTTTACGGCTTGTTCTCTTAAGAAATAAGTTTCCACCGAGGACCGTGAGGAGACAGCCCTCGCTAGTCCAAGCCAAGCTGCCACCGCAGTGAGCCCAAAGGATCCGAACGACACGGCCAGGAACGCAGGCAGCGCGGGGAGCCGGTGGACAGGGCGGAGGGGCCTCGGGGGGTGAAGGTGGGACACCTGACACCAAACAGGTCACAAATTAGCCGGGAGTGGCCCCCAAGGAGAGCAGCAGCGGATGTCAGGGGACCGGACCCCCCACACCAGAGCCTTCGACTTACCGGGTCCTGCCCTCTTCTTCCCCCAAGTTGACACGGAGTAAGATGAGAAAAAAAGACAAATAATAGCCTCTCCAATAACCTCAAGAGGATTTAGGCAGACGCCCACACTCTCAGCTCTATCCCTTCCCTACCCAGCTCAGGAAAAGCCCCACAACCCAGCCAAGGGGGGGAAAGCCAAGACACAAAACATTCAGGGTACATCCCGAGATGACCGAGTTCAATGTGGTTTCTTCCACCGTCTCTGGGGGCCTCTTCAGATACGGAGCACGCATTCCCAGCGGCTCTGTCAGCATTTCACCCTCCCCAATAATAAGCAATGACCATGGAGGCCCTGCTCTATGCCAGGAACTTGACTCATGTTAGGAGGAAAAAAAAAAAAAAGCAAAAGGAAGAGGAAGAGGAAAAGGCAAGTTTCACCTTAGCTGGTGCTCAGGACAAGCGGTCACTGTGCTGTGAGGTACGGTTGGGAAGGAGAGTCCAGGATGCCATCTGAGCAGAGACACACCGGTTAGACCAAGAAGACTCTGAAGGCACAATACACTGGACCCCCATGTAAGGTGCTTGACCTCTTCTGCAGGCCCTGAGGTTCAAGTGCAAAAGGTTCTTTAAGGGGGTGGTCCGAGGAAGTGAGGAGGTGAGGGGGGAGGGGGCCAGCCCCTGGAGTGTGAAGGTGTCCATTGTGGGCATGCAGGGCTCAATCCTGCTGGGGCCTCTGGGAGACAGAGACACACACACCACACTGGACTTGGCCGTCATTTTACTCACTGCCACCACTTGTGACCAGCCTGCCCAGGTGCCAAGCACGCTCCAGTAGGTGGAGAGCCCTGGGGCTTGCAGGAGGGAGCCCATGCACCAAAACAGCCTTGAGCATGATGGGCTGAGGGCAGCATTGAAAGCCTCAGATGCATCTTTACACCTAGGCCGCCTTAGCATCATGGCTCAGCTACCTGAGTCTTCTTTCATGATCTACATGAGGTGTGTGGACTTCTTCTGCCTCCCATTCTGGGTCGGTCCAACCCTCCACCTGGACACAAGGCCCTGCAGTCCAGCCTGGCAGGAGCTCACTGGAGTGCTCCAAACCCGGCCTCGGGGCACCAGGGCAGTGACAGATCTGCCTGCCTGACTTCCAGAATTTTCTCTGAATCACAGACCTGGAGTAGACCAGTGTCTACCAAGTCGATTCAGAGCTCAAGGAATAAATTCAACTGGAAAATTAAGAAGTCAGCATTCCCTTCAGCATGCTGGCTCAGGGTAACCCTTCACACATAACGCACACTCTTCCTGTTTGTTGTATGGCCTTTCCTGAAGTACAAACCCCTCCCAGTGCCTTCCCCAAACCTTCCTCAGCCTGGAGTTCACCGCTGACTTCATTTGCATGTTGTTTTCCTCACCACACCATAAAGGAGAAGAGAGGGCTTCTGACCAAAGCAACTGGCTATGGGGCGTGGGTCAGGCAGCGGCATCCAGGATCTGCCTCAAAAAAAAATAAAAAATAAAAAACAGATTCAGGTTAATCTGAAAATTCACAGAACAGGAATGCCCCTCAGCCCTAAGACTAAGGTTGCCCCTCAGCTGGGGCGGAGACAGAAAGCCCGGTACATCCGCAGGATGAAGGACTGACACGCTCCGGCAGAGAGGAACCTCGGATGCATATGCTACATGGTAGCTGCCAGATTCACCAAGTTATACACTGTGGGATTCTTTTTATATTACATTCTTGAAAAGGCAAAACCGTAGGGCAGGACAACAGATCGGTGGTTGCCAGAGGCTAGAGGTAGAGAGAAGAGTTAAGCGCCAACAGCACCAGCCTCAGGATCTGAATCACCTGAGGGCTGCGTGCTCGGAAGGGCCCCAGGCTTAGCCTAATGCTCTGCTGTTCCTGTCTTGACACTTGTAATCCCTTTATCTTTGAACTTGGGCTTCGTAAGTGATGTCTGGTGGATCAGAGGGGGATATGCCCATGAGCGGAGAAGATAGGTATAATATTCTTACTCACGGCCGTCCCTTGCTGTCCCATTCATGTAGAATGTTCACGACGCCTCAAGAGCACAAAACTTCCGATCCACGATGTTGGGAAAGGACAATGAGAATCAAAGCCAAGTAAGGAAATCCTGTCGCAGAACCTGGGAAGGACAACAGGCTGGAGCCAGGGTCTGGGTGGGAGTGAGGCACCTTGCCTCTCATGTCTACCCTCCTCCCCCATCAGTGTGGAGCCCTCCACACCTCCATGACCCCTTTGCCTGATCTCCCGTGTCCCGCTTGCTCTGATGCAAATGGAAAGGTCGGGAGACCTGAGTCTGAGCCTTGCTATGCTTTGGCACCGAGAAGAGAAATGCTGTGCCCCCCAGATATGTAGGTGTGCTGCCCATCTGCAAAGGCAGCCCCTTCTCGTTTTCTGTATATCTTAATCCCCTAATCAGACGGAAATCATTAAGGACAGATTAGTTTGCCTCTTCCTTTCAGTATTTCTCCAAGCCGTCTCCTCTCCACCACTGTGGGCTGAGTGCCTGGCACAGAGGAGGGAGGAAGAAAAACAGTTTCACCTTCCCCACCTCTACCCCCACCAGCATTTCTCAGATGACTCAATTATCGGTGGGGAATGAGCCCCTCCAGTGTTACTGCATTCACAGCACTGAACCCCGACAGAGCAAATCGGTGTCGCCTTTCCGAAAGGCAATTGGTAGCATGTATCAAAAGCCTTGGAAAGGCACAAACCCTCTGGCTCAGTGCCTATTTTAAAGAATTTATCCTAGAAAGTAATCATGAGATTATATGAGTTCCATGAGAAATGTAACTAGAGGGATGTCAGCTAGAGTGAAAAAAAAAAAAAAGAAGAAACTAGCATTAAAAACCTACATCCATATACCTATAAGCAGAAGGAAAAAAAGACTTTAAAGATATGCACACAAAAATATTAACAGTGTTAGCTCAGGGTGGGCTAATTTTACTTTTCCTCTTTTCAGTTATCAGTATTTCTTCACTTTTCCATAATAAACTGATATCATTTCTTTTATTATCTATAGATTTCTTTTTTAATCTATAACTTCTAGGGATGTGAAGTCTCCTGTTTGTTGAATCTGATGATTCATTCCTGGTAGTTTATATCCTAACCACGGGATTTCCATCCACTCTACACGTAATCCACAAATATCTGTTGACTACCTGCTGCTAACACTAGAAGCTCTTCTGGAGCTGGAGGTGGGGGTTGGGGGAGGGGGTGGGAGTACGAGATTCAAGCATGATGCACAGCTGCTGTCCTTTACATATACCCTAGTCTGTCCGGAGCCAGATGGATAAGCCTTTCAGTGCATACAACGCAGTGATACATTGTATAAAGAGGGGTACCTGCTTCTGTCCCATGTCCTTGGTAGCTTCATCTTTTAGTTCGGGCCGTGTTAATAAATGCTAAACACCAACATTTCTGAAAGTGTGTGTGTGTGCACACTTCCCAAAATGCTAGTTGTAAAAAAACAGGTAACATTTAAAATATTAAGGTTATTACTACAAGAATAAGAAAGAATAATAACTCTTAACTTAGTAGAATTCAAAACAGAAGAGGGTAAAAAAAATTTGATCAAGTAGACTGCAGAAAAAAAGAACAAAAAAGAAGTTATTGGGGAAAAAGAATAAATAAAAAGCACAAACAGTTTAGTGGAAATAAGTCTACATATATCAACCATCGTGATAAACGTAGACAGATTTAACTGACATAGTAAAAAACAGAGATTCTCGAATTTAAAAATTTCATCTCTATGTTCTTTATAAGACAGAAACAAACAATGCCCCAGATTATGATGTCTCAATGTAAGTTGATCCTAGGTTTAAAAAAAGTGCCATTCTGGGGTGGGGGGAATGCTGATGATGAGGGAGGCTGTGCATGTGTGGGGGCAGGGGGTGTATGGGAAATCTTTGTATCTTCCTCTCAATTTTGTGATAAACCTAAAACTGCCCTAAGAAAATAAAGTCTTTATATTGGAAAAATGATGAGACTATAATCATACCTGTAGTAGGTTCCCCAAATATGTCCACACCCTAATATGGCTCTACAGCCTAATTAGGCTCCCCTAAATATGTCCACAGAAAAAGTTTGTGAGCCCCTGTTCTAGATCTGTGCTGTCCAATATGGTAGCCGTTAGCCACTTGTGGTTTTTGGACCCTTGCAATGTGGCTAGTGCAATGAGGAACTAAAATTTTAATCTTGTTTAAGTTCATTTACATTTAAAAACTGATACTGTATTCAGTTATTAGAAACCTTTCATTTTGTGAAGGGGAGGTGGGTAAGGGGATGGGGTAATTGGTGATGGGCATTAAGGAGCGCACTTGATGTAATGAGCACTGGGTTATATGCAACTGATGAATCACTAAATTCTACCCCTGAAGCTAATAATACAGTATATGTTAACTAAGTTGGATTTAAATTAAAAAAATTTTAAAAAGAAACCTTAGTGATCCAAAGGGGCACCTGCACCCCAATGTTTATAGCAGCAATGTCCACAATAACCAAACTATGGAAAGAGCCAAGATGTCCATCAACAGATGAATGGATAAAGAAGATGTGGTGTAGATATACAATGGAATATTATGCAGCCATAAAAAAAACCCCTGAAATCTTGCCATTTGCAACGATGTGGATGGAACTAGAGGGTATTAGGCTAAGAGAAATAAGTTAATCAGAGAAAGACAAGTATCATATGATCTCACTGATATGAGGAATTCTTAAAACTGAGGGTTGCTGGAGTGGTGGGGGTGGGAGGGATAGGGTGGCTGAGTGATAGATATTGGGGAGGGTATGTGCTATGGTGAGCACTGTGAATTGTGTAAGACTGATGAATCACAGACCTATACCCCTGAAACAAACAATACATTATATGTTAAAAAAAAAAAAAGATAGTAGGATGGGAAAAATGAAGGGGGGGAATTGGAGGGGGAGACGAACCATGAGAGACTATGGACTCTGAGAAACAAACTGAGGGTTCTAGAGGGGAGGGAGGTGGGGGGATGGGTTAGCCTGGTGATGGGTATTAAGGAGGGTGCGTATTGAATGGAGCACTGGGTGTTACAGGCAAAAAATGAATCATGGAACACTACATCAAAAACTAATGATGTAATGTATGGTGATTAACATAACATAATAAAATAAAATTAAAAAAATAAACCTTTAACTCTGGGGGTGCTTGGGTGGCTCAATTGGTTAAGAATCTGACTCTTGATTTGGCTCAGGTCATGATCTCAGGGTCATGGGATTGAGCCCCATGTCAGGCTCTGTGCTGAGCATGGAACCTGCTTAAGATTTTCTCTCTCCCTCTCCCTCTGCCCCCATCCCCTGCTCATGCACTCCCTCCCTCCCTCCCTCACTCTCAAATAAATAAATAAAACTTAAAGAAAAAAGAAACCTTTAACTTTGGGACAACCTTTCAACTATAAGTTTTATGAAATCTAAACACAGATTAAATGCTTCCAATGAAAACTGAGGATCCAAATTAAAACATGCAGTAAGTGAAAAATACACACAGGATCTCAAAGACTTGTATAGAACTAAAGAATGTATAATATCATGGTAATAAATTTTGTATTGACTACACGTTGAAATGATTTGGGATATATTGAATTAAATAAAATCTAGCATCAAAATTAATTTCATTTATTTTTCCTTTTTTTTTAGATTTTTATTTTTAAGTAATCTCTACGCCCAACATGGGGCTCAAACTCAAAACCCCAACATCAGGAGTTGCACGCTCCACTAACTGAGCCAGCCAAGCACCCTCCCTTTTTTTTTTTTTTTTGCTTTTTTAAGTGGTTACTAGAAAATTTAGACTCATCTCTGTGACTCCTGTTGTATTTCTGTTGCACAATGATGCTCTAGAATGCTGTGAAGATAAAGAAGTAGAACATCAAAAGTCAGACACTTAAAATTTTTTAAAAGGGCAAATTTCATGTCATGTATCCTTTTACAATAAAAAAAGAGTGAGGAACTTTTTAAAATCTATTAATAATCCATTCTCTTATTAATTATATGCTTTCACTTTCATAGAACAAAACTTGGCACCCAGGGGAAGCTTCACAGGATTTTGGAAAAGATACCAGAGGCTTGGTTCTGCTTCTTACCAGTTGTGTGTCCTCTGGCAAGTTACTCTGTGCTCAACACCTTCATTTGTGACATGGAGATGTCCCTCACAGGGCTGTAAGTGAGGACAGGCTTATAGGAAAAGTGCTGCCCTAAAGATAAATGTTAGTTATTATTTCAATTATTTTGGATCTCTTTGAAAATGAGCTCCTGATCGTATTTTTATTATTTCCATCTTGAGTTTTTTCCCATGTGAAATCTTCAGCCTAATGTTTGTTTGAATTAATAAGCACTCTCAAGAATTCTATTCTCTTGAATTCTTCCACTAAGCCTCACAACAATGGAAGAATTTACCATAATTGCTAATTGGCTCTAATTTAATATATCTGCATGAATGCAAATTCTGGATGGTAATTTGGTGTCTGATTTGTGTTTCTCAAGTGCCTCAGTGCTGACAGAGAGTTAGTACTTCTCAGGAGCACCAGAAAACATCTGGAACAACCCATCAATGAACTCAGATAGTACACAGTTCAGGGTTACTGAGGGCTGTTTACACAAAAAATTGCAACTGGTATCAGGAAACCAACTCTCTTTCCACTCTTCACCAAAAAAGGCGCTGCAAAAATAAGATTGGTCCTTGAGTGTGATGGAAATGCTCTGTTGAATAGCCATGGAAAGGTGAATATTATTATAATGTTAATATAATATTGGGACAGCCTGGGTTGCTAACACCTGTCCTTCAGATGGACCCCCCATCCCTGATGGGAATGGGTCTTTAACATAACAGAACACCAGAGTTACACACCTTTCTGTGAAGGCTCAAGGATCCACTAGGCTGGAGTCAGGAACCACCTGACCATTTCTGCCTTCCTGACACCTGGGCGCCACCTGATGGGAGTCGGGACAGGAAGGGCAGGGAGTAGTAAAGAGTAGAGGAGGGAGGCCAGGGGCAGAAGGGAGTGTGAGCACAAGCTGAGGCTCACCAATCTGTGGGATCAGAGGGAAACCCAATGGAAAGAAGAAAAAAAGTCTCCTGCCATCTTCAGTGGTCCGTGTGCTCATGACTGATGACTAATAGGACGGTTGTTCTATTTCTGGTGCTGAAATCTATCAGGGCACCAGGCATCTAGGCATAACAATGGGATAATAACATAAACAGCCGCCATTTATTGTGTGTTTTCTCTATTCAGACACTCCATTCCTACCTTATCTCACCCATGAGATAATATATTAGCTATCTATGGCTGCATAACAAATTACCCCAAAACTTAGCAGCTTCACACAGGAAACATTTATTATCTCACACAGTCTCTGTGGGTCAGAAATATGAGAATGATGTGGCTGGTGGCTCTGGCTCAGTCTCTTACGAGGCCACCATCATCTGAAGGCTTGACAAGGGTTGGAGGATCCTCACTCGCATGCCTGGCAAGGTCGTGCTGGCTGTTGGAACCAACGTGTTGCCCCACGGACTGTTTGAGTGTGGGGCTGTTTGAGTGTCCTCGAAACATGACAGCTGGCTTCCCCCAGAGCAAGAGACCCAAGAGAGAGCCAACTGCCATATGTTTTATAATCTTGCCTCAGAAGTCATATCCTGTCATTTCCATAATACCCTATTGGTTACACAGGTCACCCCTATTCTGTGTGGGAAGAGCATACACAAGGGCATGAAAACCAGGAGGGAGGATCACTGGGGAACACCTTGGAGTCTGGTGACCTCAGGAAGGTATGATTGTCCCCATTTCACAGCAGAGCAAACTGAGGCACAGAAAGGTAAGTCAGTTTTCCCAAAGACACACAGCTGATGTGTGGCAGAGCTGGGATTTGAACCCTGGTCTCCTCGAGTCCAACACCACGTGGAGGCAATGTTGAAGCCTGAACGATGATTAGGTGAAAAGGTGGGTGGGGTCACTAGCTGTACCTCAGGGCACAATGCACTCAAGGATTTTATGTCTTATGGCCTGGCTGTCCAACCTCCACTTAGGACATTGATTCCGTGGCAGATCATCTTCTCAATTCCAGATACCCAATCTGCACATTTTGGAATCCAACCTGCTAGTAAAATGAGAATAGTCTGCATCACCACATTCCAGGCATCAGCCGGGAGTAATAATAATGTGGACTTAATGCAGAACAAGAGTCCCACTGATTCATAGCCACCAAACTACTGGGGTCAACTATGAATGCTGTATTTTGGAAGAATAACTATGCCCAGCATTCTCTTTAACTTATCAAGTTTCTTCCAAATTCAAGAATCTTCCTGATTCTTTGATTATAGGAAATTAAACTGTTTTATTAATTTGCCACTTCTTCATTTCCTCTAATATGCAAAGCTATTCATACCAAGAGAACTATTTGAGAAAATTAAAGCCAAACAGTGATAGCTAGAGAGAAGCCCATCTTATTCATTAAGATTCAAAACCTTATAAAATGCTCCCGAATTTTGGTGCAAATACTTCATGCAATGGTTTGTGTGCCTCCTGTTACGTCTGTCAGCCTTTTCCAGTCTCCATTCTGAGCACAAGAAAACCGAATTTTTCTGCTGTTCTGTTTATCTGGTTGAACATTTTCTCACACATATAAGACAAGGATAATTAGCATTCATAAGAAAGGTCTCAAGGCATCCAGAATCCTGAACTGTCTTCTGATTTGCCAAAGGAAAAGTAATTGGTTGACAATATTAAGAATACTTAGTAACTGTTTAATTGATCTAAATGCACCATTTTGACCTAGACAAGATAACAGGAAATTTACCGCATATGGGGAAAATTAAGATTATATTCATAAACAGTGCAACCTAAGTGACTTACCCTTTCATCCCCAAGCCATTTCCTCAAAGAACAATTTAAACGCTAAATGTATTAAGCTCTCCATTGTCAGGTGTTTTTGTTGTTGTTGTTTTTTACTATGTGCTTCCTAACAGTTGGCCTTCCCATCTGTGACTCCTTTAGTTTAAAAAAAAAGAAAAAAGAAGGTAGATTTATAACGACAACTGCCCACTAGTGTGATGAGTCAGCAAGTGAGAACAGCTGGGTCATCAGCCCATGTGAGAAACACTGGACATTACGATAAACTGTGTGGTGAGTGAGGAAAGTGACCTTGTCCATCAGTCAAAAACATCTGTGATGCACCCACCATGTGCTAGGCTCCTTGCATGCCCTCTGCAGGGATCCTGAGTGTCCGGAAGCCCAGGGGAGCTTGCTGGGGCCTCCTCCACCACCACCCCTGCCTTCTAGAACACTTTCAGGCCAATACTCTTCAATCTTTTTTATTGTAAATTTATGAAAGTTTCAAAAGCTCTGCCTCTCCCTCACCCACACATTGGTATGTTTGCATCTAAATAGTCTCATCATAATTTTCAGTGGTTGAAAAACAAGGTAATTTTGGGGTGCCTGGGTGGCTCAGTCGGTTAAGCTGCTGCCTTCGGCTCAGGTCATGATCCCAGGGTCCTGGGATCAAGCCCCGCATCGGGCTCTCTGCTCAGTGGGGAGCCTGCTTCTCCCTCTCCCTCTGCCTGCCTCTCTGCCTACTTGTTCTCTCTCTCTCTCTGTCAAATAAATAAATAAAATCTTAAAAAAAAAAGAAAAGAAAAGAAAAACGAGGTAATTTCTGGCATACTGAAAAAAAATGGATATTTAAATTAAACTGTTACCTCCCTTTGTAACCAATAACCAGCTCTTCCTTAATCCATCCAGGGAATCATTGGCTTCCTTGCTCCTCCCTCGGCCCCAGTCTGTCCTTGGATTAAAACACGACTAGCCATCCTTAAAAGCGTTCACCTCTCTCTACTGAGATACCTCAAAAGAAATAACTAAACACATGAATAAGGATCTGCTGATTCTTTATCTGCCGCCAAACTTTGCGCTTCTACCTGACACGTTGATCTTGACTCACATTCAGCAAAAAACCTGGGAGTGTATGTATTATATATGTGGAAAGTGTATTCACATCGATGCTAGTCCATAACTACATGGGTGAAAGCCCCAACACGACACCTGGCTTTGGCTGTCTTGGGCACTCTCCTCCGGAAGTGCCTGTTCAAGTCTTAGTCCACCTTTCTGTTTGGGTGTCCAACTTTTTTCTTCTCAGTTTGCAGAAGTTCTTCATGTATTCTGGATACGAGTCCTTTGACAGACATAAATCTACACATATCTCTTCCCACTCTGCAGCTTGCCTTTTGCTCTTTGCATAGTTTTGTGAACAGATATTCTGGATTTTGATGGAGTCCAATTTTTCAATATATAACCTGCTTAAGAAAGCTTTTCTAGGGGCGCCTGGGTGGCTCAGTCGGTTAAGCGTCTGCCTTCGGCTCAGGTCATGACCCCAGGGTCCTGGGATCGAGCTCCATGTCAGGCTCCCTGCTCAGTGGAGAGTCTGCTTCTCCCTCTCCTGCTCCCCCTGCTTGTGCTCTCTCTCTGTCAAATAAATAAATAAAATCTTTAAAAATAAATAAATAAATAAATTTTTTTAAAAAGAAAGCTTTTCTCATCCACAGATATAAAGATATTCTCCTTATGTTTTCTTCTAAAACGGCATTGTTTTTCCTTTCTCATTTAGGTCAACAAGCCACCTGAAACTGATTTTTGCGTAAGTTGAAATGTAATTTCCTGGCACCTGCGTGCGGTGGATGTACACGAATGCTAGCAATGGCACTGGGTGGGCACAGCCTTCTGCTCCGTCCCTAATTCATCAGATGTGCCCCGGGTACTCCAGAGCCAGAACAAGTCATAGGGACGTTCTCTAAGTTTCTATTTGCCCATTTCTTAGAGGAAAAACTGAATGTTATGTGGACATAAGAGCCAGAAAAGGAAAACCCCTTTAGACTTTAGAGCAGAACTCCCTTTCGCCCCAGCTTATCGCCCCCTCTCTGTGCAATACCACTTTGAAATTAACAAGACCCGCCCCCCCCCCCCCGGAAGTCGATCTGTGACCGCCCGCAACCAGTGCAGCAAAGATGGCCACGCCTCTCCCTAAGTTTCCTACCTGCTGCCAGCCCACCCTCACAGGTGATCTTTTCATCTGACAACGCACCCAGCACCACACTCCCTCCTTCCTCACCGCTGCCCTGACTTGGGCTGGAGGGGTGCACATCTTGGCTCCTCTTAAGAGAAATTGCGGACTTACACATAGGAGTCAATGAGGGAGTAACAGGAGCCCTGGCTTGTGAATCAAGAGACCTTATTTCTAGTCCCAGGATGCTGGGCAAGTCACTCAACCTCTCTGAGCTTTGACTTTCTTAACTCTGATAGGAGGGGTTGGGATGGACAGTCTCAATGACCCCTTCAACACTGCAGGATCCTGTGAGATTCAAAGCAACGCTCAAGTCAAGCATGATGCAAAATGTTTCTGCAGTTGAAATTTGGCTTTTGGGGACACCCCCAAGTGTTGTGTGTTTTGATGACTATTTCTCAAACCAGCAGTAAACTTCCTATATGCAATTAAAATAATAAAATCTGAGAGCCACAAAGGAACTCTGAGTTCAGCTTTTCTTTTTGGTGGTGAAGAAACAGACCCAGAGAAGTGATGAGCTAATTTTGAATCGAAGTCCTTGGACTCTGGTGCTCTTAGAACTAACCCATTTGGCTTTACTAAGCTCCATTTTCTAAATGGGTAAACTGGATGATGAAAATGTCACATTTAAAGTTCTCCAGCTGTGCTTTAGCATTTAACAAAAGGAAAGGATGATGTGAACGATGGTGTTTTTTATTTGTTTTTTCCTTTTATGCCCACTTTATTCCTGGAATGCCAGAGAGCATTTGCTTTGTGGTCATCCGCAGCACTTCTGAGAAGGAGCCAAGGAAAATAACCCACCAGCAAACTTGGGGACCCCTTCCCCAGACCAGACTTGGAGCCCACCAAAGGGTTGGAGACCACTTCCCCAAGGTAGAGTGGAAAGATTCACCTTGTCACGTCTTACTGATAAAAGTTTTGGTGGGACGCCAAGAGCTATGCTAGAGAATTTTCCCTCAGCTGTACCCCAGGGGGATGGGGGACCATGTGCAGAAAATGGCCACATATGCCTCTGAATTTGTCAGAGTGAAGATGAATCTGTCATTGCAGGGGACATCAATTTCTACCTAAAACAATCCAGAGAACAAATTTTGTCGAATCACTATGTAGAGCTACTGCATTGGTTTCCTATGGCTTCCATACCAAATTACCACAGACTAAGTGGCTTAAAACAACACACACTTATTCTTTTGCAGTTCTGGAGGTCAAAAGTCTGAAATGAGTCTTCTAAGGCTAAAATCAAGGTGTCAATAGGGCTATGTTTCTCCTGGAGGCTTCAGGGAAGGATCCATTTCCTTGCCCTTTCCAGCTTCTGGAGGCCTGCTATGGCCCTTGACTCATGGCTTTTCCTGCACCTTCGAAGCGCATCACCCCAGCCTCTGCTTCCATCATCCCATCTCCTTTCCCTGACTTTGACCACCTCCCTCTACAAGGACTCTTGGGATGACATTGGATTATCCAGGATAATTTCTGCATCTCCAGACCTTTAACTTCATCACATCAGCAAAGTCCTTTTGCCATGTCAAGTACCACCATCATGGTTCCCACGATTAGGACGTGGACATCTTTGGGGAGGGGGAGCATTATTCCGCCTCCCACACCCACCAAACAGGCTTTCTGTTGGGAAGAGAGGAAATACACGACAGAAAGTTACTACAATTACTCACGGGCTTTGGAAAGCTACTCACTTCGCTCTCTGCTTCCATTTACCCATCTCTACAGTGAGGTGCTGGTAGAAGCTGCTTCTAGTTCCAACACTCTATGGTTCTAGACCCAGGCGCCCAGTTCAGTAGCCACTAGCTGCGTGTGGCTACAGAGCACTTGAAATGCAGCCAGGGCCACCTACTGAAGTGGTAATATTTTGGCTATATAGTGTTAAATAAGGGATATTATTAAAAGTAACTTTATGGTTTCTTTTTTATTCTTTTCACATGGCTACTAGAAAATTTTAAACCGCATGCATGGCACACCTTATATTTCCATTGAATAGCACCGTTGTGGACCACGTGTGGCCCACCCTCTGTGATAGGAATCTGGACTGTGATATCCTGAGAAATGAGCATCTAGCCCCGGGATGGCAAATGCATGGCATGATTGACACAACTCCCCTTCCCATTCCTGTGACAACACTCACCAACCTTACTCTTTCCACTGTATCAGGATTTGGCCCCAGGATCTTCCTCAACGCAGGGCTGTAGGTGGTCACTAGCGATTGATCAGTGCTGACACTTAATAAATCATTTGAGACTCATGTTGTTGCAACTAACAGAAAATGCAACCCAAGGAAAAATGTTGGCTCATGTTGTAGGAATTCAGGGCGGATCTAACTTCAAGCACATGTAGATCAGGGTTTCCCTCTTTATCTCAGTTCTACCTTCTTCCAAATCAGCTTCATTCTCGAGTTTCAGATGGCGGCCACTGGTTACTCTAGACCCTCATCATCATGACACCAAATCCCTCAGGAGAGACTGTTTCCTCTAAGGCTCAAATGAAAGCCCTGGGTTGGACCCAGTTGGCCCTGCTTGACCTGATTTGGGTCACATGCTCTTCTTGAACTAGTCACTGTGGCCAGGGGAATGGAATTTACCAATTATGTTAGCCTCTGGATTTGGAAGTAGAGTGAACTTCCCAGAAAACACAGGGCCTGAGAGTGAAAGAAGGGAACACCAAACAGAAGTTGGCAGGAGCTGTTATCATAGAAGAGGGTAATGGATGTCCATGCTGAAATCCCACTGCTGCTTCCAAACTCAGAGTCCTATTATTCATGAGATGGACTATAATGCCATCTGGTAACTCTGGTTATTAGAAAAGCCTTCCTTGGGGTGCTCAGTCATTAAGTATCTGCCTTCAACTCAGTTCATGATCCCAGGGTCCTGGGATGGAGCCCCGCATCAGGCTCCCTGCTCCGTGGGAGGCCTGCTTCTCCCTCTCCCACTCCCCCTGCTGTGTTCCTGCTCTCGCTATCTCTCTCTCAAATAAATAAATAAATAATCTTAAAAAAAAAAAAGAAAAAAGAAAAGTCTTCCTTATCTTAGTGGTATATATACACAGTGGAATATTACTCAGCCATAAAAGGGAATGAAATCTTGCCATTTGCAACAACATGGATGGAGCCAGGGAGTATAATGTGAAGCAAAATAAGTTGGAGAAAACAAGTACCGTATGATTTCACTTATATGTGGAATTTAAGAAACAAAACAAATGAACAAGGGGAAAAAAAGAGAGAAACAAACCAAGAAACAGACTCTTAACTATAGAGAACAAACAGGTGGTTACCAGAGGGGAGGTGGGTGGGGGGATGGGTGAAATAGGAGACGGGGATTAAAGAGTACACGTATCATGATGAGCCCTGAGTAATGTATAGAATTGTTGAATCACTGTATTGTATACCTGAAACTAACAACACTATATGTTAACTATACTTGAATTAAAAAATTTAATAAAATAATAAAAAAAGAAAAGTCTTCCTGATCTTGAGCCAAAATTCACATCTCAATACCAATGACACATTCATTCCTGTCTACACATGGGACAATGTGGAATAGGTTTGCTTCCCTTGGATGTCCACTCATTAATACATTCCACAAGTATTTATTGGTTGTCTACTACTCAAAGCTTAGGGATCCAGCAGTGGGCAACAATGGACAGTTGTCGAAGAGGTCATATTCCAGGGGTAAGAGTCAGAAAATAAACAAGCAAAGACATAAGCAAGCAAGAAATGACAACTATTGGCCGAATACCGCATTTGGATGTTCCCAATATTGTGTGGTCTTGGTATAGGGACTGTCTCAGTGCCAGCCTCCCTCTGCCTCCTCCTGGGTCCCCAGTGGAGAAGGGGTTCAGCATATGACTTTGGGTCAGCCAGTCAGATGCTTTCTCGCTCCACGACTTGGGTGGGGGGACATATTTGGGGAGATCCTGGCAGCCTTTGTACCAGACCTTCCCTATGTCCTGAACAGAGGTGCACACACCCACCCCTCTTAGTTCCTGCCCAGGCCCCAACCCTAACCCCTGTTATGTAACTCCAAATCTCTTTCCATTAATACCAATTTGGTTTCTGTCGCACTGGTACGATGAAAATTATTTCCTACCCAAATCACCTCTTCTTCAGACTGTGATATGTTAGCATCTTCAGCCTTTCCTTGAATCAACTGATTTCCTGATCATTCTCCATCTCGACCTCTGACTATTGTAATGGGATATAACTCATAAATAGTCCCCATACTTTCCCTCCTTCAGTGGGGATGAGGGAGGGGTTGAACACAGAATTTTATGTATATTTTGACTTCCCTCTTATTTGTTCCAAAAGAATTTATAAAATAGATCATTTGCATTGTGCAAGCAATAAGTATGTCTATTTTAATACTTTTTAAAAATTGAATATTTTAATCAAATTACACCCAGAGGTTTTTTTCTATATGCCTATGGAAGCACACGGAAGTGAGGGCAAAGCCTTTTTGAGGACTGCAACAATTTTTAAAATTTCCCTTGTATTTTCCTGAAAGAGAATTACTATGTAAATAATTGTGTTTGGGCTTTACTTGTCTCCTAAAATATGTTTAATATGGTTTGAAGAAGTTTAGGTATAAAAAAAATTTATCAGCTCACTGTCCTGGGAGTTGAGCAGTTCAGGTCTTGGAGGAATAAAGACTCAGAGGTCTCCTTGGCAATGACATTGTGTCTCTTGAATCCAGGCTTTGCTCATGAGGCTCCATCTGCCTGGGACATTGTCCCCAGCCCAGCCTGTCCCCTGGTCTTTCTTGACTAAAGCCAACTCATCCTGCCATTCCTGGCTTCTCAGAATCCTTTCTCTATCATCCCAGACTAACTTCAAAACCTTATTCTACACCTCTCAACACCCTGCATTTCCCCCGATGATGATTTTTCTAATATCTGTCCTTCAACACCATGAGGGGAGGGAAAGCATTGTTCACTGCCAAATAAATCTCCAACATCTAGCTAAGTGCCTGACACACAGCTCTCAAAACCTCATGGACTGAATTGAATTTGTAGACAAAAGTAGAAAGAGGAAGAAAATCCACAGGATACAAAAGAAATCTAATCCAAATACGCTCCAGGAAAAAACAGTCAAGGAAGCAGGATCACAATGCCCCAGGCTTCCGTTGTGAGCACATCCCAGTTCTGAGAGGGGCCTGCTTCTGCTTTAGGCTCTTGGGGTCCACATCACTTCCCCCCCTTTCCTCACCAGGACCAGCTCTCTGCTGGGCTTTCAGCGAGTCCCTGGGAAGAGCCCTGATGGACTAGTTCACAGACTGAGTCCAGCCACACTCTTCCACTAACCAGGTGTGTGGGTTTGGGGAGGCCACCCAGCCTCTGCAGGCTTCATTTTACTTACCTGTCAAAAGAGGCGAATTGCACAAAAGGATCTTGAATGTTCCTTCCATCTCAAAAGCCCAGAAATCTAATTTGGATAGAGTTGTGGCAGGATTCTCCATTAAACCTGAACCTGGGTAATGGAAATAAAACCAAGCCCTGCGACTCTCAAAAGAAACCATTATCTTTCTTCAACTACCTTGTAAATTATAATGGCAGAGGGGCTGTACCTTGCCCTTTTGAGTCTGAATAAATGCTGATTATGTTGGCATGTTTCTCCCTCTTTTCTGATTAGTTATCTAAAATGCAGGTTAAGCCATGCATATGTAATAAGTATTTGTGCGTTTTGGAATGAAGCTGTAATGATTTGCAAATGTCTTCATTATGAGTTTATAACGTCTCCTAGATGTTCATCTTACTCAATAAAATTACTTCCTCAAAAAGCTCTGTCCACATGTTTACCAAGTGGGCTGATGGGGAACAAAAAATCACACAGAATTTTCTCTTCCGTGGAATTCCAAAGGTGATTTAAGAGGATCCCCCAGAAAAAAAGACAGTAAAATTACTATATCAGAAAAACAATACAGGGAAATTGCTCATGGATCAAAAAGATAAATTGTATTGCAAAACCTGACTCGGAAACATCAGCAAGATGTATTTTAGAACCCTTTATAAATTTCTAATCATTTTCCAGTGTCAACACTCTGTTCCAAATAAGGTTTTGGAAATAAGTGCACCATGTGGGTCTCTAATGTTCTTCATCCCATGCATCGAAAACAAGAAATTGGACCTAAACCCCAAATTATAGGCTACAAAAAAATATGTCATAGGAAAAATCACATCAGGACTCAAACATTTTACAACACTCACCAATATTTTTTTAAAATTTCACAGAAGTATAAAAACAGATACAAAGAAGAACACAAATGGTAAGTATATGGCTTGGTACTTTTTTTTTTTTTTTAACAAAAGGAACACATCTGTGTCAAGAGCACCCAGAGCAAGAAATAGAACATAACTAGTTCCCCTAAAAGCCCTCCTTGTGCCTCTTTCCAGACACTTCTCCTTCCAAGGTGACTTCTGAATGAGGTAGCAGAGAAAGACCCCTGAAAAAGTACATCTAAACTAAGAACAGCAAGCTGAGGAGGATCTAGAGAGGAAAGAGCAGGGGGCAGGGGGTGGGCTGGGGTGGGGACAGTGTCCCAGGGTGGGGGAGCATCGTGCACAAAGCCCGACTGCTCACAACATACATTACTTTTGCCCGGGTTTTTATATCAATGGAATCATACACTATGCATTCTTTCGTGTATGGCTTCTTCCGTCCAACGTTTTGTCTGTAGCTGTAAATCATTCACTCTTGTTACTATATTCCAGTGCGTGAATATACCTCCATTTGTTTATTCATTCCCCTTTTGTGGGCATTTGGGTCCTCTCTAGTTTGGGATTCTCACAAAGAGAGCTGTCCCACCAGTCTTTTTATCAAAGGATTAGATGTGACATCCACGTGCCATTTACCCAGTGGTTCGGAAGGTAAGAGAATGAGTGGTAGAAAACCAAGGAACTAGAACAATAGTCCTCAAGCATGGCTATGCACCAGCCTCTCTGGGAAGGATTCTTAAAGCACAGATGGCTGGATTCCCCCCCCACACACACATCCCAGGTGTCTGATTCAGTAGGTCTGTGACGGGGCCTGAGAACTTGTGTTTCTTTTTTTTTTTTCTTTTTTTAAGATTTTATTTATTTATTTATTTGACAGAGAGAGACACAGCGAGAGAGGGAACACAAGCAGGGGGAGTGGGAGAGGGAGAAGCAGGCTCCCTGCAGAGCAGGGAGCCCGATGTGGGACTCGATCCCAGGACCCTGGGATCATGACCTGAGCTGAAGGCAGTCGCTTAACCAACTGAGCCACCCAGGCGCCCGAGAACTTGTGTTTCTAACACCTTGCTGGGTGATGCTGAAGCTGTTGGTCCAGGGCCCACTTGGAGAACCACCGAACTAGAGTTATTCGTGAAACTCTACCTCTGTGGGACCCGCTATTATGGAAAACACTGGATAAAGGGCACAGGCAGTCTGCAGCGATCCCTAAAGCCCAGACTCATTTTCAAAATATCTCCAGCTTTTAGACGGCTCTTACACAGAAAGTTGTGTTAACCTTCACGGGGATAGATCTTTCTGGTTGCAAGAAACACAGACCCACTCAGATTCCCTCAGGTGATTCCCTTTTTATAAGAACCAGGGAGTAAAAGAAGCCCGAGATATAATACGAGAAGCCACTCAGCCAGGCTGTAGACGGCTGTGCTTGACAAAGTTATTGAGCCAACGAACTACCCCAGGATCTTGTAAAAATGCAGATCTTGGTCAGGAGGTCAAGGGCAGGGCCCAGGGCATTCTTAACGAGCTCCCAGATGACGCTGGTGTTGCCGGCCCTCAGAGTAAGGAGACTGTGCAGCAACATGGCTGGTTATTCCCGGGCAGCTCTGAGGACCCTCCAGCAACTCAAGAAGTCTTCCAAACTCAGATTCAACACTTCCGTTTCTGCTTTTCTTTGCAGCTCCTCCCCCACATCCCCAGCACTGACCTTTCCGCTCCCTGCCTCCCACTTACTCCTGTCATCTGCTTTCTCGTGGCTTCTCCGGCTTGAGCTTGGGCTCGCTGTCTTCCGTCCGCTTCTGTGCCTCTCGACCATCTGCTCACACTGTTTCTATATCTCACATTCAAATTCCCAGGCAAGAACCTAGTCTTTCCTGTACAGGATGCTCATGTCGGACACAGTTCTTGCACTTCAAAAGCCAAATCATAACTACCCGTCATTCAGAGGTGCCCATCATTGGCCTCATTAGCAGGAGCCTGAAAAACATGGGCATGGGGTACAAAGCATGATGACCTTCTCGGTGGTTCCAGCCTCGCTGCACGGTGGAAATACCTACTGGGGGCAGGGAGCAATACCCAGGCAAAAACCCACACCACGGAAATTCTACCAATCTAGGACGGGGGCCCAGGCATTCGTATTGTCTATGAGCTCCCCAGGTAATTCTGAATACCAGCAGTGTTGAGAGTCGCTGGCCATATTATGTTCCTAAGGCTGTTGTAACAATGTACCATAAACTGGCTTAAAACAATAGACATGTATTCGCTCATAGTTCTGGAGGCCAGAAGTCTGAAATCAAGTTGCTGACAAGGCCGTGATCCTGCTGAGACGTCTAGCAGAGGATCCTTCCTTGCCTCTTCCAGCGTCTGACAGCCTCAGGCATTCCTTGGCTCCGGTCCCTGTCTCCATCTTCACATGGCTGTCTACTCCGTGTGTGAGAGTCTGTATCTGAATTTCCCCCTTCTTTTAAAAACACCAGTTATATTGGATGGGGGCCCACCCTAATGACCTCATCTTAACTTGATTACATCTGTAAGGAATCTATTTCCAAATGAGGTTACAGCCACAGGAAACAGGGGTTAAGACTTCAACATATTTTGGGGTGGGAGTGAACAAGTAACCTGTAACACTGACCTTTATATAGGAATCTTCCAGAAGGAGGTTACAGCTTAGGCAGGCATGATAAGAGTGTTCTGAGGGGCTACCACAGGTGACTGTCACCTTGCATGACCCGTCCTTCCCCCATTTCCTCCCACCCACCCAAAAATAAAGCCACCTTGGAAGCTGGCGGTCTCAATTTGCCCCCTCAATTCTGAGAAAGCCACTCATCTGCCCACTGCGACCTCAACACTCAAGAAAACAAAACCCATACCCTTGGGGTCTACATTTGGAAGGTGGTTACCTCCCACCCTCCCTAATTTATTCTCAGACCTGTTTACAAAATTGCAAAGAGAGAGCATTTTGCTATCATGTAATTAGCATCACATAAGAAAATCACAACTCTTTAAAATACTAAAGTAGATCAAGCCAAAACAAAATTTTTATGACCAGAAAAATCTGGGTTTTTTTTTTATGGTCAGAAAAATCTGGCAGGTTTATCAGGCTTATTCCATAAATGATGGGATTTTACAATTTTGTAGAAATTATGGGCTCCCCCCATTCATATAAAGATATAAATGTGGAGAGATTCTTCATCTGTCACTGACTTTTTAGCATATCGATATTTGAAACATTTGCAAATTATCTGAAAAGTATAAAAATGTTCCAATCTTCCCTGAGGACTACATGAACAATACTTCAAAGGTAAATACAATTACTACCTTCCACTCTTAACAGTCATCCATTACATAAGCAGTGGCCCAGAGCTGATTCCAAAAGCCAAAGAGTGATTTTGGTTTAGACTTTGGCCGGGCCACAGGACTACCCAGTGGCCACAGAAATCACATTTTCAGGACAAAAGCAAGTTTTAGTTGTGGCCTGGGCCAAACAACACACTCAAAATGTTTAACGGTCACTAAGCAACCTGGTCCTGGGTCCACTGCTGTCGCCTTTCAGGGAGCCTTGGAACCGGGTGGATATCCGACCACACGGTGCAGCCAGCCAGACCTGGGCGCCTGTCCCAGCTTAGCTGCTCCCGGCTGTCTGACGTCACCCACCACTCTCAGCCTCGGCGTCCTCCCTGGAACAGGAGAATCACACTGCCTCCCTCATGGTGCTGTTTTGAATATGACCTGAAACAACTAATTAAAAAGCTTAGCACAGTGGCTGTCACACAACAAAAACTCAGTTAATATTATCTATTAGTGGCTCATTATTTCTGAGATAGCAATCACCACTTGCTCCCATCATTGACGTCTGCATATGTACAGTGTGTTTTCCAAGAAGAACGCCCCAGGTTCCCCATCCTTTCCCCTGAAATCAAAGTTCCACTTTCCTTCTCTGTGACCTTCCAGCACTTTTCCTGTATCAAAATCATCCAGCCAACATGACACGAATTGCCTGTGTCTGCACTGAACTAGGATCTTGAGAAATACAAGGGAACAGAAGACACCCGGTATCAGGCGGTTTATTATTTTTTTGTGATCGGAGAACCAGGTTTATCCAGTTGGGGACCAAAAGAGGCTTCGTGGAAGAGGAGTTATTTCAGATGAATTCTGGAGGAAAAGGGGGAGCAGGTTTGGTGGAAAGTGCATTCCAGACAGAGGGAACAGTGTAAGAAAAAGCCCAGATTACAGAAAGCAGAAACAATGTAAACCCAAAGAAAGTAGAGGGAAGATAATAAAAATCAGGAAAAAATGGCTCAAAGGTACTACTGAAGAGAAAATGGCTGAGAATTTCTCCACACTGAATAAAGACATCAGTCAACAGATTAAAATATTCCAACAAGCACTCAATAAAATCAGTCTAGTTTTTTGTTGTCTTGTTTTGTTTTAAATCCATACACACACGCTTCAAAACAAAAGGATACCTTAGTTGGTGGACGTCTTGGCTCATGTATCAGGGAAGGACGAAGAATGAGCTATGAGAATTAATGTGTACTCCTGGTGGATCACTGATGCTTTGAAGGCACTTTCAGCCCCAGGATCCTCCCAGGCTTGTTGAAAATAAAAATAAAAAAGGGGAAAGATAAAACCCAAAAGCAATCAGAGTGGAAAGCAGGTTAGCTACAAAGGACCAAGAATCAGATTGACTCAGGTGTGTCTTTGACAACTGGACTGCAGAAGTCATGTGAGTAATAAATATCTTTAAGAGGGGTGGAGGAAAATAATGGAAACAAACTGAAATGTACAAATGGCTCCATTCTTGAGCATTTGGTCGATTGCCAATTCTTGATGATTTCATAGTCTTCTCAGAGAAAGAAATCAATAGCATACTATTATTTGTATTTTAAAAACCACATCCAAGTGTTACGATAGAATATGAAGAATACTCTGGAACCGAATTCAACCAAAGAGTGGATATGAATCCAGTCACGTCTCCCTCCTAGGTGGAAACACTCGACTCTCCAGCCAGTGAGTGTGATGTTCTTGTTGACTTTGTGTCCGACAAAGTGCTGAGTGTGGTTTTCTGGGAGAATTCTCCATAATTTCTGTCTCTGTGCAATCCATGTGTGCAGATCCATTTGAAAGAGCGGCCAGATATTGGCTGTCATTCCCAGGATGTATTGTGAGTTGGGAATCTCTAAT
The DNA here is from genome assembly GCF_054177405.1 of Leptonychotes weddellii. NCBI lineage: Eukaryota > Metazoa > Chordata > Mammalia > Carnivora > Phocidae > Leptonychotes > Leptonychotes weddellii. The sequence goes on along the minus strand of NC_138378.1, from coordinate 27,927,934 downwards.
TTTAGAAAGACTAAGAAAAGAAACTCGTGGAACATGATGGCACAACTTTTCTCTTCTTGAGCTTTGATGAGAGCAAAGAAAATGCCATCTCACTGATATGAAACAATTATTTTCATTTCTTTAAAAAATCCGTATGCTTCAGTTGTCTTCATTTAAGATTGCGTTGAATCGGTTCTTCTTAATTTACTTATAATCAGTGATCAGTGACCCTTTAGAATAATGGCATCCAATAAATGATTCACAGGTGATAAAAATGAAAAAGGACTGATTTCAGGAATGAAGTCTAAACTCCTAATGTACCAGAAGTGAGACTGCCTGTGGTCTGTCCCTTGGCCACCTCTTCTGGGTTCTCTACTTCCTGCCCTACCCTCCGGCCTCACCAGATGGCCTATGTACCATGCTGCCCCCTATCTCCACACCAAAGGTCACCAGCCTGGACAGTCTTCCCTCTCCTGCTCATTTACTTCCCTCCCCTAGGCTACCAGCTTGTTATCCAAAACCAATTCAGAGTCACCTCCCCTACCTAGTTTGGCTAACAGGCAACACCTGATGATTTTCTTATCAGAGAAAGAAATCAATAGCATGCTACTATTTATATTTTAAAACTGCATCCAAATGTTACAATAGAATATGAAGAATGTTCTAGAATGAAATTCAGAACTGGGTTCTGTCCGCTCAGGGCTGCTGGCATTCAGACCAGGAGCTGCTGGGGTGGGCAGTGGGGGCACAAGTGGGCGGCAGCAGCCCAGCTTTGGAAAGTCACCATGAGACCCTAGAATGTGCTGGGAGAGGTCTAATAGACCATCTGGGGTTCAGAAGCACAGGCGGTCCGCCCTTGCAAGGAACCATAGGAGAGAGGAAGATTTTTCATTGTAAATTTCAGGTCTTGCTCAGAAATAATGTTTAAAAGTAATGCATGCCTTGTCAACATGGGGGACATGAGCCTAGAATCTACCGGAAGTGGAACCAGCCAGTTTCACAGACAATATTAGCTTCCTGTTTCCCAGCTGAATCTAAGACTAGTGGTTTGGGAAGCAGAGGGATTGACAAGTGATAATGACAGTTCCATGCTCCCTGGGGTTTCCTGGGGGAAAGCACCCAGCACCAAAGTGGAGTGACACCAAGACATCCCCAGAAAGGACAGTCGAAGGAGGAGCGGGGCATCTTCCGTGGCAAAACTAATTTCAAAAGCCAAAGCGAGCTCTCGGACCTGGTGGTCTGCACATAGCAGAGGAGTCCTGACTTTAAGAAGAAAGATGCCCCCCTGGGAAAGATGGGGCGCTTTCCTGGGTTCTTCCTACCCCAGCCTCCTGAGGGGCTTGTGTCCAACGATTCCCTGTCATGGAGTATGAGAAATCCTCTGCGGGTTTTGCTCTTGTTCTTGTTTTTTTGTGTTTGTTTGTTTTTGCCAAAAAGCAAGCTCAGAAAATCCAGACCGTGAGAGAGGATGACAGTCTGTCATTTCGGTGTTAGGGCAAATCTCCAAAACATTTTCTCTTTTTATCTTGAAACTTCAAACCTATGAGAATTTGAAAGAATAGAGCATTAATCATCCACATACTGTTTGCCCAGAATTACTGATTGTTATCTTGTCACATTTGCTTACTTTTTACTGAAACTGCTTTGAAAGTAAGTTGCAGACGTCGTGATAGTTAACCCTGAGATATTTAGCTATGTGTCTTCTAAGAGTATGTATTCTCCTACACAGCCACAATACCATTAACATGCCTTAGAAAGTTAGTGTCAATTTAATAATATTGAATACACAGTCCATATTCAAATATTCCCAGATCTTCCCTTATAGCTCCTTTTTCAACCCAGAATTCATTCCAGGATCACATTGTACATTTGATTTTCACGTTTCTTTAATCTTCTTTTGTCTGGAAAAGTTCTTCTGCCATGTTCCGTCTTCTATGATGTTGGTTTTGAACTATCCAAACTAGTTATTTTGCACAATGCACCTCAATTGTATTTTTGTGACTTTTTTCCACATAACAAGATTCAGCTCAGGCATATTGGCCAGGAATACCACAGATGGGAGGTTGTGCCCATCCCAGCGCATCACATCAGAAATTACACGATGTCACTTTGTTCCATGGTTGGGCATGTTGAGTTTGACTCCTTGGCTAAAGTGATGCCCTCTAGATAACTCTGTCATAAAGCTACATTTCCTCCTTTATAAATAACGAGTTATCTGAGGTCTGAGACTTCAAGGCTGAACAAAGTCTGGAAGGAGAAGAGCAATTACTCAAGATGGAGTGAAAACGGTAATTCATCGACAACTCTGTGAAAGAAGAAAACTAATGCAAGAATGTGGGGGACGGAAGTTAGTGCCCCCGTCCTGCACCACTTCCCCCCACCCCTCTCTCCCGGCCTCATTCCCTCCTTCTCTCCAAGCATCCTTGGAGATGCTGGCTAGAACAATCATGGAATACTCCAGGTTTATGGGATGAGGGTTTGAGCCATCCAATTTTCAAATGAAAGGAAAAGGTAAGCCAGAATGCTGGCAGAATGGGCAGCCCTGAGGTGGCAGGCACCCTGGTGGTTTGTCTGCGGTAATGAACCCAATTTGTTCACGGCCTCCTCTATCCAAGCCCTTTGGTAATGCCCTCTCACAGGGGCTCTGAACTTCACCATATGACTTGCTCTGGCCAATGGGACAACAGCAAACCATGCAAGCAGAGAATGAAAACGTGTTTGCTCACATATTGGGACCTCCCCTCTTGCTGCTCTTGGAACTTTGGGACAATTATGTGAGTGAGGCCAGGTTAGCCTGCTGGAGGAGGAGAGACCACATGGGCCAGTCACTCCTGTCACCCCTGTCTTCAGCTGGAAAACCAGCAGATGGATGAATGAAGCCATCCAAGACCACCTGGCCTACATCCAGCTCACCAACCAACCTCAGACACGTGAACAAGCCCAGCCGAGGTCAGCCATGCCTGGCCCACATCAGCAGACCTGCCCAGCTAACCCACTGACTCACGGGAAGTAATGAATATTCTTATTTCAAGCCACTAAATGTTGGAACAGTTTGTTATAGGGCAAAAGCTGAGTGATACACTTGGGAACAACTCTAACTCACAAACTGATTCAAGATATAAACTGTTACCTGTTTTTTCAAAAAATCAGATCCCTTTTCATAGATTATAACCTTTTTCAAAACAAAATTAACACTGAATCCTTAGCAGGTTCTCCCAAGAAAAGCCTAATATGGCTTCAGCGAAGTCTAAATCCAACTGAATTCAAAATCCGTATCTTGTGAATTTCCACATACATACTTATTTTAGTACAAATAGGCATATATGTGCAGTTAAAGAATACAATGGAACATTCTAAATGTTCTTTAGTCAGAACTTAACATAAATACACTGTTCAGTAGAAACTCTCCAAGCCTCAATGAAGGTCAAAGAATCCAACCTCAAGGAGTAAATCTGTTGAAAAATGTTTAAAGTAGTAAGAAAATCCCATAGATTGCTCAGGCTTTGCTGTATGTTAGAATCATCTGGAGAAGCTTTCAAAAATCCCAATACCCAGGCCATACCCCAGACCAACTAAGTCAGAATCCCTGGGGATAGGCCTTAGGACCTTTATTTTTTTATAGATCCCCTGGTGATTCCAGGATACAGCCAAGCCTGAGAAGCAGACTCACTCACTGAATGTGCCTGCTTATAAGTGGATCCACAGATGTAAGTCATTTGCAGTCTGGGTAATTGAGAAGCAAGAAGACAGCTCACGATCCACTCACCAATGCACATTCCACAACACTCTCTACAAAAGCATCAGAAGGCAGGTCCATTCATCTTCGATTTCTACTTCAGCCAATTTAATATACAGGGAGGGTAACGTAAAACAAGTGATCTGATGATCAAACTTTCCAATTATCCAATAAAGCTTAATGACATCTTTCCTTTTCTAGAGTGTCTCCTGAACTCTGGGCAGTTACCAAAACATGCCAGAAGGTGTCCAGCAGTTTGAATAGAGGATTAAATAATATAATAATTTTCTCAACAACCTGCTCCACTCAGAGGATCCCCTACTCCTCTCCCTGCCTGGCTGGCAGAAAACAGTTTTAAATCTATTTTGAAAATTATTCTTGGCTTGCTATTCTGAGTCCTTGGCCCTAACCTAACAATTTTATGGCTTAACCACGGGAGTGCTAAACGGTGTGCATGAAAAGTCATTGCATCTACCCTGGCACTCTCCCATCGGGTCTTCTGTTGCTTGGGGGTTCTGTCCACGTTTTACAAGCTGACTTCTCCAAATCCTCTGCAGCTTTTTAAGCCAACAGTCTCTAAACGTGTTTGCTCACACATTGGGATCTCCCCTCTTGCTGCTCTTGGAACTTTGGGACAATTATGTGAGTGAGGCCAGGTTAGCCCGCCGGAGGAGGAGAGACCACATGGGCCAGTCACTCCTGTCACCCCTGTCTTCAGCTGGAAAACCAGCAGGTGGATGAATGAAGCCATCCAAAACAAGCTCTAAAACAAGCCAAACTCTTATACTCCCTAGACTTTTAAAAGCTTCCAAGGCACCATCGAATCATTAATTGCCTAAGTCACGTCACACCTAGAGCATAAGACATGCTGTATACTTCAATATTTTCTGAATGAGAAGAAAACACACCAGGACAGTGAGGTTAGAAAACCTTCAAAGACTTCACAAACTCGGGACAGGGCTAATTCAATTATACCCCAGCTGTTAACGTGAGCATCAGCATCTCCCACCAAGGTTGACACCCCCAGCCCAGAGTTAGTATTGAAATACCTTGAACCGAATCGAGTCAGGGTTATTCTGTGGCATCAAATAGGCAGTAGAATCTGAAGCAGAAACACTAGGAACACTCCCAAGTCTCAAAAAATATCCTAAGGTCAATTATGTTGATCTCCATTTACAAGAGGGAGAAAATGACTTCTCATTTCACAAAGGCTAACAGAATGATGTTTTGAAATGTGTGCCTAGCTCTGTTGTGTCTACGGGATGGTGAGGAGCTGGGAATGAGCCATCAGAGGCAGGGGGTGAAGGTCAAAGGAAATTTGGCAATTCCATGTCCCCAGAAGGGCAGGGAAGTGAAGCCTGAGGGCAGGATGGCCCACTGGGAGAGCCTGCTATGCAGAGAGAAAAGGGAACCAGGGGACCCCCGACACAGCCTGGAGTTTCATCAGACAGGGGAGAGAAGAGAGTGGGGAGGAAAAACAGACACAGAAGAGACCAGCGGCTTTCCCAAAATACAGATGGGGCTTTGTGTCTAATATGGAAACATGGTTGACAATTACAAACAGATTTCAGAAAACCATGAGCCAGTTTATAAGAATGGGTTCAAACAGAGCTCAAAAAGGAAAAATCTGATTGCTTTCTCTGAGCCAGGTCTCCTGGTTCTGGAGGGGCCCAGAGATGCACTCCAGACCCCACTCATCCCTGCTCCCCCTCCTGACAGACACAGTCCCCTCCATCCCAGGTGCTTCTAAGTTTCTAGAATGAAAACCTCCTGAAGGCGAACTCCTGTTCCTTCCTTTAATAAACCATTTGTTTTTCAGTGGTAAGTCTCAAAATTATGTTATGTTTCACTCAGTTATTTGATGAGCTTAGGTGATCTCTATTTTCCTTTCTTAGCTATACACACTTAACAACTTTGATTTAATCAAGTCCTCCATCCTTACAAAGGTTAGAGTTTCTTCACAGAATATGCCAGCACAAAGTACCTCCAGCTCTAGTGTAATACGATCTGCCTGAAAGAGGTTGGATGATAAATGCTAGAGCTATTTTTGTTCCTGGGGTGGGGGACAGACGGAAGGAGTGCTTTCTCCCCACCCCCATGCTTGGGGGAGACCATATGATTATGCCTACCTTCATTCCAGCCGCAGCTGATTGGACCAGAAGTGGACAAGCGTTCCTATGTACTGTTGTCTGGGCTGTGCACTGCACAAGGAAAAGGGTGGGTGGGTACAAGTGAAGCCTGAGTGTGTACACAGCGCTGGCTCAGGGCTATATTTGCCTGGGAAAATGATGCCTTTTCCCAATAACACAAATGTACTGTGTGGGCTAGTGGCCACCTGGGCAGGCACTTGACCCAAGTTGGGTCAGGTAAATTCTCTCTCTTTCCTAGGCATGTTGGATTCTTGGGCTTTAAAACTGAGAAGTCAGATGGAGCTGGGTCTGGGCCAAGGAGAGAGAAGAACAGACCAAACACAGAGAGAAGAGGATGCAGAAAAACAGGCAGAACCCCTGGAACTTGGAGACAAAGCCACTGTGGTGACCCTCCAGCTATGATTCTGGCCCCTAAGAGCTCTGACTAGGGTTCCCCTCCTCAGCATCTGCAGTCCAGGTAATTGAGAAGGGAGGATACAGCCCACGATCCACTCTCCTCTCCTGATTCCACTCCCTGGCATGGGCTGGTTCAAGTGCATTTCTGGTCATTGCAACCAGTGATGCTTGACTAAGGCAAAGGCCTGGTGAAAACCTACACCCTGGGTGCTTGAGATGGATCATCTGAGTCCTGCACCTGGTCAGAATAACTTTCCCTAATATTTCTACGGATTGGACCCCCTGATGTAAGGAAGGCTCACCAATGCCATTAGCTTTCTCCTCGGGAAATCTTTTCACTGGCTAACCATTTGGCCAGCTGGTTCCTAACCAATCGTTTGGCCTTGAGAAATCAATTGTGCAAAACTCTCTGATGGGTTTCATTCATTCCCCAGGTTAGCTTTTCAAAAACACTGAAAATATCACAAAGAATATTGTCTTTTACATAGTACCAAATATCTGGACAACTTTTTGCTTTGGTTTTGTACGTGTGTTCTTTGTTAGACCAAGTAACCCGTGTCTTCTGTGCATCAGTTTAAAAATAAAGACAAAGGAAAAATGTAACCATAATTTTACTGCCTATAAATAATCACAGCTAACATGTTGCAGTTTCTTTTTCTGAGATTTTTTTTTTTCCTATGTATGAAGCATTTGGATTATACCCAGCTTTCTATTACAAAGCATTGCCTTCTTGGACGGCTGACCTGGCTTGGTGTGCCATTTTCATTAATAATATTCTTTAAAGGGAAGTTGAAAGAGCTTAGGGGGGAAAAAAATCATAACCAGAGTAACCTATCTGAGAAACCCTCAGGCACAGTGAAGCAACTGCTTTGGCATTTAGGGTAGATGCAGATGATTGACTCTAATCAAAATCACAGAAACAGAAAGTAGAAACAAGGTGATTGCCAAGAGCTGGGGGGAGGGAGAGGGAGGAATTGGTATTTAACGGGTATAGAGTTTCAGTTTTACAAGGTGGGAACGTTCTAGAGATCCGTTGCACAGCAATGTAAACATACCATTACTGAACTCCATGCTTAAAAATGGTTAAAATGGTAAATCTAATGTTATATGTTTTTCACTACAGAAAAGATGTATATATTAAAGAAGATAGATTATTATTTACCAGTTCTGGGAGTAGCCAGACTTTTGTCTAAACCCATCCGATTACAAAATGACCTCCCCTTAGAGTAAGCTCTGTCTGCAAGGAAGTAGAAAAGAGCAGTTGTCCCACCAAGAACTTTCTACTTTCAGAAAAACAGCAACAACCAGGAGTTCAAGGCATAACCTAGAAGCCAGACTCTAGCTCTGGGAAACTCAAACCCACCAGCTGGGCCTCAGAAAGGTCATGGGTGTGAACTGACTTTGGAAGGTGCGCGAAAATCAACAGGATGATGGGTGACTTCAGGACACCCTGTAATTCAATATCCAGAGACTCAGATTGAATTAGCCGGCCTTAAAGAACAGCAAAGTTGCAGTCTCAACTCTAGCTCCGCAGAGTACAAAGCGAGGGGCGTTCTATGGGAATTGGACATACCCAGGGGAAAGCAATAAATATCAAGGAGGGCCATGGCCATTGAACAAAAGGTGGGCGCAGGGGTGGGGAAGGAACTGGGAGAGAGCGCGGGCACCTCTGGATCTTCAGACACAGACAAGGTCAGTGGGGGGCTCACTCCTTCTCCTCTTACCTTCCGGGGTAAGTATAAACATGAGTATTTGCAATATCACATCTTTGCAGTCTCTTGGCTGCCTTCTTCCTCTTTCTCTTATCCCAGCCTCATCTCCAGTTGGGGGTCTCTCAGTTGGGAGGCTGGGTTGCAGTGAACACTATGTGCTGTGTATGGCCCCTTTTAGCTTCTACCCCTGTTTTTGCCGTGGGGAAGCCCTGTGGCCCCTGCTAGTCCTGCCCACACCCTCATCCTCACTGTTCCTTCTAAAAAGCCCCTTGGGGAGACAAGGACAGCTTTGACTGGAGGAGAGAGTGCAGGTATCCTAAGATGGGGCTCAAAGCAGGTGTACCATTCGTCTAGCACGGCCCCCACCCCCATCTCCCACCTACCATTTCCTCAAAGTCAGGGGCAAGGGCACCAATGTTCCATGCCCTTGGATGCCTTTGTTTAAAGACATTTTTTATCTCTTCTACTGAGTATGTCTGATGGGAGTGGTACGGTTTTGGAGCTATAGTCTTTATTGTCAGCTTATGCCGAAGTGACAGCAACGTGAAAAATGTGCCACCAGCTGGACTGTGTGGACTCCTGAGCTGGGAGCCACCCCAGCACCTCATGGTGCTCATCCTTATGGAAGCATCTCTGAACTTAAATATCAGTTGCTTTCTATTTAAAAAGAGACACCTGTGCATGAGTCAAACCACTTATGGGGTATATCGTTTCTCAAAACCCACTTCCCGTGCCCTGAACAAGCTGTGTCTTTGTATAAGCTGGTACCTCTCACCTTCCCCAGCTTGGCCTCAGCAGAGCTGCACTCCACGCTGCGAGGAAAACCTTACATTTGACTAGCAAAGTGTGTACCAGAGAGCAGCGACTCAAAAAGCATGTGGATTTGTTACTGGTCTTAACTCTCTGTTCCTGGCCCCTGTGTGTTCTTTAAGTAGCATCTCCAACTAGTAGAGGTTCAAAAATGTCCCCACTGAATTAAATACAAGGGGAAAGCTCAACATTGATTTTTTACTTAAGGAAAAGGAGTATCCACACAACTGTGGCTATTACAAGAGATTACAAGCAAGAAAGCAAAATGCTGCTTTGCTGGGAAGATCCTCTGCCGTTTTGCATCAGAATTCATTAAGGCCACCTCTTAGAATCAATGACTTCCATCAAGGTATTCCTAGTTTCCATGCTGTTTTTTGTTTTTGTTTTTGTTTTTTAATGGGAACCCTGGTAAAGAATAAATACTTGGAAAAAAACAACAACAGGAAAATCTTACTGATCTATGGGATAAGAATCTACCAGCATGGCGCGCAGTCATGTGTATTTTGAGAAAGGTCTTAACTAACACACACTCCAATTTGAGAACTGCATTGTGGTCCAGTCTGGGATGGAATGTTCATTGTCCCTGGAGTCAAGCATGGGTCTCGGGTATTTCATTCATTCTTCTCCTGCTTTGTCCAGTTCTGGCTTCAGTGCCATGCTCCGCGCCACCCGCCCCTCCAGGCAGGCAGAGTTGGCCAGAGCTAGAGCACGTGTGACGAATCCTGACCTCTGCCTGTCGCCCTTGCACTGGGGACACCACAATTCCCAAGTTAGCAGGACAGAAAGAGTCTGGAATTGGGAGCCTGGTTTGCATCTCAACTCCTCCACCTACTAGCTATGTGACCTCTGGAACATATTAACCTCTCTGAACATGAGAATACCTGAATCTGATAGGGTTCCTTGATAGTAAGCAACCGTATCCAATCCTGGATAAATTGAGCCCATGGGCTGGCTCACACAATCAGAGCAGCAGCCGAAGGAGCGGGGCAGGCAGCCCGGGGATCCAAGACACGGGAGCAAATTGTGGCGCATTGTGTTGTTTGGCCCCGATGCCTCACTCCTCCCTGCATACGTGCCCTTTGCAATGTAACTTCGCAGGGCCCTCCCATAGTAGGTAGGGTGACCTGCTCCCAACTGGGACGCCGCACTCAGCCACGTGACTTGCTTCAGCCAATGGGATGTTAGCGGACGTGCTGCAAGAGAGGTTCGGAATGGTTTTATGCATTGGGACTTGCTTGATCCTGCCCCTCTGCCCCCACCGTGAGGACACACTCAGATGAACCTGCTAGAGGATGAGAGAAAACAACAGGGCCCGCCAAGAATTGCAGTACAACCAAGCAAAGTAATGCCCCTGTGGCAAATGTTCTCTCTCTCTCTCTCTCTCTCTCACACACACACACACACACGCACACCCTATTTCTGTGCACGACTTCCAAAGGCCGGCAGTGACATCTCTTTGCTGGAGGACGCTCTGATCCCAAGGTTCTCCTCTGCCCTTGGGCCAGGCCGACTGAAGCGACTGGGGAATTAACACCCCTCCCGCGGGAACAGTTCTCCGGAGATGACGGTGAGCTCCCGCACCCCCTCTGCTGGTAGAACTCTGGGGAGCTTGCTCCGTGCTTCGTCCCAGAGTTCCACCCCCTCCCGCCCCCCACAATTAAGTTCCGTCTGCCCTCGGTGGTAACTTGCATGGTTTCACAGCATCTTGTTGGGTCCTGTCCCTTCCCTGTCCCACTTTTCTACTCCCCTAACATCATTTCTTGGGAACACCTCCCCAGTAAACTCAGTGTCCTCAAATCTTTATCTCAGGTTCTGCTTTTAGGGGAACCCAAACTCAGGCAGCCTACTTTGACTTTGGGGCATGAACCAAGTCACATTCCTTTTACTATTCAAGTTAAATATCTCACAGACCTATGTCACCCATAGTGAAAATGGCTTTCCTCCCTCCCTTGACTCCTCCTCCCACCGTGAGCCCAAGCATCGCCAGAGTTTAGCGTGGTTGACATTTGAATGTATATGATGAAGTCCAGATAACAGGGGTCACTTCTAAGGGCCTGGACTGTGGAGAGGGGACAGAGGAGGCATTTCACCTTTGACTTTCTACATTATGTGAATTTGCTCCCCATGTTGGCCCCCAAAAGGATTTGGGAGCCTGAGGAACAACAACATACCTGAGGAAGGAGTTTGTGTCCTTCCCTGAGCTCAGGGAGAGACAGCATGCGAGCAGCTGGGCCTTTACCCAGACGGAGAAGCCCAGGAGGAACAAGCCCCAGGAGGGCTTGAAAGCCCTCGATCTTTCTGATAATCTACGGGTCGTAGTCCTCTTATTCATCCATCCTTCCAGAGAACAATGCCATTCCCACCAAGAGGGTTGTATTAACTAATATTTCCTTTACCAAGACCATTGATAACCTGCTTCTTCCAAGGACTTTGCTCTCTCAACCCACCCTGTCCCTAATACTGCCTCCTTCTGAGGGCTCTGAAAACTTTCCAAAAGTCTTTAAAGCAATCACAAATTTCTAACCAAAAATCTAGCTTTCATGCAAACTATCACGTTCTTTTTTTTTTTTAAGATTTTTTATTTATTTATTTGACAGAGAGAGAGACAGATAGTGACAGAGAGAGAGCACAAGCAGGGGGAGCGGCAGGCAGAGGGAGAAGCAGGCTCCCCGCCGAGCAGGGAGCCTGATGTGGAACTTGATCCCAGAACCCTGGGATCGTGACCAGAGCCCAGAGCAGACACTTTACTGACTGAGCCACCCAGGCGCCCCATGTTCTTGTCTCTCCTTCCGTAGGTAGGGAGTGTGCTGGTGGACACAGCCTGATGCCTCATCTCACTCCCAGCTATCATCTTCCTGGCACTGCCCCCGGGAAGCAGACGGAAACCAGAGAGAGAAAAATACCCTACCTGGATCAGGTGAGTCAACCAGCATGTCTTATAGAGCCACTCCTTCCAGAATGCTGTGAAAACTGGGTAGATGGAATGCAGGGTAGAAGCCAGTGCCAAAACGCACCTTGAACCATTAATTATATCCCACTTTTTCCAACAATAATTCATAGAGCTTAATTACATTTACTTGCAAAGTAATTTAAAAGCTTACCTAAAAATGTGTCTACAGTTGATAACAAGGGCAGCTTCTTAATTTGATGATTAGTTACTCCATGAGAGACACACAGAGACACAGAAAAATAACTGGAGGTGACTTTCTTGGGAACAGTGCCCCTCCCTACCATACTTGGGATGACTGAGAGCACACCCTCAGGTCAAGTGTGAGAAACCAGCATTGCTGAGAAATCCTGCTTCTGATGACTGCCTTCTTAGGGCTTCAACAGATATTTGTTTATTGACTCAGGTGCAGCCCCTGGCACTCACTTCCACCAAAGACTGCTTACGTGGGAAGTGCAAAATGGCGAGACCCCTATGGACTTGAACATGGCAATATCTACCCAAATTACAAATGCTTTTATTATTATTATTATTTCTTTTATTATTATTGCTTTCAGCAATACCATTTTAGGAATTTATTACCCAATTTATTGTCATTTGCACATATACAAATAGATGTGACATACAAAGTTATTTACCGAAGCACTGGCAATTTTATATCATAACATTATGTATAGCACTGTATTAGCCCCAAATTGGGAAATAACCCAATTTGTAATTTAACAGGCATAGTTTGAAAATATTAAGCCAATGTGTCTATAGCAACAGAGAACTTAAAAAAACCTGTAGCATATCCACACAACAGACTAAAAAAGGAAAAAGAAGGAAGTAGGACTCCATATTTTGATATGGAGACTTCTTTGAGGGGAATAAATGAGAATATATCATTGAATTGACCAAAAGAAACACTTGAAGAATAAACAGAAAATAAAAGTTGCAAGGGGAAAAAATAGAGGGCGCCAGGGGTGAGAGGGATGCTCCTCAATGTATCATTTTGTGTATGTTTTGATTTTTGAATCATGTGAATTTTTACTGATTCAAAAAAATTTTAATGATAATGTGGTCTTTTATAAAAGACATTTTTAACCACATTTTAATCAACTGTGGAAGTATGGGAAGTTCAGGTTTTTTGTTTCCAGTTCCTTGTTACACTAAACAATGCTGCTCTCAACGTCTTTGGAGTGAAATATTTAACTGCTCCATTCACTATTTCCACAGGAAAAACTCATTAAAATATAATTTCTGCATTAAAGGATATAGAATTTCCAAGGCTTTTTATATGTATGAACAAATCAAGCTCCAGAAAATCTGTACTCACTTTACTAAATAGCCTTTATTCTTTAGAGCAGATTTAGGTTCACAGCAAAATGTAGCTGAAGGTACAGAGATTTCTCATACACCCCCTGCTCCCACACATGCAAAGCCTCCCCCATTAATTACCAACATCCCACACCAGAGTGGTACAATTGTTGTGATCGATGAACCTACATTGACACATTATCATCACCCACAAAGCCCATAATTCACATTAGCATTCACTCCTTCTGTGGCACATCCTATGGGTTTGAACAAATGTGTAATTGACATGTATCCACCATCATAATATCATCTAAAGTAGTTTCACTGTCCTAAAAGTCCTCCATGCTCCAACTATTTATCACCTCCTCTTGCCTAACCTCTGGCAATCACTGATCTTTTTACTGTCCCCATAGTTTTGCCTTTTCCAAGATGTCATAGAGTTGGAATGGTACAGCAGGAGGGCTTTTAGATGGGCTTCTTTCACTCAGTAATATGCATTTAAGGTTCTTCTGTGTCTTTTCATGACTTGATGGATAGCTCACTTCTTTTTAGCACTGAATAATATTCTATCCTCTGGATGTACTCCAGTTTATTGATCCATTCAACTTCTGAAGGACATCTTGGTTCCTTCCAGATTTGGGTGATTATGAATAAAACTGCTATAAATGCCCATGTGCAGGTTTTTGTGTAGATAAATTTCAAACTGCTTTGGGTAAATACCAAGCAATGTGATTGCTATATCTTATGGTAAGAATATGTTTAGTTTTGTAAAGACCCACCAAACCTCCAAAGTGGCTGTACCATTTTGCATTCCCACCACAAATGAGAGTTCCTGATGCTCCACATCCTCACCAGCATTTGGTGTTGTCAATGTTCTGGACATTGGCCATTCTAATAAGTATGTAGTGGTATCTCATTGATGTTTTAATTTGCATTTCCCTGATGATATGTACTTATTTACCATCTGTATATCTTGTTGTGAGGTGTCAGTGAAGGTTTTGGCCAAATTTTTAATTGGTTTGTTTGTTCTCTTATTGAGGAGCTTTTAAAGTTCTTTGTGTATTTGGGGTAAAAGTCCTTTATCAGATGTGTCTTTTGCAAATATTTTCTCCCAGTCTGTGGTTTGCCTTTTAATTTCTCTTGACAGTGTCTCTTGCAGAGCTGACATTTTTAATCTTAATGAAGTCCAGCTTCTTAATTCTTTCTTTTATGGATCCTGCCTTTGTTGTTGTATCTAAAAAGCCATCACCAATTCCAAGGTCATCTAGATTTCCTCCTATGTTATCTTCTAGGAGTTTTATAGTTTTGCATTTTACAGTTGAGTCCGTGATCCCTTTTGAGTTAATTTTTGCGACAGCTATAAAGTCTGTGTCTAGATTGATTTTTTTTACATGTGGATGTCTAATTATTCCAGCACCATTTGTTGAAAAGACTTTTTCTCCATTGTACTGCCTTTTCTCCTTTGTCAAAAATCAAAAGACTATATTTATGTGGATCTATTTCTGGGCTCTCTGTTCCCTTCCGTTGGTCTATTTGTCTATTCTTTCACCCATACCACACTGCCTTGATTACTGTAGCTTTATAGGAAGTCTTGGTATCGGGTAATGTCAGTCCTCCAACTTTGACTTCTCCTTCAGTGTTAGCTATTCTGAATCTTCATATAAACTTTGGAATCTGCTGATACCCACCAAATAACTTGCTGGATTTTGATTGGGATTTTATTGACTCTAATAGGCTGGGGTCAGGCTGGGGAAAACTGACATCTTGACAATATAGAGTCTTCCTATTTGTGAATATGAAATATCTCTCCATTTATTTAGTTCTTCTTTGATTTCTGTCATTAGGGCTTTGTAGTTTTCCTCATATGGACCTTGTACATATTTTGCTAGATTTATACCTAAATATTTTATTGTGGGGGCTACTGATGTAAATAGTATTTCTAATTCCAAGTTCCACTTGTTCATTCCTGGTGTCTAGGAAAGCATTTGACTTTTTGGGGGGTCGGAGGGAGAGGTTGGGGGAAGGGCAGAGGGAAAGGGAGAGAATCTTAAGCAGGCTCCACCTCCAACCCCATGGGGGCTTCATCTCACAAACCTGAGATCATGACCGGAGTGGAAATCAAGAGTCCAACATTTAACCAACCGAGCCAGCCAGGCGCTCCAAAGCGTTTGACTTTTAAATATTAACCTTGTATCCTGAAACTTTGTTATAATCATTTCTTAGTTCCAGGAAGTTTTTTTGTGTCAATTCCTTCGGATTTTCTACAGACATCATGCCATCTGCAACACAGACCATTTTATTTCTTCCTTCCCAATCCGAATAAAGAATCTGCCCAATCTGTGTAAGAAAACCAAGGACCAGAGAAGTAATAGAAATTGCCTAAAATCAGAGCCTGGCGGAAGCAAGGTGGAGGGCTCTGGAAACAGGGCTCCAGACAGGCGGAGGCCCAGTTGGGATGGTCTTTGAAAGGCCAAGGAATCTGGCAGTGGTGGATATGGATATCGCAGGCTTTTGGTGAGGACTTCAGGGTAGGAGATTTCAGCAGGGCAACCTGCCCGGGATCCCCAGCTTCCTCCCCGGGGGCCTCCTCCTCCACCACCACCCACCTCAAAGGGCCCACTCTGCACCCTCAAAGTCTCCCCAGCACCAGTTCTCGGGCACAACGGAATGTACCCCAGCCTCCTCCTGAAGGAGTAGCCTTGTGCGGGAGCGGACCCTAGCACGGGGCTCCTGCCGAAGACCGGACTCTCGGTTTGGCGACCCCCGCGAGGCGCCTCGGCGGGGCACTGAGGACCTTGCCGCTTCCTCGGAATCCGCACCCTCTAACCCCAGTTACTGAAGTCCCATTCACACTCGGGTGCGAGGACGCAGAAGCCCCTGCGAGCGGCCAACCCGGCGGACTGGGGATCCGCGCCAACGCAGTCAGAACTGCGCGCGCCCCGCGCCCGGGGCACACCAGGTGCAGGAGCGCAGCGCCCACCCTGTGCCACTGAGCGGAGGGAGGCGGGCTGGGGACGCCAGGGCGGGGTCGAGCGCGGGGCGGGGCGCACCGGGCCGGGTCCGAGGCGCCGTGCTCAACAGCAGGGGCGGAGCGCCAACTCCAGCGGGAAGACAGAGACCGCGACGCGCGGGGGAGCGCGCCGGAGCAAGGAAGAAAGCAGAGCACCCCGTACGCAGCGCCACGGCACGCGCAAGTTGGGGGCCCCCAGGACCCAACCGAGCGGCCAGGGCAGCGGAGCGAGCCGGGAGGAGGCACCCAGGCAGGTAGGTGCTGAGCTCTGCGCAGTCCGGGGCCTCCCTTGGTGCGGTGGGGGGCGTCGCCCGGGCTGGGGGCGCTGACGCCCACTTCTCTCTCGGGGGGATTCCGGTGGCTTTGCCTCCCGCACCTTTCGGGAGGCACTCGGGCTGGCTCCAAGTGGAGGAGTTCGGGCCGGGGGAGTCCGCCACCCACCACGGGCCCGCCAGGACCCGGCGACGGGAAGCCGGGACCGGGGCGTGCGGGCGCCGGCGGAGGGGGCCGGGCCGGCGGGCGAGCTCCAAATTGTAGGGGAGGGCATGGGAGGGGGGCGTCTTGTTGAAAGGTAAGCTGAAAAGGGAAGCCTCTCCGGGAGAATTCCCGGCTCACCGGATCCTGCCCCTACTCCCAGTTTTCTTCTCGTCCGGAGGCCCCGCTCGCTTCGCTTTTTGAGCCTGAATTTCTGACTCGATTCCCGCCCTTGCGGGGCGGCGCCTCCTGGACCGCGCGGCCGCGCCGGGGGTGAGTAAGGGAGGGGAGGGGAGGGGAGAGGGCTCCCGGAGCGGGTTGGTCTGGGGCAGGGAGTGCATTCGCGAAAAATGGGGCCGGGACCTGCGCCACCCGGGCTCACGTCCTCTCCTCCAGGGTCTGGGGACTGGAGAGCCGCGCAGCGCGGAAGGCGAGAGGACGCGAGTCCCGCTTCCCCGTCTCGGGCTGAGCGCTGTCTGCGGGGATTGGGGCTTCGCGGGAGAGGGAGAAGCCACCCGGACGGAGGACCTCATCTGTCGGAGGTCTTTCCCTCGGGTGCGCAGCGGGCGGACGCGCCGCAGGTCGGAGTGGCCCGGCCACCCTGCTTCTGCTGTCCCTGCTGCTACGGTTCCCGTCCCTCGCTCTCCGCCTCCTCTGACGGGTCCGGGCCAAACCCACTGTCCTGTTTGGTCCACTTCTTGCTACCAGCATCCCATGGCTCCCACACTTGGGGTCGTTTCCAGTTGTGTTAAGCGGGGAGAGGCGGGTCACAGCTCGATGACTGGGGTCCTCATTCTGCGGGTTTGGGGATGGGGGGGTTCTGAGGCCCTCTGACGCCTTGAACCCAATGGTGTCCCCTCAGTACTTCAGAGAATTTATTTTCCTTTGCCATGGGCATCTTGAGGTACTGAGAACATAAAGGACTCAGGCAATAAGGGACAGTTCAGCCCTCAGGCCCTCCTGGGTCCTCACTGACACCA
>NC_138378.1:27853247-27909941 GCF_054177405.1 Leptonychotes weddellii | reverse complement strand
CTGCAGAGCAGGGAGCCCGATGCGGGACTCGATCCAGGGCCTCCAGGATCATGACCTGAGCCGAAGGCAGTCGCCCAACCAACTGAGCCACCCAGGCGCCCTATTTCTGGGCTTTCTAGTCTATCCCATTGTTCTATCTGTGTTTATGCCAATGCCATACTGCTTTGATTATTGTGGCTTTGTAATATGTTTTGACATCAAGAAGTGTGAGCCCTCCAAATTTGTTCCTTTTCAAAATTGTTTTGGCTAGTCAGGGTTCCTGGAGGTTCTATATGAGTTTAGAATGTATTTTTCTATTCCTATGAAAAATGTCTTTGGGATTTTGATAGGGAGTGCACTGAATTTATAGATTGCTTTGGGTAGAACTGATATCTTTTTTAAGATTTATTTATTTTTAGAGTGAGAGAGAGCATGAGTGGGAAGGGTAGAGGGAGGGGGAGAGAGAATCCCAAGCAGACTCTGTGCTGATCACGGAGCCCAACACAGGGCTTGATCTCACAACTGTGAGATAACGACCTGAGCTGAAACCAAGAGTCATAAGCTTAACCAACTGCGCCACCCTAGAATTGGTATCTTAACAATATTAAGTCTTCCTATCCATGATACAAGATCTCTTTCCATTTATTTGTCTTCTTTAATTTCTTTCAATAATGTGTTTTAGTTTTCAGGATAGGAATCTTTCACCTCCTTGATTAAGTTTATGCCTAAGTATTTTCTTCTTTTCATTGCTATTATAAATGAAGTTATTTTCTTAATTTCCTTTTTGGGTTGTTTATTGTTTTTCCCAAAATTTTTAAAAGTAAAGCAGGAGATCGATGACCCACTTGCTTTTCTTTTATCAATAAAATATAAACTTTCAAAATGTCCTCTCCATATATTTTATTCCAAAAAATATTTGCTTTCTTTCTCAATGCTAAACCATCATTTTCACCTTGATGGTACAGATTGGATTTTATTAATTTTGTTTATTATTAAAATGTTTATTATAAACATTTTCAAACTTATGGAAAAATAGAAAAAATAGTGTAATGATCTTCCATATATGCATTACCTAAACTTAACCATAACCAAATACTTTTTGCCAAAGTATTTATAATAAATTACAGACTGTGACATTTTTACCTCATGATACTCATATATGCATCTCTAAAAATAAGGACTTTCCTACATAAACCTATATTACTATACCTAACAAAATGAACAAATAATTCTTTTATGTCACCTAGTACCCAATCCACATTCAGATTTCTCCAATTGTCGCCACAACGTCTTTTGCAGTTGGTCCATCTCAGCCAAGATCCACACAAGGACCACACATTGCATTCGGCTGGTAGGTCTCTCAAGTCCCTCTTAATCCAAATACAGCTGGACAGCACTAAGTTCAGGAATGTGTCTGGACAAGGCTGTTAGCCTGGGGATGCAAAGGGGACACAGAAGGCTGTGTTCCTGGCTGAGGGTACTGGGACCTATAATAATATTTCATATCATAAACTCCAACAGTGATGAGGTACTTCTGGCCCCACTGCAAAATTTACTGTGTAAATCTGGAGCCAAAGAGACAGGCTTCCAGAAGGTCTGTTGGAATCCTTACTTGATCAGATACTGTCATCTAACATTGTGTAGCTCCGCGAGATTTAGTTTGCACAAGTTTACACCTCCGTGTGGCTCAGTTACTGTTCCTGATCTCTTTGCGGTGAATTCTGACTATACCGACTCCCTTCCCCGTCCGTGAGCTGAGTGAGCCTTGCTGATTTACCCATCCATGAGTGTTTCTTGGCTTTCTGCCAGGCTGAGCCCTCCTAAGTCGTTTGTCAATTCTGTTGATAGTTACTTGTCTTCCCAGAATTGGCCCCCAAATTTGAAACATTTGTCTTGTTTTCAAGGAAAACTGTGTAATTTATCTTTAAATGAGAAGCTCTTTAACAAACTTTGCCACCAGATCACTCATGAATTCTCATGTAGTCAAATGCTTTCCATGCTCATCCTCTTAAACATGTCCTTATTCAGCAAGCGATGTCCACGGAGCACTTCTGATCTCCACCTCTCTGCTGCAACACCTAGCCTCTAAGACAATGCTGGATGCGTTTTTTATGGGATGTCTAAGACCCTCACACCAAAATCCCTTCTGTTCTCCTCTCCAATCGAAGCAGATGATCCTGGGGGGCTACAGGTTTGGGGGGTTTTCCTTTTCATCAAACGCTGGTTTTATTTGAAAAGTCATTATCGCTGAGACTATCTGGCTAGTTCATCTTTCCTTTCATGCCTCATTTAAAAAACACCTTCTGCATTTTATTACTGACCAAAACTAACAAGCACAATGCCCTGGGACACAGAAGCAACAGCTCTCTGTACTTCTAGCAAACACATTGCAAGCTTCCCACCTGTATCATTTAACATTTTCCAAATCTCCAGGAGTCCTCTACATATTTTCTGACCAAGGACTGAATTTTAATTTTGCTACCAGACTGTTCTCATATATTCTTCCAACCGTTTTTATTCCAGGAGGATGAGACATTTTACACAAGGGCCAGGGATCTTTCCATTTTTAAACTCTTAAATAGGAAATATTACAAGTGGCTAACTATTTGCCATGAAGTTTCATAAAATTTTGTCAAGTTCTGAATCCCGTTTCCCAGGGGCGCCTGGGTGGCTCAGTTGGTTAAGCGACTGCCTTCGGCTCAGGTCATGATCCTGGAGTCCCGGGATCGAGTCCCGCATCGGGCTCCCTGCTCGACAGGGAGTCTGCTTCTCCCTCTGACCCTCCTCCCTCTCATGCTCTCTGTCTTTCATTCTCTCTCTGAATCCCGTTTCCCATGATTTCAAAAACAATGAGAAAGTAGAGCGTTTGGGATTAGGGCCCCCACTACTCCAGTGTTACTTCATCCTAATTACATCTGCAACGACCCTCTTTCCAAGTGAGGCCAACTTCTGAGGTTCCAGGGGTTATGACTCCAACATACCTTTGGGGGGACACCATCCAACCCATCACAGAGCTCTAAATAGTTGTTAGAGGAATGACGACTGACCCTCCCCGCGCTAACATCCTGTGTATCTAGAAATGAGATGAACAATGGGAAGTGTCCGAGCAAGAAGCTACACAGGGGAGAGCACCATGACTATGCTTTGTGACGGTTGGTGCAGACGATGTCAACCAGAGATAACATTCTGATTTGTGGCTCTGCCGTCAGATTTGGCTTTATTTGGATCTAGCCGGACTGGGTTCTGGCTGTTATTAAATCAAAATGTGTCACCGTGCCCTCCAGCCAGAGGAGTGCTTTGTGCAGGGCTATTTCTTCCCACCCTTAGAAATAACTGATGTTCGGGGCACCTGGGTGGCTCAGTCGTTAAGCGTCCGCCTTCGGCTCAGGTCATGATCCCAGGGTCCTGGGATAGAGCCCCACATCGGGCTCCCTGCTCGGCGGGAAGCCTGCTTCTCCCTCTCCCACTCCCCCTGCTTGTGTTCCCTCTCTCGCTGTGCCTCTCTCTGTCAAATAAATAAATAAAATCTTAAAAAAAAAAAAAAAAGAAATAACTGATGTTCATAATAAGAGCCCAGGGACACTGCCAGGTCAGGGGGTCTCTTCTGAATCATCTGAGAACAACTACATTATCTTCTGAAGAATGTTCCTGTTAAATGCTTTTGAGTGCTCTCTTTGAAATTCAGTCTCAAGGTAAGTCCCTTAAAAGCAGAGGCTGAGACAGGGTTCAGGTGCACGAAAATCCGAGAGGGACTCTGTGGAGAACGGGGGTGAGAGAAGTAGGAGGGGGCAGGGGGAGGAGCTGAGCGGGCATGCAGTCTCAGCTGGAGCCTAGCATCAGCCTGGTCCATGGGGAGCTCGAGAGTGTGAACTGCACCACAGTCAGTCCCATCTTAAGGCAAGTGGGCTGGCCCTTTGTACCCCCATATCAGTCATCAGTAGCTGTGGGCTGCCAGAGAGGAGGCATAGTTTCTCCCAAGGAAGTTCCTGGACCAGGAAAATTCTGCACAGAAAGGGAAAACTGCGAGGCATTAGCTGCCAATAATCACAGCAAGGGAGAGATGGGTACACCGACTGGTCAAGGGCACCTGACATTTCTGTGCCAGGATTTCGTGCTTAGCTGAAGTCACTGCTGTGGGCCGAACTGTGTTCCCACCGTCACCACCATCAAATTTGTATGTTGAGGTCCTAGGCTCTAGCACCTCAAAATGTAACTGTATTTGGAGATAGGGTCTTCCAAAAGGTAATTAAGGGGCGCCTGGGTGGCACAGTTGGTTAAGTGTCTGCCTTCCGGCTCAGATCATGATCCCAGGGTCCCTCTCCCTCTGCCTGTTCTCTCTCTCCCTCCCTCTCTCTCTCCTCTTCTCTCTCTGTCAAATAAATAAATAAAAATCTTTTTAAAAAAATAAAAATAAAAAGGTAATTAAGGGGCACTTGAGTGGCACAGTCGGTTTCGGCTCAGGTCATGATCTCAAGGTCGTGAGATCGAGCCCCATGTCGGGAAGATTCTCTCTCCCTCTCCCTGCCCCTCCTGCTTATGCACCCTCTCTCTCTCTCTCTCAAATAAATAAATAGATCTTCTTTAAAAAAATAAAAATAAATAAATAAAAAGGTAATTAAGGTTAAATGAGGTTACTGGGTGGGCCTTAATTCATTATGACTGGCATCCTTATAAGAGGACATTAGGACACAGACACACAGAGAGAAAGCCATGTGAAGACAAGGGGAGAAGACCGCCGTCTGCAAGCCAGGGACAGAGGCCTCGGAAGAAACTCCGCCGACACTTTGATCTTGGACTTCTAGCCTCCAGAACTGTGAAAAAAGCAAATTTCTGGTGGTTAAGCCACCCAGTCTGTGGTACTTTGTTACGGCAAAAAGTCACTGATATATTCATTAACTCTCCAAAAGGCCAGGATGTTTGGTTCACTTGGAAATCTCATCTCCCAATCCTGCTAGATAACCCCAACTATAGTGTTTCATTATCCCCGGGGCCCAGAGGCCACCAATAAAAACAAAGTCGTCTGATGCTCTACCTCTGTGGAAACATACTTCCATTCAGGCATCTCCTCGGTGTATTTTCCCACACCCTTACTGGTGGTTGATACCGCCGGGAAACAGGCTTTGTTTTGCTGAGAATTATAAATATGAGAGCTTCTGCGTTAGGGTGGTTCAAATAACAGTGGGAGAGAAAAGCTATTAGCCCAGACATGCTTGCTGTCTTCTGTTTATAGAACATCTTCACTCTGTAATGGTGTCAGGGGATATTAAAACTTCATCAGTGGACAAAGGCTTTTGTAACAACACCATCTTACCCAGAGGCTTGTGGACGGTTGGATTATGATGGAGAAGTACTCAAATAGCTATTGATCTCTACTGCGTTGTATGGGGAAAAACATTTAATGCTCTGACTTTACCATCTTCTCCTAAACAATCACCAATCAGCTGTTTTTTAGTTAAGGATTGCTGTCCGTTTGGGTATATGTCACTATTTGGAAATAAAGCTACTTTTTTTTTTTTTTTAAGATTTATTTGTTTTAGAGAGAGTGAGAAACAGAGAGAGCATGGGGTGGGGGAGGGGCAGAGGGAGAGAGAGAATCTCAAGCAGACTCCCCACTGCGTGTGGAGCCCGACATGGGGCTCAATCCTACAACTTGGAGATCATGACCTGAGCCGAAACCAAGAGTCACACGCTTGACTGACTGAACCACACAGAGGCTCCTAAAGCTACTTATTAATTACCTTTTCCATAATGAGGACGAAGGCCAAGGAAACTGAAATTCCCACAAAAGCAATCTGGGTTCCTTTCCTTTCCCTTCCTCACACCCTTAAACCAAACAACAATGTTGGCTCCCTAGAGTTTCTCCGGTCTTTATTTCCTCTGTCCACTGACCGGTGGAGATACCAATGGAGAGGTGAGGTGGCAGACTCAAGGAGGCAGGAGAGAGAGATGCGTATCACAAACTAGGTCATTCAATTCTCATTTGACTCTAGACGTGAGCTTCAGCACTGTTAGGGCCAGTGGCTCAAGGACTCTGGCATTCAGCCCAAAAGCCAGAGCCAGCCCTTGTGACCGCTCTGTGCTATTCACGGATCCTTGGATGAAGCCCTCGATCACCCAGATGTAACCCCAACAGCTGCTCAGAATCTTCTCCCTGAACTCTGTGGGGATGGAGGGGATGGCACAGGACAGTCCCCCCCCAACACACACACACCCCCCAAAGATTTATCTGAACCAAAATGTCAACAGTGCTAAGTTTGAGAAGCACTGCTCTAACTACTCTTCATCGGAACCCCCCTGCTCCAGGCTTGTATCCTGCCTTGACCTGCATCATCCATCTATGCAGCTGTCACTTGGTCTACAAGCCCTCAGCACGTGCCTTGTCTAAGCCTGGAATTGTACCATTTGCTTTCAAACACACATGGAACAAGAAGGCTAACGTTTTCAACTGTAGCTTGGTAACTAATAAGGGCAATAATTCAGAGAGTGATTTCACTTATAGAAATGGAAGGATGTTGTGTGTGATAGATGGGCTGGGCCGGTGGGATGGCTGCTCACCAAGGTGCTGGCAGGGCTCCCTCCTGCACTGCAGTCAGCTCTCGGTCGATGACCTCATCCACACGTCTGCCGGGTGTCTGACTGTTGGCAGGGGCGGCAAAGGTCTGTTTATCAGAGTATGTGTTGCTCATCCGGCAGTGGGCTCATTCACATAGCAGTGGTAGTAGGGTTCCCAAGAGCACCACGAAAGGGCAAGCTCCATTGTGCAAGGGCTCTTGAAGCCTCCGTTTGCAATGCAGAGCAAGTCACGTAGCCCAGCCTGATAACCAGGAGTAAGAGAGATACTCTGCCTCTTGATGGGAGGACGTGCAAAGTCCCCTTGCCAAGGGGTGTAGATACAAGGAGAGAAAGAAGTGGAGCTATTCTGCAATCAGTTTTGCAATGAGAGTGACTCGTCAATCTTTCTCTCTGGTTCCTCTCCACTACTGAATACTGAGTTCTTCCCATTGGTTTTGGTTAAGAACCATTTCTCATTTTCACCTTACTTAATCCTCACCCCAATCCCATGTGGGCTGGCCAGGCAAGTTTGGTTTTTGTTGTTTCTGTTTTTACTTTATAAATGCAAAACTTGAGGCTCAGAAAGAATCCTAGCCTAAGGTCAAAAGCTAGAAAGTGACAGAAGTAGACCATAATAATGACCATCACGTGTTGACTGGCCACCAGCTGTCAGGCACTGGGCTATGGACTTTCTTAATCCTCACAACAACCCTCTCATGAATCCTATTCTACAGATGGGTAAAGTGAAGCTCAGAGAAGTTAAGTAACTTGCCCCAAGTCACACAGTGTATAGGCTTGAGACTCTAACCTAGGAGTTAAATGCAGATTTTTCGGGTGCCAAGGCAAGTTATATCTCAGTGTAACAGGATCATTATAACAACAGGCTGAGCCCTTGTTGAAGCAGTAAGTGGCTCCATCTCCACAGTAAGCAGGGCAGTGTTGTAGTTAGCTGGGGTCATCTCTGCACTAAAAGCAGTTTCCCCACTGTCTAAGCTGATACGCAGGACAATGAAGAACATATAACCACAGCCAGTGATGTGTTCTGACAAGACTTAGAGGGCACACTGATGTTTTTTTATGGGGCTAGGGGCCCCATGGGTGAGGAGCCTGCTCTCAGGTCGGCTGACCTTGACCAGCACCCCAGCCTAGGTAAACTATGTTAGTATGAATAACAGAGCCATAGCTGGGGTTGAAAGAGAGGCAACTGCAAGAAGGAGAAGTTTTGCCCAAACTATCTGCGTCAACAGGAGCAAAGACAATATTCTTTTTCTTGACATATTTTTCTATTTACAAAAGGAATATGGTCAATTTAAAACCCCGTGAAACCACACCAATAGTATCTTCCCCAAAATTCCAAATCACCCCTCCTTTCAATGTACCCATTATGAATACGGTCATATCCACTCTCCCTGTGTTTTTGTATATGTAATTTACATGTGTAAGTAATTTACACGTATAATACAGCATGTGTCATGTGTATGGGAGTAATTTACAAATGTCTCTATGATTTTTATTTGCCTGTATAATTTATCAAAATGAAGACTTCCTGTAGAGTCTGCCTTGCAGCTTGCAATCTATTGTGAGCATTTACCCCTGTATGTCGATATTCTTTAAAACGTGACTGTAAGGGTTATGATACATGGTCACACCTTGATCATCTAGCTGGATCTCAGGGTTGGCTGTTTAGATGGACAGATTTTTCAATTAGTTGAGTTTGGGATTTTGTTTTGTTTTGTTTTGCCTCTTATCATTGAGAGAGAGAGATAGATAATAAATAAGATATGTATTATGTTAGATCGTGATGAGCACTATGGTGGCCAAATGGAGATGAGGATGAGAAGGAAGGCAAAAACCTCTCTGGTCTGTGCTCTCTCCCCATGCCTCCTTCTCCTGCAATCCTCACAGGGGCCCACGGTCCTTCAGTTAATTAGAAATGCTTGGGGGAGCACAGAGTGATGGTAGCACATTACATCTCTAAGGCTCCACGGAGCATGATGTTGGGTAGGATTGTGGAATGCATTATTTGTTTTCAAATCCACCTCACCTCCAGGCAGGCAATTCAGTATTTCCAGTGTAGCTAAGGACATGGAGGCTAACGTTTGTATGCTAGACATTCAAGAAAAATTATAGGTTCAAGTGTATGTGTGAGGCTGATTGGCAATTTGAGGCTATATGCCAATTTTTCAAATAATAATACGCAGAGTCCTCATCATTCCTCTTTTAGAGAGATTCCAGGAAGAAGGAACATTATCTTCTTTATAATTTGTAGCTCTGCTCGTCATTCATGTGACCAACAGAGAGTATGTCTTACCCTGAACACTCTGCGAACAAACAGAACTTTCCAGCTATGGCTTTAAGGCTCCTTGGTGTACCTTGAGTTCACTTTTTCTCATGGTGCCAGATGGAATGAGGAAAATATAGCTTTTTAAACTGTTTGCAGTGTGAGCAACAGCTAACACTCAGAGAAGTAAGCAAAATGTGCAGGGTGAGACTTACTGTTTGCTTAGCCAAGCATCTTGATAGGTAGGGTTGGTTGAGAAGTAAAGATCCCTGTGGGCATTGTTTAGGTGAGAAAGAGAAGGATAAAGAACAGTTAAGTCACTCTGCATAATAATTTGGGATTTGCTTACTGGGGCCTGGAAAAAAAGGGTGGCGACTGCGGAAGGGGATGTGGGACCCAAGGGGTCCTAGCTATATGGTGGAAGGAAGGGACGACAGATGGGAGGATGAGGCCAGTACTGCCCTCGATCCCAGAAAAAGGAGGACCCGTGGAGGCAGCATGGGTTCAGTCATTGAGTGACTGAGCAGAAGTCAGGGAGCAGTGTCTTAGGGGGTCCCCCAGAAGCTGACCTGAAGTAGGATTTGAGTGCAAGTAGATGATTAGGGAGGTGATCCCCTGAAATGCTGGTAAGGGGAGTAGGGTGAGAGATACAGAGATGGCAGGAAGTGGCAACAAGGAGACCCCTCTGGGCAACTGGGGCTCAGTCTTTGGGCAGCTCTGGGGGCAACACAGGACACACCTCAGAGTTAGCCCACCAGCAGGGCAAAGGGGCTGGATCATTTATCTGCCAACTCTTATACATCATCAGCTAAAGGCCACTCTAGGGGATGCTTACTCCCCCAAAACTTCCAGCCTCCTCCCTGTGGAGAGAAAAGCCTTAAGCAGAAAGGTGCAGGGGCTCCCGATGGAATGCAGTCCGCGTGTCCTGGGATGGTGAGTACCAAGAGCTGAGCCGGTCACTGGTGGGGTCTACGGTAGGCAGCCGAGACCAAGACGCACCAGAAGGAATCATGAATTACCCTGAGAGTACAGTTTTGTTGAAGGTTGGCCCCATGAAGGTAGTAATGGAAAAAAAAAAAAAGTCTAAGATTTAGGAGACTAAATTTAGGATGGAGGAGCTGCGGGGTCGTCCAGTTCAAACCCATTATTTTACAGGAAACCATAGTCCAGAGGATCTCAGGGCATATCTTGTCCATACAGCCAGGTAGAAACAGGGGATTAGGAAGGAGAGGCCGAAACATCTAACCTTTCACACACCTGTGGGAATCCAGGAGGGAAGTGATCCCAGGGGCCAGTTGGGATGGTTGCTGATAAATTCATAGAATGAGCTCCACTCGGTTCCCACGGTTCACATCAAATCTGTATTGCAGGGCATTGACTATGGCTCAACACTATTCCAGGAGATTAGGACACAACAGTGAACAAAGTGGGCAAAATCTTTGCCCTTGGGAATCTCACCCTCGAGAGAGAGAGAGATAATAAACAAATAAGTAAGATATGTAGTATGTTAGATCGTGACGAGCACTACGGAAAAAAAAATCAGGCAAGAGGACAGGGGTGATCTGGGGTGTAGGTGTGTGTGCTGCTAGACGGGTCACCTGACAAAGCCCACTAAGGAGGAGACATTTATTTGCATAAAGATCTGAAGTAGCCATGTGGACATCTGGGCAATCCAGACCGAGGGAATGGCAAGTGCAAAAGTCCTGAGGCAGGACATGCTATTCTGGGGGGCCAGTGTGATTGGTACAGAGTGAATATAGGAGACACGAGGAGGAAATGAAGCCAGACCACACAGGCATTGCAAGGACTCCGGCTTTTACTGAGTGAGAAGAAAGCTCCTGTTGGGTTCTGGGCAGAGGAGGGACAGGATCTGAGTGGACTGGGTCACTCTGGCAGCTGCATTGCTACTAGAGTGAAGAAAGGGACAGAGAAAGAGAGATCAGTTAGGAGAGTGGCTCATTCCAAAGTGATAGCAAGGGGCAAGAAGAGATTGGATGTAAAGTACATCATTTTCAAGAGAAAGTAGAAGTAAAATACGCATTTGTGCCAGAAGTGATGTCCTAGATACCCATGCCATAAAAACCTACATGGCAAGAAGAGAGCCAGACGTGGACACTGCCTGTGTAAGGTGTGGGCTCAGAGACGTGAGGGGTGGTGTCCAATCATTCGGCTAGTGCCTCCCTGCTTCCTCTTCGTTCCTTTCTTCATGGCAAAGACCCTCTCTGAACTTTCACTAGCTTCCCCATGGAAGGTCCATTCCATACGTTGCCCAAGATGGGAGTTCAGACCGCAACTTTCCTGTTACATTATGTAAGGCAACTAACTCACTCTTGTCCCTGGATCTTCAATTGCAGAGGACTCTGGAGTCAGCATGGACTTGGGACTTCCACGCCCCTCCTGAAGCTGGTTAAGACTGTGGACTCTCTGAGGCCCATACTGGTAGGCTCCTGTGTTTCTCTCTGCCCTTTTTTGTAAAGTGGGGGTGCGTGGTTATTTGGTATTTGTTACTACTATTGTTTTGAAGTAAAAGGTGTTGGTAAAGACAGCTGATGTGACTTTCCACTTCCTCCTTCTCAAGTTAACGGTTAAATGTCCTCAGAAGGGTCAGTGTCATTTGGACTGATGTGGGAAGAAATATGGCAGCTCCCAGAACTAATTAGGACTCATCTTCATGTCCACACTGAACACCAGCCTGTACGGTGCCTTCATGATGCCCAACAGTTGACTTAATGACATACTGCAGATATAAATCATTCTTTTCTAAACTCACTTTTCCTATATAGTGCCTCCATTAACTCATATGGTAACGTGGTACAAATTAGAAAAAGATACACCCTGCAGACAGGTTGTAGATTCCTTGTGTCCAGATGTATCCAGACTGGATGCAACTAACTCCTTGCTGGATGTTGCAGACTAGGTGAGTGTAGCTGTTCTGCTTTTTGACCCCCATCACCCAGCATCCTGTGCGGCATGTGGTCTGCTCTCTAGTATCCAGCAGACCAAGCCCACAGGATTCAGGTATCAATAAATTAAAGCCAGCTACGTATCTTGATAATGCCTGCATGAACTCCTAGAAAAGTTCTGCCACACCCAGCACATACTTTCTGCAAGAGTTGCATGGGCTACACACAAGCTGGCTTTTTTTTTTTTTAAGATTATTTATTTATTTATTTATTTATTTATTTATTTATTTATTTGACAGAGAGAGAGATAGCAAGAGCAGAAACACAAGCAGGAGGAGTGGGAAAGGGAGAAGCAGGCTTCCCGCAGAGCAGGGAGCCCGATGCGGGGCTCGATCCCAGGACCCTGGGACCACGATCCGAGCCGAAGGCAGATGTCCAACGACTGAGCCACCCAGGCGCCCCAAGCTGGATATTTTAAAGAAAAAATAGTTGAATGAAATATCAAAAATGAGTGGGATATTTTGCGATGGAACTGTCACGGGAATTATTTTGCTATTTTTTATAAATGGTTGTGAGGATCTCAAACCACGAAACCGCTACAGGCCACAATGGCATCCTTTCTGTCATGCTTGGAAAGACTGTCTGCCTGCCCTCCCAGTCCCGGCCTGAGGTCCAGCAGCCCAGGTCTTCCCCGAAAGCTGTTGTAGCCGAGGACACCAGGGCCCCACCCATATCCCCTGGGCCCTCACCGTTCCCAGCATGCAATGGCTTCCTATGCAAGAGCTTGAGCCCCACTGCCGGCGAGCTACCTTTGGCTGCAGAAATGTTCTTAGCCCACTGCACAGTGGGTACAGTGTGCTGGAGGATTTGATGCCCCCAGAAGCTCTCCTCAACCGGTGACAAAGGAGGTTGGAGGAACTTCCTCACCTCATGGTGGTGCCAACTCTGAAGAACGTGCTCTTCATAGTCTCACGGGTTCCTGCAGGGGGATCGAGCCCCAGCTGCCCCTCTTGGCAGGACCTGTCTGCTTCCCACACGGCTGCAGGTTTGTCCTGAACGCACTTCCCAATAACCTCCCCGTCTCGGGGTCTGCTCCTGGAGAAGCCCAACCTAAAAGCAGCTGCTTAAAGGACCAGCACATTGGTTCTCCCTTCAGCCCTTCTGGTTCTTCAGGCTCCAGTGTAGACGGGGAGTCATTTTCACAGAGGAATTGAACACACGCAAATGACACAGTCAAATCAATCGCACTCAGTGGGCAGAATAAGAAGCACTGTTATTTCTGCAAACCTAATTATGCTGACACCCACCAAATGCCAGAAAGAGAGAGGCTGTCAAAACAAAGATAACAGAAACAAATGCTCCAAAGCAGTCAGCCCTGGCTGGTGCTCTCAGCTCCCAGAGGAGCGTGACATCACTACGAGAAGTTCTGATTTGCAACGTGGGGAGAGGGAAAGCGTTTCAGGTGTTTCTCCTCTGAAACATCCTTCACATCCTTTACCCAGTTATGTGCCCACTCCCTCGGATCTCTCCCCCTCCCCATAACCACCTCTGTCCTATGCTAAGCAGCGAGCCTCTTACCAGGAAACAGGGGCACCCGGTCCACAATTATGGGAAAGACCATCCTTTCCTCACTGCACTAACCTTGGTCGTACACTAGGTGATCATAGGTACGCAGTCTGGTTTCCCTGCTCTTAATTCTTTCACTTTATTTACCAATTTCAAAATTACTACCTAGGTTCCTAGTTGGTTCGTCTTCATGCAGCAGGTATTTTATTCCATTGGTACAATCTATTTAGACAAAGCAGGATCAATGCTTGATTCTGCCCCTTTGTTTACAAGTTCTAGAAATAGATTTCCTTGACTAGCATCCTTCAGTGGTGATCCACTGAGCATAAGTATCATCCTGAATTCATGTATTTAAACATAATTGATAGGTTTCAATCAACTGTAGTTATTAGTCTTACTGATGTTCAGAATGTCTCATCTTTGGCAGCCTCTTCTTATTGATATGGCCCTATTGTTTTTTATAGCTCCCTTGCTCTCTGGCATGTTTGCAGCAATAGATAATGGGTGGGTAGGGAGTCCTTGGTCAGCTTAAAATCCTACAAGGTTGACTGGCAGCTATGGGGAATTCAGTGTGAGCAGGATATGTTCAAGCTAGGAAGGGCCAACCCCCCGCCCCCAACTAACTCCTTCACCCTCATGGGGCCATCTCCAGGGTGATTTGAAAAGGCCAAGCACACAGATCAGGAAGAGAAGGGGGGAGGGAAACAATGAAATGATAATAGCTAATATTTATGAAAATGTGCCATGTGCCAGAAGCTAGTCTAAGGTCTCATGTCACCCTCACAACAATGCCATGGGGCGGGGGCTCTCAACACCCCCATTTCACAGATGAAGAAACAAGCACAGAAAGGTTAAAGAACTTGCCCGAAGCCCCCAGGTCACATCAGGTCACACCAGGAAATGACAGAGTGAGGAGACAAGGTCGGTCACTCTCCCAGCCACAATGGAAAAGAAGACCAGCCATGCCTCCTTTGTGGATTCGTGAAGGCCTCCGCAGAGGGGGGGGTGCAGCACCACGTGGGAATCTGCGCAATGCCCTGACATGCTCAATCAGCATCCAGGGAGAATTTCAGATCTAGCTGACCTTGGGATGCCCAGGGTCAGTAATTCAGCTGCTGGGATAACTTCAGTTCCTTCTGCCTTCCTTCCCGAGAGCCTCCTGCCTGGTCTGTGCATCAGCCCGGGTGTCCGGCCCTGCTCCTGCCTTCGGAGGAGCATGCGTACCAGCTCCTTCCCCTGCATCCCCCAGAAATTCACTTCTCAGACCAGGGTGGGTAGTATCATAAATAAGTTTCTGATGGGTGCGTAGTAGGTGCTAAGTCCTGGACAAGTGCTTTGCAGATTTGTTCAACTATCTCCATTTTGTAGAGGAGGAAGCGGAGTGGTGGAGTGTTTCCTTCAAGGCACAAAGCTGGTGGCCCCGGACCAGGATTCCACCCAGCGGTGTCTCACACCAAAGCCCTGTGCCTGGCTTGTGACCCACGGCTGCCCTCTGCTGGGCTCATGACAGCACTGCTCCGCTGTGCTGGGCACCCAGGTCACCTACACCTCCTGAGTGACTCGACCTGACCAGGAAGTGGTGGCAGCAGTGGGGGGACATAGGGCGGGGGCAGGGATGGTATTTCTCATTCTCAAAGCCACTGAGAGCCACTGACAATGATAAATTAGATCAGTCCAAACTATATGTATTATTTTTGCTATGAAGAACATTATTGCAATAATTGGTGAAATTTGAATAAGGTTACATAACAGTAAAGGGGCATGATGTCTATAATTTCAAACAATTTGAAAAAGTGTGTGTGTGTGTGTGTGTGTGTGTGTGTGTGTGTAGAGCGAGAGAGAGGGAATAATTAAATTGGTAACATGTTAACATTTGAGGAATTCGGGTGAAGTATGTAGGGAGTTCTTTACACTATTCTTTTTTGTACGTCTGAAATTATTTCGAATAAAAAGTTAATTGTCCCTTCAGGAAGCCACCAACCATAGCTCTCCTGCAACAGTGGCTGGCAACTGATGGAGTCTGTAGGAGACCACAAATGTATGATCCCCAGGGCTCCCTCCCGGGCTCCTCTTCATGACGATAATCACAACCACTATGGCAGGTACGCAGTGCGGGGACCCTTGAGATGAGAGGAGGAAGAAGCTACCTCTTGGGTGGCAGCGACTAGGGGTCTCAGTTCCCACAGGACCCCCTGTGCAGCCCCACCAATGTGCACACATATTCACAACTACAGGCAACGAGAGGGGACCCTCAAAAAGGATAAGCCTGTGTGTGTCCAGACACTGGTTAGCAGAGGGAAGGGGCAGAAGGCATTTCTCATAAGGAAGAAGGAAGGGCAGAAGATGGGGAGCTGGGGAAGAGAAGGCTGGGTGGCAAGGACAGGAGCTACCTGGGGGCACATAGCAAATACTACGGGTATTTGTGAAGCAAAATAGAAGCAGACTCAGTCTCTGAGATGCAAGAAGACAGAATGAGCTCTGGGTGGAGGTGCTAGGAGGCACATCATTCTACACTGTGGCCGTGGTGTACAACACCATTCCAGTGATTCATCCAGAAGGCTCACCTCACCTTGGCACCCTGGGGCTCTCCACTGGAGATGCTCCCCCAAGAGGGTGCTGACCACCTGCAGGGGGAGAGGGGGCGTCTGAGAGGGGACAGACTCACCGGAGGGAGTTTCAACCACTGGTTCTCAACTTTGGCTGCACATCGGAATCACCCAGGGAATTTCTTTAAAACACCCAGATTCTGGGGTCATTGGTCTGAGGTGCTGCCTGGGCACTGAGATTCTTTTTCAAGTGCCTCAGGTGATTCTAATGTGTAGCCAAGCTTGAGAATCACTGGCTTAGAAAGCACTACTTCCAAGGCTCTTTGAATCTCAGAGAAATCAGGACCACGTGAACAAGGTCAGAGGGCCCATCTTTGCTGTAGGAATAACAGCTTCAATCACCTCATAGAAATCAGAATTAACCCTGAACCTAGTCTCGGATGGACGTGCATTTGACCCCGAAAATGTGCTGAGCTTTCTTGTTAAAATTGAGAATAGGCATTAAAGGAATGGTGACATGGTTTTATCCCATTTGACAGCAACCTGGGCTTTGATTGATTTTGGAACTAGCAATGTCTTTTATGGGGAGCTAATGGCTCGTGATGATGTCACCGTCAGGCCATCAGTCCATTCTCTGGGGTTTTCTACCCCAACGGCCTGTCCTCTGAATATCCAAATACAGAAGTCACTCTTGCTTTGTTTACCTCTGCCACCTTCTCCCAAGAGACCAAAAAGGTCATGGCACCCCTCCCTCATGAGGAAAGGGCACCCAAGCCTCTAAAACTCTGGCTCTCTTCCCCAGGAGGAAGTTAGCGGCCACTTCTGCTGTCAGGTGGGAGTGGGGCCATCTGAAGACAAACTCCATCCAGGCCTTTGTCCTGGCCCAAGAGCTGGACTATCTGAGACTCCCTGAGAAATGAGACCATCTCGTTGAAGGGATGGAGGCAAGGGCCATAGCTGAAAAGAAGCGGATCCCTAAGTGCAGAACAACGAACAGAGGGCTTGGCTTGGACCTGAACTCTTCCCCATCAATGGTCTCATCTAGCCTCTTGGTGCAGAATAATATCCACATCGTGGCCACTCCCCCGGATTGGGCATCCCCACGTGGATATTTCACAGGCACATCAGACCTACTGTGTCCAAAACCAAACTCCTGATCTCCCCTCTCTGCCCCACCTCCCACTCCAAACCTGTTCTCCCTCGGCCTTCCTCAGCCCAAAACAATGGTGACACCATTCTTCCAGTTGCCCAGGACAACAGTGCCATAGCCATCCTTCACTCCTCTCCCATGCCACGTAGAATCCTCCAGCAAATTCTGATGATGTTGCCCTTTCCCACTGTACCACCCACACTGAGCCACTGTCTTCTGCTGCCTCGGCTGCTGCTGTGTCCCCACTCTGGTCCTCCTCCTTCCACCCCTCTGAATCTGTTCTTAGCACAGCAACCAAGTGACTTTGAAAACAAACATCAGATCAAATCACTCCTTGGCTCCAAACTCTCCAACAGCTCTCATCTCGCACAAAGTAAAAGCCAATGGCCCTGCCCTGCATAATAACCCCCTATCTCTCGGACCTCGTTTCCTACCATAGCCTCTCCCCATTCACCCTGCTCCATCCATCACTGCAGCTCCTTGAGGACATTTTGCATTTTGCTGTGCACCTGCCCGAACACCCTCCCGACACCCTTCAGTGTGCCCGAACATCACCTTGGTAGCAAGGTCTTCCCCAATCACCCTATTTAAAACAATCGCTCCCCACAGGCGTTCCCCTCTCCTGGCTACGTTTCCTCCAGCTAACTAACATATAC
Organism: Leptonychotes weddellii; assembly: GCF_054177405.1. Taxonomy (NCBI): domain Eukaryota; kingdom Metazoa; phylum Chordata; class Mammalia; order Carnivora; family Phocidae; genus Leptonychotes; species Leptonychotes weddellii. The sequence goes on along the minus strand of NC_138378.1, from coordinate 27,892,308 downwards.
TATCTTTTTCATGCGTCTGCCATGCTCTCCTAAAATGAACTCCATGAGGACAGGGACTTGGTTGCTGCATCCCCAGCGTCCAGACGGGCCAAGCACAGAGCGGACACTCCAGGAGCACCTGCTGAATGCATGGAGGTCACCCAGACCCGAGCACAGGGCCTCTGAGGTAGAAGGACATCAGAAGCGGGGATTGCAGGGATGCCCACGGGAGGTAGGCCCTGATGCCACTGACTGGGGCCTCCTCAGAGCGAGCAGATGGACCTCACAGGCTGGGACAAGAGCCTTCAGCAAGGGACAGGAGATCCAGGCCCCCACCATTTCTCCAGCACCACACGAGCCCACGGCTCCCAGTATAACAGGGGGGCAGGCAGCCAGAGAAAACAACCAATGTTGGCTTTCTCATTAACCTTGGAAACCCAAGGCTTGGAGTGAGATTTTGTTGGATTAAGAGAAGTGCAGTTTTTTTTGCACCTTGACTACTGGCAAGCAATTCATTCCAGAGGTCCCCCTACTTAGGGTCCCTGTGGATGAGAAAGGCAGAGGCCCCTTGCAAAAGGCAAACACTTGGGGTCCCACTGGTCCAAGGTGCTAGCCCGGGTGGGACTGGCCCACTGGATCCCAGGACTGCAGACTCGGGGTGTCCTCCAACCCCCCACCAGGCCCACAGGATTGCCGGGAAAGCAGAGTCTTGGGGTGGGACAGTAAGGTGAGCAGGAGTTAGGCAGGTGGGGGAAGCAGGGCGAGAGGGGAAGAGAAATCTGGCAGGAAGCAAGATGAGAGTGGCTGGGACAGAGCAGGGACATGCACGGAGCATGGTTATGAGAGAACAGGGCCCGGGTGTGGCGTCAGAGGGTACAGACTGGGGAACTCACGAACAAGCCTCCACTTGGCCCTCAGGCCGCAGGAAGGCACCCAGCAGAGAAAGCTTGCCCCAGCTGGAGTGGAAGGGTTGGGCGGGCGGAGGTAGCCAGGCTGCGGAGAGCCGGCAGGCAGGCAGGATGAAGGTAGAATGGGCAGGCCGTGCTTACTGATGAGATGGCTCCTAGGTACTGACCATGGAACAGAACACTGGGGCACGTGTGGGTAAAGGGCCAGGGTCTGGGTTTGGTTGTGCAAAGTCCACCTGAAGAGGCCTCACAGCCCATGCGGGTTAAGGATGTGGACTTGGGAATCGTGGAGGTGAGTGTGGTCATCGGAGCCCTGGGAGTGGGTCAGAACACAGGACAGAGTTCAGTGGTCGGGAGAAGACTGCCTTGGGCAGAGTGCCATGGTCTGACGGACGGGTGGAAGAAGATAGAAAAGTGGTGAGGAGGAAGAGTTAGGGAAGCAAGAGGAAAGCCAAGAGAGTAGGTCACGAAGGCCAAGGGCAGAGTGTCTCTAGAAGCAGGCAGTGGTCGGCAGCATTCTGGGAAAGGATGCTGGTTCCACACAAACCCCCCTTCTCAAGCCAAGTCCATATGCACCCATGGCCTTCAAAAGGCACTCCTCCCCCAGCAGAGACCATAAGCAATACAGAATTTAATAGACGTTTATTTGTGTAACAGGAACATTCAGGTATATAAATAAGGTAAATATTTCCCAGTGTACAATACAGGATGTTCTGGAACTGCGCTGAAAAAGAATCTACATGTATTGTTCAACACAGACCAGACAGCGCACACAGAAAGGTCAGCTGTGGCTAATACACGTGGACTCCGTGAACCCCCATGTCAGCTAAAGGGCACAGCAACACACATGGACACACAGCTATCTGGGGAGGCCCGACGGACTGTCCAGTGAGCTCAACACACACCCAAGAGCTGCTCCAAGGTCACCCGTGTCTGAGGGCCAGAAACCGAATGTCAGTACCCGGCTTATCCGTGTGAGACTACTGAATCGCACCACACAAGGGGAGGGGCAGAGAAACTGACCTTGAGGGGGCAGGGTCCATCCAGGCTAACCTCTGAGTGACAGACACAGGCGGTGATCGGCCCCAGGTGACTGCCTCACACTCCCCAAACTCCCCAATGGGGCAGGGAGGCCATTTCTGTGTGGGGGAAGCTTTCCCATTAAACAGATCCTCAGAGCACACAGACTTGAGCAGGTCCACAGCTGCGCCCAACTCACCCAACAAGCACAGAGCTCCCAGGGCTCCAACAGAGGGGCCTCTTACCTCGCCCACTTTGGTTTTCCCCTCCTCTTTTGGAAAGTATTAAACACCAATAAAAATAAAAATTTGGTATCAGCATCAGCTCCAGAAGATAGTCCATAATCCATGAGCTTTGAATCTTCCTGGATGGGCTTCTGAGCTCTGTTTCTGGTCCCCACACCCCCAAAACACAGGGCTGGCCTCTGTCTGTCTGTCCTCAGCTGCAGGACTCCTGGCTTCTCCTTTGCCCTCGAGGCTCCTTGGCAGTCTTCTGGCTGGACAACAACACATCTCTGCATCCTGTCCTGACTTGTTCTCTTGGCTCCAAGTCCTTTGGTTTTATTGGCCCTGATGTCTGCTCAGCTCTTTCCCTTTCTAGCCAGTTCCCAGACACCCAGCTGTAGCAATATGACGCTCTGTGTATGAAAACGAAGCAGCACGCGAAGGACACTCTTAGAAAAACATGTATATACATTCTGCCCACTAGAAAATATTCTTAACTCCTTTCCTATTCTGGTGTTTCTAGGCACCAAGGCAGCAAGCCCAGTCCATGAACCAAATGGAGGTGAGAACCAGACGTGTTCCAGGAGCCAAGGACAAAAACAGCAATGGGGATAATAAGAGAGACACAAGTTCACTTGGAACAGAATCACCAGGCGGCTGAGCCCATCTAAACCCTTGAGCGCTACATAAAGGTTAAGGCTGCAAGGAGGCAGGCCCTGCCCAATGCCTGGGAGACTGACACAGGGGCATCGTCAGCCCGATGACCAGATGGCCCTTGTCCCCAGTTGAGAGCTCACTTCTCTACAGGCAGAAAACAGCCTGGGTCCGTCAGATGCAAGAGTAAAGGGAACAAGTGCCAGGCCTGGCAAACGCGGGTCCAGAAGGGCATGAGGGCAGGCCAGGATCAGCCTGCTACAGCAGCTGCTTACCGAACTCTTCCCCGACCTTCTCCTCCTGATTCCTGTCATAGTCAGTACTTCACTATTTAACTGAAGGAGAGAGACCATTCTTGAAACACAATGGGCCTTTGAGTCTGGTTTTCATTCCCCAGCAACACCCAGGAAACAGTCCATGGTCATTCGGTAGTCGTTATCATTAGCCCACTGGCTTGAGAATTTCAGGGATTCTCTGTCAACAAGATTCCTCCAAAGCAAAGAATCCTCCACCGCACACCCATGCCCTCCCCAAGTCCCCATCTCCGTTTGGAAAACTAAGTGAAAGACTTTTCACACAATCCAGTGCCTGTTCTCCCTTCATTCATCACACACCCATTTGATCCTTTGACCTTGATTCTAGCTAGCCCAGACTCCAACAGAAACACCCCACACCATCTATCCTCAAGAGGTCACCTGCTTCTAGCCCATTAATGCTTGTAAGAAAGCACGAAACACAAGGCCCCTGACTGGCTATGTTGTGAGGGTGTGGGCAGGGCTTTTAGGCTTTCTGTCAGTACTATGATCTGCCACACAGAAGGTTTGTTTTTTCCGCCACTGCGAGGTCCCCCCATACAGGGAACGGCTGCCGACCGCTGAGCTGTGTGCAAAGAGCATAGTCCTTGGGCAGAGGAAAATGGGGTCCAGAGCGAGTCACAGGCCCTCCCCTCTCATGGAGTGGAGGCACCCATCAGGCAAGAGGTAAGGGCCTCCTTCTCCAAGGAAAGCCCAGACCAGGAGCAACAGGAAGTGGGCAAGACCTCAAGGAAACCATTCCAACTAAGAGTGGAGAATTTCTGACCATCCATTTAGAAGGCCAGCCTGACAAAAGGAAGGAAAAGTATGACGCACCCAGCTGCTGTAGGTGGGTGTTAAAGGTTGGATGGCCTCTCTCAAAATCTTCTGGACTGTGAACACCCAGGCTGTGTGCAGGGCAGGTGACAGTGCAGTGACTAAGAACCCAGTCTCTGGCATCACACCAACTTGGGTTCAAATTACTGAGTTTGACAAAAGTAACTACCATTTACTGAGCGCTTCCTATGTGCCAGACACTGTGCTAAATGCTTACATGCGTTATCTCATAAAATCCTCACAACAATCCCGGGAGGGAGGTGCTACTCTCAGACCCCACCAGGTTGGAGTTACGCCTAGTAACCTGCCCAAACCTAGGGTCATCTGAGCCCTAAGTCTATCTCCTTAACCACCGAGATCAGCCTGTCATGGTGCCTCAGTTTCCTTATCTATAAAATGGGGGTAATAATACCTAATCAAAGGTTGTTTTCTGGATTAAAGGGGATAATGTATGTAAACCCTTAACACTATACCTGGCACATATTAAGCACTATGACTATTATTGCAATTATTATTAATGAACACACCGCTGGCATCTTATTGGCTCAAGAACAAAAAGGAGCCTCGGCAGATAGGCATTTGGTGGAGACAGGGAGGAGATGGGACAGGGTCTTCAAATGGCCAATAGATTTGAAACCCACTGGCCATAAAATCCTAGATGCCACATATTCTGCCCCCTGGTCTCATAAATCACCTACATGTTCTACAAACCCCAACACTTCAGTATCTGAAGTATACCTCCCAAACTGCCCTCACAGCTGTGATCTCTTTACCCTTGAAAACACAGTCCACATACAAACAGGTCAAAGTCTCAATCAGGAGACAACCCCAGGTAAGAATAGCCTCTACCCAGCTGAGAGCCCAGGTAAGTAAGGTCACTGCTGTGTGACGTGAAAGGGGGAGTGGCAGGGCAGAGCCAGGAGGAACAGAAAGACAGGGTCACTGTCCGGTGGAACAAGCAGTCAGCAGCTGGAACTGTTCCTCGCTGAGAAGAGGGCCACCCTCTGCAAGGATGTGGGTGAGCAGAGTCCAGGACCAAGAGGAGGTGGGCCTAGAAGAGACCTTCCCTCATCATCACTTGGTCCAAAGAGCAGCACCTTCTACACATCAGGCCATCAGGTCTTAACCCAACAAGGGAAACCAAGTCCAGCAGTGGGAGTGGCAAATGTCTTCAAAAACTGGAAACTTGGGCAACTGGGTGGAGAGCGATCAAGGGAAGAAGTTCGTTTTGACCAAGAAAGGACAGGATAATGAAACTCTGCCCAAGAGTTAGCCCCTCTCCACAGGAAGCTGCTGGTTTGTTCCAGCTGCTCCTTCAGAGCCCCTGCTACAGACAAGCACCGTGAGTCTGCCCACGGTTTACCGTCTGGTGATGTCTAGACATCCACCTGGACATCCTCCTCTTAGCCCTTCCTCCCCTCCCTAACTTTGGAAGAACAGGAACCCTGGGTCCAAGTGAAACCACCCGCCTCCTCACTCAATGCTACTCAGCACATCCTCACAACGGGAAAGGAAGGTGGGCACAGAGTTAGTCTGAAAGACCGAGATGGTGCCGAAGATATTATGGACACAGGAAGAGGTTCCAGAAATGATGGATCACATCTGGTAGAGTAATGAAAAGCTACTTGCTTAGAAATTGACCTAGGGCAGACTCCTTACAGAGCAAGGCCATTGCTGAGTTCTCTGAGCAGTGACGCACTTTGCCCTGAGTCCTTCACACCCTCTGCTGCCCAGCCCCATCAACATCAGGGGTGCCTCTGAGCCTGCTGGGGACTCACGGACACTTTGAAGATCTGAACTCCAGGATCCATTCAGATCAGCCTCTAGCCAACTCAGCAACTAGCTTAGACTCAATCAGGGTCTGTTTAATTTCCTTTAAAATAGAGTATGCAGGAAGATTCCAAAAATATAAGTCAAGTTACAGGAGAAGAAGCCCAGTGGGAAAAAAATAAATACCATGAAAACGGCTCCAAAGTCCACTTGTGTAAGATGAAATGTTACATTTCACCCCTTCTAAAAGTGAAAGAGACACTAACTTCAGACATACATTATAGAACTAGAAATAAAGAATATAATAAACACTAAGAGTAAATACATTTTAAATATAATTATACTGTAGCTACTAATATGCTCAGAATATGAAACAGGCAAAAAATAATAAACACAAACAAGACCCAGGCTGCCTTAGGGCATTTCACTCTCAGAAGCAAAGCATACATGTGTACTTTGTCAACGCTGAGGATGGTTAAGGGGGTGGCAAGCGCTTGTAAGGGGAAAAGACTCAGGTGTTCTGTGAGCAGTCATGAGGGCTCCCCAGGGAGGATGCTCAGGCCCAGCCCTCTACAGACGTTCCCTGGTTTCCATGACACCCTTGCTCATCGGCTCCCCCTGTAAACTCCAACCTGGTGCACAGGTGGGCCGTCCTCGGCCTGAGGACTGGATGCTGCGAATTCCCGGCACACTTAACACCACTTTCACAAAAGCAAGTGGGGCTAGGGATGATCCCTGTCTTGGCGAGCAGAGTGCAAGGTAGAGTGAGGCTTGCCTCTCCCACGTGACCCTGGGGAAGCGCTTTCGCTGCTCTGGCCCTCAGCGTCCTCATGTCCTCACCGGTAAGGTGCTCAGGACTCCTGCCTGAGGCACCTCAGAAGGCCACTGTGAGAAAGGAGAAGAATCAGAGCAGAAAACAAGTCTCTAAACCAGGACTGCATGATATTTATGATGCAAAAACAAGTGGCAAACATCAAACCATGTGTAGAAGGGAGAAACTGAAGTCACAACAAGGGAGAGCACACAGTTTGTCACATTTTATTTCTCACACACACAAAAATGGATCTGAAGCAAGTTATGCCATTCATGAAGATCTGCACAGGGGTATGTTAAAACAGTCTCTTGCATCTTGTCTGTGTGGTGAAATATCTCAATAAATGGGAGAAAGAAAAACACTGTGTGTAGATAGAGACATGAGGTGGCTTTATTTGCCTGGCTACTAGGCTAGGAAATTCCTCTTCCTTGACCAAAAAGCAAGTGGGGAAAATAGAAGATAAAACCCAAGCTGACCCTCTGGACTTCTTGCTTAGAGCTCTAGTGAGCATCCAGCTTCAGTCTCCCAGGACCCCAGAGCTCCCCTCGGCGACCACTTCCACAAAGGATTGTGCCAGGCACGCCGATCCCAAAGACAGCCTTATTCAAGGGCTGCTGAGCCCCACCATCAAGGCCTTCACTGTATGCCCAGAATAAGGCAACAGAGACAACCCCTCCTGTCTCTGGTTTCAGCAACCAAGTCCATTCTTCAATGTGAAAACTAGATGTGTTACTAATGACCTCCATTGTTTTAAGATTTGTTGGTGAGATACTGAGTCATCTCAAGGACAAGCATTTAGAAACGGCCTGAAAGCTCTTGCTGTTTGGGTGCCCAGGACATGACTCGATACTGGAATTAGGGGAGCACTCAGAAAACAAGGACCCAGAGAGGGATGTGTCCTGTGCCCAGGGTCACACAGCCAGAATGGAAACACCACGCAAAAACACATTTTGTTTTTAAGGGGCCCTCAGCCCTGAACCAGAAAAGCCACACGCTGAAACGGAAGTACAAGCTCAGGGGGGAGAAGATGCGTCAGTGCTGCACAGGTGGGGCGAGCCACGCAGGGACCGTGAGCGGCCACGTCGAGGGGCCTGCCACCCTGCGCCGGACATGGCAGTGAGCTGAGCTGACTGTGAGCTTTCAGGGAAGCAGGACGGCTGACTTAAACAGAAACAGAATGAACCAGGATCAGACCAAGGTGCTGAAGCAGGTCACCGCACCCTCATTTGGCAAGGAGAATCACCATGGCACGGGATAACTGAACGCCTCTGGGCACCAGGTTCTCTCTCCTATCCTCCCTTGCTTGTTGTCCTGACAAAGAACTTGTCTCCCCAAAGTCAACCTCACTCCTATTATCAGGCAGGGGGGGGAGGTGGGGGGGATATCACAGTGTAAAAAGAAAAAAGGTCCCTTCAATAAAATGCAATCTACATTTAAACCGGTCACATTATACATATATATATAAATGTGCATGTAATCTTCAGAATAGTCACACCTCTAATAGGGTTAGGTTTCCAGAGTTGTAAGCAGGATTTTGTGGTTTCAGTGAAGAAGTCATGGTACAACTGAAATCACTGCAAGAAGTAAGTGATTTTTAAAACACACACACACATACACACCTGCCTTAAGAGTAGTATATACCCAACACAGCAGCTACAAGGGTGGTCGGTCAGGCAAAGGGTGCATGAACAAGAAGCCCCCTGCTCCCTGCCTAACAGGAGGGCCCCCCAGAAGGATTCAGCAGCAACAAGTCTACAGCACAAACATGAACGGCATCGTCCCTGAAAAGACAGTTAGCTGGACTGCCCAAGAGGAGCCACTTGAGCCGACAACCTGCGGGAAAGGGCTCGTAACAGTACATTCCATTGCATACACTTGAAATAGTACAGTGTATTTTTTCAGACTATTATAAATAATTTCTCGTGCTTCCTGAAAAAAAATACTGAAGCCTTCTTTCAGTCTGTGACGAAGTAAGGTGAACCCATATCATAAAGCAGAGCTCACGATCCACAGGACTTTGTGGGTAGCACGTTTACCTAATTAATCAGCCTTTGTCCCTCCAGCCTACAGAAGGCAACTGTCCCATCGCTCCAGGGCAGGGATTCTCGAGAAGCCCAGGTGAAAGCTCTCCAGTAGCAAAGACATCCAAGCCGTGCACTTCTTCCCAGCTGGGGCGGGGGGGTGGGGGGGGATTGTCAGCTACAAAGACAGGCCAGGGGGTGCCCCTGAACTGGTCAGCCACAGATGGACATCCACTCTCTTAGCGAGCCCAGCAACAGAAACTCTAGCTTGAGAGTAAGAAGAACCAAGCAGATGTACCCCAGTTGGGCAACACTGTCTTCCAGGTTAAAACTTTTGTTTAAAAAACCCAATGGTCTGATCCCCGTGACTTCTTTCCAACTCAAAGCTGTAGCTTACCCACAACCCAAATCATAAGCACATAGACTGTATATACAGATTGTTTTGAAAACCCACAAATAAAAAACACTCTACAAAAAAAAAAAACAAAAAACAGTGAGTTGAAGCCTTGTCGTTGACTGAGTCACACCAGTGGGGCTTTGCCTTGAAGCCCAGCCCTCGCTCCGTTTGCTCCTGCTGTCTCGGCCCTGGGGCCCCTACTCATCCTCTGTGGTGGCTGTCAGCATCCCCTTGTCGGCCAGGTGAGATCTGAGTGTGTTGAAGATGTGCAGCTGTTGATCTGGACGCAAGGTCAGGAACTGCTGAATCAGCTTGCTTGGGTTGGGGCCCCTGGAAGAGAATGTGAGGAAACAGCGCTGAGCGGGGACCCAGCAGCTTCTAGGGCCTGATTATCCAAATGGCTACTGTTCCCTCTTCCCTACGCGTGGAGGGCTGGGGGACCCTCAGAGAATCCAGACAGAGTAGCAACTGAAAACCATACTCATGTTTGGGATGCTTTTCACTCCCACTGATATGTAGCTAAAATCTAGAATTTCACCACATTTAAAATTCCACCAACTTGGTTCAGATGGAAAGGCACTGTACCTGATAAAACTGGCAATGTACACGTTGACAAAGGTGGCCATCAGGTACTGGCAGTCAAAGCGATCCATGATGCCTCCGTGGCCAGGAATGGTGTTGGCAAAGTCCTGTTAGAGGCAGGGGCAGGGCTGGTGAGCCCGGGCCAGGCCAACCCCAAACCCTGGACTATGGTCCCACCTCAGGGCCCAGCTACTGTCCTGAGTAGCTAAGGGCTACAGAAAGTAAGTATTGGTTCAAATGCCGAGGGTATAATAGGACACCATCTTATGATAAAATTATTCTTCTGAAGAAAGATACAAGATGTATGAACAATAAACTGAAAATCCAACTACAGTTGACCCTTGAACAACAGAGTTTGAACTGTACGGGTCCACATATCCATGAATTTTTTTCAGTAAATACAGTACAGTGATGTAAATGTATTTTCTTTCTAATTTTCTTAATCACATTTTTTCCCTCTAGCTTATTTTATCGTAAGAATACAGTCTATCATATGTATAATATACAAAATATGTGTTAATCAACTGTTTGTTACCAGTAATTCTTCCAGTCAACAGTTATACGTGAATTTTCTACTGCATGGGAGGACGGGGGCAGGGGGAAGGGATCAGTGCATTGTTCAAGGGTCAACTATACTGAATTTTCTTGGAAACAATGTTGTTATTGTTGTTTTTTAGAGAGACACAGAGAGAGAGAGAGAACGCACATGTGATGGGGTGGGGGGGGAGCGGAGGAGCAGAGAGAGAGAGAGAATCTTAAGCAGGCTCCATGCCCAGTGCTGAGACTGATGTGGGGCTTGATCTCAGGACTCTGAGATCATGACCTGAGCTGAAATCAAGAGTTGGACGTTTGGGGCGCCTGGGTGGCTCAGTCGTTAAGCGTCTGCCTTCGGCTCAGGTCATGATCCCAGGGTCCTGGGATCAAGCCCCGCATCAGGCTCCCTGCTCCGCGGGAAGAATGCTTCTCCCTCTCCCACTCCCCCTGCTTGTGTTCCCTCTCTCGCTGTGTCTCTCTCTGTCAAATAAATAAATAAAATCTTAAAAAAAAAAAAAAGAGTTGGACGCTTAACAGACTGAGCCACCCAGGTGCCCCAGAAACAATGTACTTTAAATTAACCAGCCTAAATACCCCCCATGGGTGAAGAAGAGCACGCATTAATAGTCAGGGTTTATAGCTTGGTATTTTGAAGGAGGTGGTAGCTGAAGGCGTGGGACAGGAGGAGACCAGGCTGGGAGACAATGAGAGGAACAGAAAAGAGTGTTTTCCTACTTTGATTTTAAAGGCTCGTTTGAATCCACTTGCAAAGAACCCTCCAAAGGGGCCGATGAGCGAGGCGAACGTGGAGAGGGCGATGCTGTGAATCTGGAAGGGGTACATCCAGACTGTTGTCTGAGAAGAATAAATGAAATCAGTCAAGATGCCTTGTTAACATAAATAACTCTTTATGAAATGAACTCTATTTTCCCTCCAAAAACAAAATCAGTAAGAAAACTGGATTTGAAAGAAAAAGAAAAAAAGAAAACAGGATTTTGTTTGTAAATCTCTAATGCATTTAATAGAGGACATTCAGTATTACGCATTCAGTCTGTCGCAATATGATGTTTTAGTTGACGTATGTGGAGAAAATCCAGCCTTACATAAATTAAGTGGCTGAAAAAAGGAAGAGTATTTTAGCAACCTCTTTTCAGATAATTATGAGTATTCTTCTCTGACACTACACCAGAACTTGACAAGTGGTAGTTTCTTAAAAATTTGGTGCAGTGTGGAATTTGAGATCCTATGAATGAACTTTTTGTGCTCTTAACATTAAAATCCGTTGGTGTATCTTGCACTTTGAATGGCTCTTTGACCCACACCTGACAGGTGTTAACATCATGCACTGGCCATTTAGAAAATGATGGTTCACCAAGTTATCTAAGTCTTCCAAGTGTAGACACAGTTTGCTATTACAATGTCAAAACATCCTATGTTAAAATCATCATATGTTAGGGGCGCCTGGGTGGCTCAGTCGTTAAGCGTCTGCCTTCGGCTCAGGTCATGATCCTAGGGTCCTGGGATCGAGCCCCGCATCGGGCTCTCTGCTCCGCGGGAAGCCTGCTTCTCCCTCTCCCATTCCCCCTGCTTGTATTCCCTCTCTCGCTGTGTCTCTCTCTGTCAAATAAATAAATAAAATCTTTAAAAAAAAAAAAAATCATCATATGTTAAAATCACTATAAAAATCACACAAAAAAAATCACTGCAGCTCTCATCCACAAAGCTTTGAAGTATTAGGAAGCTGTCAAGCTCCAGTGGCAGGTATACGCTTTCCAAAATACTAATTTTCACTTGGAAGCCAAATTCTATCATCGGTAACAATCACTGTCAGGTGTTTTCCTTGAAGTGACAGGCTCACTTCGTTTCTTTTCAAGAAAACTGTTTGTCAAATAGAGAAGGCTGAAAAACTATAGTTTGTCAGTTCTTTTCAAGTAAAAAGTACGTCCCTATAAAAAAGCAGCGAGCTCAGCTCCTAACTCAAATAGGTGCGCACGCGCTTTCCCTTCGGTGAGCACTGGACTTCTGTATCTGGCAGAAATGTTCTAGGCACACTTTCCATTTGGGTACACAAGAGTACAGACAGATATGTATTCAAGGGTCAGGATTTAGTAAAATGAATCACGTTACAGTTTCATCAAAGACACTCTCGAGAGGAGCTGGCTTATTCTTACCGCAAGTGCGTGGCATGAAGAATCCCATGACTGAGTCCAGTTTGCTGCCACAGCCCTCCCTCACACTAGAGCATCAGCGAGCTTACCCACCACGGCTTTTGCACCATTCACGGCAAATGTCAACAAAGTCAAAAAAGCCAAATAATGTCATTGTATTCTGATGAAAGTAACTGTGACCTCACAGTCCCCCTGCAAGGATCTCAGGGTTCCCCAGGGACCTGGGGAGCAGAGTTTGAGACCCACCGGTCTAAAGGAACCTCAGTGAGATGAAAGGTCTCCCTCTGCCCTCACCCTTACCTGACTTGAACAAGTCTCCTCTATCCTGGGGCCCGCGCATTGTGGAGGGAGGAAGCTAGGTTTTTTTGAGGGAGTGGCAGCGGTGGAGAGAGGGTTCTCTCTGTAGTCACTACCTAACCAGGGGTAGCTTGCCCAACGTGAGCGGCACATACCAAGCCAATGACCGACTGGATCACCTCAGGGATGTTGTACTCCTGCAAACGAAAGAGGTCCGAGGGCTCACAGTCCACAGTGAAGCTGTTGGTGTCATTGTTGTATTCCACGGGGCAGACAAAGCATCTGTACCCGGACATCACATAGGACAGCTGAGGACGAAGAGCAGAGTCGGGCAGAAGAGACAAGTCCCAGCCAGCCTGCCCCAAGCGGCACCCATGGGGTTCGGCTGGGTCCCTCACAGTGCCTAGCACCCTGCTAACTGCGAGCTGGGCACTAAATGAGAGGTTCATGTTTCCCTACATGAGTATTTTGCCTGAATTTGGAAAAGGATTTAAAAAGAGGTTCATGGCCTGCTGAGGCTTTACACAGAGTTGCCCAAACACCCAGGTCGAAATCCAGGAAAGACCTGAAGGAATTTGGGCAAAGAACTACAAGAAGATTTTTCCCATTTAGGGGAGCTACGGTCCCTTCTTCTCAGGACCTCTTAATTTCAGGAAGTGGTACAGTGAGAGACAGCCAGCCTGGAGGAAGAAGGTGGAAGAGCAATGAAGGAAGGGTATCAGTACTGGAGGACGGCTGGACACCCCTGAAAAAGGAGAGGCTGGCCGGATGGTCAGAAGCAGGGAATGCTCCAGAAAGGGCGGGAAGATCATCCTCTTCCCACAGGGCACACATGGGAGACAACCTCGACCGGAGTGGCAGAGCTCACCTCATCTCCGACTCTCAGCTGCCAATCACTCAACCTTGAAATATCAAATGTGTGGACGAGAACGCTACCTGCTGAATGTCACCATGCCTTGGCATGAGGGGAGTGCAGGTGCACATGGCCCTGCTCCTCAGCCGCCAAGACCCTGTTGGAAACTGGCAGATCAAGGACAGCTGGCCCTGCCCGGGCCAATTACAGAGCATGCCATGCTCCTGCCCCTCAGGGGGGCAACGTTACCACTCAGCGGGACAGAGTCCTGGGCCTCAGGAAACAAGCTCTCTAGCCCTGGACAAGCTTTGAAGGGGGGTGTGAGGTCTCTGTCCACTCCCCCACGCAGCAGGGAACCACCACCTACCAGAAGGCCAAACACCACAGTAGCAAAGAAGCCCCCAATGAAGCCTTCCCAGGTCTTCTTCGGGGACAGCTATGGACAGAAAGCAAATTCTTAACAAGGGGCATTTTGACAACTGGCTTTGGGAACAATGATTACTTGTTTAAAACCTTCCTACTATTAAAAAAAAAAAAAAAGACCCACCTCATTCTGTTAACCTCTTCTTCTAAAACAACCCCGTGCTTGGTCTTCTTGTTCCTGGCCTGATACCCTTCAGTTTCCATTCTGTCCCAATTAGTCATTCAAATAGTTTAATTATATTATAAAATAGAATACTAATTAAATGACAACACTCAAATTCAGATTGAGCCCCCAAAATGTGCCTATGTAGTCTATAAAGATATTTTCTCTGTCAGCTTTTTTTTTGTTTATGAATACTTGTCCTCCTTTGGCTTTTCTCTTAAAACTAAGTTATTGCCAGACTTTCTCCGGGATGACATAAAGACATTCACACAAGCTAGATACTTCTTCTGTCCCAAGCTGATCTACTTGTACGGAAAGCACCACCCTTCCCTCACAGTGATATTTCATGTTAGGGTGACCCATTTACCTTAATGAGTGGGGTCCGACCAAAGAAGAAGCCAAACATATAGGCCATAATGTCATTACAGATCACACAAGAGATGGGGACAATGAACCTAAGGAATAAACCAAAGTAAAAATCAACTCTCCCCAGATGACAATACCTCAGATGTCAACAAAACAATGCCATTCATCAATTCCAGTACCAAAATAACCCGTAAGTACTTGTTATCCATGAAGGAACAGGCTAGAAAGAAAGAAAATACCAGACAAGCCATACCTAGTACCTGGCACATAGCAGACATTCAAATCTTTACCGAATGGCTCCTGAATAAACGGAGGTGGGGTTCTACAAAATGCCATTTGTTCTTTTTTTGTTATAAAGAAATATATATGCACGTGGTAATACAAATTTGAACTGTAAAGAAGAGAAAGTTTTCCTTGTTTCCCTGTCCCTATCTCCATTCCACCAAAATAACTACCTTTACTCATTCCTATTTCATAATTTACCTACTTTTTTGGTGAATGGTTTATGACTAGCTCTCATGAGCACTCCCTCTCCCTAGGGCTATGCTGAGCGCAGAACCACAACCCACACAGCTAGCTATCTTGTTGACCCCCCAGCCCCCCACCCCTGCCTGCTGATCCCCACCATGAAAAAGGAGGCCATTTCCACACTTGTATCCTTCTGCTCTCCTCACTCTCCATCTCTGACCATCACTTTTTAAAAATGTCCTCTATTTAAAGTTCTGTATTTAACATAATATACATAAATCTCTGACTTCCTGACCCATCAACTGGAGGCAATATTTTCTGTCTGTTATGGGAGCATCTGCATCCTCCCAACCCCGCACATCATTTACTTGATCGAGACTTCTAGCACATATTCTCTGCTCTTCATATTTTCTACACCCACAATTAACCTAATCCTATAGTTTGAGCATGAAAACCAACAACCAGAGATTTTAATAAGATTCACTGTAGAGCCACGTGTCATGTTTGACCCTAAAGATAAGGACTTATCATGAGCCATTCCTTAGAATTACCTAACAAAAACTGAAAGAAAGGGAAAGATTGCGTAACTCCCCAGGCCATTATTATCATTGTTTTAAACGTAATAATGCCCAAGGCCAACATTTATATGAGCTAATCTCTGTCCTAAGCACTTAACATATATTTACTAATTTATTCCTCAGGAGGTGGGTATTACTATAGCCTCAGTCTGAGATCTGGGAACAGAGGCACAGTCTGGGGTCTTAAGCATAACACTTCAGTACCTCTTATATAAACTAGGATATGCCTTCACCTTTCACCAAGATCATCCAGCTTCCTCAGTCAGCCTGCTGATTTCCATAAATGCTGACAGATTTCCTGCTGAAACCATTGCATTTCTGGAATAAAATTTACTAAGTAATGGGTATATGGTTCTTTTGACACTTTGTCGGATTTTATTTGCTAATAGTTTATTTACAATGGTTTATCTGTAATCATTACAGAAAATCAGTTTAACATTCTTCTTTCTACCTCCCTAAGCTTATTAGCTTTAGTATGAAGGGGTAGATAAAACTCTGCTATTATCATTGGTTGTTTTTTCCCAGGTGTGGATTCTTTAGGCGATTTTTAAAGTTCTTCCACAGTTAGTGATCTTTTCAAGTTTTCTTCTTCATGACTTTTGGTAGTTTACGTTTTACCAGATCATGACATTTTCCTTTAGTTTTGCAAACCTGTTGCTATACAGCTGCATTGTCTTTCATTCTTTAATTATCCATGTACTTGTTAGTCTAGAACATCGATTCTCAAAGTATAAGTCCTGACCAGCAGCAGCATCACCTGGGAATGTACCAGAAATTCAAATTCTCATTACTGAGTCTACTGAAGCAGAAACTCATGAGTGAGGCCCAGTGATCTGTGTTGTAACCAGCCCTGCAGACGATTTTGATGTAGCTCAAGGTGAGAACCCCCGGCTTAGAAGGCAAGCAGGGGTTCTCAGTCTACCTGGACATGAGAAAACCCACAAAATAAAAGGGAAATCTCCCTCACTGACATCACTCACCAGATCATTCCTTCAAACAGGTTGTGGATAACGAGATGTGACTGAGTTACAACAATCAGTAATGTTACATGGGTCCAACCAAACTGCAAAAGAAGATCAAGAATACATTTGACCTGGGGCACCTGGGTGGCTCAGTTGGTTAAGCGTCTGCCTTCGGCTCAGGTCATGGTCCCAGAGTCCTGGGATTGAGCCCCACATCAGGCTCCCTGCTCAGCAGGAAGCCTGCTTCTCCCTCTCCCACTCCCCCTGCTTGTGTTCCCTCTCTTGCTGTGTCTCTCTCTGTCGAATAAATAAATAAAATCTTTAAAAAAAAATACATTTGACCTATCTGTTATACTGAAAGGAACTTCAAATAACAGCAATAACAAATAGAAAATTGCTAAAAACAAAACAAAACAAAAAAAAACACACCAAAAACAGAAAATATGTCTGCTTCTGTACCTCTCTTATTGGAAGTAAAAAGGTACAGAACAGGCATCTGGGATTAACTTTGTCCCCAGCTACAATTACCACCAAAAGTAGGGACCACAGGGCCCACTAGTGAGCAAGTCCCTCTACGCTCTGAAAGCCTCGCTACGTCTCATTTTCTCCATAAATGTTAATTGCGTGCTGGGGCACCTGGGTGGCTCAGTCCGTTAAGTGCCTGCCTTTGGCTCAGGTCATGATCTCAGGGTCCTGGGATCGAGCCCCACGTCGGGCTCCCTGCTCAGCGGGGAGTCTGCTTGTCCTTCTCCCTCTGTTCTTTCTCTCTCAAGTAAATAAAATCTTTAAAAAAAAAAATGTTACTTGAGTGCTTGGGACACTCAGTGAGGGGTTGTTTTCAAGTTGAGGGAGAGATGTAGCAGGTAGGATATCTGTGGGCATTGCCTGAAGCTTCACCTTGAGCCTTACTTGGAAGCCACCTTCATGTCCTAGTGGAGAGGTTGCTTGGGGTGTAAATTAAGTAAGAGTGATGCAGAGCCGCCGAACTTAAAATGGGGACACCCCTTCATGCTCTAGGTTTTATGCACACAAAACAGACCACATTCCAGAGTTTTGATTTGTCACAGAAAGCATAGAGGTCTGTTGAGTTTCTGCAGAGCTTCCCTTAAGCCAAGAATTCTGACACACACACATACATCTCGCTTACCATGTAGAACTGCAGTCGATAATGCTTCTTGACCAGACTCAGTACAAACATGCAGAATCCTGGTGTGAGGAGGAGAAAGGGCAAAATGAATCACACTCTGCATTATCTTTGTCCTAATCATTTCCTTTAGATGTTAAATGGTCTTTTGGCCAATTTCCAAGCAGTGCACAATTCCAAAGCCCAGGGGAATAAACCTCTTATTACAGTAAGAGTCAGAAGCAAAAATGGACTCCTTCAAGACAATCAAAGGAAGGCAATATTTTTAAATCTTGCAGACTACACTCAATTTAGAACACTGTTCACCAGATAGGAACATTTTGATCCTAGAGCAGGGGTCAACCAACAAAGTTCAGGCCAGCCACTTGTTTTTATAAATAAAATTTTACTGAAACACAGCCCGTTTGTTTACATATTGTCTGGGGTTCTCCTTTCATGCTCAAAGGCAGAACAGAAGAGTTGCAACAAAGAGCCTATGGCCCTCAAAGCCTAAATTTTATCTAGACCCTTAAGAAAAAGTTTGCTGACCCCTGTCCTAAATTATAGGTTTGGCTAAGGGTGGGATCTATCTAGTATGGAGTCAGGGCCTTACATCTCTCACACTGACCCACATGGTGGCAAAATAAAAATAAAAATAAAACCTGCAGGCCCCCACACTCCTCCAGGAAGGAAAGAGACTTCTACCTGCAAGAGTGGCTGGGCCCCTCAAACACAGCCCTGCCCAGAAGAGAGCATGTGGCTGGCTATTCCAGACCCCTGGTCTCCCTCTGTGAGTGGGGGGCAGTCTCAGGGTCTGAGGCACACTGACTATGCTCAACAGCAACAGACTCCTTGGCAGTGGATTTTCTATTTTAATGGCCAGGTGTCATTCACAGAGCCACGTATTGCTATCAAGCTGATCAAAAATAGGTCAGAATGAAATTTAAGTCAGAACAAATTTCTCCCGTGCCTCAAACTGGCTTTGAGGGCAACTATGACAAACACTAGCATTAACACTCAACACTCAGGTAGGCCTGAGTTTACATTGACAGCCCCTCACTGTTTGTCAACTTTTTTTTTTTTTTCCAAGATTTTATTTATTTGAGAGAGAGAATGAGATAGAGAGAGCATGAGAGGGGAGAGGGGCAGAGGGAGAAGCAGACTCCCTGCCGAGCAGGGAGCCCGATGCGGGACTCGATCCTGGGACTCCAGGATCATGACCTGAGCCGAAGGCAGTCGCTTAACCAACTGAGCCACCCAGGCGCCCTGTTTGTCAACTTTTAATGTATCTGATTAAATCCTCCCAGTACCTCTGCTGTTTTAGCTCCAGACTACAAAAGAGACCCAAAGATTAAGCACCCAGCTCCTCTGAAGTCACAGAGCCCTTTTCAACACGGATGGGTAACATTTCCACCACACTGCAATGTCCCTCATGCGGCTCCTCAGGTGACTCCCCTAAAGATAGCTGCTGGTTTTTGATCACACCGCAGAATCTCTGCCAACAGGAGAGTCAGGACTGGACCGTGCTATGCTGTCCTCCCACGGAGGCTGGGACACAAGGACGGGTGGCACAGACTGCAGTCCCCACAGCCACTCAAGGCCCTGGGTCCCATTTCTTAGTCAAGAGCTGCTATGACTCACGTTTAAGGCAGAGCCCTCAGCTCTGCTGCCCTGCACAGTTGGACTTCACATCATCAAAACCGTGCATTCACCAAGAAGTTCCCCTCCTTCTACTCAGCAGACATACAAAAACAAGACAAACACAAGAAGAACTGCTGAGTGCCTACCTATTAGGTAGAGAGTAAAGGAAATGAACCGGTGGTATTTACTGAGAATCCGCAAAGGCTCCTCTCTCTGAACCAGAGTGAAGAAGTAATCGGTCACCGTCTCACCATAGAAGAAGTAATTTACACACAGGAGAAAGTACCTGTAAATGGAGACAGGTCACTGCCACGGGGAGCACATGCGGCCTCTCCTTTATAGTGGGGCGGTCAGGAAGCCCCAAGGATCAGACCAGCAGCCCACCCGCCCCCTGCGCCCCCGGAGGCAGCTTGCTAGGGACAAGCCAACCACGGTTCCCTGTTCACTGGGGACCCTGTGGCTGAGAAGTTCATCTGGAAATCTGTGGCAGCTTTCACTCACTCTCCATTTATCACAAACTTAGGACTCAGTTTTTGCTTCTTTTGTAAAGTTACCACACCTGATCTAAGAACACTCCAACCGTAAGATGACCTTCCAGAGAGTGGCTCATCCCGCCTCCTCATCCTATTTCCACTCTTCCAGGAACCCCCGCACACCTATCACAGTGGTTTACTCTGGCTTTGCCACCATCTGCTTCGCTCCTGTCTCCCCCGGCCTGGGACATCCTCTTCGCTTACCCGTTTTGTCACCCGTTGCTCAAATACCATTGTCTTCATAAAACCTTGCACAACCTAACATGGTACCTGCCTCCCCCCATGTTTATTTCTATAATATGCAGTGTTTGGTCATTTCACTAAGCAATTAATTATGCTCTGTCTCAGAGTATCTCCCTCCCCGAAGCCTGTCTCTGACAAATAAACCTCTCACCAGCATTAATTCTTCATTTGTTTATAACCTGCCTCCTCCCCCGAGCTCTGGGAAGGGAGAAGCCATGGCTCATATACCTTTGCAGCCTCAGTGGTGCTTCGGAGTGCGGGAGCAAGCAGGCCTACTCCACATACTCAACTGGATCCTGAGGTAGGAAAGAGAATGGAGAGCTTCTCTCTTCCATTTTCTTTCTTTCTCTCTTTTTTTTTTTTTTCAGTTGTGGAGGTTCAAGAACTCTCATATTGGATTTGTTTTCTGTTACATGAAAAACACTCCCTTTGGTCAGTGACCACAATCGAAGGTCAGACATCCTGAGTGTATTAACAAAATTTAAAATACCGCTTGCCAGCTACAGAACAGCCACAAGAGATACCTATACTTTAACCCAGGTGGCAAGCACAGGCCCATGTGGAGACCACGGGGCAGTGTGAATGGCTGGCTGGTGGGGAAGCAACTCTGGGAAAGATGTGTCCAGCCCAAGTCTGAGCATGTCAGCTCCCTTGGCCATGATCAAGTTGCTGGGGCCTGAAACACTCCTCTCAGGCTGCTAAGGCATGGAACCAATCCCTGCATCCCAGCACAGAAGGTGAGAAGGGTCCATATCTACCCCAAGTCCTCTTAGCACCACGCAGAGCTCTGCTCGCGTGTCCCCTGAGGACATTGCAGCCAATAAAGCAGAGTGTCAGATCAGAAAAAAGGATCTCAGACATCACCTGGGTTACAGGTTTTGATTTTGTTTCTGCTTGAAGGCAGCTGAGCCCTTTTCTAGGAGAGAGGGAACAGAGCTTCTCTGAGGAGCCCAGATCCTCTGCATTCAGGCTCACTCCTGTCCACTCTGGCCCCTAAGGCACCTCCATCCGAGGAATGAGGGCTCCAAAGCCAACTGACTCGGTCTCAACCACCTGTCTCATGGACGAGGAAACCAAGTTCTAGAGATAGCAACACCAGCACTGACAACCTACAGATGACTCTCACGGGATGCTGGGATAGAGCATAAAAAATATGCTGGTCTAGAAGTGGGGGCCACTGTGCAAAGTCTGATGAATCCAAATACCAAGGCAAACGTGCTCACACATGCACTCAGTGTGGGAGATTTGAGACCCCAGGCAACTACTAAACACCCCTCACAGGCCAGCCACATAAAATACTTGGGTCTTAAAGGTGCTATGTGAGTCAGTGGCCATCACTCCCCACCTATCCACCATGACTGTAAATATCTACCACAAAACGCTTGTCATCCAAATCTGCTAAGGGCCCCTGTGGGGCTAGAGGGCTTACCAGCTGAGGGTTCTGAACCAGGGCAGGTCATAGGAGTGGTAGACGTTGTAGCCAATAGTGATAATCTCATGGAAACACTTAATCTGAACACACATCACCTGCAAGACACAAAAGAATCAGAATACTTGCTAATTCCCCAGTTCTTACCATCTTTGGAAACAGAAACCCGCACACGGGTCATGGGCCTTGAAGAAAAACTATCACATTTAAGAATGTCAGTCCTACACTGACTCTGCTCTCCTCCTCCTTTCTCACTCACTCTGCACCCCTTTGGCAGTGCAGTCCTTTATGTCACAACGAGTAGATCTGAGAAATATGCACCCCTGAAGCTTCAATTAACTTTTTATTGTTGTACCTCCCTGGACTCAATCATTATCTCTTCCCCTTTTGACTTTGAATAGAAATACCTGAAAAGCCCCAACTGCTTTGCTCAGCAGTCAGCCGCTAGTCATCTGACCCTGTCCATGACAGCAGGAAGCCTAAGAGAGCAGTGCTGCGGACTGGGATTTTTTAAATCAAAGTCCTAAGCCCCACAGTGAGGCCCCAGGGAAACAAGAAACAAAACAAGAGAGTCACAGAGAGTCATAGCCGGGGTCACAGGCTAATCAAACAGCTGAAATTATAATATCCACTTTTAAAACGAAGAGATATCTTTAACCACACACAACTGGCTGGTGCCAACACCCCTCCAGTTGGCTCCTAGAAGGGGAGAAGTCACAGATACTCTTAAGGCAGATGTGGTCTGAGGAGCCCGGACTCCCACTGATTCCCAGAACCAACCCAACACCTTACACTTAAGACGATGGATCCTGTGGGAAAAACTGAAGGCAAAACCAAAACAGCATGCAAATGGCACTTACAATGATCATTAAAACCATTGGTCCCAGGTAAATGATGATGAAGAAAAATGCAATCATGGCCAAAGTCAGGATGCCTCTCACCCACCAGTTCTTCCATCTAAGAGAAGAGGGGAAGGAGAAAATACGTTAGGAGCCCGGAAAGAAGCAAAGCACAAACCCAAGGGGATGGCTCTTTCTGGGAGGAGAGGTCAATCCCTTCCAGGAGCACCTCCTTCACCTTGGCGGAGGTACTAGCCAGATGCAGGCAGAAGTAGGGCAAACAGAGCCATCACCTCACCCACACCAAACTCAGCAGGTGCTCCAAGGCCTACAGAAAAATACACCCAGCTTGTATCTTAACAAAGGGATCAGGCAAAAGTCCTGAGGGAAATGTGGTACCCTACTTCTGTATCTACTTGGATGGCTTCTATGGCTCTCTATCCAAAGAAAAAACAAAGCACATTTTTCCGGCAGCAGAATCCTACATCACTCTGCCCCTGCATCTTTATGGTGAGAACAACATTAACCAACGATAATAACAATCACAAAGATGCATCGGGCACTTTTATAAGGACTCGGCATATATTAATGCATTTAAGCCTCAACACTACTAACGTTTACAGATGAGGAAATGGATGCACAAATCATACAGGTGTGACGTGGTCAAACTGAGATTTGAAGCCTGGGAGTCTGGCTCCAGACCCCATGCCCTTGACCACTGCACAATACCACCTTTCAAAGAGACACATGTGTGCGAGACACACATAGGAACACCTTCAGGTAACGTTTTCGGGTCTTAACGTTTGCATTTTTAATCTGCTCACATAGCCAGTGTTGGAGGACCAAAGTCTCAAGGGACTAATATTTTAACCCTGGATTCACCCGAGTTGGGATTTCTCAATTCTTCTGGGAGAATTTAAGGAATGTGGAATGGATGTGTGTGGGAGAGGGAAAACTTTGACCTAGAAACTTGGGCTCCTCTGTGAAAAGCAGCCCGTCTATTAGTCACAAACCCCTTCACATGTGGCGTCAGCAACCTTGCCCACCACCACCCCTTTGTCTACACTTTCTTCCTCCACGGACTACTATACCTCTCAGCCCCGCCGACAGCACCCTCCAAGGGCCAGATCCTTCTAGGCTCTGCTCATAGTTGCCAGTAAGTACTAGATTACATTCAGTGGAGGCCTGAGCAGAAGCAGTGAGACTGGCCACTGCCGCTAGGCAGGCCCACCCTGCACACTGTGATAGCAGTGGGCTCACGTCACAAGACCGCAGGCTGTCTGAGGGCTCTGGGTCTTCCACGGCCCTCGGACCTGGAGCAAGGCCCTCGCAAGCATCTGCATCATGGAGCCAGGTTACCTTGAAGACAAGTTGGAAAGGGCCCTGTTGAGGACCTCTGGGGTATCATCTGCAGAGGTTGATAAAGGAGCAGCTTCCGCTCGGCTCTCACTGTCCGATGCAGTCTCTCCATCTACCTTTGCTTCTGACTCCAATTCCTACACGGCAAAAAAAACCGATGAGGAAAAGGTCAAAAATGCCTAGTAGGATACTGAGAAGTACATGCCTGTCATAGGAAATCTGTGGGAAAAGACCCCCCAACAAGTTTTGAGGACCTGGCACAGTCAGGTGACAGAACAGATGGGACTCACAGCGATCCCGACACTGTTCTGACATGTGCCGAGGTGGCCAACTCTCTGCTGGAAGCGAGGCATGCATCTGTACCATGGGGGAATGAGGAACAGCCACAATCTGCTCAATCCCCCTTGCCTTACCGGGGGCAGGGGAGGGGACAGTCCAGAGGAGGGAGAAAGGGGCTCTTTTGTATCCAAAGCAAAAGGGGAGGCAGGCCTGAAATTCATCAGGACCTCATTCCTGACCCTGCCCTTGCTGCCAGGCTTAGTGCCTAGAAGGGTCTGGCTGCTGGCACCAGAAAGATGCATCCACCTCTAAAAACCCCTCTCCACCAACACCTAAATCATGCAGCAAAGTCCCTGCTCTGCCACAACATGTTTGGACTCTCAGTGCCCCCAGAGTGGCCTGTGACTTTGGCCAGGTTCTCAGAGAAAAGCTGGGTGTGCAGGCTGTTGTCCCCCACAGGACTCCCCAAAGTCCACAGTGTTACTTCCAGACTCCACAAGAGCACACCATGAGGAGGCCAGCCCCAGGCAGTGTGGAAGCTACACAGTACTGCTTATTAGAGTCAAGGCTTCACCAGGACTGGGGTGCCGCTGTCCTTTCCCTGCCACGCAGCCCTGGGCACCATCGGACCCTGCGATGTCACCCACAGAGTGGCCATCCAGCCTCCGGCCATGTTAGAAACTCACCCTGCTTGCCAGCCCCTGCGAGGGGACCAGAGTCATGCCAGCAATAGGCTCTCTATCCAAAGTACCAAGGGCAGGCTGCTCTAAATCCTGGGACCTTACTACTCAGGGCATTTATCTCTTACAGGAATTTAGAACCACTGCTGTTGGGGAGAGATGGAAGAGAAATCAAATCACTTCGAATTAGAGTCAAACAATACTGCTTTGTATTTGCAGAGCTCTCAACAGCTGTAAGAATGTTTCCCATACCTGTTGTGAACCTCAGAGAAGCTCTGGAAGGAAGGGAAAGGAGACAGGAAGATCCTTATTTACAAATGAAGAGACAGAGGCTCTGCGAAGTTCAATGGTGGGCCCCAAATCTCCTATTAACCCAGGTCTTCTGACTTCTCTGTGTTCATCCCACTATCCTTTTACTTAAGCATCTTGGAATCCACTGTTTTTCTGACACCCGACACTTTACTAGTGAGGAGCCTTGGTTTGGAGAAGGGGTGCGGCTGGGATGGACAAGAAGCTCCCATCTCAGGGGATTTTCCTGGACCTCAGGCGTTCCTCCACGCAGATTTCGAGGAAACATTGTCATGGATGAAATCCCCAGAGGGCAGCGCTGTGACTGCCAGGCAGCAGACAGGAGGGGCACCCTAGCACAGCTGGGCCCCTGGGGTACCCTAGCACAGCAGGGCTTTGAAGTCAGGCTGGATGTCGATGGCTGGAACGCGGGGCCTGGACTGCGCACAGGCACGCCGTCTGGGCCCACCATGATGTTCCAGGTGACGTCGTTGCAGCAAACTGGAGACCAGGTGATGAATTTGGGGTTGGTCCTGAGCGCAGTGGCACAGTCACTGGGGGCAGGCAGAACAGGAAGGTGAAGAGGAGTTGCACCTGCGCGCCCTTCACCTCGCACTTCTCAAAAAGGACGGAGGTGGGCTCGAACCCAACGCTGGGTTAGATGTGCTTGAGGGAATTCAGGATGTCTTTGTTCCTGTCATTCTCTCAATGCCTGAACTGGTGGCACAAGAAGCTGCTGCAGCGCGTTCATCTGGGTGTAGTCCAGACCCCTGTGCCTCAGTGAGCGGCACCTTAGCCCGCAGGGAGCCGCAGGGAACCGCAGGGCACCCAGGCTCCCGGGTCCCCCCGCTGCCCAGTGCACACAGAGAGGGCGGACCCGGAGTGTGGGAGTGCGGGGCTGCAGCCGCGAACACAGGAGTGAGGAGCTCAGGCTGGGGACCCCATCTTACTTTTCGGTAAGAAATTCAGAATGAAGTAAACTAGAAATGGCAAAGGGATGTTTCAGCACATCTTCAAAGATTTCGTTATATATGTGTGCGAACACAAAAAACGGTCACTTTTTTTTTAAGTTGAGTAATTTGAATTTCTCTAAGAAGTACATGAAATCCAGCACCATTTCATGTTTATTGGTTGTTTGGATATCTTCTTTTGTAAAGTGTCTATCAAAGTCATTGACCATTTTTCTACTGAGTTTTCTGCCTTCCTTTGGATTTGTAGGAGCGTCTCATACATTCCAGCCTTAAGTACACTGTGTCGCTAATATGTTCTCCCAGCCTCCTCTAACCCCACCCCTCTCCCAGTCATTCCTTCTCCTAACCTTCTCCCTCTGGGCACTGGCCACAGTGCAGACTGACGGGAAGATTTTTGTAACTGTCTCTTGTTCCCGAAAGACAAGGACCACCTTTTTCTCATGACCTCCCCATGCCTGGTAGAGAGCAAAATACTTACTAATGGATGGAAAAATGATGGAGAGAGGAAGCCAGGAATTAATTCTAGGTGTGGTAAAGAGCTACCCAGCCCCTGACCTCAGGGAAATAATAGCTCTTTCTATACTAACTTACAACTGTGATAACACCACAAAACAGAGGGCTTTAACTAGTGTAAGATTGCTAATAAGGGGCTTTGGTGAAGGACCTATCCAGATGACCTCATCAGTAGGATGAGAGGCAAGAGCCTTAGCTTCTGACGACAGGGTCACCGTTCCTTCGGCTGCCACAGCTCAGCCAGGGGGCTCTGGACAAGCCACGCAAGTGCCTCTGTAGTGCAGTGCCCTCACCATATCAAACGGGCCCAGAAAGAGTCCTCCTTCCCTAAAGAGATACAGCCAAACTCCCATCCAGGGCTCTGACCTATTCCAGCACCCGAGAGGTTCTGAAACACAGCAATGCCTCTGGGATTATCCCTCTCCAGTTAGAGTGAATGAAGACTGAGGCATTCAGAAAAGCTTTCCACTCTTGATGGTGACATTAACACCCATACCCCAGTGGCAACCATCAGCGCTATGAAGTAACAATGCTGCAGGATTATCTAGATCTGACGCCTAAGCCGAGGAGCTTCAGCATGTGAGCACCTGGGCCCCACCAAGGCCTCGCACAGATGCTCACCAGGAGCATCAGGAAGCCACACGGACTGAGCTGGAGCCCAGCAGGGGAGAGGGCACGTATCCAGCCACAAGCACATGCACACGCACACACACATGCCCCAGCACAAGGTTATTTTTAACTTATCCATCCTGTTGTCAAGGAGACTCACAAAGGCTGCTGGTTTCCCCAGGCGAGGAAGGGCAGGAAGGAGCCCAGGCGGAGCGCCTGCAGGGGAGGAGCAGGGAGCTCCAGCTCGGTGCTGAGCCTCTCTGGCCCTTCCACATCCTTTTATGAGCATTAGCCCAGCACTGTGTCCTGCAGTATCACCCTATCCAACTCCTGTCCTTCCTTGCTAGAAGGGGTGAAGGGAAGAGAGGTATCCTGACGCAGAAAGTAGTACAAGAGACAGAGAACTATCTATAGTTCTAGATGCTATAAGGGCTGCTTGGGTGGCACAGTCAGATAAGTGGCCGACTCTTGATTTCGGCTCAGGTCATGATCTCGAGGTCCTGGGATCGAGCCCTGCATCGGGCTCCACACTCAATGGGGAGTCAGCTTCTCTCCCTCTGCCTCTTTCTCTCTCTGTCTCAAATCTTAAAACAAAACAAAACAAAAAAAACCCTCTAACTATTACCAAGATATCAAGGAGCTTGAGATGAACAACTAAGAAATGAAGTAAATACCCTAAAGGAACAAGCCTGACAGAGAGTAA
Source organism: Leptonychotes weddellii (assembly GCF_054177405.1). Lineage (NCBI taxonomy): Eukaryota > Metazoa > Chordata > Mammalia > Carnivora > Phocidae > Leptonychotes > Leptonychotes weddellii. Next base: position 27,864,787 of record NC_138378.1, on the reverse strand, counting down.
CTTTCTAGGTTTTAACTGCCTCTTAAGCAAGTAACCCCAGGGTCCTGGGCCTGATGCAGGTCACTGAATAAGCATCCCCCAAGCCCTTACCTGGACGCACCCCCCCGAGCAGGAGACCAGCACCTACCCGGACAACCACTCCCTCACAAGCTGCAATGGGACCCAACACGGAGGAAGGGCAAATCCTTGTGCAAGGGGCAAGGGCACAGCCCAGAAAACGTGGACAGGGAACAGGCACAACAGCCGGCTCTCTGGGCTCCTGACCCCCAGTGCCCCGCTCCCCAACCCCTGGGTGTAGATTTCACAAGAGAACAGGCCAAGGGAATAGAAAGTGAAGAGAACTTGGAGGCTTATGGTGTTCGGACTCCTTCCCACCCCATAGGAAAAGGCCTTTCACTTGGACTGCTAGGACTTCCTCTTCGGCTGCCTATGCCTGAGTAAAAGCAGCCAAGTGCAAGCGGCAGCTTCCATCATGGGCAGGGATGCCGAGGGGCCAGGGGCCTGGAGCCCAAGTTCTTGCCCAGAAGAAAAGTGGCACATGCCGGACCAAGAGTCGGAGGTGCTGAGAGGTACACTGGTTTGCTCCTCCAGGGGATGGCAAGTTTGCCAGACGCAGAGGATGAGCTTCTGCAGGAGGAGGCAGCGGCCAGTCAGGGAGAGCAGAGCCCAGGGCCCAGCTCTGATACTCACTACACTCCCCGGAGGCCTCCGATCTCTGGTGTTCCCAGTGGAGAAAGGATCCCTTATCTTGGACGGCTGCTAGAATGATCAAATGCCACACCGATGAAAGTCTGTGAAAACTATAAAGGGGCTGAAGAGCAACACTGCCACCCCCACCCCTCAGTATCCTGACGACGGCACACAGGACAGCAGCACAGGAACCTTAACCGCCCCCTCTCCAGGCAACCGGGGCACCCTTCCCAGGGAGGGCGGAGTGGGAAGAACGGCGGCTATCAGGACCTATTGGGGCCCGTGTGCTCACCAGTTAAGTGAGCTCGGCATCGGCCTGCCTGCTTCCTCTTTCATGCCTTCCATTCATCCAATAGGCAGCCCCCCAACTCAAAAACGATCCACTCCCCAAAGCGACTGTGGAATGGGGAGGTCTGACACACAAAGGCAGCAGCACGGACTAGTGCTCTCTGAAGTGGGATGTGTGCGACACAATCTGCGGAAGTGCGGGAAGAAATATTACAACTAACTTCTATTTATCTCCTTTGTATTTTCTTTCCTGCTCATGCTTTATACTGGGCCTACCAGTACACGTGTATAACTCAGTAAGTCCGTGCAAGCTGGGGCACATGGCTCAGCACACACACGTCGGACTCGGCGGTGTCTCAGTGGTCACAGGCTCCTTGTTTCCCACTGGGCTAAGCAGTGCCTGGAACATAGCAGGCACCCAAAGACTTGTTGATCTAATGAGTTAATGAGAATTCTACTTGACCTACCACAGACCAAAGCATCCAGACTGCACTGAGTGACAGAACCCACCATGATTTCCAGCTCGCACGCCGGGACCCAGGCCCCTGCCTCCCCAGTGGCCCTCACAGCAGGACCAGACTAGTCCAGTCCCATTCCGGCCCCCTCCCTCCCTGCTGGGAGGGCAGCAGGGAGAAGCTGCTTTGCTGCTTTAAACTGTCTCAGCCCAGCTCCCAGGCAGTCCCTCCCCTTTCAACCCAAAGGCCCAGATCAGAGGTTAAGTGGAGCATAGCCTATCTCTGAGATTCTATCTCAGTCAACAGCCATCCTCTACAGTCCCTTAGCCATTCCCCAAGGGGCTTGATGCTGGAGTAAACAGGAAACAAAAGAAATTTCAAAAGGAAAGAAAAAAGCTCCCTCCTAGGCCCTCCTGGTTCACTTAGACCCCGAAGGGAAAGCAGAAAGTCTGACTGATGACGGACAGAGGGAATGTCCTGGGTACCAAGGGCTCAACGAAGACCTGTTGACATTTTTGGAGAAACTGTTGCTCGGAAAGGCTTCCCCTACTAGCCTTCCAGGGCCCCTCTATGCCCACAACTGCCCAGAAGCCAACCCTAGCCCTGACATGAGGCTTAAAACAGCACAGCACGGAAGCTTTCCTTCAATGGAAGCAAGAGAAGGCAGTGAGGGAGGGCCGGGGGAGCAGCGGGGTGGAAAGGGAAGCTCCCTGTGGTTGAGGCCTGGCTTTTCCTGGCCTGGGGAGGGACCTGCACTCACAGAGCTCATTTTCACTGTTATTCTCTGGGTAGAAAATCCTACCTCTTCCCACTCCTTCCTAATTCCATGTTTCCCGAAGGACTGCCTTTGGCTTACAAAAGCTTACGAGGCTCCCTTTTGGTCCTAAGTTGGTGTCGGGATACACCCTCTGACCTTGTTTCTCAAGACTCTACAGTGACACCCACAAGTGGCTGATGGTCAGAGCGTAAGTGTGGCTGTGGCCAGGCTACCCAGGAGCCCTTGACATTGTATCCACCAGACTCCGGGCAGAGGGTACTCACCCTACTCCACACCCCATTTCTTTACCAGATGCCAACTCAGTTTTGTACCTTGCTAAGGAAAACATATTAATATTCTGTTCATGTTTGCCCATGAGGGGCAAAAAACTAGGGAAAGAAAGAAAGTAAGTGGTAGCATCCACTAGGCTCTTCTCTTTTTCATTGTCAGGGAAATTTCATTAAAAGGTAGTGCTCAGGGCACTGGCTGGTTCTGCTTCCAACAACTCTGACCTTTCCACTGGCAATGCATTGAAATTCATAAGTTTCATTTACTCGGTGAATTATGGAATTCACACAAACTATGTTTTGCGCTGCTTTAGATGCAAATCGCAAACCTTATCCTGGAAGAAAGTCATCAGGCTGAGCCTAACCTTTCTGCTAAATGTTGGGCTTGCCATCTTCTTAAACCCTGTGGCCGCTGCCAGGACAATCCACTCCCCCACTTACAGACACATCCCCAGGAGAGAAATTGCCAGAAACAGGTTTAACCTCAATAAGAGTATCAGAGACCTATGTGTCCCTCTTACTAAGAAAGTCAAGTAAGGGGTGTGTGTGTAGGGGTGTGTGTGTGGGTGGGGGTGTGTGTGTGTAGTGTTAGCAATAGCAAATATTTCTAGCTTTTTCTAATGTTAATCCCATTTGACAAGTTCACTTGTTTAAACAAAAGATCAAATAAGAAAGAGAAGTCCTACTCTGAAAGTTCACAATCATCCCCCAATACAGCCATACCCTGTCCTCCAAAGCCTCATATAAGCCTCAGTATGACCTATAGAAAATGCATTCAGCTACTCCAGATGGATTGCTTCACCAAAAGTACTTCCACAGGTGAATGCACTCCACACCAAAGGGTTCCAGAGAAAGGACATGAAAAGATGCAAGCGAGGGGGACTCAGCTTTTAAAAACCCGACTCTGGCTATGAACCATTTCACCTCCAGACAACACCATTACAGGGGCCTTTGCATACCACTGATGGCCACAGGCCCAGACAGGGCTCCCTCGGAAGGACAATCGTTCCCGGGACAGCTGCACTGGGATACACATGCCCAAGTGCACACCATGCCCTTTGCTATCACCTCCTCTAAGACCTCACACCACTGATCTTTCTCCCTCCCTCTTGGCTCCTCCCCTCCCCCTCATCACAGGCCCTTACTTACAATCAGGTAAGCAGGCTCAACAATAAAAAGCTTTTGACAGCTCATCCACCCAACGCACTTTCTTCCCTACTTCACAGGTGAATCTTTGGCAAGAGCTATGGACAATCCACCCCCTGTCTGACTGCATCATTCCCCAGCCACAGCAAGCCACCTGCCTGCCCAGCCACTCTGCGGCAGCACTCTCCCCTCACCACAGACCTAATCACTAAACCCACAGCACTCTTGTCCCCCGCCTCGCCTTCACTCAGGCAATGCAGAAGACACACCCTTCCTTTGCTTCCACGCAGCACATCCTTCCCAGGGGCCTCTCTAGCCGGGCCTTCTTTAGCCAGCCTTCTCCTTGGCAGCTTCCTCTTCCTGCCTCTTAATTTGGGGGTTCCGAAGGGTTTCTTCTGAGGCTCTTGCTCTTTACTACCCACTCTCCCCAAGTAATCTCATTCCCTCTGCCATTCATCCAAATGTACTAGATGTCTCCCCTTGTCTCCCACAGACAACTAAATTCCTCCATGTGTCCAAAACCAAATTATATCCTTTCCCCTGAATTCTAAGGTGAGAACTGTGACCATCATCCTTGGTGGCTCCTCCCTCGGCCCCTAGAACTATCTATCACCCAGTCTGTTAATAGCTCCAAAAAACCTTTCCACTCCATCTACTCCTTCCTGTCACCTTTGGAACTCCCTTAATTCAAGCCAACACCATCTCTGCACTGGGAACCTGCAGCAGCCCAACTGGCCGCCTCACCTCCAGTCTCGAGTCCACTCCTACTTCCCCTCTACTGTTTATACTGCACCAAGAAGGACCTTTCCAGAAAGAAAATCTGATCATGTCACTCTCTGTCCTGGACTCCTTCTGGAGCACCGTGGTCTAAATGGAGGCAATTTTCCACTGGTAATCTAAAGGATAGACAACTACAGGATAGGTCTACACTTTTTTAAATGGTGTACCAGCCACTTTGATATCAAGGTCTTACTTACCCTTCCAGCTTCATTCCTCACAGCCATTCTGAAGTACAACCAGTTCCTAGAACAGGTTCTACTTTCTCACCTCTAGGACTTTTGTTCATTCTGTTCCTACCTAGAACAGTCTTTGCAAATCACTTCTATGGACACCCATCTCTTTTCTTTCTGGTCAAATTTAATTTACCCTTCGAATCCCGGCTAAGAGATCCCTTTCTCTCCAAGCCTTCCCCAACTCCTGTGTGCCCCAGTGGCCCCCCTATAATTTCTCAAGAGCACACCCCACACTGCATGGTCTCCTGCTGTTGATATCCTCACCACAGTATACCCAACATCTGGCATGGGGCTCACAACAGAGAAGACAGTTAAGTAGGTCATACCACATGCTTAAGGGGCCACAGTCAATCATTCAGAGAGGATCCAGGGTTTACTGAATTGGGAGACAGCTGGGTGACTGAGCAACTCATTTTCTGTGCTCTTAACAAGTACTACATGGCGAGGGTGGGGGGGCGGGGGGGCGTGGCTGGGTGGCTCAGTCGGTTGAGCGTCTGATTCTTGATTTTGGCTGGGATTGTGATCTCAGGGCTGTGGGATCTAAGCCCTCTGTAGGGCTCCGTGCTCAATGGGGAGTCTGCTTGAAGATTCTCTTCCACTGTCCCTCCCCCCAGTCATGTGCATGTGCCCATGTGCACATGCGCTCTGTCTCAAATAAGTAAATCTTTTTTTTTTAAGATTTTATTTATTTATTTAAGAGGGAGAGTGCGCGAGAGAAAAAGCACCAGTGAGGGGAGGGGGCAGAGGGAGAGGGAGAAGCAGACTCCCCCGCTGAGCAGACAGCCCAAAGCAAGGCTCAATTCCAGGACCCCGGGATCATGACCTGAGCCAAAGGCAGATACTTAACTGACTGAGCCACCCAGGTGCCCCTAAATAAATCTTTAAAAACAAAACAAAACAAGTACTATGTGAGGCATCACAGGGTTGTAGCCCATGGTCCCATTGTCCATCTTCTCTTCTTCCTTAGACATTGTCACAGAAGCCCTGATTTTTAGCTGGGCTTAGAACCAAGACTATGTTTTCCAATTCTGGCCAATGAATCATTAGCAGAGATGTTGTGTGCAATCCTACTGTTCTTCCTTCATACTAACTAGAATGAAGACTGGCTAGTTGGAGCTCCAACAACCAGTTACGAGGTGAAATCCACCTCTTATGAATGACTAAGCAATAAGATGGAAAGAGCTGACAATGAGGAAAAACCAGCAATGGAGGATGACTGTGAAGCAGGACAAACAAAGTAAAAGGGCCTGCACTGCTTATTACATGAGAAGAAAAGCACTCCTATCTTGGTAAGCCACTGTTATTCTGGATTTTCAGTCATTTGTGGCCAAATGTATCCTAAGTGCTATGGGGGAATTCAAAAAGCCCAGGATTTGTAATAGAGGTATTTCTGAGAACAGTTCAGTAACAGAAGAGGAAGCCTGCCTGAATGCAAGGCTTTCAAATTCACACACCACAGGACTGGGTCTCAACCTCCTCAAAAATGCCAATTTCATATGTTAAACCAAGAGTTTGGATGACAGAGAACGAACAAGAATTCTCCTTTCTCCCAACACTCTCTCCCACCTTCCCCACTAAACCTCCCTCTGGAGTAAATGCATCTGTTTACTAAAAGAACAAGCATACAACTCTAATCTAGTACCCATCATCACAAGACGTTTTTTCATTCAGGTCAGAGACAACCAAAGGTGGAAAAATGGCCTCCGTCTCCCAGAAGGCTCTGCCCAAGGTTCTGTCCTGATGAGATCACTTGTTTTTCCATTGTCTTACAGATTCAGAGCACAAAATACTAGAAGCCCTGCTGGATGGAGTCCAATAGGTCCTCTTACTTTCTGTTCCCTAGTCACGGATCTTTATTTAACATTTAAGGAAAAATGAGTCTTCAGCCTTACTGAGGGAGAAAGCAATTAAAAAAAAAAAAAGTTTCCTCTTTATTAGAAAAAGACTCTTTCAAAGAGAATATATCAAATACTACCCAAAAATCTACTAAGATGAGAAAGAAAGATATATTTACAATCCCAAAAGTGGGCTCAAGTATGCTCCTTAGACCTCTGCCAGAAAGGGGAACCAGGACCAGCTAGTGAGTTCCATATCTGAGGAGCCTCTAAATCATAAATTGCCATCCGGTACCCACTTCAGTGTCCCCCATCTCCAACAGTGCTTACTACAAAGGTGACAAGGTAAGTGGACATGAGAGCTGATGTCCCCAGTGTCTTGTGCCCCAACCTCTCCTGCCCCCGTAAGTGGGCAAGCACCCTGAACTGTTTATAGTATTGGAATATTGTCACTTTTTTGGTATTCCTGATTCATAATAGTCATGGAAATATGTGCTAATCAAATAGATTCCAATATTTCTCCACTGGGAAACAAAAATTTAACAGTGTTCTCAATCCCAAAATTGTTATATTGACTATAGATGAAATTATGAAAGCAACAATGTGAAATGGCTTTTTTAATAAATCATTAAGGATGCCTGGGAAAAGATGAAACAGGAAAACGAGAAAGCCACTTAAGAAATAAAAGGCTCGGGGCGCCTGGGTGGCTCAGTCGGTTAAGCATCTGCTTTCAGCTCAGGTCATGATCCCAGGGTCCTGGGATCGAGCCCCGCATCGGGCTCCCTGCTCCGTGGCAAGCCTGCTTCTCTCTTTCCCACTCCCCCTGCTTGTGTTCCCTTTCTCGCTGTGTCTCTCTCTGTCAAATAAATAAATAAAATCTTAAAAATAAATAAATAAAAGACTCCTGATCACCGAAGATGGGATAATTTGAGTGTTAAAAGACTAAATGTGATTTAAACACAAGTATATGAAAATCTGTGAGTTCATAACGAGAACTGCAAAAAGCCACAATGGCCACCTTTGAAGGTTGCTGGGACACCAGATCATCATTTGAAAATCAATAATTAAAAGGAAAGAGTATTTATCACGCCCTTACCACACAGTGGGTACGAGGAAATTGATTAAACTATTCTTTTGTGTTTGAAAAGTTCCTTTAATAGGGCGCCTGGGTGGCTCAGTTGGTTATGCGACTGCCTTCAGCTCAGGTCATGATCCCAGAGTCCTGGGATTGAGTCCCACGTTGGGCTCCCGGCTCAGCAGGGAGCCTGCTTCTCCCTCTGACCCTCTCCCCTCTCATGCTGTTTCTCTCTCTCTCTCTCTCTCTCAAATAAATAAATAAAATCTTTAAAAAAAAATTAAAAGAAAAAAAAGAAAAGAAAAGTTCCTTTAATAACAAGGTTAGGAGGGGAAAAAAGTGTGGGGGATGGGTAGCTGCCTGGTCTGCTGAACTGCAAGTGACTTTGAGATATCCAGTATCTCAGCAGAGAAAAAGCAACATGGTGGGCGCCTGGGTGGCTCAGTTGGTTAAGCGACTGCCTTCGGCTCAGGTCATGATCCTGGAGTCCCGGGATCGAGTCCCACGTCGGGCTCCCTGCTCAGCAGGGAGTCTGCCTCTCTCTCTGACCCTCCCCCCTCTCATACTCTCTATCTCATTCTCTCTCTCAAATAAATAAATAAAATCTTAAAAAAAAAGAAAAAAAAGAAAAAGCAACATGGCCTCAGTGTGATGCCCCAGGCTCTGGGAACTAAAACAATCGTGAAATTTCTAACATGTGAAGTAAATAAAACAGCCTCGATGCTGTCAAACTGGATGGAATTTCCAGTCTTCATCTCGTACCTCTTGGCAATATTAGATCTGGTTGACCATTTCCTCCTTGAAATATTCCTCTTTTAGCTCCCACGATACATACTTTCCAGGTTCTCATTCTACCTGACTGACTGCTCTAGTCTCTGTGCTATTTTCCCTCTCCATGACCTCTAAATGTTGGACCAGTTCTGGTCAGATTCTAGACCCCCTACACTCTCTCCCTAAGTATTATCATCCAACCCCTTGGCTTTAATTTCCAATTCCACCAACCTCAACCCCTCCTCCAGTGCCAGACACAACTACTGTTCCCAAATACTTAATGACATCGCCACCAGAAAGTTCTCATAGGCATCTCAAACATAACTAGCTAAACAGAACTACAGATGGTGCCCACAAGACTGGTGATCCTGAGGCCTCACCTTGCTGACAAGTTTAACACCACAATCTGTATCCTGTATAAGCCAGAAACTTGGGAGTGATGCTTAATTCCTCTCTCCTCATCTTCCCCTAGATACCAGACATGCAGGTGGCTCCCTCCAAAAATCCATTCCACTCTTCCTAGATGGCACACAGTAGCCTGTGCAAGCTAATTATTTTAATTTCATCCCCTTTTTCACAGCGACAGGTTCCTGAAGAGGCATTTTTATCCCCAGCCGAAGCCATAACTGTTTTAGAGTAGGTACTTGGCCTAAGACGGTACAATCGAAATATAGTTCTAGAATCTGGTAAGAAGGCCATGGGGAGAGACACTTGGGCTCTCTCGCCCTCGCGAGCCTGAGGAAAAAGGAAATCAGGTACTACCAGCACTGGCTTGCACCTCCAGGAGAGCCTGAGGATGACCAACTCCTGAAAGGCACAGAGGAGCGAGGACAGAGAATGGTTTAAGCCAAGGAATTCCATGATTATTTGCAACTCAATTTGCAAATTATTTGCAAATCCAAGTCCTGTTGACTCCACAGCCAAAATATATCTCAAGTCTATCCTTTTTATCTCAACAGTGACTAGGCTCGTCCCAGCCCCAACATCTCTCATCTACAGTGGATTCCTAATTGCTCCTTCCACCCACCCTTCTCCTCACAGCGAATGATCCTTCTAAAACGTGCATCAGTTCGTGAAAATTAATGAAAGGACACCTTGTTCACAATGAAGTCAGGAGGCCAGCAGGGGAAGCTCTCATGCCCTACCGTAACTCCTAGCCAAGTGCAGACCCAACAGGAAGAGACTACCTTTCAAGTCAGTAGGTCAAGTCACTACTACTTTACTGTCTCAGCGGGAGGAAGAAAGGGTCTTTTTCTTCCCAGGCCACAGCCCAGCCAATGAGAGACAGTCCCACCTCAACCAATGAAAAGTCACTATACTTCGAACTCCCAGTTTACTCCCATGGACTTTTTGTTTCTAACAGCCTTGCTACCTTCCCCCATTCTTCTCTATAAAAGACCATTCTTCTTTGTTCTGGGAACTTGCCTATCATTTGCCAGTTATTCCCGAGCAAACCCATTTTTGCTGGCAAAATGACTTTTATTTTTAATGTTAACATTACTTGTGATAAGAAGTGGGATCCAGGGCGCCTGGGTGGCTCAGTTGGTTAAGCGCCTGCCTTCGGCTCAGGTCATGATCCTGGAGTCCCGGGATCGAGTCCCACATCAGGCTCCCTGCTCGGTGGGGAGTCTGCTTCTCCCTCTGACCCTCCCCCCTCTCATGCTCTCTCTCTCTCTCAAAATAAATAAATAAAACCTTAAAAAAAAAAAGTGGGATCCAGGAACGGTCCCCCAAAACTCCAAGGCTGGTGGGTAAACCCAAGGTGCTGTACCCACAGAGCCAAATGGGCTCATTGCTTTCTCGCTGACCCTGGAGTGTGAAGTGAAGCTAAGTTTTCTCCTGGATTTCGAGCTCCACTTTGTGTCCAAGCTCTCCAGGCTTTATTTGAAATCTATCTTAAGGCCTTGTTTCTTACAAGAGGACTCCTTTGGCCTTCAGTCTGACTTCTTTTCAGAGTCAGACATCCTGTTGGAACTGTCCTGGCCTTCAGCCTGATTCCTTCTGGAACCAGGTTCTTCCTGTTGAAACTGTGCTTTTAGAAATTTTTCTCCTTGCTCTAGAGAAAAACCTCTAAAATATGAGATCCCAGTCATCAGAATGCTTTGAGGGTGCCCCCTTTCCGGGACCCTAGCTGGTTTTATCTTTAAAAACTATGGTCCCTCCACATGCACATTTATAACCAAATGGACTGACATAATGAAAAGTAATTTAGAGCACCAATGGCCATTATGGGGAACTTTCGATCTCCCCAAACTTGTTGTTCTCAAATTAAATTAGAAAGCTATGGCTCCTTAAATGAGAGAGAGAGAGAGAACTGAATGGGATGCCTATTTTAATTGGTACCTTGAGGCCTCCAAGCATTTTCAGGATTCTAAGTTTGCATCTGTGCAAAATACCATTTCTAAATTAACTGAGGCAAGCAAATCATGGAAAGAATTCTAAATGGCTTCTGAGTCTTCTTTTTCTAACTAAATGGACCAACTTAAACAAAAGTAATTTAGAACTTCAGTGGCCATTATAGAGAACTTTCAATCTCCCCAAACTTACTTTCTCAAAACTGAATTGGGCAGCTACGGCTCTAAAACTGTCAAAACTGAATAGGATTTGGGGATTTGGGGATTTTGAAGCTTCCAAATATTACCAGGAATCTAAAAACGCCTATTCTAGACTAATGGAAGCAAGCAAAGGAGAAAAGTGGGGTTTCCGAGGCCTCTTTTTTCCTTTCCTGTCTTCTGTCTCCAATGTATCTGGTGTTCAGTCCCCACCTTCTCTACATCACCCCCCTCGAAATAACCCTTTCACTGAACTTCCCTTTTCCTCTGAACCTCTCCCCATTCCCTCCTTTCCTGAAGGTAATAAAACCTGCCCCTTTAAAGTTAAGTCTTTGGATCCAAATAAACCCCAGATTTCTTGTGTTCCCTGGACCAAGGTCAGACTGCAAGCCAGAGTTAAAGAGTTTCCTAAAGTGACTCAGGATCCATGTTTGCTGAATTTAACAGGGCTATTCCAACTTACCACCCCGGTTTCTAAGATTTGTATCAGTCTGGCCATGTGCTTGTTGGTGAGGACCAGGCCAAATGCTGGATGAAACTAGCCCCATGAGAACATCCTAAAAGATTTAGAGAAACAAACCCCTAAAACTTTGGCAAGATTCTAGAACGCTCACTGGAAATCTCCACCGGGCAGTTACAGTAGCTTTTCCTAAGCCTGCTGATTGGAACAA
>NC_138378.1:27798736-27852747 GCF_054177405.1 Leptonychotes weddellii | reverse complement strand
GTCTGGTTGGGGGTGGCATCTCCCGTGCGCAGGAAGGAGCGCGCGGGAGGTTGCGCGGGGCCACTTGTCTCGCAGGGTTGATTGGGGTCCCCTTCCAGTCTCCCACCTCCCCGAGGCCTTCCTGGTGTGGAGACATCGGGACCCCGCAAAGCCTTCTTTGGCAGGAGACTCATCTGAGCCAGCCACAGGCCCTGTGGTGGGTCCTGAGAGCCGCTCAGGCTGGGCGCCGCCGTGTAAGAGGAGAGACTCACGTGATAAGGAAGTGAAACCCAAACATTAGTCGGCTTTGCTTTGCCAAGTACTTATTCATTAATTATGCTAGCCACTGAACTAAATAATCGCTTTATCTCATTTATTCTGCCGGGAAGTAGATACGATTTTTATTTTACAGATAAGATCTTCCACGGTTTTTCAAATTTCTTTTCTGTCTTCTGGACTGTTGAAAGACCTTCTCTTGGACAGGAATGCTGCCTGCTTCGTTCATAGTGGATGTTCACTGTGTACCTGACATATCCTAGTACTTGAATGGATTTAAAGATTCTCCTAAAGGAGGGGCACCTGGATGGCTGAGTCGGTTAAGCGACTGTCTTCGGCTCAGGGCAGGATTCCAGGATCCTAGGATCGAGCCCCCGTTGGGCTCCCTGCTCGGTGGGGAGTCGGCTCTTCCCTCTCCCTCTGCCCCTCCCCCCCGCTCATACTCTCTCTTGCTCTCTCTCAAATAAAATCTTTAAAAAAAAATTATCCTAAAGGAAAATTATTCAACCAAGGTCTCATAACTACAAAGTGCCCACTATGAATTAGAACACAAGATCTGTTACCAAAGCCTACGATAACCACTGTACGTACTACCTGCCTTCCTAAATTCATTGTTAATACCTGTGTTGTTCAAACATTGCCTTCACCGGTCCCTATTCTCTGCTTTGTGAGTGATGTAAAACAAGTATGATATGAGGTCCCTTCCCCTAAGCATACGGTAATTTAACAAGGAAACTTGCACATGTAGGAGTTGCAATTTCGTGTTAGCAATTTTGACCTTAGCTGTGGGTTCTGGGTAAAGTAGTGAGAACTCTGAGAAAGGCATTCTATTTTCTTGATTTCTGTAAGTATATTCCCAAGCTTCTGCAACAGTGCTTCGCAGTGACGGTAAACTAGGTGTGGAGGAATACTGAACACCGGCTGTGCTACCAACACATTGCACAAAGACTTGATGGGTTTTTTGTGGGAGGAGAAACAGACCACTCCTTTCAGGCCATAATTTATGTATAGAAAGATTTGCTTTTGTATTTTGTCATTTGTTTCGATGTTACTTATAGAAGTAAATAGCATAGTAATGGTAATTTTATTTATTTTTTATTTATTTTTTTTTTTTAAAGATTTTATTTATTTATCTGAGAGAGAGGATGGGAGACAGAGACCATGAGAGGGGAAGGGTCAGGGGGAGAAGCAGACTCCCCGCCGAGCAGGGAGCCCGATGCGGGACTTGATCCCGGGACTCCAGGATCATGACCTGAGCCGAAGGCAGTTGCTTAACTAACTGAGCCACCCAGGCGCCCAGTAATGGTAATTTTAAAGCTCTTTTAATCTGTTGAGGACTGACCACCATTTTGACCAATGTCAGTGGTTACTTCTTCATCTGAAGATCAGACACCTCGAGTAAATTAAGCAAGGTTTATTATCTCAAAGATGTAGGAAGGATGTCAACACAGAAAAAGCCACAAGGTCATCCTTGATAGAGGTAGATAGAGATGTATCCATATCCTCACCCTTAGGGTACATTAATTGTGAAAGATAACATCAGTCCCTCCAGCTCAGCTGTTGCCTTTCAAATCCAGCCTAATATAAGGAAGCTGGTAGAGCAGTGCATATAAATCAAAGTTTCAGAATGCACAGTATGATTACTAGGGTAGATAAGCCCCTACAGTTTGGCCTGAACAAACTTCTCAGCCATTCCTCTCAGTCTTCCCAGGAAGACTTTAAAAAATCTTTAAAAAATAAATAAATAGCAACTTCTTTTACAAATTGTTAATTAACAGGGGCACCTAGGTGACTCAGGCGGTTAAGCGTCGGCCTGCATCTGCCTTCTGCTCTGGTCATGATCCCATTGTCCTGGGATTGAGCCCTTTGTCAGGTCCCTGCTCAGCGGGAAGCCTGCTTCCCCCCTCACTCCCCTCCCCCGTCTTGTACTCTCGCTCACACTCACTCTCCTCTCTCTCTCCTCAAATATTTTTTTAAATTGTCAATAAACATAAACAGACTTTATCTGCTTTTTATCTTGCCCTTCGTATTGCCTTATTTATTTTAAAAGATTTTATTTATTTATTTGACAGAGAGAGAGCGCGAGAGCAGGAACACAAGCAGGGGGAGTGGGAGAGGGAGAAGCAGGCTTCCCGCGGAGCAGGGAGCCCGATGTGGGACTCGATCCTAGGACCCTGGGATCGTGACCTGAGCCGAAGGCAGACGCTTAACGACTGAGCTACCCAGGCGCCCTCGTATCGCCTTTTTAGTTCTTACTTTGACAAGTGTTCTCAGATAGCTAAACTCAGCTTAATGAGGCGACATGCAAAATGGAATTGGGAGTGCACTCTACAGATTTGTCAAACTTCTTAAAGCTTCAAAAATGCAAATTCTGCCCTCCCACAAACTTACAGACCTCCCCAATCATTAGACAGTCCATCTAAATTATAATGTCGGTCTCCTGTCGGCGAAATTGTAGGTCACATTTTTTCAAACCAATAGTCTATGTGGAGGCGCAGGTGGCTTTAAGCAAATATTCATCTATTGATCACACATGATGAAACAGTACTACTCAGTCCTGGTTATTTATTAGAATTACCTGGGGAGCTTCTAAAAGATACTAATGGAGGGCCTACCCTAGACCAACTAAATAAGAAACTCTGGAGATGGAGCCTAGAGGAATAGGCTTTTTTGTTGTTGTTAAGCTCCCCAGGTCTTTTTTTTCTTTTTAAAAATTCTATTTATTAGAGGGAGAGAGCATGAGCGGTGTAGGGGGGTGAGGGAGGCAGAGGGAGAGGGAGAAGCAGACTCCCCGCTGAGCAAGTAGCTGGATGCAGGACTGGATCCTAGGACCCTAAGATCATGACCTGAGCCAAAGGCAGAAGCTTAACTGACTCAGCCACTCAGTGTCCCTCCCCAGGTGTTTCTAAGGGGCAGCTAGACTTGAGAATCACTCTAATACATGATATCACCTTATAAAGAAAGTTGCCAGAAATTATATAAAAGAGTAAAGTTGCCAGAAATTATATAAGACTTTACAGCATTTGGGCGCCTGGGTGGCTCAGTTGATTAAGCGACTGCCTTCGGCTCAGGTCATGACCCCAGGGTCCTGGGATCGAGTCCCACATCGGGCTCCTGGCTCAGTGGGGAGCCTGCTTCTCCCTCTGACCCTCTCCTCTCTCATGCTGTTTCTCTCTCGCTTGCTCTCTAATAAATAAATAAATAAAATCTTTAAAAAAAAAATTATTAAAAAAAAAAAGTTTACAGCATTTTTCTCTCCCAACATTCATTAATATTTTCTGATCAACAATTATATCTAGAAAGTGTGGAAAATGCAGAAAAGTATAATAGCAAACATGAAAATTATTAGTGGTACTATCAGCCTCGGGTAATTACTGTTACTATTTACATTATTGCATTTTCATTCTATTTTCCATGCACTTACACTTAGATATAACAATTTTAGAAAACTGGAATGCTACTATTTACACCATTTCATAACCTGACTTTTCTTTTTATCATTAAATGTTCTTTAAGAATGGTATTTGAGGGCGCCTGGGTGGCTCAGTTGGTTGAGCGACTGCCTTCGGCTCGGGTCATGATCCCGGAGTCCCTGGATCGGGTCCCGCATCGGGCTCCCTGCTCGGCAGGGAGTCTGCTTCTCCCTCTGACCCTCCCCCCTCTCATGTGCTCTCTCTCTCACAAATAAATAAAATCTTTAAAAAAAAAAAAGAATGGTATTTGAAAGGCTGTTTGGTATGCCATCTTACAATTTATCATAATTTACCTAATGGTATTTTGTTAGAACTCAAGGTTATTTCCAACTTTAGAGGAAATTTTAATAATTCTATAAATTGTTTTATTTATTTATTTATTTTTTTAACGTGAGTAGGCTCCAGGCTTGGTGTGGAATCCAGTATGGGGCTTGAACTCACAACCCAGAGATCAAGACCTGAGCTGAGATCAAAAGTTGGATGCTTAACCAACTGAGCTACCCAGATGCCCCTCTATAAGAAATACTCTTAAACATGCTTCATCTTGGTAAGTACCTCTGATTACTTTTTTTTTTAAGATTTTATTTATTTATTTGACAGAGAAAGAGACACAGGGAGAGAGGGAACACAAGCAGGGGGAGTGGGAGAGGGAGAAGCAGGCTGCCCGCTGAGCAGGGAGCCCGATGGGGGGCTCAAGCCCAGGACCCTGGGATCATGACCTGAGCCAAAGGCAGATGCTTAACGACTGAGCCACCCAGGCGCCCCTCTGATTACTTCTTTAGGAAAAAATCCTAGAGATTGATTTTGGGTCTCAAAGAATAAATAAAATTTGAAAGCTTTCATACACATTACCAAATTCCCACCAGAAAAATTATACAATTTATACTCTAATCTTAAATGTATGAAAGTGCCCACTTCCTTGATTTCTTCCTAACAAAGAATGGTGACATGCTTTTCACTAATTTGGTAGATTAAAATTCTGTCACCCTTTAATTTACTTTTTTGTCTATTAATGTGGCTAACCATTTTGTTCGTATACTTACTAAGATGGAGCCGTGGACCCTGCAAGCTAGCTACTTCTGGCTTTTGTTTGGAGGCATAAAGTCCCCTTTTCTCTTGATCAGTTTGAATTGGATTCTCTGTCCTGGAAACATTAGCCATACTGAAGTTTTAAAACTTATGTAGTCATTCCTTAGTTTTATGGGATTTTCCTTTTATGTTTAAAGCCCATAGCAAGATCTCATAAATATTTACCAAAAGACTTTTATACATCTTATTGGGTTTATATTTACTTGAAAAAAATTTTAAAGATTTTATTTTTAAATAATCTCTACACCCAACATGGGGATCAACCCCGAGGTCAAGAGTCCCATGCCCTGAGCCAGTATTGATTTGAATTTTGAATTTATTTATTTCAATTTTAATTATTTAATCTATCTGGAATTTATTTTGGTGAACAGTTATTAGGAAGAGTCTATAGCTTTATTATTTCCTAGACATTTAATCAAGTTTGATAGTTCACTTAATACATTGTTTCTCTCACTGATTGGAATAGCACCTTTACCAGATGTTAAAGTGATCCTCTTAAAACACAAATTAGATCATGTCAAAGATCTGATAATTTTCCCTTGCACTTGCGAAGTCCTATGAGCTCCCACTCCTGCTTCCTATGCAACCTCACCTTGCACCAGTCTCTCCTTTTATCAATGTGTCCCAGACATATAAATTTTTAGTTCTATTATATGTCAATTATATCTCAATAAAACTGGGGGAAATTACCCTAAAAAAATCTTTGAATTGTAAAACAAACTACTACCTGAACATCTTCTCTATATGCTGTCCTTTTTCAACATACTATTCTTTCAGGCTAGAATACTCTTTCTTCCGTTCTCCAAACAGCTAGCTTTTCTGATAAAATTCTACTACCTTGGAAGGCTTTCTCTGACCACAGGTCATTGCCATTCATATGCCCTCATTTCAACTGATTGTGTGTAATGTGGGTGCCACCTGGGTGGAGTTTAATTGCCATTTAAAATGTCTTCAAATTGATTACACTTTATCTGGCATTAAACCAAAATGTTATTATGTAAGCAAAAAGTAAAGAAACAGAGTAGCCAAGCATACATTTATTAGTGAAGCAAACGGTCCTCCCTGGAGTGAGCCAATCCCACATTTTGCAAATGAATGAAGACTCTGAGACAACTAAGAAAGCAAAATACTCACAAATGGATAAAACTACTCTGTTTTGATATTAAAATGTATGCAAAGGATAGTTGATCATACATAAAGCAAGAAGGTGCCCATATCAAAATTTACCAATGGGAAACCATCAACAGAATGAAAAGGCAACCTACTGAGTGGGAGGAAATAATTGCAAATCATGTTAAGGATAAGGGGCTAATCTTACACAATAACAAAAACCAAACAGTCCAATTCAAAAATTGGGCAAAAAGCCTGAATAGACATTTTTCCAAAGAAGACATGCGGATGGCCAACAGGCATATAAAAAGATGCTCAACATCAATAACCATCAGGGAGATGCAAATCAAAACCACAATGAAATATCACCTCACATCTATTATCAAAAAAAAAAAAGAAAAGAAATAAATGTTGGCAAGGAGATGAATAAAGGGAACCCTTGTGCACTGCTGGTGGGAATGTAAATGGGTACAACCACAATGGAAAATAGTATGGAAGTTCCTCAAAATATTAAAAATAGAACTACCATGTAATCCAGCAATTCTACTTCTGGATATTAATCCAAAGAAAATGAAAACACTAACTTGAAGAGATATATATATCTGCATGTTCACTGCAGCATTATTTACACTAGCCAAGGTATAGACAACCTAAGTATCCATTGATGAATTAATGGATACAGAAATCGTGATACACACACACACACACACACACACACACACACACACCCCAGAATATTATTCACCCACAAAAAAGGATGAACCTTGCCATTTGCAACAATATGGTTGGATCTTGAGGGCATTATGCTAAGTAAATAAATCAGATAGCGAAAGACAAATACCTATGTGGAACCTAAAAGAAATCTCTATGTGGAACCTAAAACAAGAATAAAAAACTGAGTTTACACATAGAGAACAGATTGGTGGTTAACAGAGGTAGGGGGTGGGAGTGGGAGAAATAAGTGAACTGCTTTCTTGTGTGTTTTTGTTTAAATTGACTTTAAAGACTTAAAAAAATTTTTTTTAATTTACAAGTGGATGGCACAGACTTGGAAAAGATTCCAGAGACAAGAGTGTAGCACTCTTGAGAAAGCTGCATCAACACCTGTGATAAGAGTATGCTAGCATATGGAAACACAGCAGTATCAGCAACTGTGAAAAACTGAATGTGGAGAAATATTAAGAATGCCTTGGGGTGCCTGGGTGGCTCAGTCATTAAGCGTCTTCCTTCAGCTCAGGTCGTGATCCCAGGGTCCTGAGATCGAGCCCCACATCGGGCTCCCTGCACCGCGGGGAAGCCTGCTTCTCCCTCTCCTACTCCCCCTGCTTGTGTTCCCTCTCTCGCCATGTCTCTCTCTGTCAAATAAATAAATAAAATCTTTTTTAAAAAAAGAAAAGAATGCCTTAATTCACTTTGATTATATTTTTATGTATGCTAAAGAGTAATATACAATACAAATATTTTAAATAATCTAAAAGTTCTTTCAGTAATTACAAAATAGAAATTCTAAATGATAAAGCAATGTGTGACGGTTTGACATTTTATTTTTTTTCTTGTGCTACATGAAAACAATGGTGCATCTTAAAGTTATCTTGCTTTCAGTGAAACAGATTCATCCGTTAGAATTGCCAGAGAGAAAGAATAGATTAGGGAAAGGCAATATTTGAAACAATAATGAGAATATTCTAGACTTGATGTAATATATAAATCTTCTGACTTGGGGACACTAAACTCTCTAGACAGCATAAATAAAACTAAATCCACATCAAGATACATAGTAGAAAAACTAATTCTACAGACCAAGATAAGATAGCAAATACAACTAAAGGGAAATGCTATAACCAAAGCAAAAGAAAAATAACAAAATGGGGGGAGGGAAAATATATGTAATAGAGAAATGGTTAATATATAAAGTGTTCCTTGTAATCAATAGGAAAGAGTTTAATAGAAAAGATAAACATACAATGATCACTCTTAAAAATATATATATGAAAGTTACCCAACCTGTAACAATTTTTTTTAAAGATTTTACTTATTTATTTGAGAGAGAGAGAGCATGAGCAGGGGGAGGAGCAGAGGGAAAAGAAGAGGTAGAAGCAGACTCCCCGCTGAGCGGAGCCGGCCTGTGCAGCTCCATCCCAGGACCCTGAGCCCAAGGCAGACACTTAACCTACTGAGCCACCCAGGTGCCCCCTGTAAATATTTTAATATGCAAATTGAAATTTTCACACGAATAAGCATTGATTTTATTTTATTTTTTAAAATTTTATTTATCTATTTGACAGAGAGAGACACAACGAGAGAGGGAACACAAGCAGCGGGAGCGGGAGAGGGAGAAGCAGGCTTCCTGCTGAGCGGGGAGCCCGACTGGGGGCTCGATCCTAAGACCTTGGGATCATGACCTGAGCCGAAGGCAGACGCTTAAGGACTGAGCCACCCAGGCGCCCCGAATAAGCATTGATTTTAAAACAAGATTGGTAATATCTATAGTTAGGAAAATATGGGGAAATGAGCACGTCCACAGTCTTAGGTAAATTGCAATCTTTCAGCGGCCAATTTAGTAACATTTATCAAAACTTTAATGTGTATGCTACTTCAAGGAGTCGATCTCACAAAAATCAACTAAGTGCCCAAAAGTGTCTGTAATTACAAGAAATTGGTAAATTTGGTTACATGCATAGGATACTATGCCATTGTTTTAAGAGGTGCTTATATAGAGGTGGTATGTGACAGAAAATTAAACGTATCTTATTAAATACATCACAGAAGTGTTTCTGGTATGAACCCATTTTGTTTCTTAAAAATGTATTTGTATAGGGGCGCCTGCACATGATCCCGGGCTCCTGGAATCGAGTCCGGCTTCGGGCTCCTTGCTCAACAGGGAGCCTGCTTCTCCCCTGCCTGCCCTTCCCCCTGCTTGTGCTTGCTCTCTGTCTCGCTCTCGCGCTCTCTGTCAAATAAATAAAATCTTAAAAAAAAATTTGTATAGAGAATAGAAAGCTTAGAAAGTTGTATACAGTAAACAACACGAGCTTGGTGTGCGTGTGGGCGGGGAGGGGGCAGATAATTTTGTAATCATAACTGTACACCTCTTTACCTTTTGACTTTTAGGAGCACATCACTTCTATAATAGCAAAAATAAAATGCATATTTAAAACAGCTATACTCAGGCTGCAAGGCGTTTTCCTCCTGGTAGGTTGGATTTGCGTTTCACTGGCTAAAATCTTTCTATCCCTGAAGCGGGAGGTGGAGGAGGCAGCTCAAAACTGTAACTCTAAGAACCCCAACCCGGGTCTGGCCTTCACAAGCCTAGACTTGTTTAGCGTCCCGGTTCTCAGAACAGGGAAAAGAAGGCAGTCCTACAGGAGGCGGAGGCCCCGCCCCTGCATCCAACCCTCCAATGGATGTTCAGGGAGGACGGGCTACATGCAGATCAGGGACACTATTGGCCCTAGAGTCTCTCCGCCAGGCAATGGGCGGGGCAGCGTGGTGACGTATCCACACGCGGCGCAGAGGCGGAGAGCGCGCGCTCCCAGACGCGGCGCTATTAAACGGTTGCAGGCTCTGCGGGCTGGGTGTGATCTTCCGCCTCTCAGACTTTCGCTCGCTCTTGTCGTCTGACGCCCAAGCCGGCTACAACTTCCTCCTTATCTCCGCCTGTAGCTGCGTCGTTGTGATTCTGCCACCATGTTCGAGGCGCGCCTGGTCCAGGGCTCCATCCTGAAGAAGGTGCTGGAGGCGCTTAAGGATCTCATCAACGAGGCCTGCTGGGACATAAGCTCGAGTGGCGTAAACCTGCAGAGCATGGACTCCTCCCACGTCTCCCTGGTGCAGCTCACCCTGCGTTCCGAGGGCTTCGACACGTACCGCTGCGACCGCAACTTGGCCATGGGTGTGAACCTCACCAGGTGAGCCCCGGGGTAGCAGAGAGCCGGGCTCTCGTGCACCCCCACCTCCTGCTCTTGGCGGGAGCGCCTGCTAGCTAGGCCTTCATTGGCTGGCATGGGCGACCTGCGCTATCTCATTGGCCTGCGACGCCGAGGGGCGGGATCTAGCGGAGCGCGCGGTTCGGAAAGCCCGCGCTGGCAGCCGCGCGAACCGGCTTTTTCCGCGCCAAAGTCACAAAACGGGTGGTGGCGGGAAAATGACGGGCTTCTTCGCAATGCCAGGAAAAGCCTTGCACAGCTCTTTGGCCATTAAGTGCTGGCGACCTTGGATGAGAAACCTTTGGCTTGATTGACTTTAACTGTTTTATGATGTGCCTTAGTTCTGTCAGCCTACCTAGGGACAATCGGTTGGTTCTGGTCTTTTATTATTATAAAGTTGCAGTGAGCACCCTGAGTTCCTGGACTTAAAATTTCTCCCGGGCAGTGGCTTTCAACTTTTTATTACTACTTGTCTAGTACATAAACATGTTTAAATCTTAAGGCTTATGAGAAATACTTACCCCGACTACGTGCAGTGTGTTTTAATGAGTATCCTAGATCATCTTTCATGATCGTCGCGACCGAATAATTTGCTTCATCCATCAAAGGGATTTGCAATTCATAGTCTTCTGTTGATATCCAGAAGTGAAATTGCTCGTGGTAGGGTGTGTGCTTGTTAAAATATAAATACTGCAAAATTGCATTACAAAATGGCCGGATCAGTTTACCTAACTCACCCAATTCCTCAGACGACCCTGGTAAAAATGGCAGCTCCTTGTTTTAATTGCGTCAGAAATCGATCTTGAGAACATTGTGTTGATTTTAAATCCTGTGTCTTCTGTGCTCTAGCATGTCCAAAATACTAAAATGTGCTGGCAATGAAGACATCATTACACTAAGGGCCGAAGATAATGCGGACACCCTGGCACTAGTATTTGAAGCTCCAAGTAAGTCATACCCTTCTACTAAGTTATACTGGAGGAAATTTAAATGCAGTGCATTTCTCAAAGTTGTGAGAAATTTAAGAAAATGTTTGTGATGATCGTAGAACTTAACATCATAGTTATAAACTTAAATGCTTTTCTTCAATCTGCTTTCTTTTGGTAGATCAAGAAAAGGTTTCCGACTATGAAATGAAGTTAATGGATTTAGATGTTGAACAACTTGGAATTCCAGTGAGTATCAAAGTTTCTGACTGTACTGTACACAAGTCATGATAGTTACATAAGATAATGTTAATAATACCATTTAAAGCCCAGTTTCAAACAGAACTTCTATATATCTGCTGATAACATGCTCCAAAGTGGGGTTTTAGTATTTATACTGACATTTATAATTTCATTAAACTGCAGTACTCTAAAATGAATCATTGGTTGAATTCAATGCGCTAAATGTGTATTTGCGTTAACTTCCATCCCCCCCCCCTTTTTTTAAGAGTAGACTTTAAAGCTGTGTTAGCAGAAATTCATTAAGGTTAAATTTATCAACATAAAAGGAGAGAAGAGATGTTGAGATGTTAAAAATCCTTAGTATCTTATTTTCTTGTTTTGTTTTGGTAAGCAATTGGGCCTCCTTGAACAGCCATCATCGTTTGTATGCCATGAATGTCCTCTTGATTTAGCCCAAAAGGTGATTAGGGGGAGGCTCTTTTCCCTGAATAGTGCCTTTATCATTAAAGGTTTAAACTCTTAATTTTAGTTTTCTTAGTATGATTATTCTTATGACATACTTGTTTTATATCTACATTTATTTTTTTGAGTGTTAGAGTATGTTAGGAAATTACACAATGAATGATATTTCAAAGTAATCAGGAAATCTTAAATTCTGAATTCTTGTCTAGATGTGGAGTCTTCAGAAAATGAGAATGCCAAATCTTTAATTTCCAGCAACTGAACTTTATTTTATTTTTTAAATAGGAACAAGAGTATAGCTGTGTAGTAAAGATGCCTTCTGGCGAATTTGCACGTATATGCCGAGATCTCAGTCATATTGGAGATGCTGTTGTAATTTCCTGTGCAAAAGATGGAGTGAAATTTTCTGCAAGTGGAGAACTAGGAAATGGAAATATTAAGTTGTCACAAACAAGTAATGTCGATAAGGAGGAGGAAGCTGTAAGTAGTTTCTTAAGTAAACAGAAAATACTTTGAAGAGCATTGTAACCCTTCTTAACATTAGGTTGTGCCTTAGTCTATTCAGGCTGCTATAGCAAAGTACCATGGACAATGACTTATAAACAACTGTAATTTATTTCTCACAGTTCTGGAGGCCAGGAAGCTGGCAGATTCGATGTCTGGTGAGGACCTGCTTCCTGGTTCACAGACAGTGGGCTTCTCACCTAATAGAAGGCTCAAAGGAGCTCTCTGGGGTCTCTTTTAGAAGGGTACTAGCACCAAGCACCTCCTAAAGGCCGTACCTCCAAGTACCATCACATGGGGATTTGGTTTTAACATGAATTTTGCAGGAACACAGACTTCAGTCTATAGCAAGGTAATTGCAACTCAACAGAAGGATCTAGTTGGAGGTAAAAATTTACTTTAGGAGCTCTTATGTAATCTTTATATTAACTTTCTATACAGTAGGCCCAGTAGGGGGCCCAGAGAACCCCTATTTAGGGACAAAATAAAGAACACTCTAATTACTAAATATCCTTAAATTAAGGTTTTCCTATATAATCAAGTGTTTTTAAATGATATTTATAAACTAATATTTTGTAATTATATTTAAAAAAAAAAAAAAGCCTTGCTAGCCTTTAAATAAACATCAGTTAACTCTGTAAATTAAGGACAGTTGAAGGTTCTAACCTCATAGGATTATTAAGATTAAATATGGTAACAAAGTGCTTAACATAGTGTCTGACATTTTAAGTTTATAGTAAATATCAGATATTCTAGTCCCTTGCGTGAGTAGTCAATCCTTAGTTTAAATGAAGACTTAAAAATATTAGTAGCAAAAGTCCAGGGGCTAATTCTGAATTATTGGTCTCCTAAATTATATTGTAACTCCACTGCCATTCTGGATTTTTGTTTTAATCTCGAGTTCGTTCTTTTTTTTTTTTTTAAAGATTTTATTTATTTATTTGACGGAGAGAGACATAGGAGAGAGGGAACACAAGCAGGGGGAGTGGTAGAGGGAGAAGCAGGCTTCCTGCTGAGCAGGGAGCCCAATGTGGGGCTCAATTCCAGGAACCTGGGATCATGACCTGAGCCGAAGGCAGACGCTTAACGACTGAGCCACCCAGGTGCCCCTCAAATTAGTTCTTCTATAAATATTTTTATATCTGAAGTATGAGCATTTTATCACATTTGGTATCAAGAATTTTTCAGTGTTTTCCTATTTCCTTGGTTATTTCAAAGTTGTTTGAATTAAGATTAATAAGCTCTGTACATTGTAGTTCGATGATAGGCCCTCAAATTCTTTTAATCTATTGGTTCTCCATTCAATTTCTTTTTTACCCCCTCCATTACAATTTGTTGAAGCAAATCCTTTGTCATTGAGTTTTACCGAAGTCTGGATTTTGCCCATTGTATTCCTTATGTCAATAAATACGCTCCTCTAACCTGTATTTCCTATAAACTGGTAGCTACAGCTCTAAGAGGCTTGATGATACTCAGTGTTTCCTTTGTTTTGGGAATGAGAGAGCAAAAATACAGATGGTGGTATGTGTACCTCTAGTAGGTATGAAGTGTCGTATATTTTCTTAGCAGCCATAATAATCATTTAGAATCATTAGGTCATTAGGGTTGTAATGTATTAATACATTTCATTCCTTCATTTATTATCTGATTTATTTATTAGGAACATTCCCATAAAGAGAAGCTTTCTCTTACAATTTGTACCTGAGCTACAGTTCATATGGGAAAGGCAGACTAAATACTTGATTCTTTTTTTAATTTATTTTTAATTAATGTAATGTATTATTTGTTTCAGGGGTACAGGTCTGTGATTCATCAGTCTTACACAATTCACAGTGCCCACCATAGCACATACCCTCCCCAGTGTCCATCATCCAGCCACCCCATCCCTCCCACCGCCCCCCTCCACTCCAGCAACCCTCAGTTTGTTTCCTGAGATTAAGAGTCTCTTAGGTTTGTCCTCCTCTCTGGTTTCATCTTGTTTCATTTTTCCCTTCCTAAATACTTGATTCTTTTGATTTACCAGTCCTCAAAGTTAGTTTCATATCACTCTCCAAAGTAAGCAATAAAGGGTTTTTTGGTTTTGTTTTTAAACGTATATTCTAGGGGTGCCTGGGTGGCTCAGTCAGTTAAGCGTCTGACTCTTGGTTTTGGCTAAGGTCATCTCATGGAACGAACCCTGCTTGGGCTCCACACACAGCCTGGAGTCTGCTTGAAGATTCTCTCCCTCTACCTGCGCCCCTCCCCGTCTTGCGTGCACCCATGCACTCTCTCTAATAAATAAATCTTTAAATATATTCTAAACTAATGGGTTGCAACTTTCTTGATGTTTTTCAATATGATTAATCTTTTGTTTTGTCTCAGGTTACCATAGAGATGAATGAGCCAGTTCAGCTAACTTTTGCACTGAGATACCTGAACTTCTTTACAAAAGCCACTCCGCTCTCTCCTACAGTAACACTCAGTATGTCTGCAGATGTACCCCTTGGTAAGATAATTGGTTTGTTGAATCTTGTTTTGTAGATGGTATAGTGGACTTCTCAATAATTAATTATGTTCCTGTCTTCTTTCAGTTGTAGAGTATAAAATTGCTGACATGGGACATTTAAAGTACTACTTGGCTCCCAAGATCGAGGATGAAGAAGGATCTTAGGTATTCTTAAAATCCAAGAAAAGAAAGTTAAGCTCTTTAAGAACTGCTTCTGAGATGCCAGCATGTACTTGAGTCTGTCACCAAATTTGTACCTCTGAATACATATGTAGATATCTTCTGTAAATAACCTATTTTTTCCTTCATTCTTTACAATTTGTTTAAAGAATAAAGTCCAAAGTCAAATCTGGTCTTGTTAACCTAGGAATATTTCTGCCTTACCCAAAAATACTTGTGATTTTCATAACAAAAGGGTTTTGACTCTTAAATACAGTTTTAAGAATTTTTTCAATTTAAATAAAAGTTATTTGAATTTCAAACATCACAAGACAGTGCCTTCATTTGGACCATGACTATTGCAAGTATCCTAGGGAATTCAGTTCAAGCTACCATTTCATGTAAATGTGCTTATTTTTCCAGTCTAGAGCAGCCTGATAAAAATACATTAGATACAGCAATAAAAAGTATTCCAAATACAGTAGGTGACAAGATATTTTTGGGGATTCATTTGTCAAACTTATTTTGGTATTCTTCTAACTTGAGTTCAAGAAATGAACAGGAGGGTAGTCCTATATATATATTGTTATTTTGTCAATTTTGTTAGCAAAAACTAACACTTTTTTCAGAAGCTTTATGTACCCAAAGCTGTGTGGACTTTAGAAGACTAGCATTGCTATAGGGCAGTGTTTCTTTGGCCTAGGGAGCCTTTTAAAAGAATCTTGCAAGATTTAGTAGATCTGTGATAGGGCCCAAGCAATATGTGCAAAAATAATTTTTCTAATATAAGTAGCCTTTTTTGGGGACTTAATCCTAGCGGTTGTGAAACGGACTGTTTAAATGTTCCTACTAATTGTGCCACAAAGCCACAAGCTGGCATAGTACATTTGAGAATTGCTTCATTAAAGTTCTTTATCCCGGTGTGTTTTGTGCTTGGTGGTTTAAATGACTGGTTTCTTTTTGTAGTATCTGGACTGAGTTCTAGTTACTGGACGGTAGAACTCCCTGTACCCAGTAGGTTCATTACCTTCTGTGTGCCTGGGGGTCGGGAAGGATATTGGCTGCAAAGGGGCCTGATGGAAGTTTTGGGAATGATGTAACATTAATAGAGACTGGTGATGGTTCCAAGACTGTATGCACTTGTCAAACTCATCCAATTGTACTTTATTGTGTGTAAATTATACTTCAATAAATCTGACATTTACAAAGCTTCACGTGCTGCAAAATGTCCCTTGTGGGCGGGCCTCTTACCTGGGTCAGGCCCGATGGTGAGGAGGGAAACTGAAGCACAAGAATGTGGGGCCACTCGAGAGTAGTGGCGGGGTACTGACCAGCAGAGACCACGGCGCGCCTGCGGGGAAGGCCTACAGCCCTGGGCAGTGACTGGGAGACCCGGCCGTTCCGGTCATCCACAGCTTCACTGTCTTGGCTTCCGTCTCCCGTGGGTGCCACTGAGCTCCCAGCACTGCCGGAGGGATCAGGGAAAGGAACAAGTAGCCGGTTTACCCGGAGTCTGACTGTGACCCAGACGGCCGGTCACCCAAGGCACCTACACAACCCAGCGGAGGTGACCGGCAGCAAACCCAGGGCGCAGCGACTCCCGCAACCCCACGGGGCGGAACTCCGCCGGCGCCTCCCGAGAGCCCCCGATGCCGCCCGCAGGATGCTCCCACTAGCGCAGGACCGAAACGGGAAGTTTCGAAGAGTGGAATAAGAGGACGTCGCTCCCGGTGACGCCACTTCCGGCGCGCCGCCGTTTGGCGTGCCACTTCCGGCGCCGAGCTGGGCGGGTGGGGCGGGTGGCCGTTAGGTGAGGCGTGCGATGAGGCCTCAGGCGTCTCTGCTGCCAACGGTGAGCGAGCTGTCGGCGCGCGGGCGGCCTGGCGCGGCGTTCCGGTAAGGCGTGTGTGCGGCGGGGCGGGAACAGAAGCGCCCCCCTCAGGAGCCCGGCGGGGCCGAGACTGCGCTCCCTGCCGAAATCCACTTCGCGTCGGGGTGTGGAGCGTTCGCCAGCCTGGGTCACCGCTGCCCTCTTCCCAGAAACCGGTTTTGTTTGTTTCCGTCTAAATTCGCGTCGGTTTTTATTTGTCTTCCTGGCTAGGCTTGGAGATGGGCAGGAAGGTAGTGTGTGTGGAGGCGCATAATGCCAGGCACAGCGCTGAATGCTTTACTGATGCTTTTAAAGTCTTGCAACCCTCGCGTGTTTAGGAAGTTTGGGGGTTGCGGTGGAACCGGTAAAAAAAAAAAAAAAAAAAAAAAAAGCCTTTTGGGAACTTGGACTGGTACTCGGTTTACGTTTTTCCTTCCTCTTGCAGAATTCTTAACTCTTTGCCGCCAGTAAGCATTCGTCTCCCCTCTCCCTGACACCCTGCGATTTTTTATGTTTTGATACGGGTGTATGAATAGGTAATGGCAGAGTATGTAAACTTTTTTTAAAAAGACGATACAAATCAGAGGTGATTAAATGCCCTCAAAACCCCCACATACCGGTAGTTTGGACTTTAAATTTTGTAGAATTAAATTTAGGTTATGTAATCGGGATCGCAACACTTAAAAACCTAGTATTTAATGCAGTTTGAGCTAACTTCAAAAAAGCATATAAATTAGCATTCTGGATTCAGTACTTGATTTCTGCACTGGTATATAATATAAAAAGGGACATTTGCATTTAGCACCAATTCCATCATAATGCTAGTTATTTTAGGTTGACTGCGGGCCACTTAAAACGGCTCAATAATTGGGATAAAGTATATAGAAGGCACTTAGAGTAGTACCTGGTATCTCACCAACACTGGGTAATTATTAACTGACATTATTATAATGATGATGGTTATTTACAAAGTATCATACCAGAGGAAGGCAAAGTCTTTATGGTTTCTGTTTTTTTTTTTTAATGTTGTCCTTATTGTGAAATACTTAATTTTCCCTTTTTACGGATCCACTTCACCTTTAGAATTAGCTTCACAATCAAAATAGATTTACTTGTTTTATTCATATAACTTCGTGATTTTATGGCAGAAAAGTGCACAAATTACAAATTTTTCCCCCATTTAAATGTCATTGTTTTTTAATCTTATCTACTATCTCTTCAACTAGTGACAAAATAGCCATGATTTCATTACTGAAGTTGGTTTTGAATATTTTGAACAAAAACCAGATTTTATTTTATTTATTTATTTTTTTTAGGAAGCTATAGAAGTAATCTGGAAAATGAAATCACTACTTTCAGTGCTTGGGGTGGGGCAGAGAGGCAGGGAAATTGGCACTGGTACAGTGCTGATTACCAGTACTGATAGTGCTGATAGCCAAATTTACAGGAAGCTCTACAGATTTTTTGCATTAAAAGAAAGATACCCATTAAGGGGGATCAACAAAATGCTGATGTGAGTGTATTCCATATCCTACCCATTCTCCGTCCCTGGCAAGTAAGAGAATCATTTGAGCATATGCTCTTTTTGCTTTTTCCTGAAACAGGGACAGGGGCCAGGCAGTACTATAGCAGAATGACTGAAAATGTGGACTTAGGTGTCAGACTCAGATTTAAGTCACCACTCCTCACCTGCTCTGTGTGAGGCTTTGGAAAAATTAGGAGGCACAGGAATATTGGTGCCAAGATAAACATGAGGTCTGTTTCTTGGCAAATGTCTTGACTCTCGTTCTACCAGGACAAGTCAGAGTAGATACATAATGAGAATGTTTTCACTTTGTCAAAGGAATATCAGATTTTAAGTGCAATGGAGTATAAATTGCCAGTTGCTTAGTATGACATCTCAGCCCAAAACTCCCAATATATGTAACACACTGATGTCACTTGCATACAATGACAGTTTTCTTTGTCTTCAGACTATAGCTGTGTCAGTGTGTTATGATGCCATCCCGTACCAACCTGGCTACTGGAATCCCCAGTAGTAAAGTGAAATACTCCAGGCTCTCCAGCACAGACGATGGCTACATTGACCTTCAGGTAAATGGCGAAGGGAGCTGATGAGACTGGCTGGCTCTGTTTCTTTTGAGTTAGCAGGAAGACCTTACAGGTGGAGGATTTGCTAACTGTCCATGGGGATCAGAAGGAGCAGCAAGAAGGAAACTCATCTCTGAGACCCTTTCAACCATAGTTTGCAGAAGGAGGGGCCTTGGTAGAGCAGTTTCAAACAAATATAAATATTGTTCATTTCTAAGAATTTTTAGTTGTAACGCCAGAGCCCAGTAGTTATGTATTTTATTTAGTTTTTCTGGAAAATACTCAGATTGTGTTTTGTTAAGTAGAATTTTTTTAAGGACTGTGTCATTGGTTCGTTTACACTTTAGTCAAAGCCAGTTCGTCTTTTAAGGGAGAAACTAGCTGCTAAAGCCAGCAGATTGTGGGAATCTTCCTTCTTTCCTGATGTCATGAGATCCAATTTATTAAAGGTATTCTTTGTGGCAAACAGTAAGTAAAACAGAATATTTGTTAAGTTTGTATTCTACCCTGATTCATTATTTATAAAATACTTAATGTGTAGCATCTCCTTTTGACCACTTCCCCTTAGAATAGTTTAGGTGGAACCAGGGCTAAGGAGGAAGAGGCAGGAACCCATCCCTTTAAATATAAACAAATCAATGACTCTTTGCACTCTTCGGACCCATACTTGAAGGAGAGAAGTTTTTTTTTTTTTTGAAAGGACATCTGGGAAGCTTCCAGCCAGTTAGGTCAGATACAGAAATGAGGCAAACCTTAGAAAGCTTGTCTCTGAATCTTAACTTTGAATTGAACTTATTAACAAGTTAAGTTACTTGATCCATGGGGTGGGCAACTAGTGCTTTAGAAAAAGCTGTTTCTAAAACCTTTGACTGTATGCTAACTTAACTTTGAATGCCAGAAATCACTAGTTTTGTTTACTTCTCCAGACCATGATATTCACTCTTGAATCCCTGTAGATTAGTACAACCTTCCATGTGCCAAGCATTTAATAAATACATGTTTAATCAATGAATGACCATTAAAGTGTCTTTTGTTTTTGTAAGAAAATATTTTCTTATGGTGAATGGTATGTGGAATGAGATTAGAAGTAGAAAGAGTAACATTCTGCTGGAACTCTTCTGAGTGATTGTTAGAGCAATAACTAGAGCTTCACTTCCTGTTTGTCCCTTGCCTTTCTCTCCCAGAGCTCTAGTGGGTAGTAGGACTTCCTTCAAGACACACAAAGCATCCACCTTGGTTCTTATTATTCTCCGTGCTTTAAAGTGTCTCAGTCCTGGTATTTTCATAATGCTGTGCCTTTTTTGTTTATTTCTCTTCCAGTTTAAGAAGAGCCCTCCTAAGATCCCATATAAGGCCATTGCGCTTGCTACAGTGCTGTTTCTGATTGGCGCCTTTCTCATAATCATAGGCTCCCTTCTGCTGGCTGGCTATATCAGCAAAGGGGTAAGTTGAAGGGTTTGTGGGAATGTGCCATGAAATCTTTAAAGTGGGCTCTATTGTTTTATATTCATATCTAGTACAGGATTTGCCAGCAGAAAGAAGAAAAGAGTGTTCTTTCAGATTTTGTTCTCTGATAACGAAGCATATGTTTCTTTTTTTGAGCAAGAACATGCTTGTCCCACAGTTTCTGTGAGGTGTGGGGGGCAGGTAGGCGCATTTTCCCTCTGAGATGTCGAGCAATCTTCCCACTGTGATAGTTTAGAACAGCAAAGCTGAGCCTTGCATTGAGGATTCCTGATTGATAACGGCTGTACCTGGAGTAGAATGTGTTATTGCAATTTTGCAGTGCCACAGACATTCCAGGTTTGGGGAGAAACAGTGAGGCTTCTATAGGTCTGGGGCCACTGACCAAACCAGGGCTTGTGACTCATGAGTCTGATCCTTCTTACGTTGGGTTTGGTTGGAGTTCTTGTTATGCTTCCGAGTGTTATCTTCAAAACCTAAAGTGGTATTTGGTGGTTCTTTTTCTCGGGCTATATACATACACTAATAGACAGTGCCCAAGTTGATCTGAACTAATAATGATCACAAGTCATGTCTGTTCTTCAACACACACCAGGCCAGGGGATGATGGTCATATTGTTCTGCAGAGGGAACACAGCCAACATCTGAAAAACTGTGGACACTATAGAAATTGGGAATAGTAGCGCTGTTGCAATAAAATGGCTGCATGTGGTTTTTAAGAAGTGAATCTGATTTGCCTTTGTTTCTTATCTATTTAAAATTATATGGTCACCAGGTGTTTACTTGGTGCAATCTGTGTTTGAACATCTAGCTTCAGGACTGTGCCTTCAGTTAACTTTCATTGCAGTATACAGTATCAATTCCAGAGGACTCTGTTAATGATATGAATATTGAGAGTGGAGGTGACATCCACATGCAGCAAATATCATTTTACCTTGTGTGGTTTATAAAAGACTGCTTTATAAATAAAGATGTTAAGAGAATCACTAATAAGTTCTGTTTTTTTGGTTTGGAGTTTTTTCACTTTTTATTACAGATATTTCAAACAAAACAGAAGTAAATGAAATAATGTATTAAACCCCTCTGTGTCTACCACTCATCATCAACAGTTATAAACATTTTGCTTCATGTATTCCCCCACCTTTTTTTCCTGTGTATGAAACCAAATACCAGATTTACATTTTGCTGGTATTCTTTTTGTTTTTGTTTTTGTTTTTTTTGAGAGAGAGAGAGAGAGCTCATGAGAGTGGTGGAGGGCAGAGGGAGAGGGAGAGAGAGAGAATCTTAAGCAGGCTCCATACCCAGCATGGAGCCCAGTCTCACAAGCCTGAGCTCATGTCCTGAGTCGAAATCAAGAGTCTGATGCTTAACTGACTGAGCCCCCCAGGCACCTCTATTTTGCTGGAATTCTCAAGTAGCATCTTCAGTATGCATCTGTAACAGTTTTTATATAAGTTTACGGGTGCTGTATTAATATCTTTGACCTTGACTTCATATTTTTGTTAGATTTAGAGACTTACTTAGATTCAGGTTTAGTTTTCTTTGAGAAAAAATATATCATAGGAGGTGCTGTGTATTTGTTATGGCAGGTTGGTTTTGAAACTTCGATGTTAATCAGAATCATCTGGCAGACTTGTTAACACACAGATTCCTTGGTTCCATTCCCAGAGATTCCAGGTCTATAGGTGGGTGGTGAGAATTTGCATTTCTAACAAGTTCCCAGGTAATGCTGGTGGTCCATCAACCACATTTTGAGAATCATTGCTGAGACATTTCATTAGTCCCGCATTGGGCTCCCTGCTCAGCAGGGAGCCTGCTTCTCCCTCTGCCTGCCATTCCCCCTGCTTATGCACGCATGCTCTCTCTCTCTCTCTGACAAATAAATAAAATCTTTGAAAAAAAAAGAGAAATTTTTAGATTGGGTTTACCTTAGATGAGGGAAAGCTTAAAATTAATGGGAAAAATCACAAAGGAAAAGGAGGATAAATTTAACTGTATAAACATTTAAAACTGTACCTAAAAACAAGGCAGATGAATTTTATGAGTGGATTCATTCATTTAATACATTTATATTTTGGGCACAGCTGGGGATCCAGGGATGAACAAAGTCCCTGCCCTCCTGGAACTCCCCAAATAGTTGAAGCCCTATTGATAAAAACACTTAACACCATTTCTTCCTCTTCGACCTGTGAATTGTGCTCATAGGAATATACAGTAGAATCTGAAAGGCCAAGGAAAACAATGAAGTTTATTGTGGTATTCTGTACAGTTACAAAAAGTGAGAGACAACCAAAGTATCCAACAGTCGGTAGGGGGGTGGTTAAGTAAAACTGTGGTGCATCCATTACAGTGGAATGATAGACACCATTAGTTGACATATAACATGTTAGTGTCAGGTATACAACATGATTCAATATATCTCTATATTGCAAAATGATCACAATAAGTCTAGTTAACATCCATCACCACACATAGTTAGAATTTTTTTTCTTGTGATGAGAACTTTCAAGATCTATTCTCAGCAACTTGCTAATACGCAATACAGTATTATTAGCTCCAGTCACCATGCTGTTCATTACATCTCCAGAACTTACTTGTTTTGTACTGAAAGTTTGTACCTTCTGACTATCTTCACCCATTTTGCCTATCTCCCACCCCCAGTGCCGAACTTTTCATAATATTTTGGCAATTGCTTGTTACACTAAGAGACTAAAACAAGGCACAGGGTATGGTGTATTCACAACTAGAAACTAGAATGGAGAAAAGAAGGAAATAAACGAAATATCTATGGATGAAGATGGACAATTTATTTACTTTATAATTTTTTTTTAAAAGATTTTATTTATTTATTTGAGAGAGAGAATGAGAGAGAGCAAGCACATGAGAGGGGGGAGGGTCAGAGGGAGAAGCAGACTCCCCACTGAGCGGGGAGCCCGATGCGGGACTCGATCCAGGGACTCCAGGATCATGACCTGAGCCAAAGGCAGTCGCTTAACCAACTGAGCCACCCAGGCGCCCCTACTTTATAATTTTTAGTGCTTTGCAGTTTTGCTACATTTTTTTTTTAGGATTTTATTTATTTATTTGACAGAGAGAGAGAGAGGAATAACAGGAACACAAGCAGGGGAAGTGGGAGAGGGAGAAACAGGCTTCCCACGGAGCAGGGAGCCTGATGTGGGGCTTGATCCCAGGACCCTGGGATCATGACCCGAGCTGAAGGCAGACGCTTAACGACTGAGCCCCCCAAGCGCCCCTAGAGTTTCTACATTTTATAATCAGGAGGAAAAGAGATGTAAAGCTGTTCCGTTGGTAGCATACTACCCAAAGGAAATGCTCTGAAGAGTGTAAAATACTGATGTATGGGTTGAACCTATGGCTTTGTTTTATTTTAAAATTGGTAGTTTGTATGGTACTAATGTGTTTGCCACCTTCTGCCACCAGGGGGCAGACCGGGCTGTTCCCGTCCTGATCATTGGCATCCTGGTGTTCCTGCCAGGATTTTACCACCTTCGCATCGCCTACTATGCATCCAAAGGCTACCGGGGTTACTCCTACGATGACATTCCAGATTTTGATGACTAGCACCAATCCTCAACCCTGAGGAGAAGAGTCACAGATGGGACTGAGACCAGCTTTAAGATATTGAGCAGAAACTGGCTAAGGGCTAAGGAGTTCTGCAGTTTGCAGATGTTAAACAAAAGAATGGCCATCCTCAAGATGTCAACTGAGCTTACAATTACAAATTAACTAATTAGGACATGCTCTATTTTTCATCTCCTGGCTCTGGCAAAAGCTGACAAGTTTTTCCACACTAGTATGTATCTTGGAAGAGTAGCGGTGTTAATGGTGTGGGAAAGCAGGAGGTTATCCTGTAGTGGAGAGTGTTACTGCTGCCACCCTTTTTGGAGTTCAGCATTTCTTTTAAATAGTCCTTATTGTCAGTTCTGGTAGCAAATGGAAAAATGTAATATGTCAGATTTCGTATTACTAGTAATTTATCTTGAAAACATCTAAGTATCTTACCCCTATACTCATCTCTCACTTTGTGTGCTAATGGAAGACCTTGGCAAATCAAATGTCAGTGTGGGTGCATCTGTAATATTTTTTACTTGCTTTCTTATTAACAGCAGCCAGGACTTTTTTAAAATCTCAGAGCAAGTTTGCAGAAGGTAAACGCCTTCTCTGTTCACCAATCCTTGGTCGGCTTTGATTTGGTCCACCAGTAAGTTGGCCAACATAATTTGGGTTATTCTGTTCTTTATAGATCAAGATGTTCTGTATATCGTGCCTTTAAGGACTGGACTTTGGCTGTTTCCTAAGGAAAAAATGTAAATAAGTGATTGTTATTTAGAGATTATAAACCTGTTGTTAGCACCTTGCATTATGATGTCATTCTGCTGAAGACTGCAAGACTCAACCTGGATCCCTAGATGGACTAGACTGCCTTAGTTTGATTCTGTTTCCTAGCTTGCACAAAGTGACATACTCAAAAGAAATTAAAATGCCAAAATCTAAACCTAGACTTAAAGTGAGTTAATTTCAAGTATATTTCAGAAAACATTTTAATGATTATATGAGATCTTTGATCCCAGTACCCAGGGCCATCTTCATTTTTAGATAACTGGCCTTGTGGGTCAGACTGCTTTTCAGTTGTCCTCTTACTATGAGCTTATGGACGTGGGCGACTAGAAGCCTGGAAGGGCCATCAACTGAGATTTGGAGGGCTGTGGGTGGAACAAGTTTATTGGGGAAGGTGAATTCACTTTTGGGTGTGTTAAATTGTAGATGTGTACTCTACATTCACATGGAACTGTTGAGTAGGCAATTGGAAAGCATGGATCTGGAGTTCAGGAGAGAGTCTAGGCTAGGGCTAGAAATTAGGGAGTCATTATGGGGACAATATCTAAAAGCTGAATGGTACCACTCACAGAGTGAGTGCATATGAGAAAAACACCTAGGACTCAGGAAATGAGGGACGGGGGGTGACCTGAAGCAACTTCCAAAGTTAGGTGCATTTGGTAATGGGAGAGGAGGCTGGGGAGCCCAGTACTCTATTGAAGTTCCTGGGCCTTGACACTGGAGATGTAAAGAGATCTATAAAGCTTTATCATGGGAACTGTTTGTAAAGCAAAACTCAGACCAGAAGGTTTGGCCAAACCAAATTATTTGGTCTTTTTTTTTTTAAGATTTTATTTATTGGAGAGAGAACGAGCAAGGAGGGAGAGAGAACGAGCAAGGAGAGAGAGAGGGAAAGCAGACTCCCCACTGAGCGTAGAGCCTGAGCAGGGCTCAATCCCAGGACCCTGAGATCATGACCTGAGCTGAAGTCAGATGCTTAACTGACTGAGCCACCCAGGCACCCCTATTTGGTCCTTGTTATAAGGGTAATGATGCTTCTGGTAAGGGGAGAATGCTCAAAATGGAACTAAAGGCCATAAAATGAGAAGTAAGCATCTTGCGATAGAAGGTAAACATTTGCTCCCCAACCCATTCTCTAAGGTTGTCTAATGAAGTTTCTTATACACCCATCTAGAAGTGTTCTAAGCACATAAACCCATCCTTTTTAAAACTCAGACTTCCATTGTATATTTCTATAATTTTCCTTTTTTTCACTTACTCTGTTTGCTATTTCTTTCCATATCCATGGAGATCAGCCACATTCTTTTTAAAAATCTACACTAGAATATAGTTTTCCAAGCTGTGCATGTAGTCCTAGGGTCCCAAGAGCGGAGACCATAAAAGTCCTAATCCTCCCCTCTGGTGTCCCCTAACAAATGGCCCTTGCTGTTCTATGTGAACATTCAGGCTCATAATCTCATTCCAGTGGGATTGTTTATTCAAGTATTACTTGTTTGGGTTTTTAAAGATTTTATATATTTATTTTGAGACAGCGAGCAGGGGGAGGGGAGGAGGCAGAGGGAGAGAGAATCTCAAGCAGACTCCACACTCAGCGCAGAGCCCAACGTGGAGCTTGATCTCAACACCCTGAGATCACCACCTGAGCTGAAGTCAAGAGTCAGAAATTTGACTGACTAAGCCACCCAGGTGCCCCTCAAGTATTGTTTATTAAGACAAAATCAGACTCCCTGTAACTGCATTGACAGTAAGTGTGTATTTTGGTTCTTTATAGAAAACATCTAAACGTTTGTAACAACGGTGAATGTTTCTTGAAACCTTTGCCCAGATGTGCCAAGCACCTTTATTGCATACTGTTTGATTTTAATCCTTGGAAAAAACACCAAGTTGGATAATATTCTTAGGTAATAGGTTGGACATTTGGGACTCAAGGCAAAGCCTGAATTGCCCTTACCAAATATGAAAGCCCAAGTGCCTTTAAGGGCCGGGCAAGTAAAGAAGGGGTGGGGGTGGGCAGAGCCATAGACAGTAGTGGGGACCTAAGTCGATTGTTAAATGTATATTTTATGTAAAAGCAGTCTTCTCTCCCCCCCACCCCCGCCCCAATGTTGGTTAAGCCATGTGCTCTAGCTTTATAAGGATTTTCTTACTTGCAACAACTGTTAGACCTCTCGTTCATCATTTCCAAGGCTAAAAATCCTCTGGGGTTGCGTCAAATGTTTTATGTATGACGGAGATTCAGACCCGTTGCCTCTGGATAAGCTTCCCCTGGTCAGTGCACTCGCCGCATACTGATTCCTTCTGCCCCGTCGTGTGAGGTGCTAAAGGCATAACAGGAAAAATTGGGCATGGTCATTGAGGAGCGGAGGTTGCAAACTAGTGAACACAGATGTCGGCCTGCATTTTGTTTTTAAAAATGGAAGGGTTCGCATTTTGATTTGGGGCTTTTTCTTGAAAAGTCACTAGATTTTTCTTCTGTACTGAG
Organism: Leptonychotes weddellii; assembly: GCF_054177405.1. Classification (NCBI taxonomy): domain Eukaryota; kingdom Metazoa; phylum Chordata; class Mammalia; order Carnivora; family Phocidae; genus Leptonychotes; species Leptonychotes weddellii. Next base: position 27,825,849 of record NC_138378.1, on the reverse strand, counting down.
ACGCTACAACCACCTGGAGCAAGGTAGTAAAGCAGCTTCGTCTGAGCAGAATTGTCCAGTTCACCACAGTCCTCACCGTTGCTTGGCTGCTTGTGTGCCCAATCTGCTAACTGTTTTTGTTAAGGGCAAGAGTGCGTCTTAGGGTTGCACAAAGTCCAGCACAGTGTTTGGGGGCACTTCAGTTTATTAAATGAACCAAAGTTCGAAGTGCATTTCCATCCCAGGATGCTATGTAATGTTCCTTCGAGGTGTGGACAGTTGGGCTGGAACTATTCGATTCAGGTGGTCCTGAATGACCCTCCCGTCAGCTGCCTGGCAGGCCGGCTCCTCCTCAGACTGGTTGGTGCCACCTGTGAGTCCAGTCTCCGCCTGGCACCCTTTGCTCAGGCCGTTGAGCCCAGTTCGCAACCACCTGCACGTTCCATCCGGCGGGGCCCTGGGGTGTCCCTGCCGGCTGACACAGAAGAGCCTTCTGTTACTGGTTCAATGAGGGAAGCTGGTCGAGGGACAGTCAGTTTTGACCTTCAAAGGGTTATAAACCAAATTAATTCGCCATAGTTGTCTTGTGTCATCTAAACTCCTATCTCGAGGCCTCTCTCCTAGACATGATCCCCCAGGCTCCTGGCCTCACGCGTTCAGTTATGGTTTAGTGCCAGGGCGGGGAGGGTAGAGTCCTATTAGCTGTAAGGTGTTGGGCAAATCGCGTCTGGAGCTTCATTTTCCTTTTAAGGTGGGGATAAACCAGTTCCCATCTGCGAGGGTAAATGTGCGGATTAAATAAAACCGTGTGGGAGGGCGCTTCACACACAGACTGGCACCCAGTAAGCGCTCAGTTAATGGAAGCTGCTGTTTGAGGAAGTGAAGACGGTCAGTCCCTTGGCTTCAGGGAGTAGTTCCTCGGGTGAAGCTCAGGAGGGGAGAGAACCCATCTGTTATCCCTGGGGCCAACCTGAAGAATCTGCTGTCCCATGGAGTTGGGCACCCCAGCTAGCATGGCAGTCGGGCCCAGCCAAGGCAAGGGAGGGAATGAGAAGGTCTCCAGCCCCTGGCACTCCCCCAGCATGCACCTGGGAGGCTGTGTGCTCCAGTCCCGTGGAACAAGAGGGGAAGGGAGAGGACCCGAGCACCCCACTGTAGCCCTCACGGGGGCCACCGAGGCCCCTGCCGCAGAAGGCCCTGCAGGGAGCCCTCGCAGACCGCCTCTCCTGGAGCTTGTCTTCCCTCACTTCTCCCACAGGCCCTGTTTTCACCTCTTTCTCCACTTTCCCTCCTTAGTCTTGCCCCTTGCTACTCGAAGCGTGGCCTGCAGACCAGGAGTTTGTTAGAAACGCAGAATCTTGGGCCTGCCTCAGCCCTGCTAAATCCAAACCTGCGTTTAAACAAGACCTGTAAGGTTGGTGCCTGAGAAGCACTGGTTTGGGGCTCCCTGTGCCTCCTAATCCATTTCTTCCCTTTGGGCCTGGACCTTCTCTGGCAGCACCAATGGCTGAGGGTGGGGGGCACCCAGAATTTAGAGCTCCTCCTCCTTGATCCACCTGTAACTCTCCAGCCAACCCAGTAACTCCCAGTGTCTCAAAGAAGCTTCACAGAAACGGCATGGACACAACACAGGAAGGCTTTGTGAAGATGCTTCGTGTGAGCAGTGAGAAACCAAAACAAGTCCCACAGATGGCGAAGGTCCATGGCAGGAGTGGGAGCACATTCAAGTGCTCTGAAGGCTAGGGGAAGGGAGCTGTGTAATTTAGGACCCAGTGAGAGGCAGGGTATGTTTTCCTGCATTTGTGGGAAGCAGGCCTTGCGGCTCAGGAGCTGCCCCTGAACATTGGAGGTGCTGACTTTCCTCCCTGGCTCTGTGGGTCTCCAATGCCTCCATTCTTTCGTTCCTTTCCCTAACTGGGGAAGAGCCAACTAGAAAGTGCTCCGGTCTTGGCTAAGGTTCTAGTCCTTCGAGAGGGTTTTCTCTAGGATTAATATCCACCGAGTTTGCTCTGAGACCACCACCCTCAGGACCACAACTGAAAAGGTGGCAATAGCCGAATCACCAACACAGCTAGCAGGGTTCGTGGCCTGGCGGAGTGGAGATGACTGGCACGAGGAGCTGGGGCTGAGTCAGATCTCTGGATATAGCTGCGGGCTTCTGTCCCTTCAGCCATGATCTGAACGTTTTAAGACTTCAGAGCATATTGACAGGGTACTTGCTAAGAGCGCCAAGTTTGCCCTTCTTGGGGATGTCAGAAAATGCCAGGTATTTTCTCCATTTAATGGGAGTGAAACCACAGTGGGACCAGAAGAGCATGGACTGAATGGGCCCAAGATTAAGGACTCCTGCTCATTCTGAACATTGACTCAAGATGGTCTTGCGCTGTATTGCTCTCCCAGGGCTGTTGGCAGAATAGAGTACATTTATTTTCCAAGGCCCGGGTCACCAAAACTTGGAACTTGAGAGTACTTTGGAGGCAAAATATCTCTTTATTAAAACAACTCAACTTAAACATTAACCAAAAAAGTAGACCACAGAGCTTTGAAGGCCGCTCTATCTTGATACAATTAGGTCCTCTAGATGCCTTAGCCATTATCAGTCACAGCTTTAATCTAACCTTAGTTTTATCTCCAGACTTTGTTTGAAATCTGTCTGTTAATTCACCTTGAATTCTACTTTTAAGTTTATTCATGAAGTGTTTTTTGGGCACCTACTATGGACATTTGCCAGACATCAAAAAGGAATCGTTTACTTCTGCCAGAAGTTTGCAACTTACTTAGGGAGGAGAGCTCCATATCTGAACTAGCTAAACCAATGTAAAAAGTAATATTCATCCATGAATAATTTAGAAAATTGTTGCTCTGCTAAGTGGATTGGAGAGGAAAGGAGGTTCGGCAGGCTCCGAAAGGGTCTGGCGGAGACAGGACTCAAGCTAGACCTAGGGCAGGTGGGAGGGAACTTGGGTGAACTTGGGCTGCCCCCCTCCCCACCCCAATGGTAATGGGTGTTGTGTCCAGGCAGGGCATTGGGAGAGTTGGGGATTAAGGTTGCCTAGGTTACATGGGACTAGGTTGTGACCAGCTAAAGAACAAGAAACTATGGTAGTTTTCTTTTTAAACTTTTTATTTTTCTCAAAACGATCAGTGCACATATCGTAAAAAGTTAAATAGTTAAACCAGGCTTATTACGAAAATCAGTTGTTCTTAGCAACGCCTTCTGCCCCATTCCCCAAGGGACAAACCACCCACCTTAGGTTCTTCCAGCTGAATCTCTTTGCATTGACTTTGAGCTCTCCACAGATATATTACCACTTCACAATTTTTCAAGCCTAATCAACTGACTTTATCTGGTAGAAAATGGAGATTTTGCCCCATGCCCTCACTGTCTCCTATCCTACTGACATACGTGCAAGCCCTGTTTTCGCCATGTAATTGTGTGGTTTTGAATGGGTCAATATTAAACATTGTGATGTGACTAAGAATATATAAACCCTATTTGCAGCTTAGGCAGGACATATATTATGACTTACTTCTCCCTTCTGGCACAACTTTTAGTTTTCCCTGAAGTTGACAATCTTTTTTCATTTGTTTATGTGATTTTCTATGTAGCTGTCACTAAATCAGGCTCCGCCTTTTCTATATGAATCCCCTGGTATTCTGTCCATGTCATCGGGAACTCTCTCTGGAGCCTGCTGCCCTTTCTCTACCTCCTTTTTGTCCCCCAGAGGTGAGGATGTGACTGCAGAGCCTTCAGCCTTCCCATATGACTTATGTGGAGATGTCTGGTACCACTCTGATTCCAGGTTCTTCGTTTTGCTACTATTTTTCTTTCTGGATGCTTGTAGGATGGCATTCAGTGTTCTGACATTTCACAGTGACATGTCTTGTTGTTGGCCTATTTTTCTCCAGCACAGGCACTCTGGAAACTCGTGTCTTTTAGTGTTAGGGAATTTTCTGAAATTAATTTCTTTGATAATTTCCTTCACTCTAGGGTCTCTGTTTTCTGTTTCTGGAATTGTTTCTTTAGGTGTTGGTCCTTATCTTTTCTCTCCGATTTTTCATATTTTTGTCTTTTTCCATATTTTGTCTTTTTGATCTCCTTTATGGAAGGTTTACTTAACTCTGTCTTCCAATACTTCTGTCATACTTTTTAGTTTTTTGCTATCATGGTTTTAATGTCCAGAGACTCTCTTTAATGTTCTGGGTGTTCTTTTTATGGCAATAAAATTTTATTTTGTGGCCATAAAATCTTTTTTTATCTCAATATATTATCAATGTAAATATTCATCTCAATATATTATCAATGTAAATATTCACTTAATCAGGGCACCTGTCTGGCTCAGTTGGTAGAGCATGTGACTATTGACCTTGGGTCGTGAGTTCAAGCCCACATTGGGTGTAGAGCTTATTTAAAAAAAAAAAAAAGGCAGAGGGATATCTGGATGGCTCAGTTGGTTAAGTGTCTGCCTTCGGCTCAGATCTCAGGGTCCTGGGATTGAGCCCCAGGTTGGGCTCCCTGCTCAGCAGAGAGTCTGCGTCTCCCTCTCTCTCTGCCTCCTCCCCCTGCTCATGCTTTGTCTCTGTCTCTCTCAAATAAATAAAATCTTTAAAATAAATAAATAAATAAAATATTTTTAAAAGACGGGGCGCCTGGGTGGCTCAGTCGTTAAGCGTCTGCCTTCAGCTCAGGTCATGATCCCAGGGTCCTGGGATCGAGCCCTGCATTGGGCTCCCTGCTCAGCGGAGAGCCTGCTTCTCCCTCTCCCACTCCCCCTGCTTGTGTTCCTGCTCTCACTGTCTCTCTCTCTGTCAAATAAATTAATAAAATCTTTAAAAAAAAAAAAGAAAAATAAAGAATGGTCCTTTAAAAATACATCATATCATGTCATTCCTCTCAAAACACCACAGTGGTTCTGCATCTGACTCACAGGAAAAGCCCGAGTCCCTGCAGTGACTGATGCAGGCCAACGTGATCTGTCCTCCCCCTGGCCTCCCTGTCATTGGCTCTTCTACTTCCTGTTCACTCAGCTCCAGCCACACTGGCCTCCTCAGTGTTCCTTGACTTCTCCAGGCCCACTCCCACCTTAGCACCTTGGCCTTGACTGTTCCTTCTGCCCAGAATCCCTCCCTCCTTCAAGATTTGGCTCAGATTGGATCTTCTCAGTAAGGCCTGCCGTGGCCTCCATGAGTAATACTACAACCTGCCCACACTCCTGTCCCTCCATGCCTAGAGCACCCACACTCCTGGCCTCCTTTTTCCTGCTTAACTCTTCTTTTCCATAGCAACTGTCACTTTCTAACTAATTTTACTTACTTACTCTGTGTGTTCTTCATCATTCCATTCCACGCCCTCACCCCACCCCACTTAGAAGGGCAGACCTCTGTTTTGTTCACTGATGTTCCCAGCACCTTGGAATGATGCTTGGCACATTGGGCACCAGTAGTCTTCGCTGAGTGAAAGGATGAACGAATAGATGAATCTCTTTGAGGATTTTCATGGTTGGTTTGGTGAACTTTAAAACTTCTCCCTGCATGCCGGGCTTTTCTCTAGGTTGCTTTTTCTATTTCTTTGCTTCAGTCTCGACCTTTCAGGTGATCCGTGGCTGTCAGCTCATGCTAAACAGTGAGGACACAAAACCCAGCACAGCTCTGTTCCTGTGGAACCGCCTTGTTGACCATGGGATGGATCCTCTGTGTGACAATCTGTCTGGGCCATTCATTGGGGAGAACTCATGGTCAGTGACTTCAGATCTTTCCCTGAGGCTGGTCTTTCCCAGATAGCAGGGCTGCCCACCAGCACTTGGGAACCAAGTTGGCAACAAAGGCTGGGAGTCTCGACTTCTACTTAGCCCCCTGTTCTCAGTTGGCTGCTCGCACCTCGGCTATAAAATGGTATCTCCCAGCTTCTCAGTCAAAAAGCCTGATTTCACAAACTTTCTCCAAAGATCAGACTTCCAGATTCCTGCCAGGGTACTGGGGTAAATTTTGCCCTGTGGCTTAGAGTTGGGGAGGAGAGATAGTTAACTCATTTTTTTATGCATGGATTCCCATACCTCAGGGGCTTTGCTGCTCCCATGTTTCCTTCTTTCCCCCCAAACCCTTCAGGGCCTGAATTCTTCCTTCTTCCCACCACCCGCATTCAGATAAGCTGGTGTCATCCACAGCGTCATCCGCTTGCTGCTTGGACCTCCAATCACCCTGCCCTCTCTATGATTAGCCCCGGTTGTTCAGCCTTTGTTCCCACTTCTGCTGACCTCGCCAAATCAGGAGACCCAAGCACCGCTTCACTCACTGACTTGTTTACCAAAACTGCTCAAGAAGTACATGTTCTGACACTCTCAAAACAGGAATAGCTTCCTTCTTTTTCAAATCTCTACCCTGGAAAAGACTCGTTTTTCTTTTTTAAGGGAAATCGGATTAGAACGAACTGTGTTTGGGGCGCCTGGGTGGCTCAGTTGGTTAAGCGACTGCCTTCGGCTCAGGTCATGATCCTGGAGTCGCGGGATCAAGTCCCGCATCGGGCTCCCTGCTCGGCAGGGAGTCTGCTTCTCCCTCTCCCACTCCCCGTTTGTGTTCCCTCTCTCGCTGTGTCTTTCTCTGTCAAATAAATAAATAAAATCTTTAAAATAAATAAATAAATAAATAAATAAAATAAAAAAAAAAAGAACGAACTGTGTTTGAAAGGTTTTTTTGGTTTTGTTTTTTAAGACCATCCTGCTGCTCTTTGAGATCCTTAGAAAGCCCGGTAGAACCAGACCTGGCAAAGATTAGGTCCTGAGGTTCAAAACGCGGTGAGTAACTGATGGTCTACAATGAGGGTAGAAGGCAGCAGGTCAAAGGCGCGGTTGTCTGTGGTCTAGGAAGGAGACAGCTGCATGTTGAAATCTGTCTGGACACAGCCAAGACTGGGAGAGTGTCTCTGGTCACCTGGGGTCAACCTGGGGTTTCCCTGCTACCTGGTCATTTCCCAGGCTTTGAAGAACAATCAGTTATTTAAATATGGAACTGTATTAATTAAAAAAAAAATTAAACACCCTCCATTACGAATTTGCTGTTGTATTCTTTCAGAAAAAAAAGTGCATATATAAAACCATATACAGATTCTTTTTCAGCTGTCTTCATTGTGAAATAGAATACATATACAGAAAAGCACACAAAACATACATGTATGGCTTAGATAATTAGAAATCGAAAACTCAGGGAAGCACCTGTCAAGTCAGGGAGTACCACACGGGCATCCTGGGCAGATGGGGCGGCATGGGCAGCGAGGCGAGAGGCGACAAAGCAGATGTCGCCTGAGAGCTGCCTGACTTGGTTCTGGCCAGTACATTGTGACAGGAGGGGCCTGGGAGAGGAGGCAGACAGGTGAGATCTTGGAGAGCCCTCTGTGCCAGGGGAAATAGGCCAGCCTCCTGTCCCCCACCCCAGCTGGGGGTCTGGCCCTTCTCTTCACTCTCAGCTCATCCTCTAAATCTGCTAAATAACCCACAGAAAGTATGACTTTCCTTCTTATAGGCTACAAGATTAGAACAGAATATCCCAGCCTTTGATCAAGCCCATAAAACTCCTGACACTGGATAAGAACAGGCTCTTTTGGGTAAAGATGAAAAGAGGCACATGAAAAGATTCAGGAACACAAAAGAAAATGGAGCAGAAAAATGAGAGGAACGTTGCTTCCAGTAACAGGGGAAATGTATGCCAAGAAGAGACTCATGTTTGTGGCGAGATTGGAGAGGACATCGGAGGGGCCACCTGGAGTCCACGAACACTGCTTTCAGATGAACTCAGGACTTAGGGGTAAACACTCAGAGAAGAGGATGTTAGGGACGACTTTTTTTTTTTTTAAGTTTATTTATTTATTTTTTTTTTAAAGATTTTATTTATTTATTTGAGAGAGAGAATGAGACAGAGAGAGAGAGCACGAGATGGGGGAGGGTCAGAGGGAGAAGCAGGCTCCCCGCCGAGCAGGGAGCCCGATGTGGGACTCGATCCCGGGACTCCAGGATCATGACCTGAGCCGAAGGCAGTCGCTTAACCAACTGAGCCACCCAGGCGCCCCTTAAGTTTATTTTTTTAAGTAATCTTTTGATTACTTTTGATTACCCAAGCTCAAGAGTCACATGCTCTACTGACTAAGTCAGCCAGGCGCCCCAAGAATGTGACGTACAACTTGCTCTGAGATTTAAACATGAAAATGAAATGTTCTTTTAGAATAAAATGTTACTAAAATTGGGGGCGCCTGAGTGGCTCAGTTGGTTAAGTGTCTGCTCAGGTCATGATCCCACGGTCCTGGGATAGAGCACCTTGTTGGGGTCCCTGCTCAGCGGGGAGTCCGCTTCTCCCTCTCCCGCTGCCCCCTGCCCTTCCCCCTGCTCATGAGCTCTCTCTCTCTCTATCAAATGAATAAATTTTTTTTAAAAAATCTTAAAAAACAAGTTACTAAGATCAACTCAATAAAAAATGGAGAACCCGAATAGACCCACTAACTCTAGAGAATAGGAAGAAGGCCCTCAAAGGTCTTACTCACTCAAATGTGGGACACAGATGGACAATAGTAGGGAAATTTTCTAGCTAACCTTCAAGAAAGGCTGCCCATAATTTTTACATTCTATAATCTAGAGCATGAGAAAATGTTATAAACGTAGTATAACCCCCTTATCACAGCTTGTCCAAATGAATGCTTTTAAAAAGTACACACAAAACTCACTTATAAATGTTGATTTGAAAATTGTAAATAAATTATAAGCTCAAATTCAGCTATGAGTTAAAATAAACAGGCAAAGTCAACGGTGAATTTTTTTTTTAAAGATTTTATTTATTTATTAGAGAGAGAGAGAGAACACACATGACCGGGGGGAGGGGCAGAGGCAGAGGGGGAAGCAGACTCCCCACTGAGCAGGGAGCCCAACATGGGGCTCGATCCCAAGACCCTGAGACCATGACCCGAGCCAAACGCAGACACCTAACTGACTGAGCCACCTAGGCGCCCCCAAAGTCAAAGGTATATTAAGAAAATCTGTTGTGTACTACATTACCTTAACAGGTTAGAAGAGAAAAATCATAGGACCCTCTTGATAGATACTCAAAAGACATTAGACAAAATTCAACATCTATTCCTGACTTAATAACGAAACTCTATAGCCATCTTCATAGATAAACATTAAAGAGGGGGGCCTGGCTGGCTCAGCGGGTGCCACTCTTGATCTCGGGGTTGTGAGTTCAAGTCCCACGTTAGGTGTAGATTACTTCAGAATAAGATCTTTAAATACATGAGGAATCAATAGCAAATGCCATACAGTAAAATACCAGATGCATTCCCATTAAAATCAGAAGCGAGGGAAAGGTATCCACTAACACCTGTCATTCTGGTTAAACAAAGCAAAAGTAGGCTTGAATCTCGGTTCATTGACTGAAGTTTGCAAGAGGTAAGGTGTTAGATTTTTTTTCTGCTTTTTAAATAATTCTATTGAATTCCAACCATGAGTCACCAGGCGACTGAAATGTACTCTTGGTCACGACGGGAGTGTCCCCTCGCTGCCCGGTTTGTCATTTCGGTTGCAGGAGGGGGGTGTCCAGTGGTGCCAAGGCCTCCGGGGAGGGGAAGCAGCTGGCCCTTGTGTTTTTACACTAGTATTTGCCGAGATGTACTTTGGTCTAGACCTTAGGTGTTGGTCCACACATGCAGCTGCGGTGTCCCTTGTTCTCAGCTGCACATTTTCCTAAGGGCTCTGTCGCTCAGCTCCTTCTGCACCCCCTTTGGGCCCATGAGGACATCAGGTGGCCCCGGTGCCTACCTACTGGGAGTGTCCAAGGTTCTTCGCTGCCTGTGGGCTCCTTCTGGACACCCAGCAAATTATTCTGCTGCTCCCCGCCACATGCTGGAATGCATGGGAACTGTGTGGACCGCCTCCAATCCAGCCGTCCAGCTCTGCCCAGAGCCCTTTCATTTTTCAAAGAAATGACAGAATCTTGCTGCTTCCCAGGCTCTACTTAGAAAAAGGGATGGGCCCCTTCCGATTGCAGTTTCCCAGTCTGTCAAGGATAGCTGTTGTTCTCCCTTTGGCAGCTTTCCTCTCCCAGCCCCCGCCCTGCATTTATGGCCATGCTTCTGGGGGTGGGGGCCAGGATGCAGTCACACGGGGACGGGGGACATTCCAGACCTGCTTGCTTCCTTCTAACTCTCTTCTTTCCTCTCAATCCAGAGCCTGCTGGTTAATCTAAAGAAGCACTCAACTAAAGCACATCAACCGAAGAAGTGAATCTAAAGATCAGTCTGTGGTGAAGGACTTTGATTTCATTTCCAGTTGTCATGGAACAATATTTTTGGTCCACATACCGTTCAGTGAAGCCAGTCGGCTGATCATGCATTTGGATATTGTGGCGACATCAAATTGCTAGGAAAGTTTCTAAATGATTCCTCTCCAAATCTGTACTTACTTCATCATGGGCCAGGGCCAAACGGCTCAAGGGCCAGCAGAGATCAGAGGCTGCGTTGAGGAACCTGGTGTAAAGGCTGTCACCTCCTCCTCTGGTCTTCTAAATCTGGTAAAGACATTCAAAAAGGAAAAATTCCAAGAACGTGGGGCGCCTGGGTGGCTCAGTCAGTTAAGTGTCGGACTCTTGGATTGGGCTCAAGTCATGATCTTAGGGTCGTGGGATGGAGTCCTGTGTCGGGCTCTGGACTCAGCGTGGGGTCTGCTTGTCCCTTTCCCTCTGCTCCTCCCCCCACTCACGCGCTTGTTCTCTCTCTCTCAAATAAATAAAGTCTTAAAAAAACCCCAAGAACTTGACTTCTCTTTCCTGTGCATTCTGCTGTGTCACCCCTTCCCTAAGCCAGGGGGTACAGACCACCCTGGCTGCTGCCAGGCTGGAGAGAAGTGGTCACAAGGTCACAGAAAATAATGGAAATGAAAATTGCATCAGTCACACAGCAAGTTTCACTCTTTTTTTTTTTTTTTTAAGATCTTATTTATTTATTTGACAGAGACACAGTGAGAGAGGGGAACACAGCAGAGGGAGTGGGAGAGGGAGAAGCAGGCTTCCCGCTGAGCAGGGAGCCCAATGCGGGGCTCGATCCCAGGACCCTGGGATCATGACCTGAGTTGAAGGCAGACGCTGAACGACTGAGCCACCCAGGCGCGCCCCGCAAGTTTCACTCTTGCTGCAGAAATGAGAAGTATAAGATTGGGTGGTGGTGGTTGTTTTTTAATGAAGAAAGTGAAAGATTAATCATAATTTGTAAATAAACAGACAACTTACAAAACATTTGTAATAAGAAAGTTCAGTAGGATAAAACAGTTACAAAGAAGATCAAGATCAAGAGCTCTTCTCCTGGGCTAGAATGAAAATTAGAAAACAATACAGCAAGGGTGTCATTCACAAAGGCTATGAAACAAAATACTTGGAGGTCAAATTAGTAGGCAGTTACTGAATATACTTGGAAAACATCATAAGACCTTACTGAGATACTTAGATTTTATTCTTAGTAACTTTATATTGTGAGGAGATGTAAATTTGTCTCCAGTGCAATCCCTTTCTAATCAAAATCACACAGGAGGGGCAAGAGGACTTGACAAAGTGATTCTCAAATCAGTCTAGAAATTAAAGGATGACAATAGCCAGAAAAAAATGTCAGAGGAGAACCCTGAAGAAGGACTTACCCTCTTTGATATTCAATGACGTTACAAAGCTACGGAAATTAAAATAGTAACTCTGCACAGACCTCAAAAGGGAAATCAGTGGAGCAGAAAAACAACCCAAAGAGAGGCCTGAAGATCAATAAAAATTTCGTACACGATAAATGGACAATGAAAATTAAGACAGAAAGGATGGATTATTTAATAAATGGTGTTAGAGGGCGCCTGGGTGGCTCAGTTGGTTAAGCGACTGCCTTCGGCTCAGGTCATGATCCTCGAGTCCCGGGATCGAGTCCCGCATCAGGCTCCTTGCTCAGCAGGGGGTCTGCTTCTCCCTCTGACCCTCCCCCCCTCATGTGCTCTCTCTCTCTCTCTCATTCTCTCTCTCAAATAAATAAATAAATAAAAATCTTTAAAAAAAAAAAAAGAATAAATGGTATTAGAACAACTGATTAACAAATCTGCCCAATTCTCCTGGTCCCCTGTTTGGATTAGATTTCCCCCTCTCTTCAGGCTGGGTGTCGTCATGTGATTGGCATTGGCCTTTGAAATGTGAGTTTGAGTGATGGGGGTCACTTCTTTTAGGGGGGGCAGAGGGAGATGGAGAGAATCTTAAGCAGGCTCCAGGCCCATCGAGAGCCCAATGGGACACGGGCTTGATCTCACAAGATGGGTGTCACTTCTGAGAAGAAGGTTTAAGAGCCATTACACAATTTCCCATGTTTTCATTTACCCTCTGCCTCAGTCTGGGAGTGAGGATGACTCACAGCAGAGCCCCCAGCTGACCCATAAGGAACACATAGTGGGAGAGGGAAATAAACCTTTGCTGCTTTAAGCCACTGGGTCTGGGGGTTTCTGTTACGCAGCTACCGTGACTGGTACAACTGTTGTTTCATACTTCACAACCATCAGAAGAAAAACAGTTCACACCCATGTATTAGAAATGCAAATCATTCATGTTTTCTGGGAGTATCTGTGCTTTCAAAGGGAGTGTTGGAGAAAAGGCATTGCCTATCTGAAAGAATAAAGTGCTGTATGCAGGACGAGCTACATAATCTGTGGGCCTCAGTGCAAAATGAAAATACAGATCCCTTGAGGGTCACCTGGTTGGCTCAGTCGGTAGACCATGTGACTCTCGATCTCAGGGTTGTGGGTTTGAGTCCCACACTGAGTGTGGAGATTACTTAAAAATAAATTATTTTGGGGAGCACCTGGGTGGCTCAGTCTGTTAAGCGTCTGCCTTCGGCTCAGGTCATGATCCCAGGGTCCTGGGATCGAGCCCCGCATCGGGTTTCCTGCTCCACGGGAAGCCTGCTTCTCCCTCTCCCACTCCCCCTGCTTGTGTTCCCTCTCTCGCTGTCTCTCTCTCTGTCAAATAAATAAATAAAATCTTAATAAATAAATAAATAAATAAATAAATTCTTTAAAAAAAAAAGAAAGAAAGCAAATACAGGTCCCTTATTTAAAAACTATTAAAAATGGTCAAGATGGTGACAGCAGAGCATTAAAGCGTGCATGGGGTCCTTCTGAGCCTGGGTCCCTGTGACTACACACACAGAACGCACACCCGTGAAGCTTGCCCCCGCCATATGTAACTGATGCGTCTGCATCCTCCCTTTCCTCGCGCTGCAACTTTCTCCCTACTCTGCCTCACATTACACGTCCATCAAACACTAAGGTGGACATTTGTGAAGTCTTCCCTCAAATGTCACCTTCTCAATGATGCTAACCCTCAACCCCCTTGTTCCTTACCCCTTATCCTGACTGATTTTTCTCCTTAATACTTATCACCATCCATCGTGGAATACATTTGCTCCTTTATACGATTTATGTGTATCTCCTTTACTAGAATGTAACCCATGAGAGCCCAGATTTTTGTCTGTTTTGGTCACTACTGAATCCTCAACACCTAGGACAGTACGTGTCATACAGTGACTGCTCAGTAAATATTTGTTGACCGAGGGGCGCCTGGGTGGCTCAGTTGGTTAAGCGACTGCCTTCGGCTCAGGTCATGATCCTGGAGTCCCTGGATCGAGTCCCGCATCGGGCTCCCTGCTCGGCAGGGAGTCTGCTTTGCCCTCTGACCCTATCCCCTCTCATGTGTTCTCATCTCATTCTCTCTCTCTCTCAAATAAATAAATAATCTTAAAAAAAAAAAATTACATAACATTAAATTTACCATCTTAATTATTTTTAAGTGTCCCATTTGGTAGTGTTAAATATATTTACATTTTGCAACCCATCACTAGGATCTTTTCATCTTGCAAAACTGAAACTCTAGACCATTAAACACCAATTCCCCCAGGAGAAAAGTTTCCTTTTACTTCACCCTTATAAATGGAGCATTCAGAATGTATAAGGAACTTCTTAAAATAATCTCAAAATAGGGCCACTTCCAGAAAAAGCCAATGAATCATTAAGGTGCAAATAAGGACTCTTAAGGATGAAAATAAAAGAAAAACAATCTGACTCAAATTGGCTAAATAATAAAAGGGAATTTGGAGACTCCCGTAACAGAACATTCTTCTATCCAGGGCTCAAATGGTGTGACCTGCCCTAGCTTCTCTTTCTTCGCCTCTCAGCTCTGTCCCTGGGGGTTGTGTCCCTTCCCAGACAGGGGAGAGCACCACCAGCCCACCCTCTCTTTCTGGGCCTTCTGAAAAGGAGCCCCTTCCTTCCTGGCAACCCAAGCAGATGCCTCCTCAGGTCCCCACTGGATCAGCTAGGGTTACTTGCCCACAACGCAACTAATCTCTATAACCAGAGGAATGGAGTCTGTTGATTGTCTTAAATCAATTGGGGTCCATGTGGGAGCTCAGGTAGGGGTTGATCCCCCAAAGCTACATGCCTGAGAATGGGAGAGTGACAATTTAACCCAAGAAAATTGGGTGCAGGTGATAAAGGGGGAATGGATGCTGGGGCAACATCGTGATGTCATCACTGATATGTATTTTATATAACTAGATCAGTCAATCAGTCAGTACTCAGTGAGTTCCAGTAACGAAATGAGCATCTTGATGAGCCTTTTGGGTGTGGATCAGGTTGTCCCCGAATCAAGGATTCAGGTGCAAGTGATTTATGAAGAAAGTGCTCCCAGGAGAAACCTGTAAGGGAATGTGGAAGGGGGAGCAAGACAGGGAAGGGGAGGAGGGCCCAGCAAGGATGCCACTGGGGTGAAGTTTCAGCCCCAGCTTGATCCATCCAGGCTGAGAATAAAATTACACCCCCAGGGACACCTGGGTGGCTCAGTTGGTTAAGCGTCTGCCTTCGGCTCAGGTCATGATCCTGGGATCCTGGGATCAAGCCCCGTGTCGGGCGCCCTGCTCAGCGGGAAGCCTGCTTCTCCCTCTCCCACTCCCCCTGCTTGTGTTTTCTCTCTGTCAAATAAAAAAAAAAAAAAACTGAAAAAAAAGAGTTAGGCGCTTAATCGACTCTGCCACCTAGGCACCCCAAGCTCATTTTTATTTTTTTTAAGATTTTATTTATTTATTTGACAGAGACAGAGATAGCGAGAGCAGGAACACAAGCAGGGGGAGAGAGAGAGGGAGAAGCAGGCTTCCCGCTGAGCAGGGAGCCCAATGTGGCACTCGATCCCAGGACCCTGGGGTCATGACCTGAGCTGAAGGCGAATGCTTAACGACTGAGCCACCCAGGCGCTCCCCCAAGCTCATTTTTTAAAAAAGAAATTTATCTGTTGAACTAACAGCAGACAAATACATTACTTAAAAGTATAATTAATATTTAAATGATATATAATGTTTATAATTTATATTAATATTTAAATTATAATATATATTAAAATTTCAATATTATTTAACATTATTTTAATAATTTCTCAGTATGCTGAAAATAACATTTCAAGTTATGTTTTCAAGTGGGGCATTTGGTCCATCTTGAACTGCCTATTTTATGCCTACGGTAGGCAGAATTCTAAAGATGGGATTCTCTCCATACCACATTCTCATCCCCTAGTTAGTCAAACACTAACCTAGGTACTGCTAGGTACTGCTGTCAAGGGATTTTGCAATTTTTTTTTAAGACTTCATTTATTTGACACAGAGAGAGAGAGAGAGAGAGAGTGAGCACAACAAGCAAGGGGAGCAGCAGAGGGAGAGGGAGAAGGAGGCTCCGTACCAAGCCTGATACGGGCCTCGATCCCAGGACTCCAGGATCATGCCCTGAGCCGAAGGCCGACGCTTAACCGACTGAGCCCCCCAGGCACACAAAGGGATTTTGCAATTGTAATGAAAGTTCCCAGTCCATAGATGTTAACACACAGGAGGTTCTCTGATCTAATCACAATGAGCCTTTTACAAAGCAGCAGCAGAAGGCAGAAGAAAGTGGCACCTGGGTGGCTCAGCCTTCCGTGTCTGCCTTCGACTTGGGTCATGATCCCGCAGTCCTGGGATCGAGCTCCACACTGGGCTCCCTGCTCAGCTCCAGCACCCACCTCTCTGCCTTCTGGCTCTGTTCATTCGGCTGCTCCCAGTACCTCAGATTAGAAGAATCAGACAAGATTGGTCTTTGGTGGCTGGCTTATTTCACTTAGCATAATGTCCTCAAGGTTTACCCTGTTGTAGCAGGTATCAGAACTTCTGCCTCTCCCTCTGCCCCCCACTCATGCTTGCTCTCTCTCTCCAGTGCTCTCAATCTCTCTCAAATAAACAAATAAACAAATAAATAAAATCTTCGTTAAAAAGGAGGCAGAAGAAAGATTCATAGCATGAGAATGACTTGATGTGCCATTCTTGGCTTGAAGATTTTGAGGACCACATGAGAAGGGATGTGGGCAGCATTAAGGAACTAAGAGAGAGGCCCCCAGTCAATGGCCAGTAAGGAACAGGACCCTCAGTCCTTCAACAGGAAGGAATTGAATTTTACTAACACCTGCAAGAGTTTGGCAGTGGATTCTGCCCCAGTAGAGCTTCCAGAGAGGACTGTATCCCTACCCATACTCTGATGTCAAAATTGTGAGACCCTGAGCAGAAGACCCAGCCAAGCCTGCCTAGATGCCTGATCTACAGAAGTGTGAGATAATAGGGGCCCCCGGGGTGGCTCAGTCGGTTGGGTGTCTGCCTTCGGTTCAGGTTGTGATCCTGGGGTCCTGGGATCTACCAGGATCGAGTCCCGCGTTGGGCTCCCTGTTCTTAGAGGACCTATTCTCCCTCTGCCTCTGCCCCCCTCTCTCTCTCTGTCTCTCATGACTGAATAAATAAAATTAAAAAAAAAGAAGTATGAGATAATAAATAGGGGCAGTTTTTAAATTTTTTTTAAGTAAACGTTACCCCCAACGTGAGGCTCAAACTCACAACTCCGAGATCAAGATTTGCATGCTCTACTGACTGAGCCAGCCGGATGCCCCGAAACAGGTTGTAGGTGTTAGCTGCTAAGTTTAGGATAATTTTTACACAGCACCGAACAAAGAATACCATGCCTCTTCTAAACCATCTTAGTCCCCACATATGGTTAGCGGTAACATACGATGCTTCATCTTTCAAATCCTCCCTCAAAGGATGAAAAGTTGTTTACAGTAAAATGGGTCCATGTGATTACGGACCTATTTGTGTGATTTATTTAAAGGACGTGCCACTGGCTCTGGAAGCAACGTGCATGTGAAGAGCCGTTGGGATGAGGAACACCACAGAGAATCCTGGAACAGCTCAGTCCCACACTGGATAGTCATCAAAGCCCGCTGCTTGGAAAGAAAGAAACAGAGCAAGGAACGTTATTGGCTGTTTGGACCACAGACATAGCTTTAATTTTTTTGCAGGGTAACCAGTCCCCCTCCTCCCTGACGCTGGAAGCCGTCTGTTGCCTCAACACCAACTAAATGGGAGATAAGTGAAGGTGTCTGCCAGTCTGAAGCCTTCCTACACGCTGTTGTAGACTTTTTCCATATTTCCAGTCTTTACAACAAAAAACAAAACAAAACAATGCTTCTTTTTGGACAAATGATGCAAGTTCCTTTTGGAAAAGCAGAATATATTAGATAATGTATTATATTAGATAATATATTATATCTAATATATTAGATAAGCAGGAAGGGAAAACATCCATGAACAATCTCACCACACACAGGTAATAAACTTCCATATATATATGTATGTATATATATATATATATATATATATATATGGAACACCTCTTTGTATTTTTCTGGGTATCTCTGTCTCTAAATGCACATATTGGTGTCTAGATTGATCTTGTTATATATATCACTGTAATTAAAAACATATATCCTTATATGTCTATTTATGTCCCCATCTTTCTCCAGCTCCCCATATCCCCATACCCACACCTGTTTCGGTCAGTGTGTTTGTGTACCCCCTTTTTTTTTTTGAGAGAGAGAGAGTGGTGGGGAGGGGCAGAGGGAGAGGGAGAGAGAGAATCTTAAGCAGGCTTCATGCCCAGCATGAAGCCCTATGTGGGACGCAGTCTCACGACCCTGAGATCATGCCTTGAGCCGAAATCAAGAGTCCGATGCTTATCCGACTGCGCCCCCCCAGGCGCCCCCGTTTGTGTATTCTTGACTAGCCGCAGCCCTGCGTTAAGCCACACGGAGCCCAGTGATGCGTATTTCCGGAGCCAAGACATTCACTAAGGACGGGAGCCAAACACATTCTCACTTCCGAGTTTTCCTGTCGTTTCTGGGGCATCTAAGGATCCGATCGTCTGACTTTTAAGTACCTCCTGACAACCACCCTGTTGCCATTCACCTGGAAACGGGGCCAATGCCGGCTCCTAGCAAATCAGGAAAACAAGCACACACACAAACCAACCAAAAAACCCAGCATCTTCTGAGAAGCCTGTTTGTTTTCCTCTGTTGCTCCAGAGCAGCAGCCGCCGCCAGTCACAGCAAACTAACGAAACCCGTCGGGTTTGCCCGGAGTGGACAAAAATGCTTTCATGCAAATCTTTGTTGACTCTTCTCCCACTCAGTAATTAAATCCTGCTTTCCGCTTACACCTGGATGGGTGGAACCGCTGTGGTGGAAGCGCGCCACCTGCCACGGCCCTTGGCTCGCCTGGAACAAGAGGATGGCCGAGCGGCGGGGGGGGGGTTGGGGGGTGTCTGTTCTTCCGCATCAGTGAGAGTTCTGGGTGTCAAGACCACTTCTTCGGGCTTCTCTTCCTTGGAATTCCTTCCTTCCCTGGATCACTTCCCCACTGCTTCCTGGAATCACTTCCAAATTACCTATACCCGATCTACTTCTTTTTTTTTTTTTTTGTTAAGATTTTATTTATTTATTTGAGAGAGAGAATGAGAGAGAGAGAGAGCACAAGAGGGGGGAGAGTCAGAGGGAGAAGCCCTGGATGCGGGACTCGATCCAGGGACTCCAGGATCATGACCTGAGCCGAAGGCAGTCACTTAACCAACTGAGCCACCCAGGCGCCCCCCAGATCTACTTCTGTTGGAACTCAAACCAAGACTTGCTGAAATATTAGCTTCATCTGAGGTCACCGGGGACACCTAGCAGCTGTAAATGGGGGCTCAGATCTGTATGGGCTGGCAACTGGGGACCCTGGTAGGGGGGGGCGGAGATTGGAAACAAAGAAGTCATTGGGGAGATGAGCACACTCGTGTCTGTGAGCTGACCCAGGTCGGTGATGTTCTGTCGGATCCCAGAAACGTTCCAGGCGTCAACTCCATGAATCACAGGTGTGAGTAACACCGGAAGAAGGTTCTTTGGGCATGTTTGGGGTTTTGGCATTTTTTTGTTTTTAAACAAATGTTCTTGTCTCTACTCCCCAGGCTTGTCCCCCGCTGGGATGGCCTTCAGAACTCCAGGAGGACAGAGAAGCATTTCACATCCTCCATCAGGGAAGGCAGTGTCCTTCAGGGAAGAATGACTCCTCCTGACAGGCTGGCGAAATGGCCCAAGGCCAGTACCCAGGACTTGGCTGGCCAGTCCCAGCCCAGTCCAGAAGGCCCGTCAGGGTGGCAGTGACATGTCACCGACTTGGTGTGCTGGCCATGATTGGCTTGACCATGACTGGGCAAGGCTGTGAGGTTTCCCAGTCTGGGTCAGTGTGGGTGTGTGGGCAGAACAGAGCTAGGAGTGAGGGCAGAGGCCAAAGGCAGGAAACTCTGTAGGCTCCGTCCATGGCACGGTGGTCCCTCTCCCCCTTGCTCAGATCAGTTCCCACTTCTCTGGTCCTCACAGGGATGGGGGTTTCCAGCGCAGCCCACCCCTCATGCTGGTTCTGCCCATCTCCAGTGCAACTCCAATCTGACCTACAGTTGTGGTATCTGGCCTATCAGGGCGTGACCTGCATCCCACACAACCAGTGAGTCACAACCTTTGTGGTCTGGTCTGTGGGCTGGACACTTCCTGCCCTTTACGCCAGAGCCCTGCTCTGAGCCCAGTCATTACACAGTCCCTGACTTTAACCCAATTATTCCAGAAGCATCCCCACATGGGAACCTGGGAAGCTGGTGGCAGTAAGGGGCCTCTGCTCCGGCCTCCTGGCCATACCCACTGCCTCTCAGCTGCCTACTAGTCTCTAAGAGATTGTCAGAGCAACTTTGCTGCCCATAACAAGGGCCACTGGAAAAAAACAACAAACAGCTACGGGAGGTGGATCATGGAAATCAAAGAAAGAAAATTCTCTATTCCAATCCCTCTTAACAGCACCACCTTCATCACTCCTGACAACTGGTCAACCTGCAGCTAAGCCTATGATATTCCTTTCCTGGAAACCTAGGTCATGAGGTTCATGGACCATTCCAATTCGTTAGAAAATTATTGCATATGAAGAAACCAAACCTGCTTTCCTATGATATTTTCCATCTTTTCATATGTTTATTGAATATTTGTATTTCATTCACAAAACTCATAGCTTTTGTCTAAACTTTCAAAGTTATTACTATAAAGTTATACCTAATATTTTTTATCTGTTGAAATATCTATGCTTTGTTGTTCTTATTACAAATATTGATTTTTATTGTCTTTTTTTTTCTTTGATAACATTTTTCAGAAATGTCTATTTTATTGTGATTCTTTCAGTGAATTAGCATTGAGTTTATTTGATCAAATTTATTATTGTGTTTCATTTGCTTTTCTTTTTTTTATTTCTGCTTTTATCTTGAATAATTTCTGCTTATACTTTCTTTGGATTTATTTTGCTGTTCACCTGCCAGCTTCTTAGGTTGAAAACTCAATTCACCTAATATCAGTCTTTCTGGTTTTGTTATCAATGCACCTGTGGGTATGAATTGTCCCCGAGTCCTGCTTTGAGCACATCTCCCAGATGTTGACATGTAGCTCCCTAACTATTGTTTATTTCTGAATACTTTATAATTTTTTTAAAAATTTCCTTTTGAAACCAAGAATCGTTGAGTAAGCTTTCATAAGATTTTCCAAGTTAACAAATTTTTGGTTAAATTTTTCTTATTATTTTGTAATTCTATTGCCTAGTGGTCAGAGGATACAACTTGCATGACTTTTCACTTTTCTGTAATGCTCATTCACCTGTCTCTGGTCTGTTCTCTGGTCCCTCTCAAAGACATTTTAATTCCTCTTTCGAGGGATGCTCCAGTAAAAACTTGATAGCAGTTACTTAGCAATCCCTGGGGAGGGAGGGGATTTCCCCCAAAGCATTGTCCATCTTCTAGGGGCTTCTAAAGCTGTTCAAATGTCCTGCCCTCTGTACCTCACCTCATCACTGTCATCACACGTTGAGACAGGAAAGGAAAGTCTGCTCTGAGTTAGACATTCACAGTAGGACTGCTGTGGCATGCCCACTCTGTCCTGGGGCTCATCTCTGGAGATGTTTGAACCTTTCAGTGTCCCTCTTTAGCAAACCTCTGAAGTCAACATGGTGCTCATCAGACTGTAGGGAGCTGTGCACCCCCTCTCTCCCTGAAAACGTACTTCCCTTTATGTGTTTCCAAGCTTGCTTTGTCTTTTTCATAGACTGTAAACTAAGCCCCAAACCGGAGTTCCCCACACTGGGTTCCATGGAACACCAATTCTGTAGGCATTAATAGGTGATACACAGAAAAGGTTCTGTTTGGGGACTGTTGAATTAAACAAAGATAACTGACTACTGTGGTATCTCAGAGCCTCTGTATCTGCTAGTGTGTTAACTGACTTTATAAGAGGAGGGAAAAGCATGGTTGTGTTCCCCAAACTAATCTGGAATGGAACCCTTCTGTGGGACTCTGGGTTAATGCTCCAGAACAGATCGCATATGCCATGCTGCCCTATTCTCAAATATACTCCTATGAAGTCTTTTGTCTTGGTCAAATTTTATTTTATTTATTCCATGGTTAGAGTCAGTCCTTCACTTTGACTTCTCAGTGTGTTCGTCTCTGATTCTGCAATCCAGTGTTTCTTACTCTCAGCAGATGAGAGCAGCCTGCCCCTGTGTGCTCATGCCATGCACAGATAAGTGCTTGGAAAGGACCAAGGACAGAGCCTTGAAGTGTGCCTCTGGACTAAAGAGGACATTCATATTCATCCAACGACTTTGATTGGCAGAGGTTGCCTACTCCCGCACATCTTAGACTTCCTGGTGCAGGCGAACCACCTGGAAATATTGTTAAAATGCAGAATCTGATTCAATGAATTTAAAGTGGGGTCTGAGATCCTGCATTTCCAACAAAAGCTCCCAAGTGAAGCCGATACTGCCAGACCTGGAACTACATTTTCAATAGGAAGGTATTAGAGTACTTTGCCAAGAAAGAATCTGAGGCTACATTTGTGCTCAGTGGGAAAGAGTGCCGTGATCAACTAATAATGTCTGCCATGGGCAGAGGGGTGAGCTGTGAATACAGGCCATCTTTGCCCTGTAAGTCTCTATGTAGAAAATGATGTATTATTCAAGACTAGACGGGAAAAAAAGGTCATTCATACCACAGAGTGTTATGTAAGCATGAAAATGGATGTCTATGTCTTCTAGATGGCATAAATTCCAATACATATTGTTATATTTTTTAAAAAGGCAAGGTTGGAGAATAAACTATGCGCTACTCTCCCCTTTGTGTAAAATAATCAGTAATCATATACTCTGACGATACGAAGACTTGATAAAGCTTTAGAAAACAGGAACGTTGTTACACCGCTGGTGGGAATGTAAACAGGTATAACCACTTTGGAAGATTGTGTGGCATCTTATTGGAATTGAAGACGTTCATCCTCCATCCTTGTATCCTTCTGGGTACACATAAGAGAGAAATTCATGCACTTGTGCACCAAGACCCATGGACAGGAATGTTCACAGCAGCATTTTATGCTAGCTCCAAACTGAAAACAACTCAAACATCTCTGAAGAGGGAAATGGATAAATTGTGGTAAATTCCTAATGAAATACTACATGATAATAAAAATGACAAAACTATAGGTGTGTGTAGATAAATATCACAAACAAAATGCTGACTGACAAGCAAGACAAAGAGAATACATGTATCCTTCTATTCCATAAGTTTCAAAAACAGGAAACACTAAATTATATCACTTAGGGATATATAGGCAGGTGCTAAAGCTTTTTTTTTAAAGTCTCTATGTACACCTTATTTTTTTCTTTTCCACATTTAGATGACTTTAAAATTCTTTTAATTTAATTTTTAATATTTTAAACTCCAGTATAATTGAGGTACCTGGGTGGCTCAGTCGGTTAAGCATCTGCCTTTGGCTCAGGTCATGATCCCAGGGTCCTGGGATCAAGCCCTGCATCGGGCTCCAGGCTTGACGGGGAGCCTGCTTCTCCCTCTCCCTCTGCCTGCTGCTCCCCCTGCTTGTGCTCTCTCTCTGTCAGATAAATAAATAAAATCTTTACAAATTTTTTCAGTATAATTAACATTCAGTATTATATTAGTTTCAGGTGTACAATATAGTGATTCAACAATCTATACATTCTTCAGTAGTCATCATGATAAGTGTACTCTTGCTAAAATGTAGAATCTGATTCAATGAATTTAAAGTGGGGGTCTGAGATCCCCATCACCTGTCTCACTCATCCCCCCTACAACCTCCTCTCTGGTAACCACCAGTTCTCTGTATTTAAGAGGCTGTTTTTTTGGCTTATCTCTGTTTATCTTTCTCTGTTTTGTTTCTTAAATTCCACATGTAAGTGAAACCATATGGTATTTGTCTTTCTCTGACTAATTTATTTCACTTAGCATTATAGCCTCTAGATCCATCCATGTTGTTGCAAATGACAAGATTTCATTCTTTTTTTTATGGCTGAGTAACATTCCACTGTATACGTATATATCATGTCTTCTTTATCCATTCATCTGTGGATGGATACTTGGGTTGCTTTCATATCTTGGCTATTGTAAACAATGCTGCAATAAACATACGGGTGCACATATCTTTTTGAATTAGTGTTTTTGTTTTCTTTGGGTAAATGCCCACTAGTGGAGTTACTGGATCATATGGTATTTCTATTTTTAATTTTTTGAGAAACCTCCATACTGTCATCCACAGTGGCTGAAATCAGTTTGCATTCCTATCAGCAGTGCCCCAGGGCTCCTTTTTCTCCACATCCTTGCCAACCCTTGTTATTTCTTGTGTTTTTGATTTTAGCCATTCTGACCAGTGTGAGGTGATATCTAATCAGGTTCCTTCTGCCACTAAGACACGTTCAGCTCAATTCATCCGAAATTTGGTGAGTACCTGCTATGTGTCAGGCCCTGTGCTAGGTTCTGGGAGTTCAAGGACAAAACATGCAGCTTCTCCTCTCCCGAGAGCCCACATTTTAGCAGGAGAGGCCCCACATACAACGAATAACAGAGCAGTGAAACAGAGGGTGCAGACAAGGAAGGGGGCATAGATAGGTGGTGGGTCCTTGGGAACAAAGCAAAATTTTTCCCAGTGAAGATGCAAGGGTAGGAAAAAAGCATTCATTCTAGGTAGAGAGGACAGGTGACAAACACCGCATCTGCTGAGTCTGGGGACTGGAAGGGTGAGGAGGGGCCAGGTGGGAAGGGCCTTGAAGGCCATGCTAAGGAATATGGACTGTCTCCTGCAGGCAGAGAAGGGTAAGTGATGGAGGGTGGTATTAGGAGAAAGCTGGGTAGGTATGAAAAGGTTTTAAGCCAGACCAAATTTAACCCTAATAGTTTTACAAGAAGACACTGTGAAGAAAATGTGGAGAAACAGAGGCAGGGAGCCTTGTTGTGAGCTATTGTCTAGGCAAGAGGTGATGATGCCCTGATTTAGGTTTGTGGTTGTAGGAATGAAGAGGAGGGGCCAGATTCAGGGGCTGTTTCAAAGATGAAGGAGACAAAATATAATGGCAGTGACTTCTATTTTCCATTCTTAGATTCTAGGGTCCAAATTGGAATAATCTTAAAGAAGATCTAAGATAACACTGTCTTACATCAGGTCCCCTAGAAAGCAGAGCCTGAGGCAGGGATTCGGGTGTACACGACTAACTGGAGGAGTGCCGCCAGAAGAAGGGGAGTGAGGGAAGCAGAATGGTGCAGAGGAAGAAGCTGAGAAAGTTGTGGTTTCAGGTGGAATCTAGACTTAGCGTGACCCCAAAGACAGCTCTGTAGCAAAGCTAACACCACTGTGTTGGTCTCACCTTAAGCCAAGAGGGCCAGCCTTTTATATAACCAGGTAAGAGTAACCACTCAGGCAAGGGGACCCCGATTGGCCAAGAAAAATTCCCTGGAGAAGGGGACAGTTGGAAGTCATTAGCAACAGACACTCAGAGCAACTGGGAATGAGAAGCACCAGGCAGGTGTTATGAGCTGAATTGTATCCCGCTCCCAAATTCATATGCTCAAGCACTAACCCCCAGGACTTCAGAATGTGACTGTATTTGGAGACAGGGCCTCGAAAGAGGTGATTATATTAAAATGAGGCCATTAGGGTGGACCCTAGTCCAATCGGACTGGCGTCCTTATAAGAAGAGGAGATTAGGACCTTCGGAGAGACACCAGGGATGTGCACACGCACAGAGAGGAAGCCATTGTGAGAGCACCGTGGGAAGGCAGCCATCAGCAAACCAAGGAGATAAGGCCTCAGAAGAAACCAATCCTGCTGACACCTTGAAGTCAGACTCCCCGGCCTCCAGAGCTGTGAGAAGACACATTTCTATCACGGAATCCCCCCAGTCTGTGGTATTCTGTTATTGCTGTCCCAGCAAACTAAGAATGTCAAAAGGATCTGGATGGCACCAGCAACATTCGCTACACCTTCATTTATGCTCTTCACCCAAACCGTCTCTCCTTTCCTTCCCCACCCCCCCTCCCCAAAACAGTTCACTTAAATCTGTCTTCCCTCTCGTCATTAAGAACAACGGCCGCCATGGCAAGAACCAGCTGATTTCCTGGGTGGGATACCAGCCACCTGCTCTCCTGGCCTCCTTGAAGCAGTTGTGACATCTCGGGTGGAAACAGTGCAACCAGGCTAGAGATTTATGGTCCTTCAGTTAAAATGAGCAATCACAAGTGTTGCTGTATTTCAGCTCTTAATCCGCCATCAATAGCCAGGTCTGATGACTAAGGGCGATGCGTGTGGTCCTGGCTGGTCTACAAAAAGCTGAAGACTT
Organism: Leptonychotes weddellii; assembly: GCF_054177405.1. Classification (NCBI taxonomy): domain Eukaryota; kingdom Metazoa; phylum Chordata; class Mammalia; order Carnivora; family Phocidae; genus Leptonychotes; species Leptonychotes weddellii. The sequence continues at coordinate 27,799,727 of NC_138378.1, read as the reverse complement.
GTTCCCAAGATCTGCAATGAAGGGGGAGGAGGCAGTGTTGGCTAAGTTTTCTACGATGAGCCTTTAATTGATTTGACCATCATTAAGGTTAATATTTATTGGTGACTAATTTTCCCTCCAATGCCGGATTTTTCCTGTGGCAACAGTAACCGTGTTGACCTCATTTCCGTGTAACAATGGCAGTTCCTCGGCCTGCCAGCTTGCTGAAACAACGAGTTCCCAAGCAGCGGGCACCTAGTCTGGTAAGCTTTTTCTTGAGGTGAGATCAGGAACCATTCTCCAATGGTACGTTAGCTTGCTGCAGTTACCACAACAAAGTACCATAGACGGGGGACCCGAAGCAACGAAAATGGATCTCCTCACAATTCTGGAGGCTGGAAGTCTGAGATCGAGGTGTGGGCAGATCAGTTTCTCCTGAGGCCTCTCTGCTTGGCTTGCAGATGGCTGTCTTCTCCCTCTGACTTCCCATGGTCCTCCCTCTGTGTGTGTCTGTGTCCAAATGTCCTCTTCCCACCCTAACTGCCACATTTGAACTTAATTACCTCTTTAACAGAGGCTGTGGTGTGGAGCATAGACGGTAGGAAAGCAACGGTGGGGAGGGGCTCCTGTCCGGAGGCTCAGGCAATAATCCAGAACACAGAAGAGGGTGTCTCGGCTAGGGGGGTAGCAGTGGATTTGGTGAGGAAGGATCAGACCCTGAATACGTGTTTTTTGTTTTTTTTTTTGACAGAGAGAGACAGCTAGAGAGGGAACACAAGCAGGGGGAGCGGGAGAGGGAGAAACAGGCTTCCCACGGAGCAGGGAGCCCAATGCGGGGCTCGACCCCAGTACCCCAGGATCATGACCCAAGCCGAAGGCAGATGCTTAACGACTGAGCCACCCAGGCGCCCCCCTGAATACGTTTTTAAGATAAAGCTGAGAGGATATGCTGATGGCCTAGAGGGTGACACAAAGAGAAATCCTTGAGAGTCCCTCCAAAGCCTGGTCGAGC
>NC_138378.1:27779027-27798236 GCF_054177405.1 Leptonychotes weddellii | reverse complement strand
AAATAAATAAATAAATAAATAAATATTTATTGATCCCTGACGAATAAATGAAATCTTTAAAAAAATTAATAATATAAAATACAGATTCCTGGAATCTACTCTGAACCTGGTGTTCAAAAAGTAGTAAGGAGAAAAGAAATTGCTGGACCAATGAAAAATAAAACTGAGGAAAGGGAATGACTCTGGGGGACTCCGAAAAAGCCTGACTGGAATTGGGCACACCACACAAAGGAAACCGCATTCGTGTTACACATTGTTCTGGTTGCAAACTTGAACAGCTTAAACAAGGAAAGGGGTCTTTCCTGGGCATCTGGCTTAATTCATTCATAACCACCGAGGCCCCCCAGGATTTCTCAATAGAGGAAGCTTAAGAATACTAAGGATGCCTGGCTGGCTCAGTGGGAGGAGCCTGACTCTTGATCTCAGGGTTGTGGGTTCCAGCCCCACATTGGGTGTAGACATTACTAAAATAAATAAATAAATAAATAGGGGCACCTGGGTTGCTTAGTCAGTTAAGCATCTGCCTTCGACTCGGGGTCATGATCCCGGGGTCCTAGGTTCGAGTCCCATGTCGGACTCCCTGCTCAGTGGGGAGTCTGCTTCTCCCTCTCCCTCTGCCCCTACCCCCTGCTTGGGCTCTCTCTCTCTCAAATAAATAAAATCTTTAAAAATAAATAGGGGCACCTGGGTGGCTCAGTCGTTAAGCGTCTGCCTTCGGCTTAGGTCATGATCCCAGGGTCCTGGGATCGAGCCCCAAATCGGGCTCCCTGCTTGCCGGGAAGCTTGCTTCTCCCTCTCCCACTCCCCCTGCTTGTGTTCCCTCTCTCGCTGTGTCTCTCTCTGTCACGTAAATAAAATCTTTAAAAAATAAATAAATAAAACTTGTAAAAAGAATATTATGCTAATATTAAATGCAACCACATAAAACAAATTAAGACTAGGAATACATTTTTAAAATAATGTCCTTATTTGTGGATGAAAATGACATTTTGTCTGGCATTTGCTTTCCAATAATCCAGTGGGTAAAGAGTCCGTATGAAGCAAAATGGACCAGGAGTTAGTAATTGTTGAAGGTGGATGATGCGCACACTGGGCGGGGGGCGGGGGGGGTGCTCATTAAACTAGTCTTTCACTTAAGAACAAAAATCTCCTCACCTTGTTATCTTCCCACATGAATCCGACATCTCCCTTCTAAAGGAAAGACTCGAATTTTGACAATGTAATTTGTACACAATTTTGGCTAAAATCAAGTGTAACACCTTATAATCGTCACTAAACGTAACTGCAAAAATACGTAAAAAACAAACCAGAAAACTCGACCTCATTCTGCACCGCCCTTCCATTCACCTCTGTACTTCAGTCGAAATCAAGAAAAATTCATGACCAGAAAGATTTATTTAAATGTTACGTTTTAAAAAAAAGTCCATAACTCAATATCAAGCAAACACACAGCCAGGAAGCACGGTGTTAAGGTCAAGCACTCCACATGTCGCAGAGCACTTTGGGTCAAACACATTTAAGGACGTTTATACCCCAGGTTGCTCTCACTGTAATTCCAACTATTAATTGATATAAATATTTTATCCTCAAAAAATCCTTAAAAAATCCTCAACATATAATTCAGTGCACTAACAGCAAGTCTTAATCTTAAATTGGTTTGGATTTAGCAAGTTGTTCTTTTTTTTTAAAGATTTTATTTATTTATTTGACAGAGAGAGACACAGCGAGAGAGGGAACACAAGCAGGGGGAATGGGAGAGGGAGAAGCAGGCTTCCCGTGGAGCAGGGAGCCTGATGTGGGGCTCGATCCCAGGACACTGGGACCATGACCTGAGCCGAAGGCAGATGCTTAACCGACTGAGCCACCCAGGCGCCCTAGCAAATTGTTCTTAATAAAGTATAAAAAACACAAGAAAAGAGAATTTAGGACAAGGATATGGAGTACAGCTTTATGATATAGAAATGCAGGAGTGCCTGGGCTGCAGAAGGCACTGGAACCAAGCAGTGGGACAAGTCAGGAATGTGGGCCATGATCCCCCCAGCAATGCTCTTCTTGGCCTTTCTTGGTATTCTTGCTTTGTTCTCACTCTCCTTTTCTTCCTCTTCCTTCTCTTTTCCCTCCTCCTCCCACCCCTCCCTCTCTCCCTCTGGTTCTGCAGACTGGCTTTCTCTGCTGCCCAGGCCTATGGTGGAGGATGGCTGCAAGGTGTGGGAGCTGGTCCTTACAGACTCTCGAAAGCCGACTGTTATTTGCAGGAATTTTGTAGGCCAGCTGTTAAGCATGCCTATCATTAAAAATAAAATTAGATAAACTCAAGCTAAATAAATTATATTAAAAACAAAGGGTAATAAATACTCAAAAGTCATCAATTCTTTTTTTTTTTTTTTTAAAGATTTTATTTATTTAACACAGAGAGACAGCGAGGGCAGGAGCACAAGCAGGGGCAGTGGGAGAGGGAGAAGCAGGCTTCCTGCGGAGCTGGGAGCCTGATGTGGGACTCGATCCCAGGACCCTGGGATCATGACCTGAGCCGAAGGCAGACGCTCAACGACTGAGCCACCCAGGCGCCCAAGTCATCAATTCTTATTATGGATTTTACTACATTTTCTATTATCCGGAGGCTGTGTATGACTATTGCGTCCATATGTGGGATATAGTGTACAATGGCATACCGTTGGGCAACTCTTTCTAACTCTGCGTTTGGTTACCTCACGTTCGGAGTTTGAACTCAGCCATGGTGGGAATATTTACACCACAGAAATTGGCAGCCATTATAAATCAAGCCTTGATTTATTATTTTGTTGACTGTCCAAAACTTAAAAAGTAATGGTGAAATGTCACTAATGCAGGATAGACTTTAAAATACACCGTAGTGGGGCGCCTGGATGGCTCAGTCGTTAAGCATCTGCCTTCGGCTCAGGTCATGATCCCAGGGTCCTGGGATCGAGCCCCGCATCGGGCTCCCTGCTCGGCGGGAAGCCTGCTTCTCCCTCTCCCACTCCCCCTGCTTGTGTTCCCTCTCTCGCTGTGTCTCTCTCTGTCAAATACATAAATAAAATATTTTTAAAAATAATAAAATAAAAAAAACACACCCTAGCCTTTGCTTTCAGAATAGCACAAAAATTTGAGGGAATATTCATTCAGTGTTCAAAAACAATTACCCTTTTCAGCAAAGAACTCCTCATATCCGACTAACAAGAAAAGTTTTGATATATGTCTTTGTTGTTTTACTTCTGTCTTCCTAAGATAACATAAATGAGAATTTATGTTCATAACAGTCATGTTGGAACTATCTTCAATTCCTCATTCGTGACTAGAGTTTTGCTACAAATATAAGAATTCAGGAAAAATCAATGAAAGCTTTCTGTTAGAATCAATTGGCTACGTGAGATTTGCAATAAAGTATTATGTATTTTATTATATGTAAATTGTATGCTACACATCCTTAAGATTTGTTATATATATCTACCCATTTATTTTCATGAGGAGTTGGGTGTTAAACATCTACCAGCATCCCATTGGATGGCTGCCTCACACTCTTAAAATAACATCTCCTATTTCCACCCAGATTAAAATACTGTTTTAAATTCCAATTCCATATTCCCAGGGGAGATCATCTAATCTGGTAGTGTGCGTCAATTGCCTGCCCTTGGTCCACTCGGCGAAAGTCAAGGATGCAGGATGTCATAGTATTAAAATCATCCTCCAAGGCCAGGAGCCTATTCTTAGAGAAGAGGGCAGGCTGATGGGCTGAGCAGGCATCCCACAGAAGTGTCCACCATAACAGGAGACACAGAGAAACTCTGGCTTCTTTGAAAAGCAAGCAAAAAGTCACACAGAGAGAAAGGACTGAGATGAAAAGAGTAGGATAAGTTAGAAGGGGAAAGATAATAAGATCAGAGATTATGACCAAAAAAATGAAAATGCAAGAATAGAATTAAAATCTATTTTGGAGGATGCCCTTTAAAAGTTCACCTAGAATGTAGGAAAAGAGACCCAAGAAGATGATAGCTACAAAGGATTAGAGGCAGGAGAACACAAGGCTGGGCCAGAGACACAACAGAAATATCCATGCTCTCCTTTTCTGTACTGACATGGTCCTAGTTTTGTTGGAAGTGGCATTAAAAACAACATTCACCATCTCTCTTGCACACAAAAGTGGACTTGTGACATAGTTCTGCCCAGTAGATATTAAGCTGAACTCTGCTGAGGATTGCTGGGACAGTTTTGCTTTCCTGATACAGGAAATCCTTTCCTCCCTCTGTCTTCTTTCATCTTTCTTCTTGCTGGATCATGGATGTGATGGCTGGTGCTGGAGCAGCCATATTTTGGCCATGAGGGGAAAGGCCAAGGGAATCAGGGCTTCAGATTCCAACATCCTTAAAACACTGAACCAAGACTAGCAACTGCCTACCCTTGGATGTTTCATTATGTGAACAAAATACAACTCTATTTTAAGCCATTGATAATCTGGGTTTTCTGAAATATGAGCCCTAAATCCCTAGCATGATGGGCTATCATGGATATGATTAGTGTTTCTTAGGAGGAGAGCAGAACAAGTGAATTAGACCTAATAATTGAAGTTATATGAGAATAAAATTATCCTGAGATGAAAAATATGCAGATTAAAGACCTTACTGTTTCCTGAATAGAATCAGCAAAAAGATTTAAAGACATCCCATTAAAGTACCTAAACTGTGAGGAAAAAGATAGGATCCAGGTAGAAAAGGTGGGGATACTGGGCACCTGGGTGGCTCAGATGGTTAAGCATCTGCCTTTGGCTCAGGTCATGATCCCGGGGTCCTGGGATCGAGCCCCACATCGGGCTCCCTGCTCAGCGGGGAGCTTGCTTCTCCCTCTGCCTCTGCCTCTCTCTCTGTCTCTCATGAATAAATAAATAAAATCTTAAAAAAAAAAAAAAAGATGGGGATACTAACAAAGAAATAAGTATCAACCTGGTCTTAATAGCAGCATCTATAGAATTTTATGAAGGCATACATTGTGACTCAAGGATTTCACATGTGTGAGAGGAAAAGAAGAACATTCTTGGGGCGCCTGGGTGTCTCAGTCAGTTAAGCATCTGCCTTCGGCTTAGGTCATGATCCCAGGGTCCTGGGATAGAGTCCCAAGTCGGGCTCCCTGCTCAGTGGGGAGTCTGCTTCTCCCTCTGCCCCTCTTCCCAATTGTTCTCTCAATCTCTCTCTCTCAAATAAATAAATAAAATCTTTAAAGAAATACAGCAGCTGGGTGAAAGAGGAAGCAAATTAAAGTCTCAGAAATGGAGAAGTCATGGTATAGAGTGGATTTGCACAAGCACTCCAAATCAAATATCCTCATAATTATTATAAAGCTGATTTCAACATTAAATGCCAAAGCAAAAAAAAATTGAAAGAATATATACAATATGAAATACACTAATTTAGTAATAATAATGTTGATCAAAAAACATGGATTATATTATTAATTTTAGGATGGTCCCCCAAAATAGTTTCACTCCTAACTCTGGCAGAGGACCATAGATTAATGAAACTTTCGAAAAATATGAAGCCAACCACCAATAGGACTGAAAATAGGATATGCACTTCCTATGATAATAGACATTATGAAAGAATAGAAAATGCAGTCTGTATAGCAAAAGGTAGAAAATAAAGAAAAAGCATAAGAAAAAAACCTCAATACGTAAATAAGATGAATTGCATCAGTTGTAACAATATAAGCTGATTAAACTCTATTATTAAAAGACAACGATTTGCAGATTAGGACACAAAACCATAACTATATGCTGTTTATAAGCTACATCTATAATGAAGTAACAAAAAGGTAAAAATGGAAGAAAAGTAAAAATTATATCAGAGAAATACAAATAAAAAGAAAGAAAGGTAGTAAACTGACATCAATCAGGGAAGAGTCAAGGTGGTTACAAGGTGACATTGATAAAATTCAGAATTTTAGTTCTATGCATTAAAATATTGGAAATAAAAATTGTTTAGGGGCACCTGGGTGGCTCAGTCAGTTGAGCGCCTGACTCTTGGTTTCAGCTCAGGTCATGATCTCAGGGTTGTGAGACTGAGCCCGGTGTAGGGCTCCTTCCTCAGTTTGGAGTCTGCTTGAGATTCTCTTCCCTTCTTCTTCTGCTCCTCCCCCTGCTCCCACTCTCTCTCTAAAATAAATAAATAAATACAATCTTTAAAAAAGTTGTTCAAAGTCTTAAGAGAAAATAAACAAAACAGTCATTATAGAAATTTTATTTATTTTCAGTATTAGCCTATCAAAGAGGATAAGAAATAAATAACACTAAACAGGTTCTGAATAATACAATTAATAAAATTGATTTACTAATTGTAAATCAAAGCATGTCTCCTAGAAACATAGACTGGGTCATTATATTCAGCACCCAAAGGACACTAGAAATATGCATTATTTATTAGACTACAAAAAAGAAAATTAAAGAGGTTTAAAAATGGGGTGCCTGGGTGGCTCAGTTGGTTGGGCGACTGCCTTCAGCTCAGGTCATGATCCTGGAGTCCCTGGATCGAGTCCCGCATTGGGCTCCCTGCTTGGCGGGGAGTCTGCTTCGCCCTCTGACCCTTCCCACTCTCATGTGCTCTCTCTCTCTCTCTCATTCTCTGTCTCTTAAATAAATAAATAAAATCTTTAAAAAAAAAAAAGAGGTTAAAAAAAAAGTCAGTATATTTGCAAAAGCAGAAAACATCTGGGCCATTTTCTCTGACTATAAAGCAATCAAATCTGCAGATGAAAAATAAAAGTTTAAATTAAAAAAGTAAAAGTTAACTACTTGGGAAACTTTAGAAGGTACCCTTCTAAGTAACATTTTAAGACAACGAAGAAAGAAAAATCACAACTTTTGAGAAAATAAAAATGACAAAATTATACATCAAAATTTATGCAATAGGGCCAAAACTGTAGTTAGAGGAAAATTCATACCTTAAAAAGTTTTCAACATTAAAAAGACATAATGAAAATAAATTAATTAATATAATTCAAGAAGTTGAGAAAACTGCAATGAGATAAAACTAGGGAACACAAATAAAAGGAAATCGATCAGTTAAAAGCATCACCTAATAAAATAGTAGATACAAAATAAACTCATTTCTGGGCGCCTGGGTGGCTCAGTTGGTTAAGCGACTGCCTTCGGCTCAGGTCATGATCCTGGAGTCCCGGGATCGAGTCCCACATCGGGCTCCCTGCTCAGCAGGGGGTTTGCTTCTCCCTCTGCCCTCTTCCCTCTTGTGCTCTCTGTCTCTCATTCTCTCTCTCTCAAATAAATAAAATCTTTTAAAAAAATAAATAAATAAACTCATTTCTGTTGAATTAATTTTTAAATTAATTTTAAAATTTTGGCTCAAACTTTGCCACTGTTAAATAATATTTATTATGATGGTCTTTTTCAGGGGCTATGTCAGGATGGTACAGCACGAGGTCACCTAGATTATCTGATTATCACTTACCTCACACTGGTCTGAATTAAGGATGGAGGCTTGGTTGAAGCTACAGAACCTTCTTATTTAAAAAAATATTTTAAAAAATGAAGCTTGTTAAACAGACCTTTAAAAAATGGATTATTGAGGGGTGCCTGGCTGGCTCAGTGAGAATAGCATGAGACTCTTGATCTCAGGATCATGAGCTCAAGCTCCACATTGGGTGTAGAGATTACTAAAAAAATAAATAAACTTAAAGATATGAATTATTTGAGATGATTAATAGAACAAACAAATCTCTGGCAAGTGTATCATTAAGGAGTGATCACATAAATATCCAAGACTTTAAAGATTAAAGATTTAAAAGACCAGGGAATTATAAAAGAATCCACAGATTCAAAGAAGAATTTTTTTGAAGATTTGTTTTAAAGATTTTATTTCTTTATTTTATTTGACAGAGAGAGAGAGAACACAAGCAGGGGGAGTGGCAGGCAGAGGGAGAAGCAGGCTCCCCGCTGAGCAGAGAGCCCGATGTGGGACTCGATCCCAGGATCCTGGGATCATGACCTGAGCCGAGATGCTTAATACACTGAGCCACCCAGGCAACCCAAAGAAGAATTTTTTTTTAAATTACGGAAATAACACGGGCGCCTGGGTGGCTCAGTTGGTTAAGCGACTGCCTTCGGCTCAGGTCATGATCCTGGAGTCCTGGGATCGAGTCCCGCATCGGGCTCCCTGCTCAGCAGGGAGTCTGCTTCTCCTTCTGACCCTCCCCCCTCTCATGCTCTCTCTCTATCTCATTCTCTCTCTCAAATAAATAAATAAAATCTTTAAAAAAAAAAATTACGGAAATAACACATTCAACAACATAACACAAAGAACAGGGAAGGATTTTTCCAATAAATCACATTAGGATAACTGATCAGTAATGGGGGGATATATCTAATTTTTCCTTTCACATAATTCACCAAAAATCAATTTACAGTACCTTATATGTTCTCTCTAGGGTTGATTATTTAAGTTAAAAAAATTTTTTTTAAGATTTTATTTATTTATTTGAGAGAGATTTTATTTTATTATTTGAGAGAGCACAAGCTGGGTGAAGAGGCAGAGGGAGAGTGAGAAGCAGACTCCCCGCTGAGCGGGGAGCCTGACCTGGGGCTTGATCTCACAACCCCGAGATCATGACCTGAGCCAAAATCAAGAGTCCGGAGCTTAACTGACTGAGCCACGCAGGTGCCCCCTTAGCTCTTATATTTGGGTCTCGGATCCATTTTGAACTAATTTTTGTATATGGTGTTAGGTAAGGGACTACTTCATTTTTTGGCATGTGGATATCCAGTTGTCCCAGCAACATATTTTGAAAAGACTGTCCTTTCCCCCATTGAATGATCTTGGCACCCTTGTCAAAATCATTTGCCTATATATGTGAGGGTTTCTCTTCAGGCTCTCTCTTCACAATGGAATCACCTGGGGAGTTTTAAAAAACACTGAAGCCTGGGCCCCAACCCGCAGGGGTTCTGATGTAAGTGCAGCCTGAGCACGGAGGGTTTTTACCCATCCACAGGTGCTCCTAAGGTGCATCCAAGGTTGAGTAAGGAAGAACTAACACTGACTGAGCCCTCACGCTGAGCCAAGCCCCATTCTATACGTTTGACATCCTTGAAATCTCACATGATGTGATTGATCTATTGTTTTCCCATATATAGAGCGGTCACTGAGTCACAAAGAGATTAAGCACTTGCCAAGGACACACAGGTTGCCAAGTGGCAGGGTCTCCACTTGAACTCCAGAGCCCATGCCCCTTATTACAATGTTGTGCTGCCAAGGGTCACTTGCCAGTCTCAGCCATTAATCCTGCCTCAAGATTCCGCTGGGTGGAAAGATGGCCCATACTCTAAAAGGCAGGGATATGTCCACCCATGCTAGACTGGTCTGGCAGCCAAGGTTACAAAAAAGAACCAAGAGTCTTTGAAGCTCCTGAGACCAACTCCTGCATGGACCCTCCCAGAATATGACCCCAGACCCCTGGGCTGCCTCCCAGAGACGTCTAAGCTGCGATCCCAGGCCACCTGGCTCCTCTCTGGCCCCTCTGGACTCGTACCTTGGGCGTCCCCGATCCAAGTTCATGGATTTCTTGGTGTGTAGTTCTTCACATGATTCTTGTGGGCTCGAGGCCCCTAACATTGTCTTGGCAAAACAAATGTCCCTGTTGGGGCCTGTGGTCCTATGGAGAATTGAAGTGGTCACTTTCCCCAGTCTTCTGAGAGACCTGGAGAGTCTTTCAGGGCTGTTCTCACCCCAGCTGAGGAGTTGCAGGGAGCCAGAGGGAAGCTGGGAATGAAAAAGTCTCTGTCCCCCATTCCCTTCCAGTCATTGTGAAAGTAAGTCCTGAAAAGAAAAGGGGGTTCAAATCACGATGAAAGTTGAGAAATTAAAAAAAACGAGGCCTAAATAAGTAAAATGTGGGTTCAGAAAATAATCTTCATTTAAAAATTGAGTCCAATGAGAAATTTTAAAAGCTACATATATGGGTTATCTGTTAATACATAATAAATTACTTCAAAATTTAGCAGCTTAACACTACTATAAACATTCATTATCTCACATAGTTTCTGTGGGTGGGTCAGGAATTTGGGGGGCAGCTTAGCTGGGCATTTCTGCCTCAGGCTCTCAGGGGTCTGTGGCCCTCTGAAGTCTTCAGGGAGCAGGAAGATCCACCTTTTCATGGTTCCCATGGCGACTGACACAAGGCCTCAGTCCCCCAGGAGATGGCAGCTGGCTTCCTCCAGAGGGAGTGACACGAGGTGTCCAAGATAATCTAAGCCGGCCACCATCATTCCTATAACGTTCTATTCGTTACCCAGGTCACCACGCACCCCATTCCATAGGAAGGGGAGCACACAGGGGCTGGAATACCAGGAGGGAAGGATCACTGGGGACCATCTTGGAGCCTGAATGCCAGACTACGTAAATACAAAGAGGACGTAATGTGTCTACAGTGCTTATTCAGAGCGAGGCACTGTCCTAATGTAGTAACACCTTTAGTCCTCCCTATAACCCTGTAAGGTAAATGTGTTCTTATTCTTGCTTCACACACAAGGAAACAGGCCCAGAGAAGTTCAGCTACTGGCCCAACGCTTCACAGCCAGTGGGGATGGAGGCAGAAATTGAACTCAGGTAACCTGGTGCTGTCTGTCACCCAGTGAACCCCACTGCCTCGATGGGGCACCAGGGGTAGGCATGAAAAAAGTGAGGATTAAATCAGAAGAGCTAGAGAGAAAAGGGAACCTAAAGAAATAGAACAGGAAAAAGAAAGCGGGGAATGAGGGAGAGAAAGGAGTGAAAATAAAGGGATAGAGTAGATCAATAAAACAGGGATGGTTTTAAAACGGAAGCTGAAGAAGGCCAGGGAAGAAGACAAAGCAGGGTAAGACTATAGTTTAAAATCCTGCAAAGTAAGATTAGGAGTTTTAAAAAAGAACAATCAAGGGAGAAACACAAAGCACAATGAAAGGAGGGTGGTTTACAAAGATATAAAAGAAACCGAAGCCAAACCCATGCACGAAAAAATAATCCATGAGCAGGTTAAAAAGGAGAGAGGGTGGGAAAGTCTCTGGAGGCAGCTGAGCGGAGGCTAAAAGAGGGTTTCTAGGACATGTCAAGCTTCTAGCTTGTCCTAAAATAGGCAGGAAAGCCTCAGGCATCCTCTGACTCTGCAGCCTCCGATCTCCGGGCTGGGCCCCTTGCTTCCACTTAAGGAGACCTGGGGCAGAATTTTCTAGAACACTGCTTCTCAAATTGGGGCCCTTGACCAGTGGCACCCCATCACCAGACCTTGTCAGGAATGCAGAGCCCCAAGCCTCAGCCCAGGCCTCCTGATTCAGCATCTGCATTTTAACACAGGAAAGAGGGAGCCCTGCTGCTTTGTAAGAAATGTCACATTTCTTCCCTCAATTTTTAGTTTACAAAGTATTTTAAATTTCCAAAGAAGTATAAAAATAATGCAGCAAACACTTAGGAACATACAACTCAGATATAACAAATGTTAGCATTTTGACAAATTTGCTTCACAACTATTTTTTTTTCCTTAAAACAAGAAAGGTATGGTTTCTTCCTCCCACGCTACCCACCCCCGCACCCCCCCACCCAACCTCAGTTCTCTTTCCTTTCCTGGAGCCAGCGGCTGCTATGAAGTTGGTGTTTCCTCTCCTGTATTTTATGTACACCTTTATTCCAGATGCAGGAATGCAGAAACACACAATCATTTTGTGTGCATTTAATTTTACATGAATGGTATACCCTATGTACCTTTCTGCAACTTGCCTCTGTAATTCAGCATTGGGTCTTTTTTTTTTTTTTTTAAGATTTATTTATTTATTTGAGGCGGGAGGAACAGGGGGGTGGGGAGGGGAAGGGGCAGAGGGAGAAGGAGAGAGAATCTTGAGCAGACTCCCTGCTGAGCCTGGAACCCAATGCCGGGCTTGATCTCACCACCCTGAGATCATGACCTGAGATGAAATCAAGAGTCCAACGCTCATCTGAGGCACCCAGGTGCCCCTAGAACTTGGCATTGAGTCTTAAAGGTTGATCTGTGCTGATAGACTGCAGCTGAGTTCACTCATTTTAATAGCTGTGTAGTATTCCTTTGATGGCATATTGTGAAATGTATTTCTTAGCTCTCCTACTGAGTGACATTTAGGCTGTTTCCAATTTTTTGCTGTGAGCCAAAGAAAAGCTGAAATGAACATTCGCAGGTCTTTGCACACACGTGTGAGTGTTTCACAAGGGCAAACACCGAGGAGAGGGTTTTCCAAGCCAGTTTGTGCTCATGCCAACCGTATGCAAGTGTTCTTCTGTACTCAAGTCCTTGCCGCCTTTGATTGCGTTGCTGTTTTAGACACTGTGGGCTGGCTAACTGGGTCGTGTTCTAGCCCTTTCTGCCTGCTTTCTCTCTATTGCAGAGATGGGACAAGCAAATACCCACCTTCTCATCTCCCTTTCGTCTGTGGTAGTCATGGAACATAGCTCTGGATCCTGTACCTCCCATGCTTTATTCAAGAAAAAGAAGCAGAAGCAAAATTGGCAAAATGGCACCATGAAGAACTGATTTCAGGTGCAAGAGTGTCGTTATATCATTCTCTTCTTTTGTGGATGTTTGAGATCCTTCATATGGCAAAAGTCGGCTGGACAGATGTTAAAGCGTTTGCTTCTCAAAGAGGATCAGTGCATTAGCTTTGTTCTTTCCTCCTTGATTCTGGTTTTAAAACTGGGTGAGATTCCAGGAGGTACACCAGGTACCTTACAATCATGTGCTTGAGCTATTGAACTGGTGCCCACGGGTGGTTACCTCCAGATTTCTCCAGACTTCTTGTTATGTGAGAAAAAGAATCTCGTAATTGTCTGAGATCCTGTTAGTTAGATCTTCTGTTACTTGCATCCTAATGCATTCCTGATTAATACAGGCAGGCTTGCTAGTTTTTGCCAGTCTGAAGATGTAAATTGTATCTCACCATGTTTTTGTTTTTTGGATTTTTTTAAGATTTTATTTATTTATTTGAAAGAGAGCACAAGTGCAGGGTGGGGCAGAGGGAGAGGGAGAAGCAGACTCCCCACTGAGTAGGGAGCCTGACGCGGGGCTCAATCCCAGGACCCCAGGATCATGACCCAACCTGAAGGCAGACGCTTAACCGACTGAGCCACCCAGGCGCCCCCATCTTGGCCTTTCTATCTCTTTCTCAGTTTCTCAAATCACTCACTCTGAAAGAAGCCATCTGCCATGTTGTGCGAGCAGCCCTCTCTATGGATAGCCCCATATGGTGAAAACCAGAAGCCTCTTGCCGGTAGCTATGTGAATAAGCTTAGAAGTGGATTTTCCTCCCTTCATATTATTACAACCTTGGCCAACGACTTGCTTACAACCTCAGGAAAGACCCTGAGCCAGGACCATTCTGTCACTCTGGACTGCTAATCTTCAGGAAGTGTATGAGATAATGAGTGTTTGTGGTTTTAAACTGCTAAAATTTGGGATAACTTGTGACACAGCATTACTCACATATTATCTGCAGATAGTAACAGGTTTTTTGTTTGTGTGTTTTCTTACCAATTCTTTCACTTTTCTTCTTTTTCTCTAAATCTTTCTTTATTATGAACAAATATATATATATTTTTAAAGATTTTATTTATTTATTTGACAGAGAGAGCACAAGCAGGGAGAGCAGATGGCAGAAGGAAAGGGAGAAGCAGGCCCCCCAAAAGCAGGGAGCCCTACTTGGGGCTCAATCCCAGGACCCTGAGATCATGACCTGGGCCGAAGGCAGACGCTTAACCGACTGAGCCACCTAGGCGCCCTGAACAAAAATATTGATAGAGGCTATCCTTGTCCTTGTTTCTGTCTTTAAAAGGAATTCTTTTAACATTTCACACTAAGAATGTTATATTTGTTGTTTGGTAAATTTCTTAACAACAAAGAACAGGTTAAAGTAATTCTCTTCTTTTTTTTTTAAGATTTTATTTTGGGGTGCCTGGGTGGCTTAGTCAGTTAAGCGTCTGCCTTTAGCTCAGGTTGTGATCCCAGGGTCCTGGGTTGGAGCCCCGCATTGGGCTCCCTGCTCAGCAAGGAGTCTGCTTCTCCCTCTCCTTCTGCCTGCCACTCCCCCTGCTTGTGCTCTCTCTCTCTCTTTCTGTCAAATAAATAAATAAAATCTTTTTAAAAAATTTTATTTATTTATTTATTTTAGAGAGCATGGAGGGGAAGGAGCAGGGAGAGGGACAAGGAGACTGTGCTGAGCACAGAGCCCGATGTGGGGCTCGATCCCATGACCCTGAGATCATGACCTGAGCCGAAATCAAGGGTTGGTAGCTTGACCAAGTGAGCCACCCGGCACCCCAAAATAATTGTCTTCTATTTCTAGTGTGCTGAGTGTGCCCCACCCATATCTTAGACCTTTTAGGATGCCTGGGCCCACAGTCAAATGCCAGAGTCAGCTTCTCTGAGCGGGAGGCCTCCTCTGATCCTCCCCAAACCTAGGAAGGCCGCTTTTCCCCAGTAAAGGGAAGGCTGGACACCCTGGGGAATGGACAGCTCCAGGGTCAGTTCTCAGCAATGACTTTCTCTTTGAACTGGAGTATAAATCCCCCAACTCACTCACCCCTCTCCCCTCTGGGGGGATAATTGGGAGAGTCTGTTTCCGGGGGGAACCCAAAGGAAGACCATGCTTTCATAAAATGGTTGTGGGATTTATCACTTGTTCTTTTTCTGAATCTATTGAGATGACCATATGGTTTTTGCTTCTTTATTCTATAACTATGTAAATTATATTGCTATTATTCAATGGTCAAATGACATCCTTTCTTCCTGGGATGAACACTACTTGGTAATGTTTTTTCCCACATTGCTGCATTCGATTAGCTAATGGATTTTTCATAATTGTTGCATCCATATGCATGTAATTAGACAGTCCATTTCCTACTTGCCCTGTCCTTGCTGGCTTGGTGTCACTGTTACACTAGTGGTGGCCAGTGACTTGCTTTGCACAAATTGATGAAGCTTGTTTCTGAGCTTGAGTAAGACAGAGGTTTTCTGTTCCTTGAGGGTAGTTAAAGTGCCTGTGAGGACATGCGGGCTTGGTGCAGTGTTTTGTAGAATTTTTTATTTAGATTCAATCTTTAATGTAGAAGTGTATTTGGGTTTTCTGTTTCTTGAACAATTTTGGTAAATGATATTTTTCCAGGTAATTGTCCACTTTATCTCATTTTTCAGATGTATAGTTTTAACATGCAGAGTTCAGAGTTTTAGAACAACTGCTTGTCTCCCTCCCCACCCCTACTCCCCACCCTCCCCTACCCTTTCTAAATTGGGCAGACACCGAAAGGGGCAAGGAAAAAGGATGCTTTCATTAGCCTCTGATGACCCACAAGCTTAAAAGAAATGGGGGAGGGGCGCCTAGGTGGCTCAGTCGTTAAGCGTCTGCCTTCAGCTCAGGTCATGATCCCAGGGTCCTGGGATCGAGCCCCACATCCAGCTCCCTGCCAGGTGGGAAGCCTGCTTCTCCCTCTCCCTGCTGTATTCCCTCTCTTGCTGTCTCTCTCTGTCAAATAAATAAATAAAATCTTAGGAGAAAAAAAAAAAAGAAATGGGGGAGGAGCCGATAATTTCTCTGAAGACTTTTCATTGTAATTTTTTACAAGCTCACTAAATAACACAAATGTTCTCAGTGGGTAGCCTTGTTCACAAGGCCCCTCAGGCTAGGCAAGAGCCCCAAGGGTGATTTCAGGTGAAGGTGAGAACCAACTGGGCAGATAAGGCAAGAGGTTTATCTGGCCCAAGGCTGTGGCCACATGATGGAGACTTGGAGGCTATAAGTCAAGGAGGTAGAACTTTTTACCCCATAGTTACCTGGTCTCCTGTCTTTTGCCAAATGCACCATTTTGGAGAGAATTGCAGGGTGGGGGTGGGGGACACAGACCTTTTCTTACTATTTTTAAGCCCTATTTTAAAAGACGGCTCAGGGGCATCTGGGTGGCTCAGTCATTAAGTGTCTGCCTTCGGCTCAGGTCATGATCCCAGGGTCCTGGGATCGAGCCCCACATCGGCTCCCTGCTCCACGGGAGGCCTGCTTCTCCCTCTCCCCCTGCTTGTGTTCCCTCTCTTGCTGTGTCTCTCTCTGTCAAATAAATAAATAGAATCTTAAAAAAAATTAAAAAAATAAAAGAGAGCTCGGGAATGTAGGAGAGATAAAGTTGGGGAGAGGATGGAGCATAGGGGCGATGTCTCTCCGCGCCCCCCCCCTCCACCGTCCTCCTCACCCTCCCCCCCCCCCGAGGAGCTGAGTCTCAGGCGTGACCAGGGCAGGAAAAGCCTGCAATCAGGTGGGATGATTTTGCCTGGGTGTTGGGAGGAAAGGGTGTGAAAGTGGCCTTGGGACAAGAATGCACAGCGGGTTGGGAAAATCCAGGGCTTCGCAGCTGTGTGACCTCGGGCAAGTTACTTAACTCCTAAAGCCTTGGAATACCAGAATAAGGTCTCTGATTTGCAACTGAGTTTCCTGCAATTTTAAATTTCTTTGGCTTGGCCACAAGGATCTGGGGATCCATGGGGTTGGGAGGAAACTTCAGGGTCCTATTTCCCTGAGGCCTCTTCTCCAACCTCAGTAGCACCCCTATTCTATCTCACTGGTCTACTGTACACTGGGGATTGAGCAAGAGCTTTGTGCTGAGGAAGCCAAAAGATTCTGTGGTTTAAAAAATTGAATAGTAGGGGTGCCCGGGTGGCTCAGTCGGTTAAACGTTTGACTCTTGACCTCAGCTCAGGTCTCAATCTCCAGATCGTGGGTTCAAGCCCCATGTTGGGCTCCATGCTGGGTCAGGAGCCCACTTAAAAAAAAAAAAGTTAAATAGTAAAAAGGAACTGCCGTGGATGTTCAACAACCACTGGGATTTTAAAATTGTTTTGATTTTAAAATTGTTTTAATTTAAAAAATTTTTTTAAAGATTTTGTTTATTTGTCAGAGAGAGAGAGCACAAGCAGGGGGAGTGGGAGGTAGAGGACGAGGCAGGCTCCCCGCTGAGCAGGAAGCCTGATGCAGGACTTGATCCCCAGGACCCTGGGATCATGACCTGAGCAGAGCCAAAGGCAGATGCTTAACCGAATGAGCCACCCAGGCATCCCCCACTGGGATTTTTTTAAAACAGTGAAACATAACATTCAAAGAAATGTACAATGATGTGCAAAATGGACTGGGGAGGGGAGAGATTAGAACCTGGGTCCTCAAAGAATGGTCTGGAGACCAGGAAACATCAGCATCCCCTGGAAGCTTATAAGAAAGGCAGAATCTCAAGCCCTGACTCAGACCAACTGAAGCAGAATTTGCATTTTTTTTTAAAGATTTTATTTATTTATTTGACAGAGAGAGAGAGTGAATGAGAGAGAGAGCAGCAGACGGAGAAGGAGAAGCAGACTCCCTGCCGAGCAGGGAGCCCGATACGGGACTCGATCCCAGGACTCCAGGATCATGACCTGAGCCAAAGGCAGATGCTTAACCAGCTGAGCCACCCAGGCACCCCAGAATTTGCATTTTAACTTTAGGTGATTTTGAAATACTTCAAGGCTGCATCAGTGAGGGCCCAAACCAGAGGTTTCAAACCCAGTTACCCAGTAGGACCAGAGAGGTCCCATAAATGAATGAGGAGCCTGCTGTGGCCACATGATGACGCAAAGAGCACCTGGCACCCGGTAGACGCACGTACATGTGTTCACTTGAACTTCAGCTTCACAATTTTGCCTTGGGTCAGTACACACGTGAGAGAAAGGAGTCAGTATCCAGAATATCCAGAATCTATGAAGAATTCTTTTTCTCTCACCATGATGAAACGCTCTTTATTATCATTGAAAACCACTTATTACTTGTCTATAGCCACACAGCACACATTTCCATACCTACAGTTTACCTGTTGGGTATATTACATGAAAAAAAGAGCTTTCTTTTTTTTTAAAGATTTTATTTATTTATTTGAGAGAGAGAGAATGAGAGACAGAGAGCATGAGAGGGAGGAGAGTCAGAGGGAGAAGCAGACTCCCCGCCGAGCAGGGAGCCCGATGCGGGACTCGATCCCGGGACTCCAGGATCATGACCTGAACCGAAGGCAGTCGCTTAACCCACTGAGCCACCCAGGCGCCCCCAAAAAGAGCTTTCTTGATGGGGCACCCAGGTGGCTCAAGTCAGCTGAGCATCTGAGTCTTGATCTCAGCTCAGGTCTTAATCTCAAGGTTGTGAGTTCAAGCCCCACACTGAGCTCCATGTTGGGTGCGGAGCCTACTTAAAAAACAAAAATTTAAAAATAGCGTTATTGAGATAATTCATCTACCATACAATTCACTCTTTCAAAGTGTACAATGTAATGGTTTTGAGTATTCCACAGAGTTGTGCAATCAGCCCCGCCACCATTGTTTGCGGTCTTTCATCACTCCCTTTAGCAGCCACTGTCCATTTCCCTCCACCTCTGCCAGCTGTTGGCCACCATGAATCTCATTCAACATCAGGAGGAAAGTACTAGTTGTGGGACCTCAGGCAAGTTACTTAATATCTCTGAGCCTCCTGTCTTCATCTGTCACGTGGGAACAATATTGGTGCCTCCCTTCTAGGGTTGTGGTGAGGGTTAACTAGAGTAACACTTGCAACCCCTTTGGAACAAGCAGTAGCTTGATCAGAGTGAAGTGCTCAATAAATGTTACTACCCCTACTCTTATTTTTTGACTATCATTATAGTGCACTGGGAGAGGTTAAGCAACTCTTCCAAGCTCACAGAGCTGGGTTTTTTCCAGCTTGGCTCTCTGTGTTTGTCCCCACTGCCACGGCATGCATTACGTTTTATCCAGACTTTTCATCACCTGCTAAGTAGTCTTCTTTCCATCCATCTCTTTGCCCACTGCTCCATCCTCCACACTTAGTGACAGGGAGCTTCTCAACAAACATCTTAAATGCCCACGTGGGGTGTTAGTAGACGCTCTCAGTGCTCCACCCAGGGGCCGCCGGGGCCCATTGACCGTTTCTGTGTGTCACTCACCTGGCTTCCCCATGCTTTTGCTTCCAGCGGTCTATACTGTACAATGGACTTAGAAGTCACACACAGTCATCTCTGCAACATTCTTGGGTTACACAGGTCAGCCCTATTCATTATGGGAGAGAACTTCCCTGCAAACCATTGACCTCCCTGGAAACCATTCCCAAGGGTATGAAAAACAGGAAGCGAGATCACGGGGCGGGGGGGG
>NC_138378.1:27755104-27778527 GCF_054177405.1 Leptonychotes weddellii | reverse complement strand
TCTTCACAGGAGACAGCATTCACCTGCTAAAACTTTTGGCCTTAAAAGGACATAAAGTCTTCAAAGAAAAATTGCAGCTTGCACAAACTCAGGTTCATCTTAGGGCACCTGATCTCAGAACAAGGACTGCATTTAGATCCAGGTGGGTTTCATGGCATCCTGAACTTCCCAAAACCTAAAACTAAGTGCCAATTACGAAGTTTTCTTGGACTGGCTGTCTACTGTCAAAACTGAGATTCCAAACTTCTCTCTTACAGCTCAACTATTGTATGCTTCACTTAAAAATGACAAACCTGACCCTGTCATTCAGAAAGATCGAGAAGACTTAGCTTTGGAGACTTTAAAGAAAAGCCTAATAAAGCCTCCTGCCCTCGGACATCCTAATTATCAACTTCCCTTTTCCTCGTTGTTTGTGAGAAGGAAGAAAATGCCTGGAGTACTTGCCCCAAAATATGGGGGACCATCACTGACCCATTGGGTAGGAGAGCCAACCACTGGAGCCTGTGGCCAGGGATGTCCCTTCTGCCCCCACCTCTGAGCCATTCCTGTCACTGCCCTTCTGGTTAAGGCCAGTGAAGAAAGAGTCACAGGACTCCCTCTAACCAAGCTTGTGATGCATGCAGCAGAAGCCCCCCCAAATTCTCACCACACTCAACACCTCAGTCAGCTGCCTCCCCTCCTAGGAGATCCCCCCGCTAACTGCTCCTCACAGAACTCCTTCTCACTGCAATAACCTTAATTAAGCCACTATTCTTCTCTCCTCCTTCACGGAGGAGACCACTCACAACTGCTTAAGACTGACAGATCACCTCTTGACTCCCTGTGACAATTCGTAGGAAACTCCTCTAACCAAGGCAGATTTTTCATGTTTTACTGATGGTGCTTATTTAAAGGATGAAAATGACAAATATTGTGCTGGGAATGCTAGTGCGGCTCCTTTGGAAGTGACTGAGGCAGCACTTCTATACCTTTAGCTACTTGAGCCCAACAGGCTGAGTTACACACCCTTGCTCAAGCTTGTACCTTGGCCAAAGGTAAAACCACAAACATTTACACCCGTAGCTGGTATGTCTTTGGGTAGCTCAGAACTCTGGAATGTCATGGCAACGATGTGGTGCCCTTACCTCCAAAGGGGATAAAATTAAAAATGGCTCCCAGGGTCAAGATTCATTAAATGCCATACTTTTTCGAGCTGCTCTTTTATTAAGGTTCCTGGGCATCCCAGACTCGACTTTGGAGAGAGGCCTCTGGAGAGAGGCCAAAGGAAACCACCTAACTGCTTCTTCCCCCAAAACACTCCTCTCAAAGAAATCAAGAGCCAAACCTCTGTCACAGTCCAAAGGGATGTTCTAAATGAGGATTTTGAAAAACTGACCAGAGACACCTGATAACTGGCCCCCAGAAAAGGAAAAACAATACTGGGAATCTAATCATTGTTGGTTGGATTAAAACAAAAACAAAAACAAAAACTGTAGTTTGAACCAAATAATCTGGCCCAATTCATGAAACCGATTTGGTGGGGAAATAGAAATAAAGCCGCAAAAAGTGCCTACCTCGCTTGCCCCGCGTGTCCAAAACACAATGCAAAAAAACACGCTCACACTGCTCACCTGAAATTACCTAAGGGGCCATTCGCGGTTTGGCAAATGGATTTCATACAGCTACCCCCATCTCATGGATTTAAATATGCTTTAGTCATGGTTTGTAGGTTATCTCCCTGGGCCAACGTTCTCTCTTGTAGACAGACCACTGCTGCTTCTGTAGCTAAAATTCTATTAGAAAAAAAAAAAAAATCCCAATGTGGAGAAACCTCTTTAAAGTCATAGTAATCAAGGAACGCATTTTACCAAGCAGGTGCTTCAGCAACTCTATGCTGCCCGGCCAGTTTTACAACACTTCCATCCTCAATCCTCAGGTTAGTCCAATGTACTAAGGACACTATTAAGATTCAACTGGAAAAATCTGCAGAGATCTCCCGTATTATCTTGGCCTAAAAGCACTGCCTTGATACTTCTTAACTCAGCTCCACCCCTTTGGAGCTCAGACATTTACCCTTTGAAATAATCTGAGAACGTCCAACGCACTTGGCTCCTGCCTTCTTTGACCCACGGCTGATAAAGATATACTTGAATATTGTAAAAGCCTAGCTGCTCCTATTGAAAATAACCAGGCTTTGGTAGAGCAATCTTTTCACCATGCACTCTTGAGAGATGAGAACTTAAGAATCACACCTTGCAACCGGAGATTTCATCTACTATAAAAGACACCTCTGGAAAGACTCTCTTCAACCTCGCTGGAAAGGGCCCTCTTAGGTACTGCTAACCAACCCTTGTGCTGCCAAACTCCAGGGAACAGACTCCTGCATTCACAGGACCTGTCTAAAGAAATCAAACCCCGCCTGGACCTACACCCCGTCTAATGACCCGAAAGTAAAGATATCCCGGAACTGAAGCAGACCGCATCTGATGAGACAGCTTCCCCAAGATGTCCATACTTGGCCTGTTAGAAGGTTCAGGATTCACAGAGTCTCTCTTCTTCATCTGGACTATTAACGGAGTGTGGATTCTTTTATCCAAAACTCATGGTTTCTGAATTGTCGACTTTACTGTATTACTACATTTGCTTAGAACAGTTCTCTTGAGATAACAATACTGTTTTAAAGGGTCTTTGCAGTTCTGCTGTTTTGCAAAAAGCCCACCAGCTATTGCTTCATATTTATACCTGCACTATATCTTCCCGAATGAACCCCGTCAATTCTCAGAGTGCTCCTGTTGTATTCATTATTCTATTTTCTTGACTGGCTCCAACGGGCAACTTCTAGTAGGCATACAGGACTCTGGGTTTGACTCCTGTAGGGGGATCTTTTCTCCCCTAAACTGGAATCAGTGCCAATGGATATTTTTAGTTGGCTACTTACAAAGATTTTTTTTTTTTTTTTAAGTAATCTCCACACCCAACATGGGGCTCGAACTCACAACCCCAAGATCAAGGGGTGAACGCTCCACCCAGTGAGCCAGCCAGGTGCCCCCTAGATGGCTACTTTCAGATCTAGGATCCTGGTTTAGAACCATCACACAATTCAAAACTGTCATGATACTTTTGATTCTGTACTTGCTGCCTATCAAACTTCCATAAAAATGTCGTACCCAGGGGTGCCTGGGTGGCTCAGTCAGTTAAACATCTGCCTTTGACTCAGGTTGTGTCCCAGGGTCCTGGGATCGAGCCCCACGTCAGGCTCCCTGCTGCCCGCTTCTCCCTCTCTCTCTGCCTGCCGCTCCCCTTGCTTGTGCTCTCCCTCTGTCAAATAAATCTTAAAAAAAATAAAAAATTGACGTACCCAATAGACAATCTCCAATGCTTACAATCTTGATAAATATGCACTAGAGGTGGGAGATGCCTGAGAGTTCTCCCTGCTCCCCCTTCTTGTTACTCAAATGTGACCTCAGTAGGTTTCCAATCTATAGAATGTTCCCCCCAATGTGGGACATTACGCCCAGGGAAGGTCCTTCCGAGCACTGAGGGACAAAAGGCCACTGAATTAGAAGAATCTGCTGATCAGCAATGCTTTTGGAGAAAGAGCTTGATCAAAAGGGGGGAAATGTGAAAATTTATAACGGGAAACCTCACTAAAGTGGAATCAGGAGGCTAGAAGGGGGAGTCAGTACCACTGAATGCCAACTGTAGGAAAAATTGTCAATTACAACCCCACCAGAAGAATATCAACAGGAAAGAATCATCAATAACAGGCCCCAAAAGGGGGAAAAAGTACATAGTATCTCATATAAGAAGTTAACCACCCCTGCAACTCAGCCAAAGATGAACCCTCCTCACCCTGAAACTCCTGCTTTTCTCCAAAGGACTTTTGTTCAAAATAACCCCTTCCGACTTCCTCATTCTCCATAAAATAACCTTTTTCTCCTTTGTTTGTTGGACATAGCTTGCGTGTCCAAAATTGCAGCTCTCAGTTAATAAACCCAAATAAACCCATTTTTGCTGGTAAAATTAACTTTTTTTCAGGTTAATGTACCATACCTGTGCAATTTCATTTTCACAACAACCCTCGGAAACTACTGGGTCCACACTTCACAAGTAAGAAAACCCAAGAGGGCTGAGGCCTGGTCAAGGTCCTGGAGCTCCTACAAGATGTGACAGGATAGGGGTCAGAGCTCATCACGGCCTGTGACAACTGAGCTTTATGACTCTACGCTGCTTTCAATGGCACCACTACAATAAACTGGCGGTGCTGGATTTGTGGGGGAAACAGAAGATTTGATTACTTAAAAATCACCTTATTTTTTTTTTCCTTTTTTTTTTTTTTTAAAGATTTTATTTATTTATTTGAGAGAGAGAGAGAATGAGAGAGAACACATGAGAGGGGGGAGGGTCAGAGGGAGAAGCAGACTCCCTGCTGAGCAGGGAGCCCGATGCGGGACTCGATCCAGGGACTCCAGGATCATGACCTGAGCCGAAGGCAGTCGCTCAACCAACTGAGCCACCCAGGCGCCCAAAAATCACCTTATTTTAAAGCGTCTTACAAATGTATGGGGAGGGTGCTTATTAAAAAAAGCTGGCTCATATTCTATTTATTAAGGTGGATTATCAATAGGTACACAGATGTTCATTTTATTGTTTTATATACTCTTACACCTGTTTCACAATAAAGAAGAACCCAGAGCCTGACCTGGGAGGCTGTCTCTGGAACACCAGGCACCAGTAAGAGCCTGGCCCACCATCGTAAAGAAAAACACAGCTGATGAGTTTAGCCAGATACCAAGAAGTGTCTTGTTAGAAACGGTTATGTTGCAAACCTTTTTTTTTTTTTTTCTTAAATGCTGCCAACTCCTTCTACTGTTTGTTGCGAGTAGCATCACAATCACTGATGGCTTTGAGGTAAAAAAGCACACAAATGCCATCAGACGTGTACCAGTCCAGCCTTGAAGAAGTCTCCAGTGATCCTAGTTTTTTGATTTCGGAAACTAAACATTGGTCTTTTGCTGTTGGAGACAAAAAAATTATTACTTGTTTTAATTGCTGAGCGTATGAATGGAGAAACTGTTTCTCTCTTGCTAAAACATTTTGCATTCAAGGCGGAATAAAAAGGTAATTTATTTCCAAAAATAAAATCTTCATAACCATAAATCTATTCTAAGCTATTTTATTAAAAATGTACAGAGTGAGAAGAAAAGCACCAAGGCAACGTCCATCAATGAAGATTAGTCAAGAAGAGGAATAATGAAAATACCAGGGGAAAAAAGTAACCAAAGAAACGCTTTAGAAGAACAGCTTATTTTCAGTTAAACTGAAATTATATATGTTGTCCTTTGAGAAATGCAAGTTGCACAATATGTGTAGTATAATCCCATTTTTATTAAAAGTGTAATTATATAGAACATATTTGTAGACAGAAGAAAGGGCCGGAAAGGATAAAGATCAAACCGCCTTTAAATGTAGGGGGTAAAAGAGGCTCATGTAACTTTCAAAATTTGCTTTATCCAATTCTGACAAGTTAGAATTATTTTCCAACATGTGTATGCTTCTTTCGTAAATCCTTTAAAAGGCTAAAAAATATTAATTAAAAAAAAAAACTTCCATGAGGGCAAAACTGCAAATTAACAAAATGTCACTTTAGCTACTAATCAGAGAAAAACTGTAAAGGGGCAAGTGCAAGTACTATGACCCCATGAAGATTTGTTTTTGGAAAGTATTTTTTAAGCTAATTAGTAAAACCAGGGTTTGGAAGGACTGGCTGTCTACTCCACTAGACTATCAGAGACCAAAACACAGAATCCGGTCAGAAGTTCTAATACTGGAAAAATACAAATGTATTTTTGAGAGAGAAATTAACAGGAGGAGCCAGTCAACAAAAGCAAGACTGAGTTAGTTATCAGTGCGCATCCTTGAACTTCTGTCCTAGCGTCAGCCTGCACCCCTCCCCTTTGTATGCCCCCACACTCTGGAAATGTGCAGACCTGCCCTTTGCACACAAGGTTACAAGGCTGAGATCAAAGCCCAGGCCCCTGTGAGCAGTTCAGAGGAAACGTCGCTTGGAGCTCAATGACGCCCCACCTGACTTTCCCCCGGAAAGGCCACTCTGAACACACAAGAAAATATTCACAGCTCTTCTCTAGTTTCTTAATTGGGATATCAAAGGTCCTAAGTGCTACGGTTTCCAGGTTTTGATTTCACAGAGGAAAAAACACACAAAAAAATTGGCGGGGGGTGGGGGGTAACAGACATATATATAGAACTGTTATCTTTATATTTTACCATTTCCTTAAAAAAGGACGTTAATACTTCAGAAGCAGGGGCGCCTGGGTGGCTCAGTCGTTAAGCGTCTGCCTTCAGCTCAGGTCATGATCCCAGGGTCCTGGGATCGAGCCCCACATCGGGCTCCCTGCTCTGCGGGGAAGCCTGCTTCTCCCTCTCCCATTCTCCCTGCTTCTGTTCCCTCTCTCGCTGTCTCTCTCTCTGTCAAATGAATAAATCTTAAAAAAAAAAAAAAAAAAAAAACTTCAGAAGCAGGGAAGATATAGCCCTGGGGCCAGTACCATTCACCGACCAGAAACTGAGCAACCAAATCATTTTGTCAATTCAGTAGATGCCAAAAAGGCTGACAAAATACCTACTCCTAATTCAAAAAACAAATACAAAACCTCTTTCATGAAACAAAATACTTGCTGAACAGGATAAAGGATATCTTCTGAAAACAAGGGCAAACACAAGATACTATGTACTCTTCATTGAGTACTTTTACATTGAGTTTGTATTTTTTAACTGATTTAAAAGAAGCACATGTACGTAACCCAAAAATCTAGGCGAAATGGGCAATTTCCTTAAAACAATTTTTTAAAACCCTGAACAAATAATAGTACACAAATAGAGAAAAATCACAAAAGCAAAGAACTGTGCTCAAAAAAAGATGCCAAGCTTAAGACAAATTTACAGTTACATCCTAACCTTCCTGGTAACGAAATAGGAAATGGGAAACCTTCCCAATTCCTCTGGGAAAACTGACAAGCTAACAAAGAAAGCAAAAGAGAAGAAAACTGTATGTTAACTTCACTTGCCAGTCCTAGATTTTTTTTTTTTTTAACTTTTGCAAATTTGACATGCAAAGAATGACATCTGGTTTCAATCTTGATTTCTTTGATCCATGTGTCTATAGTTCTCTTATGAACTGTTAAAGTGCCTTTTGTCCATTTTTTTCAGTAGGTTTGATTTTTTTTTCTTATTCACTTGTAAGAGCTCCTTACAAATTAAGGACTTTAACCCTTTGTCATGTTGCAAATATTTTCCCCAGAAAAAGTAAATGACTGCTTTTTCCTCTCTGTTTATATCACTTGAAATAAAGGATAGCTTTTTCATCTCTCTAAAGTCAAATCTAGTATCTTTTTGCAATTGCTTCTAATACTTTTGTGCTTAGGAAGCCCCTCCTCATTCCAAGATCAGAGAAATATTCACCTTCATTTTCAGCAAGATGTTTTTGGTCAGAATAATTTTTAAATGTTTAACATCCGTCCCTTTAAAAATGCATATCCAGGGGCACCTGGGTGGCTTAGCTGGTCAAGCAGCCGGCTCTTGGTTTCAGCTCAAGTCATGATCTCAGGGTCCTGGGGATTGAGCCTTGCATCAGGCTCCCCACTCAGCAGGGAGTCTGCTTGAGATTCTCTCCCCTTCCCTCTGCCCCTCCTCCTGCTTGTGTGCCAGCCCATCCTGTCCCCTCTGCCCGCCTCTCAAATAAATAAATCTTTTAAAAAAATAAAAATGCATATCCAATAAAATCATTGCTCTAGGAAAATAACTAGCCGAGTATAATTATATTCACTTTAGTTGTAAAACAAGTCAATGTCCAATATTTAAGGGCTAACTAAATTATGACAATAAAATGCTTTATGATAAAACACTACAAAGTCATTCAGGAAAACAGTCATGCTCTGTTACTAAGTGGGGGGAGGGAGGGATGAGGCAGAACGCCCCCATTTTTATATAAAAACTGTATTTGTTTGGTAAACCAAGCAGTCTAGATACTTTAAAATATTAACAGTGATCCTCCCTGGGTGTCAGATTGCATGTGGGGTCCTATTTCTTTATGCTTTTCTCTTTTACATTACTAATGAACATTTATTGTATTTGTGATTAGAAAAAAAAAAGCTTAAAATTCATATATATGCAAAACAAGCCACTAAAACTAATTTTGCCCACATGCTTAAGTTGCAACTGTCTTTCAAAAAAATTAAAAATGCCTTTCCTTAACACATTTAATCCCATATTACAAATAGGATAATAATGACTTAATTCAAGAAAAATGGAGGCTTGCCAATCTTCCTAATTACCCAAAAGATCTAAGGAGTAATGTCTGATTTATATTCCTGGCAAAATGACCAAATTAAAAACACAGTCCAATGACAATTATCAGTGGTAATAAGTCAAGCTCAGCTAACACAAACGGTTCCATTTTTCCTTAATAAACTGTGCCTTAGCACGTGAACATGTACAGCTGAGTTCAACTAAGCTGAAAAGCTAACCCCAAAAGCTTCCCTGTCAGACTGGATGGACGTGCCCTTATGCTCTAATGCCCCAATCTCTCTCTGAACAGCCCCATTCTCCGCCTATTGGTGAAGGATGCTCCTTGACACACCCAGACGTGACAGCTCAAGGGCGCTCCCTTGCTATTATTCCCCCCCTTCCTGTACCCACTTCCAGGGCCTCATTACTGTGGAAGACAGGAGTAATTTTGGAGTAGAACCAGGGGTGTGTGTGAAGAGGGAGGACAAGATCCCCCCTGGGACCTGCTAACCCCAGAACTCCCTAAAACTTTTCCAAAGTGCCAGAGAATGATCACAATTAGGTAATACCTGTAATCAGATTAAAGTAACTCAGGGTCAGAATTTTGAACTCAGAACCAGGGAAGACCTGGAAATGGTCATGTGAGGGTCTCAGACAGGCTACTTCTCCCCAGATGTACCTCAGTATCCTGCCCAAGATGGTGCTCCATAATGGTTGGGTGGGAGAATGAACACAAAGGGTAAATTAGAAATCCCAGACCCACCCGCTAAGGGCAGTGAAGGGCACAGAGGGGAAGCAGAGATTCACACCCGGTTAGAAGCAGCAAGAGAACAGATTCCAACAGATTCCCACTAGAAACTGTGGAGAGGAAAATAATAATGCCTGGATAGGCACAGAGAGCACCTAGTGCCTACTGCAAGTCCTGTGCTACCCTTGTTATTAACAGCCCGCCCACGACCTCAGGAGTTAACAAGACTCACAAGGACAGAAAACTAGTTAGGACAAGCGTTTCCAGAGACCTGGAATACAGATGAAGTCCATATTTTGGAAAAAGCCTAAAGGATATAATTAGAAAAAGTTACTTGAGGCTATTATTGAAGCATGATGCAAAAGTCTCAATTTTTTAATAGTACCAGCGCAAAAGTAAGGAATGAAAGCACAAGAACTCCATCGACCCAAAACAGACATCATACATGCCCAAAGGGGAAAGCACTGAACATCAAAAGTGTCAAAATTTAAAACTGGAGTGGAAAGCTTGTCACTGACAATCTAGCCCCACTTTCTGGCTCTTTAGAGTAACAGCACCCAACTCCCGGGTGATCCCACTTAAAGTTCCCATTCATTGGGACCAGAATGGTGAAAAATCTTCAAGTTCATATTTAACTTTTTAAAATTCAGCTGATTATTCCCATCATACTTTAAAAGACAAGCAGATTTGAAATCTAAAAGACCTTTTAAGCAAAATCACATCCTGACAGATTTTTATTCATCTTTAAGAAAAACGTTTCGTTTGAAACTTTAGAGTCTGAAAAATGAGGTGTTTTTTTTTTTGAAAACTAAAGTCCTAAAAATGATCTACAAATAAAACTTCCTGGATACATCATAAAATTACAAGACAAATTGGGAAACATATTTGTAACATTTACTAAAGTGCTAATACCCTTGCTATAAAAAGAACTGCTATAAATCACCAGGAGAAAGATGGAACAGAAAACTAGAAAAATTGGTAAAGGAAATAAATAAGCCAAACAAAATATAAATGGCCCAAAAAAAACTCAGAAGTGTTCAAACTCACTAGTTACCAAAGAAAAGCAGAATAAACATAATGATTCTATTCTTTGCCCAAATTGGTTAAAAACAGGGGGGGAGGGTCAGGAAAGTTTAACATAGCAATAATTCCCAGTACCATTAACCTGGATGCAGTAAGTATCCTGCCTATACATTATGTAACAAAGCCTTAAAAATGTAAACGATGTCCCTTCCAAAAAAGTAGTCTAAAGAAATAATCTGAAAAATGCACACAGATTTCCATACAAGTCTGTTCACTATTGTATTATGTTCACCACAGCAAAAAATGGCTCATAAGCTAAATGCCCAACAATGGAAGGATTTGTCAAATAAAACATGATGCATTCAGCACAAATGAGCTGTTAAAAGCCATGTTTTAAAGGGCTATTTAATGATTTAGTCATTTGCCTAACGTACACTGCTAAATTAAAAGAAAAAAGAAAACTGGTTTAAATAGCCCCTGTATCTCTATTTCAAAATACAAATATACATGTGTTCATATGTACATGTACACAAACAAAAAATTTTACTTTCAAATAAAGAAAAAATATTCAGGGCGCCTGGGTGGCTCAGTCGTTAAGCGTCTGCCTTCGGCTCAGGTCATGATCCCAGAGTCCTGGGATCAAGCCCCGCATCGGGCTCCCTGCTCCGCGGGAAGCCTGCTTCTCCCTCTCCCGCTCCCCCTGCTTGTGTTCCCTCTCTCGCTGTGTCTCTCTCTGTCAAATAAATAAATAAAAATCTTTAAAAAAAAAAAAAATATTCAATGAGTAAAATAAGCTATTTTATGTGTTTCCACCAGTCCTAATATTCTTTAATATTCTAAGACAGGACACCAGTCTCACTTTCAGGCATTTTTCCAGTAATTCTGACCTTAATTCTGATCAATTCTGACCAATAGCTTCATATACTTCTATAGTAATTCTAACCAATAATTTCAGTGTTCTTTATACAACAATCCCTAAAATAGCTGTGCATTTCCTGCATATTCTTCTCAAATCAGCCCATTTCCTATCGCAGAAAAGCAAAAGAGAAATGACACTCCCCAGGGAGTGCTCTATCCTTGCTCCCTATACAGACCACAGACAACTACACACCCCCAGGAGAAAGTAAAAAGCAAAATCCTTTTATTTCTCAGGAAAACAACGTCAGTGGTCAGATTAAATGAAGAAAAAGGGGGACGCCTGGGTGGTTCAGTCGGTTAAGCATCTGCCTTCAGCTCAGGTCATGATCCCAGGGTCCTGGGATCAAGCCCCGCATTTGGCTCCTTGCTCAGCAGGGAGCCTGCTTCTCACCCCCCCCCCCCCCCGGCTGCCTGCCGCTTCTCCCCGCTGCCTGTGCACTCTCTCGCTCTGACAAAATCTTTAAAAAAAAAAAAACTGAAGAAAAAGTACACAGACCTCTCTAGCACATTTTTCACCAAAGTGACCAAATGCTTCACACATGCAGCAGTATGCACACTTCATCCCATTGTACGTTCAGTCAACTATGCACAGGCTCTAAAAGGGGTAAATATCTGCACCTGACCTCACTTAGAGCAACGGTTCTCAACCCTGACCGCACAATGGAATCACCTGGGAAATTTTTTTTCTTTCTTAATCCCAACAGTTAGGCTGTACTCCTGATCAAGTGCACCTTAGTCTCTGGGATGACACCAGGCAGCTGTAGTTTTTTCAAGTTTTCCAGATGATTCCAATTTGCTGTCAAGGTTGAGGACCACTGACCAGAACATGTTTTTCAAACAATACATTAACACCCCATGAACATGAATAGAGAAATCAATTCACGGAGCTGGGGCCAGCAATTATTTTAACTAAAAAATAAAAGAATGGAACGGGCGAGAATAAGCTAGAATATAAAATGCATTGCTCCTAGTGCAAATAGATATTATCTCATGAAATTTTTCAGTTAAAAATATGTAGTTCTTGGCAATACTATCGAGACTGATCTACAGATTCAATGCAATCACTATCAAAATCCCATCTGCCTTTCTGGCAAAAATTGACAAAATGATCCTAAAATTCAAATAAAAATGCAAAGGACCAGAATAGCCAAAACAATCTTGGAAAAGAACAAAACTGGAGGACTCGTGCTTTCCAATTTCAAAACTTAATACAAGGCTATAGTAATTAAGATATCCGGGCATAAGGATGGACAAATAGATCTATGGGACAGAACAGAGAATCCAGAAATAAACCGTAACATTTATGGTCAGGTGATTTTCAACAAGGGTGACAGGACAATTCAATGAGGAAAGAATAGTCTTCAACAAATGGTGCTGAGAGAACTGGAAATCACACATTAAGGAATGAAGTTGGACCCCTACCTCACACCATATACAAAAATTAACTCAAAACCAATCGAGGAATGCCTGAGTGGCTCAGTCGGTTAAGCGTCTGCC
This sequence comes from Leptonychotes weddellii, assembly GCF_054177405.1. Lineage (NCBI taxonomy): Eukaryota > Metazoa > Chordata > Mammalia > Carnivora > Phocidae > Leptonychotes > Leptonychotes weddellii. Next base: position 27,766,055 of record NC_138378.1, on the reverse strand, counting down.
TTCAGCTCAGGTCATGATCCCAGGGTCCTGGGATCGAGTCCCGCATCGGGCTCCCTGCTCAGCGGGAAGCCTGCTTCTCCCTCTGCCTCTGCCTGCCGCCCCCACCCCCCGCTTGTGCTTTCTCTCTGTCTCCCTCTCTCTCGCTGACAAATAAATACTTTACAAAAAAAAATCAAAGACCTAAATCTAAAACTATAAAACTCTTAGGAGTGCCTGGCTGGCTCAGTTGGAAGGGCATGCAACTCTTGATCTCGGATTCATGAGTTCGAGCCCCACGTCAGGTATAGACTACGTAAAAAAATAAAAAATACTATAAAACTCTTAGAAAACATAGGGGCAAACATATAGGAAAAGGTAAATCTTCGCGACTTTGGGTTAGGCAATGGTTTCTTAGATATGACATCAAAACCACAAGCAACAACAACAACAAAATAAGTAAATGAGACTTGACCAGAATTAAAAACTTGTGTTTTGGGTGCCTGGGTGGGTTCGGTCGGTTAAGCACCCGACTCTTGATTTTGGCTCAGGTCATGATCTCAGGGTTGTGAGATCTGAGTCCCATGTCAGGCTCCATGCTCAGCAGGGAGTCCACTTGAGATTCTTACCCTCTCCCTCTGCCCCTCACCTCGCTTCCGCTTTCTCTCTAAAATAAATTAAATCTTGGGGCGCCTGGGTGGCTCAGTCATTAAGCATCTGCCTTTAGCTCAGGTCATGATCCCAGAGTCCTGGGATCGAGCCCCGCATCGGGCTCCCTGCTCCGCGGGAAGCCTGCTTCTCCCTCTCCCACTCCTCCTGCTTGTGTTCCCTTTCTCAAGCTGTGTCTCTCTCTGTCAAATAAATAAATAAAATCTTTAAAAAAATTAATTAATTAAAAATAAATTAAATCTTTAAAAAAAACTTTTGTTTCAAAAGGACATCAGAAAGTAAAAGGTAACCTATAAAATGGGGAAAATTTATAAACTTTATATCAGATAAGAGACTGGTACATAAAAAATTAACAATAAAAAGACATCGACCCAATTTAAAAATGGGCAAAGGATTTGAATAGACATTTCTCCAAAGACATTATATAAATGGCCAATAAGCACATGAAAAGACTCCCCCCCTTAGTCATTAGGGAAATGCAAATGAAATCCGCAATGAGATAACACTTCATACCCACTAGAATGGCTATCACCAAATAGACAGGCAGTAACAAGTGCTGGTGAGGATGTGGAGAAATTGCTACGGTCATAGTGCCGACCCACCTACTTTGGAAAATTTGGCGGTTCCTGAAAATGTTAAACATAGAATTATCATATAACCCAGTAACCCCACACTTTGATATTTATCCAAAAGAACAGAAACATGATCACACAAACACGTGTACAGCAACATGCACAGAAGCATTATTCATAGCAGCTACAACGTAGAAACACCCCAAATGTCCATCAACTAATAATACAGCACTGATACATGCCACAACATGGATAAATCATAAAAACATGCTAAAAGCCCATCACAAAAGAGCACATATGGTATGATTCCATTTATATGAAATGGATATGGATAAAGCAAATCCATAGAAATAGCATAGGGTCGTGGTTGCCAGAAGCTGAGGGGAGGGAAGAATGGGGACTGACCACTAATGGGTACGGGGTTTTCTTTTTGGGCTGATAAAAATGGTTTGGAAATGAAAAGTGGCGGTGTCTACAACTCAGTGTATATACTAAAACAACTGAAGCATACCCTTTAAAAAGGTGAGTTTTATGGAATAACAACTCAGTAAAGTTTTTTGGGGTTTTTTTTGCAGGTTATTCTGTGTTGAGAGTTCCTTCCCCACCATTCCCTCAGAACCTCATGCAGTTCCTTTACCATAGGATAGTTCGGATAAATAACCTTTCCAACTCACAGGCGGAGTCGTGTATGGATTTCATGACCACATCACAAACTCAATTCAGGGCATCGCAACTAATTTTTTCATGAAATAGGAGTATAAGATTTCAGAATACACAGCATACAAACTTATGTATGGTTTTTGTGCAACTTGTTTGAGATGCGCACAAACACACTTGATGCATATATACTTATCAATGAGTCAGTCAAAACAAAGTCTGGAAAATGTACTTCAGGAGTTGACTGACACCTGACACCTACTCAAAACAAAACAAAACAAAAATAAGGATGAGATTTTAAGAGTTGAAAACAGAAATTGGAGGAAAAAAAAAGTTGAAGCCACTCTGGAGCATTGCCCTAAGCACTGAACTAAATGCTAGGAAAAGTGAGCTGGACCCCGTCTGCTTTTACTGCCCAAGTAATAATATAAGATTCCCTATCCCATCCACCCCCGCCAGGGCTTCCGAGGGGGTGCAGAGCAGCATCTGGGGCCCCTGGTCAATGAGCCCACAGCTGATCCCACAGGGAGTTCAAGAGGTGAGGGTGCAAACCCATCATTTGAAACTGGGGGGAGAAGTGGGGACACAGGCTGCAGGATGGGCAGCCTGGACGTGCAGGGCCTGAACTCACACCGGGTGTCAGGAAGCAGGTGCAAAAAGCAGAACTTCAACGGAAGAGGCAAATCGAGATTGCTAGAGTATTCAGTTTATCTTCACAGGGATGAAAGAGAAAGGAAGGGAAACAAGAAGCCACAAAAACTTCTCTGAGGGAGAGCACATTTTCAAAGACTGCAGGTCAGAATCCCCAACACAAAAGATGCCAGGAGCTGCACAATATGACAGCATGGTTAGAAAACAGAGGCCCTGGGGATGAACCTGAAGATAAGACAGAACTCCTATAATTCCCCCTGGCAAGAAATTTGAGGTCATCCTCAAATCAGCAGGGAAACTGAACTTCTTTGTGGAGAATTACCACAATAACAGGGACAGATTCTACCAAGGATTTTTGTGGTACACAAAATTCCAGGGTCAATGTCAAGGTGAGAAACTTTGTTCATTCAAAAACATTATGTATATATAATACTGCAATTTAGTGAAAAAGACCTTGAAAAGAGGACACTTCTTCGATATCATAAAAGATTATATACAATAATGCATTCCAGTAAAAACTGACTAAAAGGACCGTCACATTAAAATCTGTTCTATAAATACTAATTTATTAAGAAAACGAAACATATGGGGCACCCGACTGGCTCAGTTAGGAGAGCATGCAACTCTTGATCTCGGGGTAGTGAGTTCAAGCCCCTCGCTGGGCGCAGAGCCTAATTTAAAAAAAAAAAAGAGAGAGAGAGAAAAGAAAAAGGAAAAAAGAAATGTATAAGAAAAAAACCCCAGGGCGCCTGGGTGGCTCAGTTGTTAAGCGTCTGCCTTCGGCTCAGGTCATGATCCCAGGGTCCTGGGATCGAGCCCCGCATCAGGCTCCCTGCTCAGCAGGAAGCCCGCTTCTCCCTCTCCCACTCCCCCTGCTTGTGTTCCTGCTCTCGCTCTCTGTCAAATAAATAAATAAAATCTTTAAAAAAAAGAAGAAAAGAAAAAAAAACCCAAAGGGGGCTCCTGGATGGCTCAGTTAAGCATCTGACTTCCGCTCAGGTCATAATCTTGGGGTCCTGGGATCAAATCCCATGCAGGGCTCCCTGCTCAGCGGGTAATCTGCTTAAGATTCTCTCTCTCCCTCTCCCCCTCTACTTTGTACATTCTCTAAAATAAATAAATCTTTAAAAAAAATAACTTTTTATTTCGTTAGGACACAGATTTTGGCTAACATAACTATCCTGAGTAATACAAGTGGTTGGTTCTAAGATATATAGACTGCAATCAGGTACTTTCTCTATTCTTGCTCTTTACCAGTGGGAGGAAGGGAGGGGCAAGGGGAAATCACCTCATTCTAAATAAATATTTTTAAATAAAGAGCAATAAGTAATCTGCAGACATTTATTAAGGAAAAAAAATCTAGAAAAATGAAAGCTATAAAAGATCTGCATAAACCCAAAGATTTATGTTCACAAACAGAATAATTCATTAGAAAGATAACAAGTCTCCCCAAATTTATATACATTTAATAAAATTTCCCATTATTTTGAAACCCTAAAATGAAAAATACAGGATAAAAAAAAAAAAAAGAACAGACCATAGGCACTACCAGACAGTAAAGCCTACTATAGAGTGATCATAATGATGAAAATAGCAAGGTGATGGCAAAGGAATAGACAGATAAATGGAATAAAACAGCAAGTCCCACAACAGATCTAAGGATTCAGCATATGATTAAGGTGTCATTTTAATAAGACAAGGATGAAAACGAATAAATGGTGCTGGAAAAAATGTAGAGGAAAAAATAATCCTTACTCCATGACACATTCCAAGTATTAAATAACAGCCAAATATTTTTAAAAAGAACGAAGAAACAGGGGCGCCTGGGTGGCTCAGGCATTAAGCGTCTGCCTTGGGCTCAGGTCATGATCCCAGGGTCCTGGGATCAAGCCCCGCATCGGGCTCCCTGCTCTGTAGGAAGCCTGTTTCTCCCTCTTCTACTCCCCCTGCTTGTGTTCCCTCTCTCGCTGTGTCTCTGTCAAATAAATAAATAAAATCTTAAAAAAAAAAAAAAAAGGAACGAAGAAACATATAAAGGAATATTAATAAAATCTTGGGGTAGAGAAGGCACGAGAAAGAAAAAGATTGACAGATCTGAATTCAAAGCATAGACAAATATTTGCAACTTATGACAAAAAATGCAAATCTTAATGGCTTATTTCTCAAACAGAGTGAAAGTAGGATTAAAATAACACATCCAGTAGCATCAACTTTACTCAAAGATTAAGGAGGAAAAATGTTTCATATTAAACCAAGCACTGATGTTTCTGGAACAGAATAAAAAATTCACATTATTTTTAGATAAAACAGAAGATTTAAAAGAAGTGCCATGCTTGTTATACTCCCTAACACTTCAAAATACGCCTATATTCCCCATACCATACTTCTGTGGAATAATTTGTGAATCAGTGTCTTAATATATAAAGAGTTCTCGATGATAAAATATGAATTCAATAGAAAGTGTTCATGGGGCGCCTGGGTGGCTCAGCTGGTTAAGCGACTGCCTTCGGCTCAGGTCATGATCCTGGAGTCCCGGGATCGAGTCCCGCATCGGGCTCCCTGCTCGGCGGGGAGCCTGCTTCTCCCTCTAACCCTCCCCCCTCTCATGTACTCTCTCTCATTCTCGCTCTCTCAAATAAATAAATAAATAAATAAATAAATAAAAAATAGAAAGTGTTCAGCACTGATGTCATCCATACCACTGTGAAGCAGAGGTAATCAAACTCTTCCTAAAAAGGGCCAGAAAGCAAATATCTCAGGCCTGCAGGTCATATGGTGTTTCGAATGCACAAGGCTGTGCTTCAGTAAAACCTGATTTACCAGAACAGGTCGGGGGCGGGGGTTCTCTCACTGGCAGCATCCGAAATGCAAATCATCGGGTCCCACCCAGACCTTCTGAATGAGAAACTCTCCAGTTTGAGTTCTACCACGTCAGATGAGGAAGAGTTTGTACCCCCAAGCCAGCGGATCTGCCTTTGGAGACAGCAAAGGATTTCAGCCAGCACTGCGGAGGGGACAAGAGAGCCAAACCAATTTGACTATATGAGGAACAGCAGTTTCAGCAGTGCTCTCCATCAGAAGAGGGGTGGAGAAAGACCATCCACAGAGGCCTAACACCACGGCCTCCTGGATGAAGGGATGGTCCCGAATGAAAACGCTAATGCAAGTTTAATTTAATGAAGCTGGTGGCAAAGGAATAACACCTCAAAGGGAGACCATGTAAAAGAAAGGTCTATGTGTTGGGGGGCGGGGGGTTTCTTTGTGGATGATTCCTACAGGAAATGCCAGGGGGAACTAACAGAAGGAACAAAGGACCCACGGCTCCTGGCTGGCTCAATCAGTGGAGCGTGCCACTCTTGATCTCGGTCAGGGTTGTGGGTTCGAGCCCTACGTTGGGCGTTGGATGTAGAGGTTACTTAAAAAAATAAAATCTTAAAAAAAAAAAAAAGGGAGGAGCAAAGAACCAAGCTGGGGTACACAGAGGAAACACCATAGCCAGGAATGAAAAACAGGCCAGATTAGAGAAGGGGGGGAGCAAGAAGGATCCAGACCTCAGCCCCCTCAGCTGTAAAGTGGGAACCAGAGTAATACCCATTTCCCAGGGCTGCCGTAATCAAAGGACATTAGTGAACACAGGAGGTGCTAGGCAGAGCACCCGGCACCCAACACTAGCTTCTCTACCCTCTTCTATGCCAACAGGAACGTACAAACCCAGAGCTTCAGACAAGACTTGGGAAGGGCAGTCTATCACTGAGGGCCCCAGATTACTGGAGGTTAAGAGTAGAAATCAAGACCCAAGAGTGAACTCAGGTAAGTTACCCAAACTCCAGATTCTTCATCGATAAAATGCAGCCCAGAACGCCTCTGCCTGCCAGTTGCTGGGTCTAACAGTATGGACCGCAAGTGCTCAGCACAGAGCTGATGTGCAGTGTTAGTGGGCCCCCTAAGTCATGGGGCCCACTGTCCAGTCTTTCTTGGGTCCCCTCTACTGCCTGGAGAGGCTCCCAGAGGAGAAGTGCATTTTATTACTGCGAATGAAGAAGGCTTTCCTGACCGCTGACCAGAGAAAGCCATGGTTTGGGGCAGCCAGGCAAGGCAATGGCCCAAGGCAACTCTGACCCCCTCAACTGAAGGACTCACTGAGGCTGCAGAGAAACAATGAATAAGGAAGAACTGGAGTCAAAACGATGGCGAACAGAAAAGCTTGGGACCGCAATCTAAAGCTACTGAACAGTGCACGGCAGTGAGGATACTTAAGTCCGAAGTATGACCCTCTGTGAAATTATCCATTGTTCACCACTGTGTTCATTACACTTGAATACTTAGATGTTTCTGTATACAGCATATATGCAGATCCTGCCTACCACACTTCCTGGGATATAGGAATTTTCAAAGGTCATTTTTGATGAATCCAGCTCTTTGCTTTTTGTGCTATCTTTAGATTCTAGGCCTGCATAACATGCAACCCCACTGAAGTAGTGCAAGAAATGGTTACTGAATAAATGAGGAGATGGAACTCTCCTTCGTGGAGTACATTTTCAGAGGGCCCTAGAAGCCACCTACATCTGAGGTCAGGGACTTGCTGAGGTCAGAGGAGAGAATTAAGACTACGGACATCGAGAAGTTCTCAGAAAGATTTACATTTCCGCAGAGGAGGAGCTCCCCCAAACACCCACTCCCCCTCCCTTTATGACTACATTTGGGTTTGTCAGGTTGGCATGACAACATGCCCTAAACCTGCTCCTCAGCCATCTCAGACATCTTGGGTTCCTTTCATTCTAAGTGCTCAGGCCAGAAACTTGGACATTGCCCTCAACTCTCTTTTGTACATACCACCCCCACCTCGATTATCTTGTCTATCAGAGATCTCCTCAGCCCCACCTCAGAATCCCATCACTTCTCACCACCTCCACGACTACCCCGCCATCACCCTGGTCTGACCACCACCCTCAGCCCTCACCCAGGAGGTCACCCTGCTGCCCTGCCCTCCCTGCTTCTAGTTGATTCTCAAACAGCAATAACCAGCATGTCCCTGTTAAAAGCTAGGTCAGTCCCTGTTCCCTCTACTCAAAACCCTCCATCGGCTCCCATTCTCCTCAAAGTAAAATCCATAGACCTTACTGTCACATGGCCTTACATGATTCAACTCCCACTGTCTCTTTGACCCCAAAAACCAAATGCTCTCCTCCTGCCTCAGGGCCTTTGCATCTGCTGCTGCCTCCACTGGGAACATTCCGCCCTCAGATATCCCCATGACTCACTTCCTTCACATCTTCACTCAAAGGTGACTCTGGCCTTCCCTGTCTATCCTTCCTAAAATTTCAGCTCCCACGCCAACATTTAATACCCTCAATCCTGCCAGATTCTTCTTCAGGGCATGAAATCTCTTTGCCTCCTCATCAGAGTGTGAGCTCCATGTGGGCAGAGAATCTCCATGCAGCAACCAGAGCACCAAAAACACTGCCTGGCACACAGCAGGTTCTCAATAAATGTACTAAATATGTGAAAATCCTATGAAAAGTATAAGCTGCAAGCAAACCTCAATTATTCAAGTGTCAACGATCTAGAACCTACGACAAAATAACAGGCTAGAAATAGCAAAGCTGGGGAGAAAAGGAAGACAGTGCCATAAGGCACACACAGTATGCCTTATGGTATCAGTAATGCACAGCTCAGTAATGCACAGCTTAACCTGGAGCAGGAATGTTCCCTAGCAAAAGAATAAAAGCCCAGACAGGCGGTCCTCTGAGAAGAGAATAACTGGAAGAACAGCAGGGAGTAAAAATGAATTAATGAGGTTAGCTGGCATTGGGAACGGACCAGTGTGTTGGGAGTTTTATAGGCAAGGCCTGGAAACAGGTCAGGGAAGGACTGTAAAATGTTTAAATTAGAAAAGAAGCCTAAGAGGATTAAAGAAAAATAAGTTTTTAAAAAGCTTTCATTTACGAGTACAAAGCACTATGTAATTGCAAATTATGACGGTTGACTTTTAATTCCCTTAAGCAAAATGGGAAAATTCCTCAAGATACCAGTGGTGCCAGAAAGGAGTCCCCAAAAGGATCCCAGCTTTGTCTTTAGAGACACTGAACAGGATGGCAATAGCCAATTTAGGACTTCTAATATCCCAGACCTTAGGCTCCTTGAGGGCAAAAGACTGAATGTTGAGTACTCAACAATGATTTGTTCAACAGCACCTGGCACCAAATTAGCAGATGGACTACCGGAAGGCTATGTGAGCTCGCTCCTGCCACACCTAACTCCTGCACTACTAAGACCTCTAGCCTTTGCTACGCAAACGAGACAGACAATGTAGCTGGCATGAAACCTAGCAAAACCCTCTACAGATATTCTAGCCAAGTACTTTCATAAGCATTTTTGAAACATCCTAACAGACATTAGAACTCAGCTTCATTAACTTTGCCACAGTCAGAAAATACAACTGCCATGCAACCATGTGAAAAAAGAAAAAAAGTCAATATGTAAAGTTCCTGAAATACCTCTTTCCTTAAAAAAAAAAAAAAAAAAAAAAATCACTCCCCACTCAGAGCAAAAAAAAGCCAAGAGAAATGCCCTGGAATTCAAAGAAAGAATCGGTCGCCATTTTGACAAAGGAAATGGTCTAGAAAGCACATAGCTCCTGCTCAGGCTGTCAGGTGAAACAGGTAGCTTGGCTGGACACACCTGCTCACCTCTTTCAACTAACAGGTGTGCCATAAGGGCTTACACTGCACACCCACCGCTGGCCATTTAAAAGGCTGGTGCCCAAACGCTGTTAAATTCTGGATAAGTGAAAAGAGACCACTAGTGACAGGTTCACAAGTGATCCTGATAGAGTCCACCATAACGCAGGACAGAATTCCGAATCTCTGAGCTGAAAGGCCCTTTATAAATCTCACCGGATTGCAACACCTTCGGGGCTATCCAGGGAAAGTCATGTGCAAAGGTAAAAAGGCAGGTGTAGACAACTGGAAATGGTGACGCCCCAGCCCAACAGCATTCAAATGCAAAATCATAAAAATAAAAAACCTTCAGCTACCCCGGATTCTTGTCTCTGGCTTTAGAGAGGAAGAAACTGGCCGCGAGAAGTCACATGGCCAATTAATGACAGCTCAAACCAGACTGCCTCGGGACTCCCGGTCCCATGTCCTCGCACATCACCGGCCTTCTCAGCACACCCAAACGTCAGCAGGGACAGCATCGTCCCCCTCCCATCTTCCAGCATTGCAAGAATAAAAGTAACAGCCCCCGCTGACGCCCCAGACCCAGAAATCAATTATGGGTGACTTTCTTCCACCTGCAGTTACCCTCATTTACCCTTTGCTCTGACAATCAAGAATTTCTCATCAGTCATGCTTAAAACCCCCAGCCTGTAGGCCGAGTTCCTGTCAGCTACCCACTCAAGGGTATATCCAGAGTCAAAGGAGGGTGAAAATTCTGAGCCCTTAAAGTAGTCACACTCGAAAATGTCAATTTCTCCTTCCAGCAAGGTAGCAACAAGGGGAATTCGCGACCCCCGGGGGAACAGGCCGAAGAGAAAGGCCCTGGGGTCCGAGGAGCGGCTTCTAAAATTACTTGGCGCAGCCTTTGTAGGAGAGAAGAAAGCAAAAAATGTACAAGGCACCCCCCGCCGCCCTCTTGATGGCCCTGAATTCCGGGGGCGCGGGAATGCCAGCGCGCACCTCCCGGGGAGGGACGAGGGGAGAGCGACCCCAGGACGCGCGGGCCGAGGGCCCGGGAGGAGGCGGCGGCCGCGGCCAGCCGGGTCCCGGGGGACCCACTTGCCTCCCCGCGGCGCGGCCTGAGGGCCCGAGCGCGCTGCGGCTCCCGGGGAGGGCCGGGTGAGCGCCCAGGGGCCCGAGCGGGCCCGGTGGGGCGGCGGAGGCTGGGGGTTCGCCGGGCATCCACGGGTCCCGCGGCCACCCAGGCCCGCGGGTGCGGGGACCCGGGGGACCGGCCGGGGCTGGGGGGGCGCAGGCCGCGCCGCGGGGCCGGTGACAGCGCGCGGGGGCCGTGCCAGGCCGGCCTCGTGGGCGCGGCGGGCACCTCGCGGCCCGGCCCGGCAGGTGCGGCTCGCGGGCAGGGCGGGGGACGCGGCGGCCCGGCTCTCACCTGGCTGCAGCTCGCTGGGCTCCCGTCCTGCCGCCGCGCCTCGGCGCCGCAGTGCCAGCCGCCGCCGCCGCCTCCGCCTCCGGTCCCCGCGACAGCCGCCTGCAAAATGGCGCCGCGGAGGGGCGGGCCGGGGGCGGGGAGCCGCGGAGCCGCCCGCCCCCGCGCCGGCCCGGGACCCACCTCCCTCTCCGCCCCCGACCCCCCGCCCGCCGGCCTCCCCCGGGGGAGGGGCTGCCCCCCCCCTCACGCGGGGTCCCGGGCTGGGCAGCCGGCCCCCACCCCAGCCGCTCCCCGCGGCGTTCCCCGCGCGCACCCCC
>NC_138378.1:27696619-27754604 GCF_054177405.1 Leptonychotes weddellii | reverse complement strand
ATCTCCTGTTGAGTTTGTAGGTGTTCAGAATGGTTTGATCCCTATCCAGCTGAATTCCTGAGAGGAGACGAAATCCAGGTCTCCTACTCCTCCGCCATCTTGCTCCGCCCCCTGTCCGGCTTCTTTTTAACTTTTCTTTCTCTTGAGAGAAAAGTTGACAAATCAAGACAGTGACAGAAGACTGACATAGCTCGTTGCGGGGCAATGGAGATTTTCTCGATTGCAGTCATTGAGGTCTTTTGGTATAGGGCTCTGATCGATGTTAAAGAGAGGCCACTCGGAGGCCATGATTTTGGGTACTCTCTACCCTTGTAGTAAGGAGGTATTAGGATATTTTGTTATCAGTGTCCTTATCTTGTACCACGTGAACAAACTTTTTCTATGGGTATATTCCTTGAAGCCCAGCAAATAACCTGATATAAATTGGGTACCTGGAATATGCCTTTTATGTCACTGGGCGGGGCTTTAGTTACGTCAGTGACTTTTAGGCTCATTTTTTGTTGTGGTTTTTAGACTGAACCACAGTAAAGTATTTTATCTTGAAACTAGAATCCTTTATCTTGTGAGGTGTACTCTGAAGTTTTTTGTTCTGTTAAATGTCATTGTCTTAAAATTCTGGTTGAGATCCACTAGGTTGATCATCCTAGCCCACCACTACTAGTGGAGTAGTGACTTGCAGTTTGAAAAATAAGAGCAAAAGTTCCTGGAGCGTTTTTAGAAAAGGCTTTATGAGGATTTTTTTTTTTCTTCTCCCAGTTACACCCCATGACACCGTAACTGTCATCACAAGATCAAATAATAACCACCACTTACAGGTTCATTCATTGCTGCCTAAGGGAATAATAATAGCTAGGATAAATGTCAGGATTGTAAACTTTCTAAAGCAGGACCCTATGTATTAGGCAACCATTTCAAGTCCTTTCATTTAAAGGGAGTTGAGCATATATAAATTGAGGTTATGTGTTCCAATAATCTTTTTTTGTCTTGGATTAAAAGTATTTAGGTCAAATGTTAGCATTTAACAGAATGTAATGGAGCAGGCACAGTTTAACTATAATCCCCTAATGATGGGATTTAAGCAGAGAGCGAGCCACGGATTGGCTTTGAAAATGTGCTTTATCATTGAACCTGGCCAGCTCTGAAAGGTCTTGTTTGTACCTTGGTAAGAACCGAACTACAGCTTGGCAAGTTGAGGTTTTGAGTTTCCTTATCCCAAAGTTTTCCTTGTTAGTCATACTCTCAGCTGTCTGGATAGGTTTCTGCAGGCAGAGATTATCCCACGCCAGGTTGCACATGCAAAGGTGGGGGTGATGTGAGGACCACTAGCCTCAGAATGTTTGTGCATTTGTTAAAAATGTTCCCAGGTCCCAACGTAGGTCTGTGGAGTCAGAATTTGGGGGCGGGGACATTTTTTAAGTTGGTGGGATTATGGGAGTTTTTAAATTCTTTTTTTTTTCCTTTGAAAATTAATTTTTATCAAAATATAGTTTACACACAGATGGCACTACCAGCCTCACACCACGGTGTAGCAGATTTCTCCGTTTCCTTCCTCTGCCTTTGGGAGTTGCTCTGTCCATTCCTGTGCTAGGGCCCCCACTATCTGCTTCCTGTCACTGGAGCTCAGGGAATCAGGCAGCATGTCTTGTGTCCAGCTTCTTTCTCTCTGTGTAGTATCTGTGCATATTCTCTCTGTTCTGTACATCAGCAGTTGCTTCCTTTCTGTTGCTGAGTATTTTTTTGTAGGGACCCGCTGTGACTTGTTTATCCATTCACCTGTTGATGGACCTTTTGATGTCTTGAATTCTGGGCTGTTATAATGAAAACAGCTTCGAGAATTTGTCTACAAGTATTTGTGTGGAAGAAATCTGCATTTTGAGGAAGCTTCGCAAATGAGTCTTAGGCACATGAACTACTGATTCTTTCTTATTTTGTAAAACTGTAGATTTTTGTGTCAAAATGTGGATTTGCCATGCATTTATATTTTTGTTGTAGTATTGCCATCTACGCAGCATAAATATGTATTTTATTAATGTTTATTGAGTATTCTGTGCTCAGAGCTGGGAACATAAAGATGAATTGTACACAGGGGAGATTATACCCTTCGGGAGGATTCTTAGTGGTTACTGCGTTCAGCTATTGAGTGCCTTGGACTAGGAACTGCTAGATGATGATCAGGATGATGGAAAGACATGTTTTCTTAGGATTTGGTTTTGCTTCCAAGAAACACGAAAAGGCTTAGTTAGTAGTAAATGCCAGGAACAGCTCAGCTTTTAAGTTCTCTGTTTGGATAGTACCATCATACTTCCAAGTCAGGTGGCCATGGTAAGCCACAGTAGGGAGTTGACCCATTCCTGGACAGCAGAGAAATGGCCAGATTAAAAAAATTAAGTGCAAAAGAAATGATCACTGGCTGAACAGTTGATCAAAGAAGTACTGATTCAAAGCTTTTATTCTGTATTAGTTCATGATTATTGGTGGTTGGAGAGCTGGTGGTTCAGTCCCTAGGGAACTGGAAGTTTGTTAAAGACCTGAATATTTTACTTCCCTACTTGCTCATAGCAGAATTTGCCAAATTACAGTTTTTCTGCTCTGACAGGCTTAGATTTATTTTGAGGTTGAAAAAAAAATATTTTTTTTATGAGACTGTAATTCCTGCTTGCTTTAAGGTGATGATTTTTAACCATGGCCACAGGGGAGCTTTATAAACTAGATGCTTAGGCTCCATAGACCTATTCAGTCAGATTCTGTGGTCAGGGGGCCCCAGCAGTAGTATATTTAAAAATTCTTAGGTGGTTCCAACATGGAGTCAAAGTTGAGGACCATTTCTTTGGGGGCAACCTTGGTTATTGGTACACCTCTTTTGTCTGTCCCCCACCCCCTTCCCAGCTAAGCGTAATTTACAGAACCTTCGCTTTTCTCCATTTCTCTTCTGACAACAGAAGTTATTTTACAACTTGAAACCTAAGAACTTAATTCCACATGTCTTGTCACTCCAAGACTGTGTCCTGACCACTGAACAGAAGGGACCGGACTGCTTCATGTGACCTTGTTAAGGGGAACTGACCACGTCTCTGGATTTGATTCTGAACAGAGGGGTGGAACCAAGTGCTGATGTGGACATCATCAGGCTCTTCAGGGAGAAAGGGGCACCCCTTTCACTGTTAAGTAAATAACTTTAGAAAATAGGGAGACTTAAGTCCTTTGCCATCCCACTAATCAACATTTTGGTTGACACTTTGGTGTGTGTATGCGTGTGTGCACACTTAACACGCACACAGTAAGTTAGGGTTAGTGCTGTAACTAACTCTTTATCACTGTATGAATTGCCTTCAATTCTTTTTATTCATTGCCTGATTTTTAAAAAATTGGTATCTTTTATTTTTGTTGTGGTAAGAATATTCAGCCTAAGATCTACCCTCTTTTTTTTTTTTTTTTAAAGATTTTATTTATTTATTTGAGAGAGAGAGAATGAGAGAGAGCAAGCACATGAGAGGGGGGAGGGTCAGAGGGAGAAGCAGACTCCCTGCCGAGCAGGGAGCCCGATGCGGGACTCGATCCAGGGACTCCAGGATCATGACCTGAGCCGAAGGCAGTCACTTAACCAACTGAGCCACCCAGGCGCCCAAGATCTACCCTCTTAATAAACCTTTAACGACTGAGCCATCCAGGCGCCCCTCTTAACAAACCTTTAAATGTACAATACTGTATTGTTAACTGCACAGTGTTCTACAGCAGATCCCTAGAACCTACCTTGTGTAATAAACTTTACAAATGTTGAAGAGCACCCCCCGCCCCAAGCCCCTGGCAAGCACGATTGTATTCTCTGCCTCTAAAAACATGGGTTTTTTTATTCCTTGCATAACATAGGGTGAATATCTTCCCATGTCAATAGACATTTCTGTGTCATCTTTTTAATGTCTGCATGGTATTCCTTTGTAGGAACATAGCATAATTTTGCCATTCAATTCCCTAGTGTTGGTTATTAGATTTTTCCTGATTTTTGGTCCTATTAATAATGCTAACATGCACAATTTTGGAGCTAACTCTTTGTGTCCTAATTAACAAATATTAGTGAATATATCTCAACAAATATTAGAAGTGAACATGCGTATTCAGATACATATAACCAAATTGCCTTCTCATTAGCAAATTTATTTTTCATTAGGAGTGTGAGTATGTGTATTAGTCTACTACCTCACAAATAAGGGCATTAAAAATAACCTACATAGATTAATAAAAAGGTACCTCATTTCAGTATACTTTTGATTTTACACAAGGATGGAACATTTATTTTGCCGTTTGTATTTGAGGGGGATTGAAGATGAGCTCATATTTTGTCCATTTTTAAAAAATATTATTTATTTATTTGTCAGCGATAGAGAGAAGGAGCAGCAGGAGAGGGAGAAGCAGACTCCCCGCTGAGCAGGGATTCCCAACGTTGGGCTCCATCCCAGGACCCTGGGATCACGACCTGAGCCGAAGGCAGATGCTTAACCGACCGAGCCACCCAGGCGTCCCTATTTTGTCCATTTTTATATTAAGGACTTTTGTTTCCTGTTGATTTATAAGAGCTCTTCAAATAGTAAAGATATGAACACATGATCTTATGTAGGTTATATTTTGCTTTTTAACTTTGTGTGATTTTGATTTTTTTTCCCTCCATACAGAAACCTAAAAAAGTTCATATTGCCGAATCATAATGGTATGCTAAAAAAGGAGTCCTCCACCCTAATGTTATATAACCATTAGTGGCCGTTCCTCCCTCCCTCCCTCAGTTTTTTGCTCTAACCTTAGGACTTTTTCTGTTTTTTTTTTTTTTTTTTTTTAAAGATCTTATTTATTTATTTGAAAGAGAGAGAATGAGAGAGAGAGCACATGAGAGGGGGGAGGGTCAGAGGGAGAAGCAGACTCCCCGCCGAGCAGGGAGCCCGATGTGGGACTCGATCCAGGGACTCCAGGAACATGACCTGAGCCGAAGGCAGTCGCTTAACCAACTGAGCCACCCAGGCGCCCCGGACTTTTTCTGTTTTTTATTACCTAGTATTGAACTGGTTGTTTTGGCCTGTTGTATTGAAAAATCCATACTTTGCCTTATGATTTGAGGTGCTTCCATATCCTGTATTTCTCAGTTTTTGGGGTTTCTCTTGTGTATTTGTCTCTTTGTGAACTCTGTTTATTACAACTTTATGTTAGGGTTCCTATCTGATAGAACACATTCTTACTCTTTTTTTTCAGATATTTGTGGCTATTTTTGCTTATCCTCCCACAGGAATTTTAGCAAGCCCCTTTCTCTCCTTTTGGGGTATTAATTGATTTTTATTAAATTTATATACGTTATGTGTATCAGAAAAATGAATATCCTTATAGCAGCACTCTTATTCCAGGATCTGGTTTGTTTCTCTGGTTATTTAAATGTTTTATGGCCCTTAGTAAAATAGTTTATTGTTTTATTCATAAAGGCCATGCACATTTTTGGTGAAACCTAAGTAATGCTATTACTGCCATCTTAAACAGGATTCGTGGGGCGCCTGGGTGGCTTAGTTGGTTAAGCGGCTGCCTTCGGCTCAGGTCATGATCCCAGGGTCCTGGGATCGAGCCCCGCGTTGGGCTTCCTGCTCAGCAGAGAGCCTGCTTCTCCCTTTCCCTCTGCCTGCCACTCTGCCTACTTGTGCTCTCTCTCTCTCTTTCAAATAAATAAATAAAAAAATACCTTTAAACAGGATTCGTACATCCTCTTATCTTTAGGGGTCGGTAAACTTTTCTGTAGGTATCTCAGGTTTTGTGGCCCAGATAATCCTGTCACATGTTCTTCCTTGCTGCTGTTTACCACCCTTTAAAAATGTAAAAACCACTCTTAGCTGGGGACCCTGCAAAACGAGGCAAGGCAGCACTTTGCAGTTTCTGAACCAGATGCTTGTTGCTGGCATTTGGGGAATGCTTTAGGTTCACTACCTTAGTAGTGAACTACCTTACTAGTGAACCTAAAAGAACCTTAGGTACTTTTTTTTTTTTTTAACCTATGTGGATTATTTTTAATGCCCTTATTTGTAAGGTAGTGAACAAATACACAGACTCACACTCCTAATGTGTTGTGTACTTAGCCATCAACTGGTAGGTCCTCTCAGATTTTCCTGTCTCTTGATTGTGGTTCTAATTTGGTCTTTTCCTTTCAAACACTCCCCCACTCCTTCTTTGTCAGCTGAGTGATCGCGGTGGTGTTGACACCCTGGCTGGTCCCTGACATCAGTGCATCTGGTGTGTCACAGATGTGGTTGATGTTGGCTCTTAATTTCCTTTCCCAGTTTAGTAGGAGTGTTGAGCAAGAATGAGTGTTACATTATATCAGGGATCTTTATAATTATTTTTTTAAACCAGTTATTCATCCCACAAATCCTGGGGAGCCTTCAGTGCAGGTGCCAAGTCCGGCCCCGGGAGCCGGGGATACAGGTGGTGGATGCCGCCCCTTGTTCTGATAGCGGTCTGGCTGGGCAGGCAGGCGTGGCCTTGCCATCCTCATGGATCCCGGGTGCCATGGTGACGTGGCGACCAGAGGTAGCACGGATGGGAGTTCCCCCGATGGAAAGGGGTGAAGTAAAGGTGGTTTTGGAGGCACCACACATGCAAGAGCCTGAGAAGCTAGTGGAGGACCTGAAAGATGGAAATGACAGCACAGGGGAGGCCACAGCCTTGCTGAGGAGTTTAGCTGTCATTCTGAGGTACATCAGGACACCATCAAAGGGCCCGATGGCTTCTGGTCGTGCCGGCTGCACTTGTATGGACAAGAGGAGTGCTCGAGGTGGGACAGAAAGTGAGACCAGAGGTGGTGGGGCTGTTGGGATGGTGTTGATGCAGCAGAGGGCCTGGAGCCCACAGATTTGGGAGCTCCTGCTCTGGGGGACGTGGGCTGCAGCCCTGGAGAGGCAGCTCGGCAGCCCTTGGGGCCCCCTCCGAAATCCCAGGTAGAGCAGATGGCACACAGCAGGTCGGACAGAGACTGTGCTCCCAGGGCAGCCTGGGGCACGTTCGCTCACGGAGGTTGGCCAGAAACCAAGCATTCGAAGGACAGTTTTAGGTCTTGCTTGTATAAACACTCTTAGGACGGGAATGCTGATTAAAGTTTGAATCCTGCTCCACTGCTTATGGCTGTGTGTCCTTTGGCAAGTTACTTCACTTCTCTGAAGCTCAGCTCCCCCTTGTGTGGAGTTAGTGGGCACATCACTGCAATACTGTGCTTACTCGGGAGAACGAGGTGCCATTGATAAGGTGAGGCAGGTGCTTAGCTGGGAGATTGTAGTTGTTGCTCTTGCTGTGTTGTCCTTGTCCTTTTCATCATTAGTGAGCCCCATCTTTCATCCCTCAGCTCCTCCTGCCCCTTGTAGCCGGGTCAGGGGCGAGATAGCGGTGGCCTTGCTTAGTTTTTCTTTTGCAAGGAGTAGGAAGAGGGGTGATGGATGGGCTGGGGACATGCAGACGTTCCCCAGTGTAAGATTCCCTGGGAGATTTTGCCTTTTGTTTTAACACAAACCCTAAACTCCACCCTCCCTCCCCCATTTATCTCCATCTGGGCCTTGGCATTTCCCCACTCAAGTTCAGCCTGTGTGGATGAAGCACTCTGATCTCAGGTTGGTGCACGGGTTCTGGCCTTGAGGCTGTCTTCAAAACTCTCAAGTACTTGGCTGTGGAATGCTCTGTCATCTGGAGACTTCCAGCGATGCATTTCTGTGCTCAGTGTTTGCTGTCTCCTCCCTTCTTCCCCCGTCTGTGTGCCTTACCCAATAAAGGGTATCCCCTCTTCCCGGGTATTGGCACCCTCTGCCCCGAAGCCTCTCTCAGAGCATCACTGCCTTGCACTTTGCTTGGGCCCATCCCCTCTTGTGCTCACTTGGCTCCCCGCGTCTTCAGGGCACTCCAAACGGTGCTGCTCTGTAAGAGACAGCAAAGACAGTGGGTAGGTCCCAGTAGAGCTCATGAGGGCCAGTTAAACAATCAGCAGAGAAACACAGAGTGCTTGATAGAAAGTGGTCTTGCCACAGTGGAACTTTGTTCCTGGTCATGGGGGCAGTGGGGAGGGTTGGCTGCTGCAGGGATGATCGTGTCTGAAATGAGCATGAAGATGCAGTTCACCTAGGAGACTAAATGCATTCTACATTAAAAAGCCCTATCCTGGGGGCGCCTGGGTGGCTCAGTCGGTTAAGCGACTGCCTTCGGCTCAGGTCATGATCCTGGAGTCCCGGGATCGAGTCCCGCATCGGGCTCCCTGCTTGGCAGGGAGTCTGCTTCTCCCTCTGACCCTCCCCCCTCTCATGTGCTCTCTCTCTCAAATAAATAAATAAAATCTTTAAAAAAAAAAAAAAAAGCCCTATCCTGGGGTGCCTGGGTGGCTCAGTCGGTTAAGTGTCTGCCTTCAGCTCAGGTCATGATCCCAGGGTCCTGGGATCGAGCCCCGCATCGGGCTCCCTGCTCAGCGGGAAGCCTGCTTCTCCCTCTCCCTCGCCTGCTGCTCCCTCTGCATGTGCTCTCTCTCTCAAAAAAAATAAATAAAATCATTAAAAAAAGCCCTATCCTTTTCCCTAAGGTTAACATGGGTGAGTGCGGGTTGGAGAGCTCTGCTGGTCCTCTGGTCCGCTGATGGCCGTGGGGCTGCATGTGGAGCCAAGGGCTCATATGGAGCTTCTGATAACCAGTCCTGTAAAAACCTGGCAGTGGTTCACTGTCCTCTTTGCTTGTCCTGTCTTCCTATCTTCTGGGAAACCCAAGCTTCTGGCGGTTACAGTAAAGGTCTGTCAGGGCTACTTTAGGTATGTTCATTGTCATGATGTATGTGGTTTTGTTGTTGTTGTTGTTTTTAGCTCTTGGGAAGCTGATGGGCGGTAGTAGCTAAGTCATAATGTGTAGAAGATGGATGGATTTGATTACAAACAGAATAATTCTGAAAGATCATCCACAAAATTCACGAACAAACAAAAAGCTGGGATAAGATATTTGTAACCAAAATACAGAATTAAAGGATTAAGATCCTTACAGAAATAAAGATTTGTAAACTATAGGTAAAGGGCAGAAGGAGATAAACCACAGAAGAGTCTTTGTACTTGCTAACAGACATGAAAAACTCACGAGTCAACACATCACAAAATCTCTGAAAAATTCTCTACTGGCGCAGCTTTGTGGTAGGGTTCCCAAGCTTGGATGAGATGGGATCGATTCGTCACCGGTGGCACCGCCAATTAAGAGAGTCTTTCTGGACGAGAATTTTGTTTTATGTCTCAAGAGCCTCAAAACTCTTCTACCTCCTTAGTCTTCTTCAGGGACTCTATTCCAGGGCATTGGGGTGTGCGAAGGGTTTGTTACGTGTTTCATCATTTGCCTGCCTCTCTGCAAACTTTGCCTTTGCTAGGAATTCTTTGTGTTGTTTTGTTTTGAATTGTTGTAAAACATTTTAAGTGAGAACACAAGGAAAAGGGTAATTTGGAGTGAAATCTCAGCCAGGGCTACAGGTAGAGCCTTCAGGGTTTTCTAAACAATGTCCTTCTAAACAACTTTCTAAACAACTTCCCCTCTGAGGACAGAAAGTCCTCCCTTTTATGTATTGGAAACTACATAGTAAAATGGGTCCCCATATTCCCTACTAACTGCAGAAATGAGCAGAAATGGCCCACTCATCCCAGTTATTGTACAGGGAAAATTATTTTAAAAGTCACAAAATTGGCAGTAAGTCCCATAGACTTATTCCTTTACAGAGTTTGCTCTATCTGGTGACATCCATGTCCCTGCTTCCCAAACCGGAACATGTATCCCTTGCTCTGTGCTCTGGATCCACGTGGCACACCGGGGTGTCATTTTTGGGAGGAGGGAAATGTTTTTAAACTAGGGTTTCTCAGCCTTGGTACTATTCACATTTGGGGCCAGGTAGTTCTTTATTATGGGTCTGCCCTGTGCATTGGAGGATGTTTATCAGCACTCGTGGCCTCCACCCGTTACATACTAGTAGCTCTCCCCTGGTTTGATGACCTGGAAGGTCTCCAGACATTGCCAAATGTCCCTTGGAGGGAACATCACTCCTGGTTGAGAACTACTGCCCTTTTTTTTTTTTTTTTTTTTTTTAATTTATTTGTCAGAGAGAGAGAGAGAGTACAAGCAGAGAGAGCCGGCAGAGGGAGAAGCAGGCTCCCCACTGAGCAAGGAGCCCAATGCGGGACTCGAGACCAGGACCCTGGGATCATGACCTGAACCAAAGGCAGACGCTTAACCTGCTGAGCCACCCAGGTGTCCCGAGAGCTACTGCTTTAAATAGATATGGATATGATGTAACCAAGAAGGCAAAATGTGCACGAACATTTAAACCAAAAGAGCCCCTCAGACCACTTTGATGTGTGCACTTGATTCTGTTCTACTTAAGGCAATGTGATGTTCTGGCAATGGTTTATTTTATTTTCCTTTTTTGCACTCTACCTACTGAACTCCCAGATTTTTGTATAATTCCTTCTCTTTTCTTATTTGTCTGTATTTCAGTTTCTCCCTTGGTTCATCCAGTCATTGTTGAATGAAAGAGTCCCTAACAGAGTTCCTCGAACAGGTTTCCTACTTGTATTTCTAACATCGAGTAGGTGTGACTTCACATTTGCAGGACAGCTTGGCTGGGTTATTCACTCTCAGTGGGACATTAATTGGTGCTGAGATATGACATGAATCTGATGAATGTTCTGTCCCTTCTCACCCCTACCTGCTTGTGGTATTTTTTTTTTTTAAATGAAACTTGGGGCATACTTAGACATGTTTTATTGTCCAGATGCCAACCCTTGTAGGGAATCCTTTGTGTCCTCTCATTTTTTGAAGCCGAAATTCCCCAAATGCTTGTTAATTTTTGGGTGGATCTCTTTTATTGTCCAAGTCATACTTTTGTTTGAAATTGAGTTTTTAATTTTCTTCTTCACTGAAACTTGGCTGCATAGAATTGTTTCAGTAATTTCTTACTCTCGACTTTTGCTTAGATTTTCTCTTAGCCCAGAGCATTGCAGTTTTCCTCATCAACCAATATCAGTTTCTCTGAGCATTCCAGATCCATCTTGCTCTCCTTCCCCCTCCTCCCTTATCTCTTGCCATTTTACCTCCCTTCCTTTTTACTTTGTCTTTCTGATTTCTTCCTTAGGTTTATGCTGTTATTCGATTGATATGGAATGTTTTGGCTCTGTGTTTTGTATGGCATTCTTTTAGCCCATTTGAAGGTCATCTTGACACGTGCCTAGAACTTTGTGCGGTCATTTAATCCCAGTTTGGTTTCATCTCTCTCTCTCTTTTTTTTAATGCTTTTGAGTGCCTTCCCCCACCTTTAATTGGGCACCTATAGGGAATTCAGAACTTTGATATCCATGCAGTCATAGTATATTAGCTATAACTGCATTCACTGTCTGGTGTGGTCATCACCAGTCACACGTGACTATTTAAATTCCAGATACAAGTAAAAGTTGAGTTTCTCCAGCAGCCTCATGGGTAGTGACGATTGGGTTGGACGGGGCAGATGCAGCACATTTTCCTCACTGCAGCAGTCTCTGCTGGAGAGTGCTGGGCTCTGAGAGCTCTACCCTCCAGCGTGTCAACGGACTCGCTGTGTAGCCTTTTCATCCTTGGACTTGGGTATGGCTGATGGCCCAGTTCAGCGGTCCTCCTCCCAGGGGGCGATACAGAATCTGCACGACTAACTGAAGATGGCGGGGTCTTGAAAAGTGTGATTAAGTAATGTGCTTTTTTTGATGTTTGGATGTAACTTGTACTGTAACCAACTTCTCTCTGCAGGAGATGCAGTGAATGTGAGTCCTGTGCTCTTTATGCGCTTGTGGTGATTTGCCTGCTTCCTCTCTCTAGGTGCTAAGAGATGGCGGCGCTTGTGGGGCTCTTCTCTGCCTGAGCATCGGGCCCTCCAGGCACTGGGAGAGCCAGCGCAGATCCTGGGCTCCTCGCCTGAACAAGCCTTCTCTTCCAGCCCCGGCAGTCCAGCAGCTGAACTGCTCGTTTTCTCTTAATGATGGGCATCGGTAAGAACACTACGTCCAAATCCATGGAGGCTGGAAGTTCAACTGAAGGCAAATACGAAGATGAAGCGAAGCACCCTGCTTTCTTTACTCTTCCGGTAACTCTATTCCCTTCTTTCTCTCCGCTTGACCCACTCTCAAGTAGTTCCCGTGTTGAATCAACATAGGATTAGATTTAACACTCCTGTTTTCACTGAAGGTTAAGGCATTCAAAAACGAAATGCTTTTCACGTGAGATAGTCTTCGGGAACCCTGTTGGCTGACTCTAGTTTTGGCTCTGCCGTCTGCTGGAGTCACCTGATGGGGTTAACTCCAGGAGGGAAGCCTGCATTGCTGTGAACATTGTACAGCCAGCCAGCCCAGAGTTTACTGTGCGCTGGAGGATGCTGAAAGCTTCACTCTAGCTCCAAAAATGTATTCTAATGAGGTAACCTGAAACCCAACTTCAGACTTTCATTGCAAGGTAGGAGAATGAATGAATGACTCACCATTTGGAACCCAGAAGTCATGCTTTGTATTATGGCAGCAACATCCAAGATGTAGTTTTGCCTGAATAAGTGTTACCAGTTAGAGAAGGCTGATTACACACATTCACTATGTTCAGGGCCAATACTTTTCCAGATGTAGGATTATGATTTGATGTGTATAAAGGTACTTAAAGTGTTGGTTCAAAAGAGGAAAAAGCTCTTTAGAGAGAACTTGCCTCCAAGTGTTTTTCTCTTAATACTAGACACGAGGTTAAGGGCAAGAATATCATTCTAGGACTCCTTAAAGCATGGTCCTGGAATTTACCTCACTGTGGCATTACTCAGTAAGAAGGATGTGAACACCCATCCTTAAGTACATTGACTTGACTGGCCTTCACATTTTGATTTTTACCCTATTGATTCACAGAGAGATGTCCCACTGATTTTACAACGGACATCACTGAAATTCTTCCTGTAAAGTGAAATTTTTAAACTGGATTTTCTGTTGTGTTGAAGGCTTAGGGTTGACAGGTTTTCTAGAGGAAGAAGCAAGGTGGTTTTCCAAGTTTAAATTAGATCGAATTTGAAAAATGAAAGGAAGGTTTCGTGCCTGGGTATTGATTTCTCTCCTGCTGCCTGAGAGCCCAGCACACCATTTACCCTCACCCTCCACTTGAGAGACATGAGCTTGAGCTTGCCTTCCCCACCCACCTGCCTTGTCATTAGGGCGGAGAGTTTTAGGTTGACTTGTTTTCATGTTCAAATTGTGATATTCTATAGTTAGTTAAATCCACGGCATATGCTATCCATTTTCATATTTATTCCCTGTTGTTGGTTTCCCTCTCCCTCCCTCTTCGATCGCTTTTCATTTAAAAAAACAAAACACAACACTGAGGGTCTGTGAACGGTCACTACCTTTGTGTTTGTACAGCTGAAAGTAACTGTATTTTGCTCTCAACTATTGGGTGAACTTCTGTTAATGACACTAGAGTTTACTAGTCTCTCTGTGTTTCTCTTTAACTGCTTTCTCATGGTTTGGATATCTTTTTCTAGTGCCAACTTCTGGATGGATCCCCCAGTGTTATTTTCCATTTACTAATTCCTTGTGAACAGTCATGTGTTTATGTTGAATTTTTGTTGCAGGGATTATAGTTCTTATTTCTGAGATTTCTATTTGGTTCATTCCTGCCTATTTTTGGTTCTTAATTTCTTGTATGCATGTGTTTGTGTTGTTTAAAAATGTTTCTTCATTTAAATCACTGAGGACCCTAATGCACTTATTTTAAAGTAATTCTCCAGTTGTTCTGTTTTCTATCTGGCGTAAAATCCTCTTCTGAGTGTTTCTTTTGAGATTTTCTTCCCTCTCCTGCCACCCCCCTGTTCCCCTGGCTTCTGTTGCTGTGGTTTTACATTCTCCCTTCCTAGATCCAGTCCAGACCTGGGTCTTATGGTGGAGGTCTGACTCTCTCCCACAGTGGTGCCAACCATGACGTGACCTGCTGGGCCCTGGCTTTGACCACTGGACCTGGTTCTCATCCCCCTTGTTTGGGGGTCCCCAAGTCCCTGTCTCCCTGATGGAGTCGAGGGCTGCCTGACTGAGGTCTACCGGGGCTCAGAGCCACGCCGGGCCCAGTGTTGGCCTCTTTGTTACTTTGTTTCTTGTTACAGAAAGGTTTCTCTGGGGGTTTTTCCCTCTACCATTATTTATAGGAGTGGGGCTGGGAAGGACTGTTCCTCATAGCATTAGCTTCCAGATCCATCTTCACTAGGAGTCCCTGCAAATACATGGGAGCCGGGAACATGGACATAATGTGTAGTTGGGTATAAATACAATGTGAATATAAAGTTAGTTTAACACTACAGCAGTTTTGTTAGAGAACTTGCAGAATATTCCCCCACTGTGTCAGGCTATAAAGATAAGTATTAAAAAGGGAATGAAAAAAGAGTAATAGAGTTGGCCTCAGGGGATCAAGCTGCTGGGAGGGGAGACATGCCAGGGGGAGGGGGCCGTGAAGGTCAGCACACGAACTGCCAGGAAGACGTGGAAGCAGGCATGTTGGGAAGTGTGTTCACATGAACTCCTGCAGAGCTTATGAGAAAGCAGAGGGCGAAACAGCAGAAGGAAAACAGATGAAAACAAAAGTCTATCAAAGAATGTTTGTAAAGAAATAGTTCATGTGATGGAATTTGGGGTTGTGGAAAGTTTTGTTAGGAAATATTTTGTAATATAATAAAAATAGGAACACTGTACTGCCCATATTTAATCACTAGTGAAATTGCTGCCCCTTAGAAAACTTAAAAGTAAGATAGAAGACCGTTTTGCATGATTTGCTTGTTAACAGGATAGTCTAGGGGGCTGGAGCAGAGCTGGTCTCTTTCCACTGTCCAACTGGTAGGATTATTTTGGTCACTGCCTCTCTGCTCTTGGGATGTTCATCTGTGTCTCCCTGTTCCCCGTTCGGCCCAGAAGGTCTTAGACACTAATTTCATAGACTCTGACAACCTTAGAGCTAAAAGTGGCTGTAGAACTCTCCTGGTGGTACTGTGGGAAAGTGAAATGCAAGGATTTGCCCAAAGCGTCTGGTTCACACGGTGTGTTAAGTAAAGTTTATATCCGTTGGATCCCACAGTCTCGGCCCCAGGTAGCTCACCACTGGTGGGCAAGACAGGAGCTGCATACAGATCACACTGATGACAGGTGCGGTGCACACTGATCTTCTGTGTTGGGCAGCTGGTCTTGCGGATGGTCTTAAAAAGGAAGAGTTTGGGGGCGCCTGGGTGGCTCAGTCGTTGGGCGTCTGCCTTTGGCTCGGGTCGTGGTCCCAGGGTCCTGGGATTGAGCCCCGCATCGGGCTCCCTGGTCCCTGCTCCGTGGGAAGCCTGCTTCTCCCTCTCCCACTCCCCCTGCTTGTGTTCCTTCTCTCGCTGTGTCTCTCTCTGTCAAATAAATAAATAAATCTTAAAAAAAAAAAAATTGGGGATGGGTGGTGATGGAGCTGCTGTAGCCGTGCTCTGGCGGGAGTAAAAGGTGAAAAAGGTGAAAAAGGAGGCTCGGTCTCTTGTTGCCTCCAGCTACTTGTCCCTGGCAGCATCTGGCTGACTTGGCGATTCTGGTTGTGTTTTTGTTTTTCTTGTCCTTATAGCATGGCCCCTCGGTGCACTGACAAATTGTATTTGTCTTTTTCTCGACATCTGTGCTGCCCAGGGCAATAACTGCTAGCCACATGTGGCTATTTAAATTCATTAAAATGAAAATCTAAAATTCAGTTCCTCGGTTGCACTGATCAAGTGCCTGATAGCCACACAAGGCTACTGGGTAGCCCATCTCTTTTTACTGGCTGGTCAAGGCTTTGCTAGACTCTAAAATGCAGGCCCTTACTCTCATGTTTGCTTTGGAGTCAGAAACTGGGGCTCAGGCTGTCAGCTATCAAGGTGCTAGAGACCGCAGGAACCAAAGCTGGCTGCTCCTCGAACCAGGTTTGGGGAGGGTTTGCTGTTGCTGGCTGCCGAGGGTAGGGGGGTGGGCTTCGGTGGCGGTGTGCTGAGGATTTTATCATTAGAGATATTCTTTGGCATCCTGTGTTGGGTAAGAGTTTCCTCAAATGTGGCAAGAGCTGATTTTTTTTAGAAACTCACATGGAAAGGGAATCAGTTTCTTTTTATTTAATTTTAATTTTTTTTTTTTTTAAGAGTGCACACGCCTGTGTGAGCGGGGGCAGGGAGGGTGAGAGAATCTTAAGCAGGCTCCATGCCCAGTGCTGAGCCTGACGCAGGACTCGATCTCATGACCCTGAGATCATGACCTGAGCCAAAATCAAGAGTTGGATGCTTAACCCGCAGAGCTACCCAGGCACGCTGGGAATCAGAGTTTCTTTCTTTCTCTCTGTCTCTCTCTCGCTCTCTTTTTTAGGATTTTATTTATTTTTTGACAGAGAGTCGGAGAGAGAGGGAACACAAGCAGGGGGAGTGGGAGAGGGAGAAGCGGGCTTCCCGAGGAGCAGAGAGCCCGATGCGGGACTCGATCCTAGGACCTGGGATCATGACCTGAGCCGAAGGTAGATGCTTAACGACTGAGCCACCCAGGCGCCCCTAGAGTTTCTTTACACAAAGTAAAATAAAGGTCCATGACAATACTTTAAAGAGAAAAAGAGTAAATCCGTACATAGAAGAAGAATAATGAATAGGTTACAGTAAGAACAAGAGCTTTGCAAAGCCCCAGCATTCACAGAAGTTAGATCATGTGATCAGAGTTGATTTTAAATAAGAGAAACATAACAAAAGGTCCCCTCATCCCACGGGAATCTTGTTAGGCAAATTACCACTAGGAAATGTGTAATACGAGTGAATGCCACGTGGCAAGAAATTAGAACCAGAAAAACAGCAAAAAGTCTTGAAGAACTGTCATACCCTAAGGGCACAGGCCAGGAAGGACAGCCAGGAAAAGGTCTGCAGTTCTGTGTGGAGAGCTCCTGTATCATCTGAATTTGGAGGACTGTCCAGGGGAAACCAGGTTAATAGCCTGAATTTAGCGTTGGCAGAGGGCCACCAGCAGTACGGCCTGTTTCAGCACGTCGGCATTCCAATGCCAAGTTCACGGCAGGCAGAAGTGTTGAAGGTTCCCTAAGGTTTTGTGTCTTCTGCTCCTTCTAATAGTCTTGGTGAGAACATTGGGGTCTTCTCTCTTGGGTGCCAGGAGTAGATCGTTTAGTCTGGAGCTTTAGGGGTATGGACTGAGGAGTAGCTTCATTAGGTTCCATTTTATGGAAGGGTGGGAGAAGTAGTCATCATTCATACAAGTCCATCATTTGTTTCAGTTCCCCTTAGCATGTTTTCTTCAGAGCCGCGTAATAGGAGGAACCCATAGTGCCCCCAGTGGGTGGGCACCGCGCAGACTCGGTAACAGGCTGCCACAGCCCAGTCAGAGAGAGACGGCAAGTCTTTGGTCAAACCCTAAGTGTCAGGGTTTGAATTCAGTACGGTGTGTTGTGAGAGCACCCTTGAGGGACCCCTTCCCAGCCATGTTTATAGGGGTGGGCGTGGCCTGTCAGATTCTCAGGGGAGGTGGCCTCAGGGTCCTGAAGAATGTCTTGGTGAAGCAGCGCAAGAGGAGGGAGAACAGCCGGGGGACAGCATCGCCGTGTCTTGTTCTGGACACAAGCTGAGTGCAGTCAGAATACAGAGAATGGAGGTGGGCAGCAGGGGAGCCAATGAATGATTGTAGCAAAGTTGCTTGAGCTTCGGGGTAGAGAATTCCTGCCGTGCGTGCTACGAGAGGGAGGGGCCTGGAGTTGGGAAGCCCAGTCAGGTGAGAACGGCTGGTCCAGGTGAGAATGGCGCATGGTCTGGCCGGGGAAGGCGGGCAGGAAAGGGGCTCTTGCCGGCAGCAGGTGTTTGCTGGCTGCCTGCCTGGTTCCTGCTCTCTTGGAATTGACTTCCAATGGTGGGAGGAGGTGGACAAGAAACAAAGAAGCAGAAGCATCAAATGGCACCTGGTGACAGATTCTTTGAAGAAAACAAATCAAGGAAGAGGGATAATGAGGAATAGAATGTGAAGTCAGACAGGGATCATTTAGGGACCTGCAGGCCATTAATTGATTTATCCCTTAAAAGTACGTACTGAGTGCTTCCTATAGGTATAAGGCTCTGGGGAACAGCAGGGACTTAAACAGACAAAAATCTCTGACCTCGCTGGTGACAAGACAGGCAGGGCGTGCTAGAGATAAGTCAGATGTGTAGATGTTAGATAAATACGAATGAAGAAATAAAATAGGGAAGTGGGACACAAGCTGCTGCACGTTCAGCCGGCGGGGAAAGGCTGCCCTGCGGAGATGGCATTTGCGTGAAGGCCGGCGGGAGTTGAGGGAAGCCCGCTGTGGCCGTGTGTGGGCAGCAGGTGCAAAGCAAGGCACTGAGGCAGGAGGTGCCTGGGACGACTCAGGGACACTGGTGGACAGAGGGCAAGATGGGGTCAACAGAGATGATGTAGGCCGCGTGGCCCTGGTAAGGATTTTGGCTTTTCCTGACTTTGAGGAAAAGCTGTTGGAGGGCTTTGAGCAGAGTGACACGCTCTGCCTAGTTTTAAAAGGATCCCTGGCTGCTGCCGAGCCAGGGAGCAGACTAGTCAGGAGTTGCCTGCCACAGGGCGGCTGAGCTAACGGTGGCCCCAGCCAGGGTGCTGGTTGTGTGGAGGTGGTGAGAAGTGGTCGGGCCCTGGAGCAGAGCTGACCCAGGCACCCCCAGACTGGAGGAGGATGGAAGTAAGCGAGAACAGGCAAGGACAGCTTCAGGGATTTCACCTGAGTCTCTGAAGAATTGACCAAGTACTGAGGTAGAGGGAGGCAGACGGGGGAGCAGGCCCGTGGTAGGGGGCTGGGGGCAGTGAAGGAGTGTGCAGTTGGCCCCTGGGACACTGGGTAGAAAGCAGGGCTCGAGATTGTGGTGCCTAGGGAAGCAGCGTGGGTTGTAGCTACTCACTGGGTGTGAGCAGCGGGAGAGGTTATTTAGAGCCGGGGAATTGGATGTTATCACCTGGGGGATGATGTCGGTAGGAGTGAAAGGGGGTCCGAGGGCCCAACAGGGTGTGGAGGTAGAGGAGGGCCAGCAAAGGGGACAGGTAAGGAGTGGTTGCTGAGGCAGGAGGGGAACCAACCAAGCTGTGTGTGGACAGCCAGTGACGAAGCCTTGTAGAGCCTTGTAGGTGGAGAGTAAGGATGGGCTGTTGGATTTAGCCAGGGCTGGGCCTTTGCCGGGCGGAGGTGGGTTGATGGTTTGTGGGAGAGTGGTTGCAGGGATGCACCACGGGCCCTAGTGGGGTAATGAGGCCATGAGAAGGTATTCGGGTCAGGGTTTGGCAGACCTGCTGGGGTGGAGAAACTGGGGATTGGGGTCCTTGGGGCATCTACGAGGAAAGTCAGGTAGGTGAGGCACAGGGAGCTCTGAGAGGAGCAAAGAGGTAGATGTGACCAGTGACCAGATTGGGTGCTGGGTTGGAGGCGCTGGGGTTGGGCACCTGTGGGTATGTGGGGGGAATGGGGGTCTACGAAGTAAGCACACAGATCGCCAGGGGCTTTGTTTGTTTCTTTTAAGTTGGTGTGGGGAAGTGAGGAATTGATAAAACATGGAGTTAAGGAGTTGAAAAGTCTGTTCTTTTGTGATGCTTTGTGTCCATTTCCAATCAGGGAGATTCTGATCCCTTGGCACCCGGAAAATCTTTTCCCTCCTCTTGCCTTCTGTCAGCCAGCGCGCAGGTCCTGCTGCGTTAACTGCAGAGTGACCAGCTGAAGTCCGCTCTGAATACTGTTGCCTTGGCGTCTTGTAGCACAGAAAACCGTTTCCTAAGTCACGCCCAGGCTCTCTTGACAGTCGGGTTTGCTGGGGCAGTCCTGGTTTGGGTCTGTTGTTTTCCCGCACACGCTTCCATCCAGTTTCCCTGTACTCCTACAAGGGCCCTGGTTTGGATAATAAATTATATGGTGACCTTGATTACAACCAAGCTTAAGCCTATCAAATAGCTGAAAACATTTTAGCTCTTTCAGAGAAACTTCTTGAAAAGTCTTCCATATGATTAGACTTACACACGAAGACCCCTGCTCTGGTTGTAAAAATCATACCTGTTCACATTAGGAAATGTGGAAAATATAGTAAAGCATTTAAAAGAGAAAGAATATTTTTGAATTGGAAGGTTATGAAATGGATCAGAAAATATTGTTGGGTCAGTTCCCTCCCACTTTCTATAGTTACTACAAATGAATTTTTTCTCTTGCTGTAGATTTATGCCAGGTCTGACCACTTCTGTAATCCAGCAGACCAGAGAAATGGAGGGCTTTCCTTGTTTGCCATTGATTTGGGGGATTCTGTCAGCATCGGTAAAGACATTGTTCTTGTCTTTCAAGTTATTGGTAAAGGAAGGAAGGTTTAAACCTTGAGTAGAAGAAGGTGATGGATTGTGAGAAAGTCTGTACAGAAGAGAAAGGAGGTCATGATACAACAGTCAGAAAGAGATGCCCTGTCCAGCCAGAGTTGGTTTAATTCCTCTCTTTCTGTAAGAGAAGAGCTTGAATCTACTGCATCGTGGCCGTGATAAGGGAGGGGATGCTCTCGACAGGTCAAAATTGAACAGCCAGGATAAGCAGCCTTTTCTGTTTAAAGTCTATCAGTTGGAAAATATTTTTTAGGAAAGGGGATATCCTGATGCATGCTTTGCAGTAAAAACACTGAAAAAGATGGGATGCAAATAATTTTGATGCATGGTGTGAGAGATTCTTTCCCTTCTTTCTTTCTAGAGTTTGTGTTCTTAAAAATTAATTTTAAAGGGGCACCTGGGTGGCTCAGTCGGTTAAGCATCTGCCTTTGGCTCAGGTCATGCAGGGTCCTGGGATCGAGCCAAGGACCCTTTAAATTAAAAAATTAATTTTAAAGATTTTTATTTTTAAGTAATCCCTACACCCAAGTGGGCCTAGAACTTACAACCCTGAGAATAAGAGTTGTATACTCCATTAACTGAGCCAGTCAGGTGCCCATTTAAAAATTAATTTTTATGCTCTGGTTTTGAGGTTTCAGATAGTATTTCAGCTTTTTTTTTTTAAGATTTTATTTATTTGAGAGAGAGAGCACAAGCAGGAATGGGCGGAGGGGCCGAGGGAGAGGGAGCGGCAGACTCCCCATGGATGCAGGGTTCCAGGTAGGGCTCCATCCCAGGACCCTGAGATCACTACCCGAGTGGAAGTCAGATGCTTAACTAACTGAGCCACCCAGGTGCCCCTAGTATTTCAGCTTTTAATTCAAATAGAGCTTTAGTAGTTTTTCTTTTTTCCTTTCTTTCCTTTCACTCCTTTCATGAGTGAGTGTGCTCATGAATTGTGGGGGGTGCTCAGAGGGAGAGAGAGAATCTTAAGCAGCCTCCACGCCCAACGCTGGGCTCCATCTCACGACCCCACAAGCAGAGCTGAAATCAAGAGTTGGACGTTCAACCAACAGGGCCACCCAGGCACCCCTGAGCTTTGGTAGCTTTACGTGAGAGATGTTCGTAATAAAAAAAATTACCACCTAGTAATTGGAACACAGACAATTTGGTATAAATGATGACAAAATAACAGAGTTGGTGCAGTTACTTCCTAGAGGAGGTTTACAAAGTTGATGGGCATTTTAGCTGATTGTCACTTACTTTTGTGTGTGACCAAATCCACAGAATCTGCGCCTTAGAGCACATTTTGTCCGTTCTGCTCTTATTTGAGCCTGCTTTGTGCTCCAAGCCTTACCAGATGTGATGGGTGCAACCAGAGCAGTTGCCCAGGCTTCCCTTACCCACCCGATCAAGGCCCCCCCCCCCCCCCGCATCAGCGCCATCCCTGGGGCCGCTGCGTTCTTTGGATCCTGCGTCAGCCTGGATCTGTGGTCTCCCTGCCTCCCAGCCATGTTCCTTTCCCTGTCTGTCATTCTTCCCTGTGTCTTTTGCATTCCTAGACTAATTAAGATTTATTTTTCTTGTAGGCATTTACACCTCCTGAAACCCCCTCCCTCTAAATTCTCTTTTCACTCCTAACCTGTGTTTATGTAAGCTAGGTAGGCAGGATCCCTAATTTTAACAGTTAGAGGTAAGGGATTTCAGATGGATTTCTTTACCATAATCTAAGTCCATAATTTTGATGGAGAAAAAGCTCATTTCCTGTTAGGATTTGATACAGAACTTGAGGAGGAAGATCGGCTATGGGCAGTTGCGTGGTACTCATTACCCGGTGTTTGTTCCCCCCGCGCCTTTAATTTTACGTCTTCTAAAGCACCCGTGTTTCTCTCCAGGCTTCATGGTACAAATGTGGTGTTGGAATAAAACGAGAGTAGCAAGAAAACCAATGTGTTCTTTTCCTTGATGTTTCTTATAGTTCATTTAGGTTCCTTTTCTGTCATTGTTTCACTATTTGTATAAGTTCTTTATAAGAGAAATATGTTCACTGTGGGAAATTTAGAAACTATGGAATGATGTAATGAGGGGAAAAACAAATCATTTAGAATCCCATCAGCAGAAAAACAGTATGCTATTTTGGTATATTTCTTTCTGGAGATTTGAAACAAATATTTGGGAGTTCTTTTATAAAATTCTGATACATACACACAACACACACTGCTTTAAAAAGCCCTTAAGCTTCATATTCTATCCTGGCATATTGATGCCATTGAAAACATAATTTGTAATTGTGACACAGTAGCAAATTGTGGATCTGACTTCTGCACTTTCATCAGGATCTTGGGTTGTTTCTCAGTGTTTGCCAGAGTAGATGTTAGCCTAATGTATGTTAACCTTATTGCAAAGCATACTAGTTTTGAATTTTAATGAGGTGGAATACTTTTTTTCCTGTGTTCCTTGGCCGTTCATATTCTTTGTGAATATCTGCCTTCCCCACCCCAACCCCTTTACTTATGTTGAGCTGTACCAACGATCAGAAATGCCACAGACGTATTAGAAGTTACTGTTGTAGAGAAAATCCCTGGTCAGGTAGCAGTTTGAGGGTATGGAGGGAGAACCGGCAGCACTCCAGCCTGGGCTGTACCTGTCAGTACTGGTAGCCACAGCCTCCTTGTCTGTATCTGGGATGTTCGAGACGTAAATGAGATCATGCGTATCGACATCAGATCACGTACACGGTAGGCAGTGAATAAATGCTCCACTTAGCTCCTGCATCTCCACTGTGTTCCTTAAACCAGAGATCAGCAGATGGGCAGGCAGGGGATCTGAAAGGAGACAAATGCCAGTATTGGTGTGAATCTGTGGCCCGAAAACATCAGCCGTCCCCATCACCATCGTCATGGGATGTGTGGGAGGAGGAGCACAGGAGGTTTTCTTTGTGGGCCACCGACAGACACATCGGCCCACCCAGTGCTTCAGGACAGGGGCTGGAACTGGGGAGAGGTGAGGTACCTCTGGCTCCTCTTGAAGGGCAAGTCATGCTGGGGGATGAGGGGGATGGTGCCTGGAACTCCCAGGGTACTTTGGCTGCTGTATCCCAGGTGGCCTCAGGAGACAGCTGAGGAAGTGAAGAGGCTGCCCTAAGAAGCCTGGCTGGGCAGTGCAAGTGAAGGAGGCCTGCAGCATTGGTCGTTGAAGAGTGTCATGGGGGCTGCCATATTTGAGGAAGCAGTGAAAACAGGGTTAGGGACTTGCTGCCTCAGACAACTTCAGGGTTGCTAGTGTTCTATCAACTACATCTTTTGGAGTATCGTAACCTAAGACCGACAAGCTCTGGAGGTTTAGGGTATGTTGTATAATACTTTGGTTTATTTTTCATGGTAGTTATTTTTGAAATTTCAAATAATATTGAAAGTAGTTGGGAGATTTTTATGTTCTTTTAAAAGGGGTTTGGGTTAAAGGCTGAGAAACACTAATCTTGATACCTTTATTC
The DNA here is from genome assembly GCF_054177405.1 of Leptonychotes weddellii. Lineage (NCBI taxonomy): Eukaryota > Metazoa > Chordata > Mammalia > Carnivora > Phocidae > Leptonychotes > Leptonychotes weddellii. The sequence goes on along the minus strand of NC_138378.1, from coordinate 27,730,718 downwards.
TTTTTTTTTTTTAATTTGAGAGAGAGAGTGCAAGGGCTGTGAGCCAGGGGGTGGGGGGGGGGCAGAGGCAGAGGCAGAGGGAGCGAGAGAGGTAATCCCAAGCAGGTTCCATGCCCAGCGTGGAGCCCGATGTGGAGCTTGATCCCGTGACTTTGAGATCATGACCCCAGCCAAAATCAAGGGTCGGAAGCCTAACTGATTGAGTCACACAGGCTCCCCGATACCTTCTTTAAACACATCTTAATTGTAGATATGGATACTAGAGGAATAATCACGTGTGTGTGTGTGTGTGTGTGTGTGTGTGTAAGAGGGTAAGAATATTGTTACCTTCTTACTAAAAGAATAGAAAACAGTTAATTTGGGGTACTTCATTTTTACTTTGAAAGTGAGTAAGTAGAAAACGGCTCACTTAGCTACTGGACACATGATAGTGGTGGGTGCTTTATACCATACCTCAAATAGGCGATAGATTGGGTTCTGAACCTCTGATCAGAGGCACAAGGTTTCCCAGGTCCCTTTACCCTTCCGCTTGCAGGTGTCCACAGCTGCCATTCACTGCAGCTTCTGTGTGAGTAACACAGGCTCGTTCGCTGTCAGTTTAAATGGGCATTGCCGTGACACTGGCCCTCGGCATGGCACTCCTCTGCTGTCGGCCTGTCTCTCCTGCTTCCCATACATTTGGCCATCTCAGGATTACTATTTAGAAACAAGTACGGTAGCATTATTGCCTTTGTCTACTAGAAATAAAACACTTGAGTAAGAAAGACATGTTTACGGAGCAATAGACATACTTTTCCACACAGAGACCATATTAGCCTTGCATATTGGGAACAAGCCATCAGCTGGACAAATGTAGGCAGAGAAAACCTGCTTGATTCACAGCTGATGGAGTGATTATACAATATTGGTTTAGCAGAAAAATTCAAAGCCATCAAATCTGGTTTCAAATTGTTTTGGGGGGGGGCAGAAAGGACATCTTGTTCCCAAAAGTAATCTGCTGGTTTTGTTTTTTGTTTTTTGTTTTTTTTTTTAAATAAAAACTAGATCAGTTTCCTAAGATGAAAGATGCCAAGATCCAGTTGTTAGCGGCCATGCTATTAATAACACAAAAGAAAACCTGTTTTATTAAGTTTAAGAAGCTTTCCAACTCGTGTTTTATTTCCCGGTTGAAATAATATTTAGAGATTCAAAAATGTAAAGCTTTGATCAGGAACGTTTTTTTTAAATCTCTTTCTCTTAAAAAAAAAAAAAAAGTCTGTGCCTTTCCTGAAGAACGGATTTTTAACATTTGATTTTTTTAAATTTCACATTTGAAAAAAATCCTAAATCATCAGAATAGCTAATTTAATAAACCAAAGGAAACATTAGTAAAACAAACCAGTGTTTTATTTTTCCAGTCATGTTTGGTCATTTCCTGCACGCACTCACAGGGGAGGCCACGGGTCAGACGGGCGCCCTGGTGGGCATCCCCACCTCCTGTCGCCTTTGCCTCTCTCCGGTGCCAGATCCCCCTCTCCCTGCAGTAGAAACTTGGTTCACCTGCTGCTTGCTCCAGAACCTCCTGCCTTCCAGGACGTGGTGGGACAGGACATGTTCTCCCCTTGGGGGTGAGGGTGGCCCAGGTAGAGGGCAGCAGTGCAGCTCTGGAACGGGAGGCTGATGGGGATGGAAGGTGGGCTCCGAGGTCCCCGGGGATGGCTTAACCTGTGGAAATATGTTAGAAATCATGGTTAGGTGATTTAGGTCAGTCATCTTTATAGTTAAATAAACATCTAACGCTGGCCTGGGGAAGTAAGCGTCCTATGTGGTTTCTAGGAATCAAACACCTTTTGGATCGGCTTGCAAACACTGCTTGTACCAATTTGTTTCTCTGCCCGTCCCTGCACCAGTCTCTTAGGGGCTGGGACCCACATCTGCCCAGGGCCCAGGGGATTGAACTGGACAGTGGCCTGGACGCTTTCCCCCTGCCCCGGCATTCAGGGCAGGGCTAGCATGTTGCCCGTCGGACCGCGGTGGTGTCTGCCGGGTGCCCACCCCAAGCAGCTGCGAGGCTCTGCTCCCATCCGGGCAGTCTCCAGGGGCATTAGGGCCACATCCTTGCTCTCTCCTGAACCACACTACCTTTCCCAGAGCACTGCACTGTTCATACCTTGGCCAAGGCCACTGTCTCTAGTGCCCGGCAGCAGCCACATACTGGTCTGCCTGCCTCTGTTCCTGTCACCGTGCCCTTTACCGCACCTCGCCCTTCCAGTCCCATTGCTGGCAGAGCGGCCATCCACAGGGCACGTCTGGTCGTGGCCCGCCTGTGCTTGCCACTGCTTCATGGCTCCTTGCTGGGGGCCTTGTGTCCAGTCAGAATTCCTGAGCCCAGCACCTGCTCCAGGTGGCGCTCCTTGGGCGGGGGGGGGGGGTGGCAGGACTGCATCTCCATGGCCTGGGCACAGCAGGTGCTCAGACAGTTCATCGAATGAATATTGAGCCTTTGCCTAGGCTGGGAAGCATCTGCATCTTATGGTACTTATTGTGAGTGTGTGTGTGTGGAATAAGTCCGAAAAGGCATGGAGATTGATAAATCCTGCCCAAATCTCCTGTTTGGTGCGGGTATATGAATTAAAAAAAATCATTGAGGTGAAATTCACACAAATGGTTAACAAAATTAACCATTTTAAAGTGAACGATTCAGAGACATTTCACACGTTCACAGTGTTGTGCACCCATCACCGCTGCCTAATTCCAAAACCTTTTCATCCCCCTGAAGGAAGCCCCGTCCCCACGGAGAAGTTGTTCATTTGGCCATGAGTGCAGATGAAGGGGGTTTTTAGCCAGGATAGGACTTTGAATCAGGTCTGAGTTTCTTTGATGACTTAGTAACTGAGCGTTGTTGTTGTAAGAGAGTTCATCCTGAGTGTGTGTATGTCTTGGCATCTCTGTGGACTGAGCACTGCTATGATAGGACTTGGAGCGTGGCTCTGATAGTTAGAGTTTCCTGTTGTGGACTTGAACTTGGCTGGGAAGGTATATCTTGCTGGCAGCTGGTTTTACGGGCAAACAAATGTCCCAAACCTAGATAGCTTGTGTAAAAACCCATCTTGTGACTTAAGAGGTAGTTCTAGAAATAAATATTTGAAGTGCCATAAGAAAACGCTGCCCTGTAAAAATTATGTACTAGTTAGTGCAGATCTCTGGCATTCTTTAAAGTAGCCTCATACTTGGGTTATTAATCTGTATAAGAAGTTTAATTTTTCACTGCCTGATTTCTTCAACTATTTAAAAAAGAAGGGATTGAAATGTCTTTGGACCTCCTCAATCTAAGCTATGCTGCTTATTAGATCTTTAGTCTTCATAATTTCTTCCCCATTATAAAAAGTAGTTGTCCTCATTATAGGAAATTCCAAAATATATAAAGGGAAAAAGGTGAAAATGGCCCCACTGATTAAAGACAACCACGATTAATATTTTGGTGGGCATCTTTTTTATTGTTCATTTAAAAAAAGCAGCATACAAATAACACACAAATACATGCCGATTATAAAAGACCTCAATGTTAAAGAAGGATTGGGAGTAAAAATGAAAGGTGTGCCCATCATTACTCCTTGTCCGTAGGGTAGCCTTCCTGTTTTTGGTTTGGGGCCTTTCTGCATCCTTTCCCAAGTGTTTAAGACAGAGAGGTTATTAAGATTTTTTTTTAAGCCTAATTAGGATAATTCTAGGCTTACTGTTTTGTGACTTTTTTAAGAAACAGTATTTTTTGGAGTTCTTTCCTTGTCAGTACGTTAGTTTTATTTTTTCTTTTTTAATTCTTTTCAATAGCATTATATTTGAAATGGATATATCTCACAATGTTCATCTTTATTTTTCCCCATTGGTTGTAATGTCTTTTTTTTTTTTTGGATGAACATTTAGGTTGTTTCCAGAGATTCAGCATTTTAAATATCAGTCATCAGTCTTGAATGCCCATACCATTTGCATGGATATTTCTGGAGGATAAGTTTCTGTGAGTGCAATTGGTGGATCCAAAAAATGCCTGTTTTGTTCTGGTGCTAAATTACCTTCCACAAAGGCCAGTCCACCAAGAATGTAATCTCTCTGATAACTCAGAGTAGCTTTTTCCGCACACCCTGGTCAACACTAGATTCATCTTTTGAAATATCCCCCTAATTTATGTTAAAAAATGAAAATTTTTATTTCTGTAATTTTAAATGAGGTTGGACAGCTAATCATGTGTTTTAGATATTTAAATTTTTTCCTGTGAGTTGTAGCCTCCTGTCATTTGCCCATTTCCTGTGGATTGTTTTATTGATTTGCAGGTATTCTTTACCAACTACTGATACCGACCTTTGTGGGCTATAGACCTTGCGCTCGACCATCTCTTACTCTGTCACTCATCTTTTACTTCTCTTTAGTATACTTTACAATACCAGATGCTAAACTTTTTATGTACTTTGTCTTTTTTTCTCTGTATTTTAAAAATATAGTTGTGCTGCTATTTTCATGCATAGTTATTTTTCAGGATTAATTTTTCAAGATGGATTCCTAGAAATGGAGCCATTTGACTACAAGAGTAAAAATATTTTGATTCTTGCTACACGCTTCCAGGACCTAAGATCACTCCATGTGCCTCACCAGGGCAGGCATGAGGGGTGGTGATGAATTCTGGTCCTTACTTTGAGGGCCCAGAAGCTAGATTTTGTCAGCAGGAAGAGCCCCCACACCTGTCCAGTGTCACACGTTACCGCCTGTCTGCGCCTGCGCTGGCAGGCTGGTTTGCATAGTAACCACGGTGAGAAACGTCAGCACGTCAGCACGTTAGGTGATCAGCAGTGCGCGAGTTGCATCTCCGGGGGACGCCACTCAGAATCGTCATCACGCGGTGACTTGGGAAGGGATCTTGACCAAGGCAGCTCAGGATGCTTCCCGCCGCCCAGAGAAGCAGCTACGCCTCTCTTGGCCTCGGAGGGCGTTGCGGGCCCCGCTCCCCGGGCTTTCTGTGGGTGCTCCTTCCGGCCTCCGCCTGTGGGACCCGCGGGGCGTTTCTCTCCCCCCGTCAGAGACACACGGTCGCTGATGCAGTGCACACTTGTCCGGAGTTTCCTTTAAGAAAACTCGAAACTTGGCTGATTTGGTAGGCAAAAAACACACAGCTGGTGTCTGTTACGAGCATTACAAAAGGCGTCTGAGGAGAATGTTTCCATTCCATTTTATGAAATGACAGCGGTGTGCGGTGAAACAACCTATAAGTGAAGTGTTTTTCTGCAGGTGGTGATAAATGGAGGTGCCACGTCCAGCGGTGAACAGGACAATGAAGACACGGAGCTCATGGCAATCTACACGACAGAGAATGGCATCGCAGAAAAGGTACCCCCGTGCCCCAGCCTCCTCCCTGTGTCCTAGGCCCGGTACAGGGCGTGGCTGTCCTTCCTGGGGGCTCGTCTCTACCCTTCCGAGTGGGTGTGTTCTCTTCATAATGGAAATAGAAGGGATGAGGAGGAGTGGAAGTGGCTTAATTGGTAATTGTCTTGATGGCAGTTAAGGTGAGACCCATATCAGTCCTTATTTTTAAAGGCCTCATCCAGGATGCTGAGGGAGGTGGTTCAGAATGTGAGTCTGGACTCAGGTCTGCATGCTAATGTGACCCAGATCCCAAGAGGATTACTTTTTTTTTTTTTTAAAGATTTTATTTATTTATTTGAGACAGAGAGAATGAGAGACACAGAGCATGAGAGGGAGGAGGGTCAGAGGGAGAAGCAGACTCCCCGCCGAGCAGGGAGCCCGATGCGGGACTCGATCCCGGGACTCCAGGATCATGACCTGAGCCGAAGGCAGTCGCTCAACCAACTGAGCCACCCAGGTGCCCCCAAGAGGGTTACTTAAGCTCTCTGGGTATCAGGTGCCTCATCGCCAAAATGGGAATAAAAATGTCAGCATCTGTCTGTTCAGTTTGTTAGGATTAAATGAAATAGTAACATAGGTGGTTATTAGTTTCGTGCCTGGGGCGCCTGGGTGGCTCAGTTGGTTAAACCGTTAAACGTCTGCCTTCAGCTCAGGTCATGATCCTGGAGTCCAGGGATCAAGTCCCACATCGGGCTCTCTGCTCAGCAGGGAGTCTCCTTCTCCCTCTGTCCCTCACTCCACTCTCGTGCTCTCTCTCTCTCTCACTCTCTCTCTCAAATAAATAAATAAAATCTTTAAAAAAAAGTTAGTATCGTGCCTGGTACAGACTCCGTTGCGGTAAAAGAGAATAAGAGAAGCCAGTGTAGACTTTGACAATGAACAGAGTGATGGAAATCACATGCTGAGGCGGGGAGGATCTTTTTTTTTTTTTTTTTTTTGCCTCATCCCGTCTCCTTGAGGTCAGTCTGTGACCTTATTCATGGAGGCCAGGAGAGACCTGCCCAAAGAGGATCCAGATGTCTTGATTTCTTTTTTTACTTTGGGTCGGTCACTGTGCTTAATACATGAAAAGTTTGACTATAGGGTATTTTCAGATTGCATGGCAGCTCTAAGACGTCTCAATTTCATTTGAGTTTTACTTTGTAGACTCTTATTTTTTTATTTTTTATATTTTTAGAGAGAGGCGGGCGGGGCGGAGGGAGAGGGAGAGAGAGGATCTTAAGCAGGCTCCATGCCCAGTGCAGAGCCTGACTCAGGGCTCGATCCCACGATCCCAAGATCATGACCTGAGCTGAAATCAAGAGTCAGATGCGTAAAAGACTGAACCACCCAGGCCACCCTAATTTGGTAGACTTTTAAAGCACATTTTTTATTTTCACTGTGAAAATTTACTAATTTAATCAGTTTCTATAATGAAGCATTATATTCTAGAACTGTATTGTACTTTTTTAAGGTAAGCTCTACACCTACTGTGGGGCTTGAACTCACAACCCTGAGATCAAGAGGTGCATGCTCTACTGACTGAGCCAGCCAGGTGCCCCTGGATTGTACTTTAGATAGTGTACACTTAATATTCTAGATAGTGTTCACTTAATATTCTAGAAACAGACCACTAGAAAGTTGATACATGCAAATATAGTACCCAGGTTGGGTATTAACACCATAAGTTTACAGTGTAATCACTAAAATGATAAAGAAAAAGGAGATTATATTGAAATTCTGGAAAAATCAAATTTTTGTGTGTGTAGTTTTTTTTCCATTTTTGGCTATCTTGACCAATATTGCTTTATGGCCAAGCTATTATAAATTTCGTCAAGCTATTATAAATCTTATGGAGGCTAATTAAGTTCATGCTGAGATGTTAAAATTCCTGTGGTCTTGGATTCTAAGGTGCTCCTCAGAGTGCAAGAATTCAAGTAGGCACTGTTGACATGTTGACTGATGCCTACGTCAGCCGCGGAGACACAGCCCACAGAGCAGGATCTGGGCAGGGAGCCACCACCTGGCCTGCTTGGGTCTCAGCATCCAAGTGATACATCTTGTAGCAGAGTGCTTCTGAATTCACAGACTCGTTAGGCTGTATCCAATTTTCGTGTACTGGGCCCTTAGTCTGAGTTTCCAGGGTATAAGCTGTCATGATTTTGGACTTCCTCCTCCATTATCTAGGAAATGATGGTCATCTTTTGAAATGAATAGCAAAAAGCATTAATATTCAGGGCTTTTTAACATCTCTAACAGTACCTTCTACTGGTGCTAGTGAACTGTGGGCAGAAAAAAATGTTTAGCACATTTATGCTAGACATTTATTTGCCTGTTTGAAAATCTTTTTCACTGTCTAAACTTTGATACATTAGTATTTCCTTGAATACTAGTGAGATAGGATATCTTCCTGTTTCGCTGGCTGCTTTTCTTATTTTATGAAATGACAGGTTTTGGGAGAACAGCTACCATGTGTTGAACGGTGCTAATGGTCCAGACCTTGGGCTCTATGATTCAAGCAACAGGTCACATTTAGCTCTCACCACAACCCAGGTAGAAAGGTGCTACCACTATTCCTGTTTTAGAGAAAAAGAAGATGAAATTTAGGTCCCCTGCTGTCTTGAATTTGTGCAAACAAAACTTCAGAGGATGCTGCCCTTTGGGATCTTGCCTCTTCGAGGGCATGGAAAGGCTGTCTCTGAACACTTCATTGTGAATTAACTAACACTGGGACCTTGCAGGAGAGACAGGAGGAGTGGGGGCCAGAGAGATCACCCCATGTGATCTCCATATTCATGTTTGTTTTCCTAATTATAGTGAGCTATTAGTTGTCATATATTCACGTATTTTATACAAGACTTGACTTCTGGTGTCTCTTAATACTTTTGAGCTCCTTATGGTAAATGCAGGTTAATACGGTGTTAGCTACAAGATACCCATCTTGGAATGTGCTCAAAGGGATTTATTTCTGAAAGGACCTGAAGGATAATGCCTTGAATCACGAACCATGAATCTGTAAGATAGCATTGGGACCCATGCCCAGTATGTTCTGAACTTGACCTCGTTATTACTGGGATTCTTCTATGAGGGATGTTGAAGGAATTGAACTTTGTTTATAGTGAGGGTATTTAGAACAAGAATGAAGTAACTACAAGTAAATGGTTTAGATGTTCCCATTCAAATATCAGCATTTTGTTGCATTACAGATTCCCCGCAAAATGTGTTTACAGGAGCATGTGAAGTGATTGCAGTGGTATTGGGCAAATCACTGTTAATCACAGTTTCAGAAAGTCAGTTATTTCTGGTAATTTCTAAAGAGCGACCCTGTCCTTCTGGAAGGCCGTGTAACATGGTGGCAAATGCAGCCTTTGTGGACAGCCTGTCCAACTCCTGGGCAACTCACTCAGCCCTTCAGAGTCTCTACCTCCTCATCTGTAAAATGGGGTTATTACAACATGTAACTTCCCAGGGCCCTTGCACAGAGGAAAGGGGAATGTAAAATAGCACAAGGTTTTTAGGAAGCAGAGATTGCCAAAATGTGAAAATAGTCACAAGTGAACTAGTTATAATGTGTACCCACTTGGCATATCCCTCCCACCTGGCTTGGCACTGGGGTCTTTTGCTGCCCATTGTTTCAACAGCTGTGCAGTTGCAACTGTCACCAAGTTTGTTAAATAGAAGATAAACTTATTTTCATAATGTTGAGATTTATTTTTAAAATTAAAGACCTTTTTAAACTTTGAATCCTTGTGGATTCTCTTTAAAATTAAGGTACCGGCAGTTCTCGAAAAAGGAAGTTCCCTTGGAATAGATTAGACAAAAATACAGCATTGGTAATTTTTGAAGCTGGAGAGAGGTATGAGGTGGGCATTCCATATTTCCACCTTTGTATATGTTTGGAAAATTGTGTAGTACAAAGATAAGAGAATAATTGAGTCCTACCTTATTGTTGCTACTCTTTGATTCTTTGGTATTGATTGTGGCTGTGAAGAAATCAGGCCAGTCTTGTTTTCTTCTTTTTATCAGCATCTTGATCTTTTTGCCTGTTTTTTGGATTCTTTATTTTTGATATTCAGTAACTTTACTTAGATATGTTTTGATGTTGACCATTCTGGGCCAGTGTTTTCTGTCACCTGGAGTATTTAGCATTAAAAATCCTTTTACTTTAGGAAAGCTGTCTTGAATTCTATTTTTTTGTCATTGTTTCAGTCTATTCTTTCTGTTTTCTTATTTGAGGGCTCTAATGAGACATATTTTGGATCTCCTTTGCCTGCCTTCTTCAGCTATCATTTCTCTCTAATCTTTTTTTCTCTTACATTTTTTTTTTTTTTTAAGATTTTATTTATTTATTTGACAGAGAGAGACACAGTGAGAGAGGGAACACAAGCAGGGGGAGTGGGAGTGGGAGAAGCAGGCCTTCCGCTGAGCAGAGAGCCTGATGAGGGGCTCGATCCCAGAACCCTGAGATCATGACCTGAGCCGAAGGCAGATACCTAATGACTGAGCCACCCAGGTGCCCCTCTCTTACATTGTTTGATTTCTTTTTTTTTCCACTTCCAGCCTGTGCCCCTTACTCTGTTATTCATGTCTGTTTTCTCTTGTGCTCTTACCACTTCCACTTCTTATTCCTTTTAAAAAAAATTCTGTCCAGATTCTGTCAACATGTTTTATTTCCCTTTGTTCTTAAATTTGTTTTAAGGTCTTTTTTTGAAAAAAATATTTGAGAGAGACAGAGATCGCAAGAGAGAGCACAAGTGGAACGGGGGGCAGAGAAGCAGGCTCCCTGCTGAGGAGGGAGCCTGATGCGGGACTCCATCCCAGGACCCCTGGATCATGACCTGAGCTGAAGGCAGACGCTTAACCAACTGAGCCACCCAGGCGCCCTAAAGTCTTTCTTAATACAGTTGATTGTTTTATTGAGTTTTCAAAATACCCGAGTCTGAGCAACATTGGTGGTATCATGGCTGCCTTCCAAAATATCTGAATAGTTTTTAATTAATTGAGTAGTTGGTGGGTCTTTCTAATTTGCAAACATGGGATAGTTCTTGGAAATTTTTTTATTTCTTCAATTCCTATATTATGTTTCCCTTGTTCTATTCTGACTTTTAAAAGCTTATTCTTTTTTTTGAAGATTCATTTAAGAGAGAGATTATGTGTGAGTGGAGGGGGGAGAGGGAGAGGGAAAGGGAGAGAGAATCTCAAGCAGATTCGGTGCTAAGCCTGAAGCCCAGTGCGGGGCAAATCCCACAACCCATGAGTTCGTGACCTGAACTGAAACCAAGAGTTGGATGCTCAACTGACTGAGCCACCCAGGCGCCCCTAGACACACTTTTTTTTCTTTTTTTAAAGATTTTATTTATTTATTTGACAGAGAGAGACAGCGAGAGAGGGAACACAAGCAGGGGGAGTGGGAGAAGCAGGCCTCCCGCTGAGCAGGGAGCCCGATGCAGGACTCGATCCCAGGACCCTGGGATCATGACCTGAGCCGAAGGCAGATGCCTAATGACTGAGCCACCCAGGCGCCCCACCTAGACACATTCTTAAGAGCAGGATATTCCGTGGGGCACCTGGGTGGCTCAGTCAGCTGAACATCTGACTCTTGGTTTCCGTTCAGGTCATGATCTCAGGGTCCTGTGATCGAGCCCCGAGTTGGGCTCCACTCCATGCTCTCCCTCCCCCCTGCGCTCTTCCCTGCTTGCTTACTTGCTTTCTCTCCCCCTTCCTATTTCTCTCAAATAAACAAATTAAAAAAAAAAAAATTAAAAAAAAAAAAAAGAGCAGGCTATTCCAAGGATTCACAGGTTGTCTACCAATTGCCAGGCAAGGACCAAGCCATTTTTTGAAATGTGTGGGGGCTTGGACAACCCAGGCCTGCTGAGTTAATCCTTTCCTGCACATTAGCACATACCACACTTTTCACACACATGTGCTTTCTCTACCACCCCTACCAACGGATTTTTAAAAGGCGTATGCAATCCATATGCATCCATGAATGCAAATCTGCCAATATCCGTTGTTTAGAATGGAAGACAAAATTCTCTGAAAGGTCACCCTCAGTTCTTGTTTGGATTAGCTCAAATGTCAACTTACATCAGACATTTATTTACCTTTAGGCTTTGAAAGGTGAAGCTGAATTGTACCACTTCTTTTGTTCAACGGTATTTGGCCCCCCAAATCCCCGTCTGCCTCTGCACGGGAAATCGATTGACAAACAGGGAGTCAGTGTCTTTCTGCAGACCATATCCATGGACAAGAGGGCACAAGTCGGGCTAGATATAGTCAGAAGGTCATCACCCTTTTTTGTGGAACATCTTTGACTTTTGTTTCCCGTTAGGCACTTTTTAAAGTTACGAAAGACTTAAAAAAAAAAATGCCCATCTTGGATTCTAAGAAATTGTTCATAGAGTTTTAGAACCCAGAGCAGTTTTGAGGGTATGTGGGAGAACTTGAGGTTACCTTGAGTATTCTGTTTAGCTGAGAAGTAATGCAGACATTGACTGAAAATATCTAAACTATAACCTAAAGTGTCCAGTCTTTGTGAAGATTTTGGCTCAAAAAGCATGCAACACTTAATATTTTTAAAAGTCTGTAGTAATGGTGGGGGGAGGGAAGAGAAGGGAGGAAAAAAAAAAACCCACTGGGCCCCTAAACTATAAATATATCTTTAGTCTGTTTTTAAACAAAATTGGAATCCTCATATCTGTCCTTTTGAATTTTGCTCTTTTCACTCACCATGTGTCTAAGCAGAAGTGTTTTGATAGGAAGGTGTAGGACTTTTTTTTTTTTTAAAGTACAAAGATCTTTCTCCTTGCAGAGATGGGATAGAGTAGAAGGGTCAGATTAGTGCTGTCTGTTTGAAAGTGGTTAGCATTTTATAACGTTTTTTCCTTTGGGGCACCACTCAAGGACTACTCATGCCAAGGTATCACTTTGTGGGCTCAACCTGGGAGCATCACTCTCTACATAGGGGTTCCCCAGGCATGGAGAGAAACTGAGCAAGCTGGGTGCTCTTGGGGATGAGTCAATGATAAGGGATACTGAGCCCCCAAACTCTGAGCACAGATTGTCTCACTGTGTGTGTTGAGCATTGCATCAAAGGCAGCCAAGGCTTATTTTTACAAGAGACTGGCCACCACTTTATAAAGTTGTTTTTCTGTAACAGTGGCGTATATCGAGTGGAGTTTATTATTGGTCCTCGCTTTTATTAAACAATTCCTTTTCTCCCTTTCACTCACAGAGCTCTCTTGCCGAAACTTTGGATAGCACTGGCAGTCTAGACCCCCAGAGATCGGACATGATTTATACCATAGAAGACGTCCCTCCCTGGTACCTGTGCATATTTCTGGGGTTACAGGTAAGATGGTTCCCATAGGATGTAACCACCAGCAGACGTTCGACTTGTCTGTCTGGATTCTTTAAAAATTGAATTTTGATTTTTATTTATGGACAACTTTAAATTACTCTTTTAAGAATGGTGACTGGGACTCATTAGCATCCATTTCATAGTAGTGAAAGGAAAAAAAGAACAGGAGGAAGAGGTTGACCCCAGGCCCAAAGGAAGGAAAATGCTCAAGGAATGAGCAAGATGAGTGATGTGGCAGGAAGGAGGAAGGACCGTAGAGATACAGAAAGAGGGGAGAATGCAGGAAGGGAGGGAAGAGAAGTTTTGATCTTCATTCCTAGTCATGCAGTCCAGTCATGGTCAGTTCTGCCATGAAACATGGGAGACACCGAGAAGTGCCCTGTTGGCCGGGACGTACATGGGAGGTTCCAGTGTTCTCTGTATGGGAAGGGACACGGTGCTGTCATAGAGGCTTCGTCTGCCGCGGATTGCCGTGGGAGCACAGTGGGCAAGCCACCAGACAAGGGGGGCCCAGGCAGGAGGTGACTCAGGCTGAAGCAGAGCTCCTACATCTTCGGTATTTTTCTCCCCTCTCTCAGTACCCTTTCTCCTCTTAGGGATTAGAGGGGGGACTTTGGAGAAGGCCCCTGTCCCCCTGTCCCCCTGGCCTGTATCTGCCTTGGTTGTTTTAGCCCAGACTCTCTTCTGAGGTTTGACTTTCCTTTCTTCCTTTCTGAAGTTGGAATGAGCTGTTCAACCTGAGGTATTTCAGATGCTGAGAAAATTGGTCCCATTGCCCAGACAGGTGTAGTCACTTAGATGTGGGGCTGTCCCTGCAGACACCTGATGCTTTGGTCCGGTTCCCAGCACTCTCCGCACCCCTGCCCCCACCTCCCACACAGGCATCAAAGTACTTGGTCACCTGGACTGAAAGGTGTCTAGTAAAGGAAGAGTCACAGCCGAAGGAGCTAAGTGGTCTTTAACTTGGGCTGAGTATCCTGAATCAGGTTCAGGAAACTCACTTTTGGAAATGTTTATATTACAGATGTCTCTAGAAGAAGTATTCCCTGGTCAGATAGGATCGGGAAACCCTGCGTGTGTCATGCCTTTCTTGACGATCCTCAGTGCTCTTAAGCTTGTGAGCAGCTCTGCAAGTCCTGGGCAAGAACGTTGTGTTCCCCACCTAGAACACCTAATAGTGTTGCAGAGTGGAGCGTCGGGCTGTAGGCAACCCATTTTGGCAAACATTGAGCAGAGACGGGAAACTTGGGAAGGAAAGTAGGGAGTGCAGAATAGAAGTGGGACCTGAACAGACAGACCTGGGAGGAAGAGATGTGAACAGTGAGTGCCAGGAATGTCCTGCCAGGGGCTGAAAGAGTGGGGGCTGGGCCCCAAAGGAGGAGTGGGGGACGGGCACTTTCTGGAGGGTTCCCACAGCTCCCACAGACTCTTAACCCTTCCCTAATGGTAGTCAAACAATGCTAGACCCTAGAGAAAGATGGGAAACACCCTGTGCATTGAAGTTTGTGTAACTTTAATCCACAGGCTGGAGAGAATTAAAAAAAATAAAAAAAAAGGCAGACTGATTATCTTAAGACTATAGATGTAGAATGCCACATAAAATATTGGCAAATCACATCCCAGAAGACAAATCTAGCATGACTAACGAGGGTTTCAAGAATGGTCCCATGCAGCACAATTCATGTCAACAGATTAGAGAAAAAAGATCTCAGATTTTAGCAATTGATGCTAAAAAAGCATTTGAACAAAGCAGATATTCCCAGTCAGTTACATAAATAAAACCTCACCTGTGCAGTCCTGGACTCAGGTGAACCGTAAGATAGAAAGGAGAAACGCTGAAGAAGAAAGAGGATTTGGCACAGGGTAGGCAAGTGTACCCAGAACACCAGAGATTCTTCCCGTGGGCCGTTTTTTAAAAACAACAGGGGGCTCAGTTCAGATAGGATCAGACAGAAACACGAGGAAGCTTTGCTGTCTCCCCGACCACCTGCTGTCGTCCACAGCACTACCTGACCTGTTTCAGTGGCACCATCGCCGTGCCCTTTCTGCTGGCCGATGCCATGTGTGTGGGGTATGACCAGTGGGCCACCAGCCAGCTCATCGGGACCATTTTCTTCTGCGTGGGAATCACAACCTTGCTGCAGACAACATTTGGATGCAGGTGAGATTGGGGTGCTGAATCGGGATGCTGAAGCCCCCTGAGGCATGGAGCAAGGCCACTCCCCCAGGGCTGCTTGGAAGGACTGGCTGGAGCTGGCAGGGGGTGGGGCGTCCTAGTGGCCGTGGCCCACCCCCACCCCCGTGTTTCTTTTCTTGGTGGAGGGCTCTGCCCTGTGCAGGCTGGAGACTCAGACTCACTCTCCGCTCCTTCCGGATCCCCGGCGGGCAGGTCTCATTCTGTCCAGGATCCCCTTCCACCCCCCTTCCTTTAGTTCAGACCTGACCGCTCCACTCGTGCCCACTGGGTTTCCCTGCCTTCAGGGCTGGTCTGCTCTCTACTTTGTGTCCCCCCAGCTGTCTTGCTTACCGTGCATCTTCCTCCGTGCTGCCCCACAGCACGGCTGCAGCCCCACTCCATGTGTAAAATCTGACTGTGCCCACCCTGAGGCTTCTCCCTTGCTGTCTGTCCCGCTGCCCCCCTGGGCCCGCCTCTGAGCCCTGCGCTCGCCCTGGGCTGAGGTCCTCCCCGAGCCTGCTGTTTCACCCTCCTGTGCTTGTGCTCCCCAGCAACCAGTAAACCCTGCTCATCCTCCCGGCTTGTCCCTCCCCCTCTGGGAAGCATCCCTGTCTCCCCAAGGCTTCCTTCGTTGCCTCCTCTGAATCCCCACACATGCATCTGTGTACAGTCTTCTGATGTGGCTCTTAGTCCACTTTGTCCTTTTTTGTTTTCGTGTCTTTTCCCACTGGATTGTGCTCCCCTCATTGGTGCCAGGGCTCTGGCTGGTTCACCTTGCATCCCCAGCCCCCAGCTTAAATGGGTGTGGAGCTGGCACAGGAAGGAAGAGAACTGTCCTTGCCTGCCTCCTCCTGCAGGCCGCTCATTCCTCTCCTCTCTCCTCTTCCACCCTCATCACAGTACAGCCTCCTGCTTTGCCCCTGGCTCCGCTCACGGCGGGGAGCCTGCTGAGGCAGGACCCTCTGTCCCCAGCAGAAGGGCAGCAGAGTACACTTGGGAGTTCTGTCCCCTGCCCCATTAGAGACAGCCTGAGGAGGGCTTTGCCTTCCTTGCTGGGGGGACAAGAGGGAAAAGCTACAGAAGGCAGCTTGAGAATCATGGACTATATTCTGAAGAGTCAGAATCCTCAGGCCCTCAAGAGGGCTGCCCTTACTTGGGGACAGGAGAAATACGGGAAGAGCCATGAGCAGAGTTAAAGTGTTCTGCTTTGCCGTGCAGGCAACGTCCTGGGAAGGGACGGGGTAGCTCCCTGGCAGGTCTGCCAATGAATGGAAGGCTGCGGGGGCTGCCCAGCTCTTGGAGTTGTCCAACCCCAGCCCCTGCAGGACTGCCTGCAGCCACCATTCTGAGCACCTCCCTTACCCCAGAGGGACCATCTCCGTAGAGGATCTGTGAGGGGAGGGGCAGGGTGTCACTGACCTGCGACGGGGAGGGGATGTGTTCTGGGAGTTCCAAGGAGCGCTTGAGATATTTTCTTAGAGCCAGGTAGATAAATTTGGCTGGGAACATCTTTCAGTCTTTTGATAAAGCATTCAAGGTTCTGCATTTCAAGTCCAGAGTGTATTAAAAAGCTTTTGTTGACTGACTCGGAGCCTTACCTTGTACACAGACCACTGGTTCTCTGAAGAGTGGGGGGGAAATTGTTCTTTTTCTAAACAGCTGACTCACTGGGGAACTCGTAGCACAAACCATCTGTATACTGGGCAGTGCTTACGAATGAGAATTGCTGGTTGATCTGAAAAGCAGAGGGAATGCATATGTCTTTATTGTGGTAAAATATTCAGTGTGCAGCTATGCCCTGGTCTTATGCCAAGGAGGCTAGTCCTGACTGACAGTTGAGCCTGGCAGCGGCAGGCACAGTTGCCTGCTGGTGGCGTAGAGGGGAGGGTGGGGGCCTTTGGGTGAGAACTCTCAGTTACGGGAGGGCACCCATTTAGGACTGTCTTGCCCATTCTCGGGGCACAAGAGACCTAAACAGAACAGCTTGGGTCTGTGCACCCTCATCCCCACTCCCAGCAGTTGAGCCGAGAAAGAACAGGAGAGGGCTTTTGAAACACCTGCTGGGATCTCTTGGGGACCCAACATGCAGAGCTGCAGTGTGTATGCACGTGCAAACATGCAATACGAGGGTGTGTCTGCATGCTGTGCCCAAGGGGCTTGGTGAGTGTAGCTTTCTTTGCTCTGTTTCACCGGGGGGTGGGGGAGAGGTGTCAGGAAAGCCCTACCCATGTCCCTGGGTGGTGTGAGAAACCGTGGGTCCCATCCTCACTGCAGTGTGGCCGTGTGCCTAGCTGTAAATTGGGAGGTGGGTGTCATGTCTGCCAACCACATTAGTGAATATGTGCTGTTGAGGGGCTTTGGTGTGGTTTTTGTCTTGGGATGTGGGTTTTCTATGGTTGTCACAGTGTGCGGTGGTGTCCATACTCTTAACCTAAGAAAAGAAGAGAAAAGTACGGACCTGTTCCACAGATCCGCAACGAACAGTTCGTGTATGAGGCACTGGGTGACTGGACCCAGTAATGGAGGTTGTTGAGGTGAGCGTGTGCTGTGAAGCATACGGGGCGGCCACCTGCACCTTCGGGGATTTGCGGTGATGTCCCGCGGATTTGAAGGGAGAGTCCTGGGGGAGGTGACAGCATGTGAGATGGGTCTTGAAGACTCAATGGGCTCCTGGTCCAGGAGGGTCAAAGGAGCATTTTCCATCCTGGGAAGGGCAGGGGCAAAGGCAGGAAGTCAGCCTGGTGAGGGCCCCCCCACCTTGACCAGAGGCTGGGCTGTGGGCCAGTCTCTGATGCATGGGCGTTATCAGCGGGGCAAGGGAACTTGCTGGGGCTCCATTGGCAGGGCACTTGCCTACGGCGTTGCGTCTCGAAAGACATTACTTGGGTGCAGTGTGGAGGGGGTGATGGGCCAGATTCAGGGCATCGGGGATATCCAAGAGAAAGGCAGTGGGGGGTGATGGGCCAGATTCAGGGCATCGGGGATATCCAAGAGAAAGGCAGTGGGGATCCATGCAAGGATACTGGAGGGGAAATAGGAAGGAGAATATTAGGGTCCCTGTGTGGGATGAGGTAGCTAGCCAGGGGGCAGCCGGGAGAGACAGAGACAGAGTGAGTGTGTGTTTGTGTAGGGGGGAGCATTGAATGATGAGTTCAGCTGTAGCCTGCATTCTGGAGGTCCGTCCTTGCTTTTGATCCTAAAATGGAAAGGAAAACATGGGTGTGCCTGTGCATCTTGATTAAAGAATATGACTGAATGAATTTGAGCAGCTGCCTTTGGGCCTGGGGAGAGTTGGGGGAGCAGCCCACCCCATGATGTCACCCCCTCGGGTTCCTGGCCCTCCTTGTACTGGGTTAACTCTTGCTCTCCTTCTCTGTGCTGACAGCACTTTTTTCTTGCCTGGGATCCTTGCTTTTAGTGCTGTGGATTCCAACTCTGCAAAGCCTCAAGCTGTTATAGATACATTCTTTTCAGTAAATGATTGTCCTTTGTATATTTGAGGGTCTGCTGAGCACAGGTGAACTGAGATGGTGAGGTGGGTAAGGGGCGTTTCCCCCTCCCTGCCTGGCTGGTCACTCTGGGGTGTGTTTGCTGCACGTCTGTATTCGAGTGTCCCATCTCCCCGCGTCCTCTGCATCTCCCCACCCTTCACCCTTTCCACTAGAGCTCTGACTTCTCTCATTCCTGCTCTTCCCCTCCTTCCACTGGGCCCCAAGGGCCAGGTCTCCCCTCTCCAGTGGAACCACCTCCTGTGCCCTTGGCCCATTTCTTGTAGGTTGAGTGAGAGAAGAGTAGAAATCCCAAGAGTGGCCAGAAATCCCAAGACTGCCTCCCCTGCACACCCCCTCCTCCAATATTTCCAGCAGAGCAAGGCGGGTGGTCAGATCTCAGCGTGAGGAGCCGTCCATGGTACACGGACACCTGGCTCCTACTCAGGATGGGGTGGAGGGTGAGCATCCCAGGGTCTGTTCCAGAGGCTCCCCAAGGTGATGCTGCCGGAGCTGGCCGCTTTGCCGGTGCTGGCTCAGATAAGAGTTGGGATGCACATGTCAGGTATTTAATGTGTATGGTTAATTTGGCAGTGCAGTGATGTTGCTTTAATGGATGAATAAACAGTAAAAGTGAAATATTACTGTTTTAAGGAGAACTAACTTAGGATTGCAACTAATAAAGGTAATTGATATATTTTTGGAAAATCAAGTTGTTAGATATTTTAATGATGAACTGTAATCCCGTGGGCAGTCAGAACCTACAGTACTCAGTGTAAAGCATTAGCTGAGAGCATGTGGCAAATAATGGTTTCTTTTCCCTTCACACATGGGGGAGTGCAGCGAGCACAGAAAGTTAGATGGACGTACTCAGCTCTCTGATCTTGGGCAGATGACCTCCCCAGCTCTGTTTCCTTTTGTGAAAATGAGAGGTGGCTCTTCTGAAGGTGACCTGTAGATGACATTTTGCCATTATTGTGCAAATAGATTATTACAAGCTTCCTAAAGTCCATCTGAGACGTTGTGGAGTATGAGTCCTATGAAAGATCTTTTAGTTCTGCTGGATGCTAATGTGGACCCTCATTAAAGGCTGTGAATGATCATCTTAACAGACTTGTATATTTACTTCCTGATCATGACAGGATCAAAGAAATAGATAAAGCAGTTGGGGCAGCAGGGATGGCCAGAGTGAGACAGTGCAGGCGGATGATGGAGTCGGGAGCGGGGTGTATTCCCAGTGTCCCAGCTGTAAGGATTGTAGATGGCCTCTGCGTGTGTGTGTTTGCAGTTTAGCGCCCATTTCCTTAGGCTTAGAGCAGAAGGAAGAGTTTCATGTTCAGCTTTCATGATTTCTAGGACCTATTGTCAGACCGTGTGGTGTCTGAGTTCTGTACATGTCTTTGCCTATTTCCCCCCATGTGCTGAGTACCCAGTGCTCCATTGCACTGGATGCAGTGGCTACATGGGCCCTTCACTTTGAGAAAGCCGGGAGGACCACAGGTCTAAAGCAGAAGACAGAGGAAAGTGTCAACGTCCCTGACTGGGCTGTGACCAGGTTGTCCCTCCTCCTCATTTCACACAGGCACCCTGGTGAAGAGTGGTGCGCTGTTCCTGGAAACCGGTTTCATGCTATTAAAATAACCAAAATTGGTTGGGAACCAGTGGAGGTGAAGCAGATGCGCGCCTTTGCATGAGCTCCAGTGCCAGCTTTAGGGTGCCGCGCAGGGAAGGCTCCTTTGGGGGTGTGTCGCCCCAGGCGGGGCTGGCTGAGGCCACTGCATGTGTGCTGCAGACCCTCCTCCGAGCTTCCCTGTACACCTCCCCGTGCAGGGAGTGCTTTCCTTGCCTCCGGGGACCATGACTGTTTGGAAGTGCCGGTCGTGGACGCCAGGTGACTCCTGTGGCTTTAGTGCTTCCCAGAGCCTCTGCCTGCTGGGGGCGGCATTCCGCCGCCTCCCTCCTCCCCACCCTGCCTTTTCCTTCTTCCTCCTGCCCTTTGACCTTGACCCCTTGCACTTCGCTTTCGACAAGGCCTTCATTGTTGAGTTCCCTCAGGTGAGGTTTCAACAGTTCTCATTTTGGTTAGTTTGTGATGTCAATCCCGGGAACTCCTCAGGCTTGTTCCAAGAATTAATGCAGAGCTTTGAAATCCCGAGAGATCAGGGCAAGTTTGTTCAGATCCGCACCCCCCCCCCACCCCCCATGTTAGCCAGCTGGCAGCGGTGTTGCCTCCCTGGCTTCAGGGAGGACTCAGCTGATGCATCACCTTGGCTGCTGCCGCCTCCTAAAACAGAGGCCAAGTCTCGGTACAGCGCTGAGCTTCCCAGAGTCCTCACCCCTCACCCCGGTGTCACTGCAGAGCTGGGGGTGAAGGAGGACCCTTGAACCCTGCCCCTCACGTGCCACACCGACCTACCCCGAGGTGTGGCAGGTGCTGTGTTCGGGGTTACCTCAAGAGGCACCTGGGGCAGAAGACTGGGAGGCCTCACTCTGAGCTTTCCCACAAAAGAAGACTGCAGGTGGGCTGGCCCCTTCCCAGAGGAGCCCCTCCAGTCCTTCACAGGCCTGCTGCAGGCATGCAGAGCCTTTCTTTGCTGAGAAATGGTAGGGACTGGGTCAAGAGCATCCTACTAACTGGTGCGGCAGCCTATTCTCTAACCAGATTGTCTGTCCTGAAGAGGGCGCTGCCCTGTCTCTCACCTCCCTGAGTTCTTGGGGCCTGTATATGATATGTGCTCACTGAGTGCGGGGGTGGCCGCAGGATACCTCCAGCTCTCAGGTCTGGGGCTTGGAACTCTTAACTGTTCATAAAACTTACAGGGGTGGAGGGAAGCAGTGATTAGATTGGGGATGGCAGGGGATTGGGATGTTTCCCGCATTGTTTCCATATATGTATTTGTGGTGTACGTGCAGTTTTTTGAACCACTTGAAAGTAAAGCTGTAGATAGCATGCCAGCTCACCCATAAACACTCTCCTAGGACTGAGGGTCCCCTGTGTGACCATTTACCACACCCAAGAGCACTGTCGTTCCACTATACCATCTAAAATGCAGGCTATTTAATTTCTCAGGTTGTCCCTAAAATATCTTCCATATTTCCCTGATCCCAGATGCAGTTCAGGTCATGTGGCACATTTGTTTATTGTGTCTCTCTGGTCTCTTATAATAAGCTGTCCTCCCATTTTTCCTCCATAGTGTTGTCTTCCTAAAGCACCCAGGCCAGTTGTCTTGTTGAGCATCCAGTGGTCTGAATTTGTTGGATTGTGTCTTTGAGGTGGTATTTGATTTTTTACACAATCCCCCTTCTGTGTTGTAAACTGGGGGATGGGGCCAGAGGCATGGTTGATTCAGGGTGAACATGTTTGCCAAAATGACCGTGCGGGTGACAGTCATATTCTGTCACATGAAGCAGGCACGTAGTAGCAGGTTGCAGGGTTTTCCCCTAAATAAAAAAAAAATGACTATCCATTTAACTCAAATTTTGGGTAGCAGGTTACAGAACTGGGAGCCAGTGAGAACTTGAAGGTAATGACCTTGGAGGGAGCTTTGCCTCGGTCCCCTAGCCAGCTGTATTGGGGAGCTTTGGCCTCAGAGCAGGCCTCACTCCTGTTCCGCTGTTTTCCAGTCTTGTGACTTTGGACAAGCTGCCTCGTTTTCTCAAAGCCCCCTTCCCTCATCTGTAAAATGGTAATTAATAATGGTGAAATTGTTAGCTTCAAATGAGATAATGCCTGGAACCTGTCCACACCTGCCTGTTTGCTTTCATTATTTTAGTGGGCCTTTTGGAAGGGGAAGGAGGCAGGCGGGTACAGGTAAGGTGGGAGGTGGGGGTGGGGTGCAGTGGGCAAGGGCTAGGCTGTCTGGCTGAGCAGCATGTCCTTGATGCATATAGCAGTTGGTTGAGTGCACACCTCGGCCACACTACCAGCATCCGCTGGCCAGGATGGGCCCCTGAATCTGTCTCAGGCCATCAGAAAATGGTTAGGGCACTTCATCCACTCCCCCTGTGCCCTGGGCACCTGCCACCTCTCCGCTGAGGCTGCCCTAGTTTAGCTCCTTCAACACTGGCTTTTCCAGGTGATTTCCCCTTCAGTTGACATGCTGTTTCTCTGTGAGGATTTCCGATGCTCCCAGAATCTAGGAGACAGGCAGAATCCTCTTAGTACATGTGGGGTTAACAAGTTCAGTTCTCCACAGAAGTGTTTTAGGCTAACAAACTCTTGACTGGAAATAGTTGATACTATCATGCTTCACAAGGAGAAGTTATCAAAATTGTATCCAACTAGCCCTCCTAAATTCCTGCGCTCTGTCTGGACAAAGCCTCGGGCTGTGAGCTGTGGCTTGGGAGGGATGCTAGTTGGCTGCTTCCCACCAAGGAGCTCCAGGACTCTGTAATTGGAAGTGCTGACTGGAGTAGTTCATCTGATTTTGGCATTTGCCTGTGAAACAAGAATAGCATAAACTTGAAGATAAAAGGTCACACTTGCCTTTAGTGAGGAGTTTTTTTTAATCAACTCAATGGATTAGAGATTCAAATGCATAGAATCATATATATATATAGTTACATAAGTATTAGAATGAAACAAGGGTAAATTCCTTTATAACCTAGAAGTAGGGAAAGACTTCTATATTAGGACTCAAGCCCCAGAAACAAAAGGATAATAAATTTGATGACATTAAATATAAAAATTTTTAAACTTTATTTTGTAAAAATATACCATAAAAATGGCAGACTGGAGAAAATATTTGTAATATATCACAGATAAAGTCCAACATCTCTAATATAGAAAGAACTTTTAAAGGTCAAAGTATTTTTTAAGAGATACCAAAAATTATGTAGGCAGAAGAAAAGGCAGAAGACATGAACAGATCACAGAAAAGTCCTTCTCTGTAAGTAAGAATAAGTCAGTTTATAATAATAACAGAATATAAACTAAAACTACCCTGAGATACCACTTCTCACCTTTGTCAGATTCACAAAAAATAAAAATTTTGATGAGCCACTCTGATGGCAAGACTATAGGAGAACAGGCATTCTTATACATTGCTGTCAGGAGTGAAAATAGTTCAACTCTTATAAAGAAGAATTTTACAATATCTAGAGTACGTATGCATTTACCATTTGATCCAGCAATCCCACTTGTAGAAATTTACTATGAAGATAGACTCCCACAAGTGCAAAACAAGGCCCAAAAGTTACTTATTGCTATATCATTTGTAATGGCAAAATATTTAACAACTCAAATGCTTGTCTGTAGGAGACTGGCAGCTGTTTGTACATTGCACAGTATAGTCCCATGCAGCCCTGAGAAAGAATGGGGAAGATCTCTGTGATCTGGTATAGAGTAAGTTCCAGGATATGTAGAAAAAAGTTGTAAAAAAGTGTGAGTGCATGCATGAAGGAATAAGGGTAAGTTAGGAATTAAGGAAAGTGGTTAACTATAAGGAGTAGCTAGGAATGGGGCGGAGGGGATGGGATGGGAGTGAGACTTTCCTGGTATATCTCTCTATATAGTTTGATTTTTTTTTTTAAGATTTTATTTATTTGTCAGAAAGAGAGAGCACAAGCAGCAGGCAGAGGGAGAAGCAGGCTCCCCACCGAGCAGGGAGCCTGATGTGGGACTTGACCTGGGATCATGACCTGAGCCGAAGGCAGATGCTTAACCAACTGAGCCACCCACGCGCCCCTATATGGTTTGATTTTTAAACTGTACAAATGTTCAGCATACTCAAAACATAAATCTAAATGGATGAAGAAAAGCAAATCCTAAAATTGAATTACAGAAACATGTGAGCCTAACTATATGTCAAATTGCTAACCACAGAGAAAAGAATTCATTCACAGACTTCAGAACACAGTACTTTATATGCCCTGAATGGGATGTATTTTAAGGACAAAATAGAAATCTTAATAGTCTTTTTTTTTTTAAGAGTTTATTTATTTATTTGACAGAGAGAGCGCGCACAAGCAGGTGGAGCGGCAGGCAGAGGGAGAGGGAGAAGCAGGCTCCCCGCTAAACAGGGAGCCTGACTCGGGGTTCGATTCCAGGACCCTGAGATCATGACCTGAGCTGAAGGCAGACGCTTAACCAAATGAGCCACCCAGGTGCCCCCAAATCTTAATAGTCTTAATAATTTTAGTAGTCTTGTTAGTAGTGATTTTGGTGTAATTCTGTGCTGTATCATGTTATAGGATAAAGCAAATGAATAGTATGTTGATGATGATGAAAATCAGGGCACTCAGTGTAGGAAAAGGAGAGATACAAGTATGGAAAGAAAGGTAATCCAGGGGTACTGGGCTGAACTACAGGTGTCATTGTGACCCCACGATTCAAAAATGAATCCTAGCTCTGTTCACTAACTAAATGCCACCTCAGTAACCGTGAGCCCACCTGGTGTTCCATCTTGGTTTCTAAATCCAATTCTCCATTAAAATGAACTGGGCTTCCTGGAGTAGTAGTTGACTCCAGGGCTAGGACTGAGAAAAGTGCATGTTGACCCTGGAGCATTTTGTGCCGGAAAGCAAAGACCTGCTCAAAGAATAAGGGGGGGGGGGGAAGTCATGTCATAAAGAAGGAGAACTTGCTTGAACAGGCTGCTTTGGGCAAGTTTTGGACAGTTTATTAAGAAGAATAGTCATAGAAGTGAATTACAAAACTAAATAAAAAAGGAATTCATGCATCTACAGTGATGTTCAAAAAAGAAAAAGAGGGAGATAAAGTTGAACAAAAAGGCAAGCTCTTCTTTACAAAAGGCCACTAATTAAATGTGGATAGAATGATCAAATGGAAAAATGTAGTTTTTAAACCTACTATGTAAGAATGTTAATAAGCTAGTGGGAATATAATATTCACGTAGTCTAAGAATCACCCTATAGATAATTTATTAATTAGAAAAGGAAAAAGGTCCTTTTTATATGGAGAGTTCCAGCAGTCACTGCCCTAACCGAGCTTTCCCACCTCTTGGGACAACCGGGCAGGCCTCCTTCCTGATGGGATGCTCTAAGAAGTGCATGACACCTGAGCAGTGTTGTTGCCAGAAGTGTTTAGCCTGGGTCTAAACATGACACAAGACAACCAAATGCAATATAGGAACTCTTGATTGGATTTGGGGGAGCAGGAGTAGATATGAGCACTTTTATAAATAATTAAATAAATTTAAATATGGCCTGAATAGTAGATAACGTTAAATTAATGTCATCCTTGGGTATGATATGGGAGAGTGATGATGTAGGAGGGGGTGTTTATTCTTAGGAGATTCAGGCTACTTTCCAGATAGTTCAGCTGATAGAACATACATATGGGAAACAATCGGAAAATGTTACCAATTAAGAGTTTCCTTTGACAAACTGTGTTTTGCTTTTCCTTAAGGGAATTTAGGATACACATTCCTGATGGCAGATTCAATTTTAAAACTATAGCTCCTTGAAATGAAATCTGTTCTATGTTTCTTAGAGATTATTTTAAAATTGTGCTGCCATTTAGACTCAAGTATATATTTATTTGACAGCGAAAAGTTTTGCATGAACTGAATTGTTTTCGTGGTAGATCGAGGAAGCCAGGCACACAGTGCACTTTCTGTGTTGACGAACTGTTTGTTTTACTCATTTTCATTAAATGATTCAGTTCTGGGGAGATAACATTTCCTACCTTCAGGTGCTGCTTGTAGGAGCCCACCCACCCTTTTAAACTTTTTAAAGACATTTCTCCCAATGATACCAGGGAGGATTGCTAGCCCCCGGGACCTGGGGGAGTTGTCTGGTTTTGTCTGGAAAATTCATGCACATTTGACTCTCTGTCCTCTCTACCCAGTGCTTTTAATCTTTATCCCCGACCCCCCAAAAAAAGTCCTTTCCCTGATTTGCAGTTAAAATCAACATGGCAGAAAGACTTCTTATTTCTAGTCTAATAAAATTCTTCTTGAAGAATAGCATTTGTAAATAGTGCCTTTAATTCATTCATTAATTGCTAAGTGGAAGTTGGTGCCGGGGACACAGTGGTGATGGGTGAACGGCCCAGCGTCCGGCAGGGCAGTTCTGGCCCCGTGGGGCGAGGGGCAGGTCCACATGCCGGGAGCTGGGCACAGATGGCTCAGGTGCTACCAAGGGAGCCCGTAGAGGCCGAGGTGCGCACGCAGACCTGCCCTGGGCTGGCCGGTCACTGGAGCCGACGCGGCAGCATGAGCAGCAGAGACTCACCGACCACGGAGTCAGGCCACAGCCTGTCAGAGTGCCTGCAGAGGATGTTTTGGGGTTAAGGTCACCTTCCCCAGTTCCCCCAAAGCGGTCCTTTCTGAGCAGGATTGCCCTTGCCTCCTGACCCAGGGTGGGGCATTTGCCCTTGGGCTGCCCTGACCTTCACTACATTGGCCCCCACCCACAGTCAGATCCCTGCTGTTCTCGGAGGATTCCTGGGGCTACTGTGTGGCTCCGGTTTGTGCCTGTTCTTCTCTCTGCCTGGACTCTTCTTCGTAGCCCCTCCCATGTGCGGTGAAGTGCTTCTGGCCCTTTAGTTTAGGTCGGGGACTGCTCCTACAGACGTCCCCGGCTTCATGTGTGGCCCTGACTAGCTGTGTCCTTCACATGGCAGAAACTCCACGGCAGCCTGGGGGTCGTTTTTTCCATCGTCGTAAAAGGGTAAATCCTTTCACTGGCACGGGGGTAGTCTGTCTTTGTGGTGCCTGGTGCCTCAGCTTCACCCAGAAATGATTGTTCGAAATGCAGATTGGAGGCCTTATCCGAGACTCTGATGAACCAGGCCTGGGTGAGATGCAGCACCCCCGGGATCCTAAAGCACCTTCCTGGCAACTTGTAGGGTGACTTGCAGAAATCATGGCCAGAAAGTCCTGAGTTGTAGGGGAACACGTTTTGAATCTGAAGGAGATCCTGGAGTGTTTCCTGGAGGAGGTGGTATTTTCTCTGTGCCTTAAATGAAGAATAAAAATTGAACGTTGGAAGTGAGTTGATGCCTGAGAAGAGCAAAGGCTCAGAGGCAAGAAGCTGGAGTGCAGGTCTGTGAAGGGGCTGGTGAGGAGGAGCCTGGGACCCAGGGCTCTGGGCTCCTGGGTTTGGAGGAG
Organism: Leptonychotes weddellii; assembly: GCF_054177405.1. Taxonomy (NCBI): domain Eukaryota; kingdom Metazoa; phylum Chordata; class Mammalia; order Carnivora; family Phocidae; genus Leptonychotes; species Leptonychotes weddellii. The sequence goes on along the minus strand of NC_138378.1, from coordinate 27,703,247 downwards.
GAAATGGGATGCCTCCAGCAGAGTTTTAAAGAAACTCTGGGCTTAGGTTAGATTTTTCTCCATCCTGAGGCTAGAGCCCGACATGGGAATGTGTCACCATAAAGATGCCTGTCTGCTGAGATTTCTTCCTCCTAACATCTAGTGACACTATGAACCTTAAAAACTTATTTGCAAAAAACCCACCACCTCTTCCCATGTTTCAGATAATTTCCCTATACCCTGGGGCGGCAAAGTTTTTCTGTAAAGGGACAAGCAGTAAACATTTTGGGCTCTGTGGTCTCTGTTGTGACTACTAGACTCCACCATTGTAGCCCCAAAGCCGCTGCAGACAGCGGGCAAATAAATGGGAGTGGCTATGTCCCGGTAAAACCTTCCTCACAAAGACGAGTTGTTTGCCAGATTGGGTTCACGGGCCAGTTTGCCAGCCGTGGTGTAAAGAAAGGCAGTTTGATTCGTTTCTTCCAGCCGTCAGGACAAAGTAAAAGAGCAGGCAGTCCTGCCTGCGTGGGGAGCCCAGGGACCCGAGGTGGTGATGGGTGTGTGACCGAAGTGCAGAGATGAGCCCTGTGCAGACAGACGATCGCTGTCTGCTGGGGAAGGGCTTCAGAAAGCCCCTTCAGCAGCTGAGAATATCTAGTGCTTTATCCTCCTCCATCTTTTTCTCGGAAAATTGGCTTTGTATTTAGGGAAGCTCTTGTTTGATGAAATAATATGCTCTTGTCACAGCTTTCCCTAACAATCTTTTTGTTAAGCCGTTGATTGTCGCTGCCAGTGTGGAGACCACCCTTAACTGCTGGGGCGCTTCTGCTGCTGACTCCCCAGCGGCCACCGTCCTCCCGCTGGTGCTGCGTGGGGCGGGCATTGTATGTGGGCTGAACCGTGAACGTGTGAGCATCCTGGGAGCCTGGGGCAGCACATGTGGGGATTTTCTATTATCCCCCACTTTCCAAAAGAATGCAGGGTCCTGGTTGCTCGAAATGAGGGAGCTTCTTTGCAGCTGTGTTCTCAGGACCTTTGGTCATGTTTAAGCCATAAAATGTTTGTCCTGACAGGTGTCCAGGTGATGGTCAGGTCCAGACGAGGTCAGGAATAGTTCATGTCCCCGGGAGTGGAACCCAGAGCCAGCCTTCACTTTCCTATCCAGCGAGTCAACCAGTGCAGTGCAGTGTCGATTGCACTATTCCTAGGACAGGTCTCTAAATGCAGTCCACATTAAGTGGCCCGGGGATGTGTTGCTGGAAATCTGAAACGATAGTAAAGCCGATGTTATTTGGGCCATTTGAGATGGCATCCATTCTTGATTAGATGTTGACCTCCCTTTGCCCTTTTAGGGCATTTCTGAAAAGTTACCAAATCAAACCGTGTTTTCCTTTAATATACATTCCTGCTTCAGGTGACCTTCACTCCCACTTTTGATGGTACTGTGCTCTGGGCCCCTCCAACAGGTAATTATAGATGGATGGTTGGTGGAGGGCGTGCCCATGTGAGTGACGGCCAGCAACGCATCTGGTCTGTACCGTGCAGCCCACCTCTATACCCTAGAGCTAGCATCCTGCCTACTGTCAATTGATTTCATTGCATGATTAAAACAGGCAGGAGAACAAGAGAATCTTGAGGCCCATGTCTGGCGCAGAGAGGTGTGTGCCGGCTCTGGGCTTGTAACGTGGCTACGTACCCTTCAGCCAGAGCCACCTTCTCTCAGCCCATTTCCTGTTCCAGTCGGGGCAGGACGTGCTGTCAGAGCGCGGAGAGGCACGTGCCGGGTGCCCGTCCGCTGGCCAGGACACTGATACAAGGCTGCTGGGGAGTATTTCAGAAAGATCTGGACATCTGGGAGTTCCCTGCCTTGCCAAAAGAAGGAGTCATTTTTATATTCCACCCTGAAAATGTTAAAAATAGCAATCAAGTTCTTAAGTTAGCCTGTAAAGCTACCTTCATACAACTGTAGCTGAAGTGCTGTACACATTCAAAAATCTTTTCAATTTCAGTAGTTCAGGTGTTCAAAAAGTCAACATAGAGTATCTAAAATGTAATTGAATGGTGGCGTTTGAGGACTGTAGGCAGGAGATTAAACAGAGTCCACATGCTTTCTGGGTTCTTTAAAAATAAGGTTTAGAACGCTCTCTGAGTATTTTTTATGATTAAGCAGTGTATTATATATGCTGTTGATTTGTAACTTACAGTTTTCCTTTCCTCAATAACTCTAGATCACTAACATGATTATGGCGCTTATCCTCTAGGATTTAGGACAGTTTTTGATTTACAAAATGGAATGACAGGGGGAGATAGATATTTTTTTCTTTGATAACCAATAAGGATGTGAAATGGAGGAGGAGGAGGGTGGTAAATTGGAAGACACACTGGTGTTTAAGAAGGAGCTCACAAGCTCAGCAGGAAAGCGAGACTCCTGAACGCCCGACATCCCCCACCCCCGAGGGGAAAGGTGGTGATGGCAGGGCCTGGTGTTGGGGTGTGGGCGCTGACCACAGGGCAACCACAGGGCTCCCCCGGGCCCCATGCAGGGCTGTGTGTGGGGAGCAGCAGGAGGGGAGGACGGAGAAGCCGGCGGCCCTCGCCGCATGTGGAGGAGATCTGTGTGGACCGGGGCTCTTTCTCCTGAGCGTGCCTGCATTTACTCATGTGCTGTGTGTCTATGGAAAAGACTGTTAAGCTGTCAAATCGTGAACTACCTCGGTAGTTCCTGATGCCGTGATCATGGTTTTGGTCTCGTTTCTTTTAGGTTACCCCTGTTTCAGGCCAGTGCTTTTGCATTTCTGGCCCCTGCTCGAGCCATCCTGTCTTTAGATAAATGGAAATGTAACACCACAGGTAACTGCAGTTATTTCCACGTACGTCATTGGGGTCCCTTAGCGCAGGTGATAGAAGGGAGGCCTGGATGTGCTGCCCACGGCAGCCTTAAATCCTTTCTGGAATCGGGCACAGAACACACAAACCAACAAACTGCTTAGAACACTCCAGTCTGTGGATCGTGTTTCTGTCTCTCTCTCTCTCCCCACTCGTTCCTCCCTAACCCCAGAGCAAGTAAGGACCAGAAAGGACCTCATTTCTCTATGCTAATGAAATTGATAAATACGGGAATGGACTAGAACAACATTTGTGCTATTTTTCTGCCTCTTTCTTTCAGTGGATTTTATGAACCACCAGTAATCACTCTCTTTGCTGCATCAGCATCCCTTCTCTGAACCATCTCTGCTTTTGAAGGATCTGGCTGCTTTGGTTTTCTGCAAATGACTTTTACTCCCCCCCCCCCAACCCCCGCCCATTTAGTGATCACAGAGATCCTTAAATAACCCGATAAGGTCAGGAAAAAATCAGATAGGGGGTTTGAGAAAATCAGATAGACCTGTTGTACTCTCAAAATACTGTTACACTTTTCGGTTCTAGGAGCAAAGTTTTCCAACCTTCGTTTCCTTCCTTGCTCCTAGGAGTTAGTTTGTGACCACTGATTTGATTTAGGAACTGGAAAAGGCCCTCTGTTTTCTCTAGGTTTTAAAAACCTCAATCAGCAACCTTGCTCTCAGGCATTTCAGTTAGCTTAGCTGCTTGCAAAGGTTGGTCTTTGTGTGAGTCTGGCACTAGCAATGTGCATCCCCAGTTCAGTCAGCTTTTGACACACTGGGAGCTCTCAGTCGATGAATAAATTTGGTTACATTAGCGTTGGGGACTCCACCTTTCAGTATGGTAAGCCATACTGTTGTAACTTGAATTTTAGGGATGGGTATTTTATACAAATATACTTAAAATAGGGAAGAAATTTCTCCTTACAAAGAGTAAAATGAATATATCCTGTGAAACATCAGTGTCACTCCAAAAAAATTTCTCTGTTTTTGTTTTCAAGATGTTTCAGTGTCCAATGGAACCACGGAGCTGCTACACACAGAGCACATCTGGTACCCCCGGATACGTGAGGTAAAAGATGAGCATTGTCTGCTTGGGACTTCTTTGTGTTTCTTCCCTGCTTCACTGTTGGCTGTGCCCAAGAAATTGTATTTACTTGCGCTAAGCCCTCCTTTTCCTTTTCAACTTCTGACATGTTTATTTCTGTTGTGAAACTAAACTTAGATTGACATCACCATAAGTAAAGCATGCAGAAATGCTTTGTGCAACCAGACAGTGTTGTTTCTTGCCCTTCATTTCCCCGCCCCCCGCAGGGCATAGACCAGACTTACACCCTCCAGCATAACTGGCCCGTTACCAGCTCCCTCGTAAGGAGCGACAGAGTCTGGCCTATGGGCAGCAGAACTCTTCATTCCTGCCTGCGTTTGCCCATGTGTGTGGGAAGAATTAAAGCTACTTGTCTGCTCTGGTGCACTTGAACAGAACAGGGCACTGGAGTCCTCAGCCGTGAAGAATGGCTGACCGTTTATCCAGATCTTCCCAGACGTGGAAGATCTTTCACCATTAGTTCAGAATGGGCGCAGATACAGCCGTTCGCCACAGTAGAAGCGTTCCTTTAGAATTTGTTTCAATAGCACTTCCTTCTAAATGTCCCTCAGGGACTCACTCTAGAATCTGTGCTGGAGTGTTCCTCTGCGGCTGGCTTTGAATGTCCTGTGTCTTGAGCGGGAATGATAAATCTCTCCCTTACCTGTGGGGAGGCAGGTTGGCTGTGCATCCGTCAGTGCCCATTTCTCTAACGCTCCTATGTCAACCATGTCGTTCATAGGTTGGCTAGACACCCCACTCACCCGCTGGTTTCTTTTGAGGCCTCGGGAATTTTCCAGCTGTGTCATGCCTGTTAGGTAGTAATTCGTTGCTTGGCAGAACTGTCTGGTGTGGTTGCGGGTGACATTTGGAGTCTACGATCTACTAAGCTCACTCTCCTGTCTGTGCCCTCTCTCGCTCCAGATCCAGGGTGCCATCATCATGTCCTCACTGATAGAAGTGGTCATCGGCCTCCTCGGCCTGCCCGGGGCTCTGCTGAAATACATCGGGCCCCTGACCATTACGCCCACGGTGGCCCTCATCGGGCTGTCTGGCTTCCAGGCGGCAGGAGAGAGAGCGGGGAAACACTGGGGCATCGCCATGCTGTGAGTGCTCTAGACCACTTAGCACGCACCTTCCCTTCCCACACCTAGCGGCAGCCTCGTGGCGTATTTTGAGCATTTACACAGACCTTAGGAGATAGGTTTTTTGTTTTGTTTTAAGTAAGAATAATCTGACAGTTTAAACTTGACTTGTTTCTTGCCAGAAAGTTATTGAAGGGTTTAAGACCCAGAGGTTGGGAAGTGACATGCAGTCAAGGTATTCCAAAGACCTGTTTGGCAGTGATGTGTAGAGGGAGGGTTGTAAGGTTTCATGCTTTAGGAAGGGGGTGTAAGATGGTGATGCCATTAGTTTTTAACTTCTGAGGTCATGCCAAGTCTCTTGCACATGAGTGGAGATACCAAGAAGCCAATCCTTTAGATGAGAATCAAAGAAACCTTCCAGGTTGGCAGGAGACAGGACGCTGCAGGAGGGTGTGTTGGCACTGAAGGAGACCTGACTCCCCAGGCTCCTGTCAACACCTGCGGGGAGGCCGTGGCCCCTGCCGGAGTCCTGCCAGTCATGGCTGGTCCTTCTGCGTGGAAGTGCAAGTCAGTTAAAGATGTCATTTACCCCTCGATGTGTTGTCAGTAAAGACATCCGGGACTTTGATAATACTATAAGATTGATTATTAGAGCCATAGAACTCTGTATACCACAAATAGAACCCACATTCGTTTTGTGTGCCTGGAGAGCACATGTAAGAGTTGATATTGTCATAGGGAAATGGTGCAAAACCTGGAATTTTGCCAACCAGTGAAATTTCTAAAATAAATAATAGAAGGCAATTCCCAGTTGTTTTTGTCTTATGAAGTCTTCTGTCATTATTAAACAGCATGTGGCACTTCTTGAGCCTCTGCATTAGTAGTGCTTTACCAAACACTCTTATACATCATAAGTTAAGGTAAGTACCAGTGTTATCCCCATTTAACAGCAAAAGAAGCAGAGGAACAAGATGCAAAGTTCGTTGCCTAGGCTCGCACAGCTAGTAAGTGGCTGGGATGGTTTTCAGAACCTAAATAGTCTGACCAGAATTTACCCTGTAACACTTAATCCTGCCTCTCTGTGCTGGAATCAGTAAAGCGCATCCTTGCGAAATTATAATCCATCTGTCCTTACAAATTAAGGTATGTGAAAATGTCCAGGATTGTTCTTAATTTTCTCATTTCACTGAAGGATGGTCAGTATTGCCCACACCAGCATGGGTGTGGAGAAGGGCACGGAAGAATGTTCAGTGAAATGCAGTAAGTTCCAAGAAGGAGAAGATGTAATTACCATCAGACAGTAAAATTAAAAACCAACAGCGAGAGGGTGAGCAAAACCCCCAGACTGCTTAAAAGCTGGAAAGCACTGTTATAAATCACTCCTAGTCAGAGGGGAAATTGAAACTTCACAATTACTGATAATTTAGAAGATGATGGTGAGAACCGACCAGTCCCACAGAGTAGTCAGAATTGTTCTCAAAAAAACGCACCATCTTGGGGCACCTGGGTGGCTCCTTCGGTTAAGTCTGCTCATCCATCTCCCTCTGCTCTCCCTTCACCACTCTCTCACTCTCGCAAATAAATTAAAAAATCTTTTT
>NC_138378.1:27660802-27696119 GCF_054177405.1 Leptonychotes weddellii | reverse complement strand
AAAAAAAAAAAAACCCACTGAAACTAAATTATAAATGAATCTGGGATGTATTTACAACAAATTCCATTAAAAAGGCTAATGTCCTGGGGTGCCTGGGTGGCTCAGTCGGTTAAGCGACTGCCTTCAGCTCAGGTCATGATCCTGGAGTCCCGGGATCGAGTCCCGCATCGGGCTCCCTGCTCGGCGGGGAGTCTGCTTCTCCCTCTGACCCTCCTCCCTCTCATGCTGTCTCTCATTCTCTCTCTCTCAAATAAATAAATAAAATCTTAAAAAAAAAAAAAAGGCTAATGTCCTTAATTTATAGTTTCACTAACTAAAGGAGAGAGTCTTCGTGGAATAATGAATGAAGGATATCATATGAGCAGCCATTTAACCAAATAAAGGGAGTAAAAATAACTAATTAGTGTGTAAAAAGAGTTACCCTCCCCAGTTACCACAATGCTGCACAGGGATTTTTTTTTTTTAAGATTTATTTTAGAGAGAGAGAATCACAAAGCAGACTCCCCGCTGAGTGTGGAGCCCGACATGTGGCTCCATCCCAGGACCCTGAGGTCATGACCTGAGCCAAAATCAAGAGTCAGCCGCTTAACTGATGGAACCACCCAGGCACCTCTTCACAGGGATTTTATTAGCAGTGGGGGTAGTGGTGGTGGATCGGACTGTACCGACATGGGTTCCTAAGTCAACCAAGAGAGGCACAGTTAGGGGCAGGTTCTCAGGGGAGAGGATGAATGGGTGACATTTCCAACTCCAAGCATAGGTCCTAGATGGGACCTGTTTTTCTTGAAAAAACATTATTTTGATTATTTTTGTACAATTCTCAAACCTATTCAAAGAATAGTGAACCCCCATGTACCATCACCACATACTCAAAGTCTCTTTTCATCTCTATCCCCAAAATATATTAAAATTACAGTCATTTGAAGTTTAACAGTAATTAAACAGGGAAATCTAAAGTATAGTTCCTCCCACTCACTGCCACCCTTCAAAAAAAAAAAGTCTTAATTAACTAGTGAAAAGTTAGTATTTGCCCTGTATACATAAATATGAACACAGTGACGTATGTAGCTTTACCAGGATTGTCTGCTTTTCACCCTAACAGTTTGTTTGGGCTCTTCTCTCTAAGACCGTGTGTTTAGATCTACTCCATTCTTTGTAAAATTGCACAATGCTAAATAGTATGAAATAGTGTAGAATACTCATGCTTGTTGTTTAAAATATTTGCTCTTGTGAGCAATGCTGAAATACATACTCTTAAGTGTAGTGTAAGGAATGAATGTTAAAATAAATGACAATAGTTTTTTAAATTGATGAAATTGGTAGAGATTTAAAAGTGTAAGACTATGGGGCGCCTGCATAGCTCAGTCGGTTAAGCCTCTGACTCCTGATTTTGGCTCAGGTCATGATCTCAGGGTCCTGGGATCCAGCCCCGTTGGGCTCCCTGCTCAGTGGGGACCCTCTCCCTCTGCCCCTCCCCCTGCTCGCTCTCGCTCTCTGTGTCTCTCTCTCTCAAATAAATCTTTAAAAAATAAAAAAGTATAAGACTGTATTGCAGTGAGTAGCAAGTGGATGTTTTTGGTCTCTGGGTGGGATTGTAAACTCATCCAACTTTTATATATTTGGCAGTTTGTATCAGAAGCTTTTTAATAAGAAAAAAAAAACTTTATAAGGCATTTACTATTTGGCAGATCCATTCTAGTCCTGGGAACCTGCCGTAAGGAGATGTGTAGACAGGTGCCAGGGAGGGCTGATCTGTCACAGTTGTTTATGCCCCCAGTGTCACACCATATGGAAACTGTGTGACAAGATGTGGTATGTCCATAAGGTGGAATGCTCAGTAGCCAGCCACGAAGGTGCTGTTGCTGAGTTCCATCTGTAGAGGTTGTGGCATTAATAGGGGCTACAAGCTAGTTGGGAAATACACTGTGAAGTCTGATCCCATTTTGGGTCAGATGATGACCTGTTTGTGCTCCAAGGGCAAGGGTAACCTCAGGCAGTCCCGTGTCCCTCTCTAACCCCGGTGCCCTGGACCCGGTGACACCCTGTAAGTATCCAGCGAATGGAAGCTGTTCAGAATCTATAGGCCAGAATGTTACATGGTTGTTACCCAGCTGGGATGATAAGTGATCTTCAGGATTTTGTCTTTTTGCTCATCTGTCTTTTATAATTTTCCTATATTTTAGTGTGCATTGCATTGCTTGCATATTTGTAAGGTAGAAGGCCAGCAAGCCAGTGGTTGGACAGAACCCTGGCCTGAGGACCTGGAGCTGGCTCATCTTTTCTCCTTCTCTGCTTGGCCTAGATGTGTGAGCTCGGGCACAGCTCTCCCCGTGCCCCCACCCGGCCCTGAGCCTCTACTCCTGCCACCTCTCTGTGATGGGACTGCCTGCCCTACCTGCCACACAGGCTGTTTGAGGATAAACATAAATTAGAAGGGGATGGGTTTTAGAGTGGCAGGAAAATGGAGTGTTCATCTGCCTAGTCCACTCCTTCACTTGTGCTGCCAGATTTGGCCTGAGATCTGGGTGTCCTTCCTGGAATTCTCTATGTGCCCCGCCTCCCCTTGTAAACATGCTTTAAAACGTGAACACCACAGTGCAGGCGATGATAGGTGGGTGTTGCCTGAAATAATGATGATAATAGACTTAGGACCTTTTGGGATCTCATAGTGTTCACTTTGAAATAAATCAGCATTTTTTTGGAACATGAAAATTTTATGTTGATCTAAATTTAAAGTAAACCAGGGGTACCCGGGTGGCTCAGTCGTTAAGCGTCTGCCTTCAGCTCAGGTCATGATCCCAAGGTACTGGGATTGAGCCTCTCATTGGGCTACCTGCTTGGTGGGAAGCCTGCTTCTCCCTCTCCCACTCCCCCCCGCTTGTGTTCCCTCTCTCGCTATGTCTCTCTCTGTGAAATAAATAAAATCTTTAAAAAAAATAAATTTAAAGTAAACCAGTTTTAGCACCTGTCATTACCATAACATTTTTTTTTTTTAAGATTTTATTTATTTATTAGAGAGAATGAGATAGATCATGAGGGTCAGGGGAGAAGCAGAACTCCCTGTTGAGCAGGGAGCCCGATGCGGGACTCGATCCCGGGACTCCAGGATCATGACCTGAGTCGAAGGCAGTCGCTTAACCAACTGAGCCACCCAGGTGCCCCCATAACATTTTTTTTTAAGATTTTATTTATTTGTCAGCGAAAGAGAGAGCACAAGCAGGGGGAGCAGCAGGCAGAGGGAGAGGGAAAAGCAGACTCCCCGCTGAGCAAGGAGCCCGATGCGGGACTTGATCCCAGGACCCTGGGATCATCACCTGAGCCGAAGGCAGATGCTTAACAGACTGAGCCACCCAGGTGTCCCACCATAACATTTTTTTTATTAAACTTCACCACCCCGGGGGAATTAGAATAGCTTGGGTACCATGTATATTTCCAACCTCCAACTGGTACTGGTTCGATGACTTTTGCGTTTGGGCTGAGATTCCCATCACCAGGTGAGCAAAGCATTTGGTGGATAGGTGGGGAGAGGATGGAGTGGCATGGGCCAGTTCTCCAGCTGGCTATAGACAGCATGCCTCATTAGGAATGTGACAGTGAAGTTGCACTTGACCGGCTGTCAGTGGAGCTGATAATTCCATCTCCGCAATTGGAGCTGTGCCCAGGAACAATTAAGCTGAGCTTTGAGAACCCACTCTTGTGCCAGCTCTCCCTTGGGTTGTAAGTGAGAGTGCATCCCTGTGGGTGATGAAACACGTCATTGCAGACCTTCATTGTGTCAGCGATGGGAAGCCATCCCACACTGGCCACACTTGGTAGCAGGTGGATGAGGATGTGTCGGGTCCTGCTGCAGGGGAGTCACCTGATGTCGCTGTCTCCTGTGATCCTCAGTGCAGCTGGGTCTGGAGTGTGGGGCTCAAGGTAGAGAGCCTTCTGAGCCAGCTCCAGCATCCCTGCTCTTAGGATAGTGTGGCAAAGTAGTTCAGAGCCCAGGCTGTAGAGTTAGACCCCCTGGCCCTCCCGCCTGCCCTGCAAACCCTGGCTGCATGATCTTGGACTGCTGGCTTCGTCTGTCTGGGACGTGGGTGGTCATAGAAGCCACTGCTGCAGAAGGCTGGGATGATGGGCAGGACGGCCTTCACATAGTGTCTGACACACACAAACCTCCCAGGAATGTTGTTAATACTGAATTCTGTATGTAGCCTCCTTAAATGTTGAAGCTTTTTGCTTTTTGAAGCAATTTATGCTCTTGATACATAAATCACAAAATACAGAAAAGTCTCAAAACATATTGCCAGCTGTAAGCAATCCTTGTGAGCATTTTGGACCCTGTCCTCCTTACCTGTCTGCACGCGTGTGTGCGTGGACATGCCCGTGTGGCAAGTGCTTGTTTTGTAGTTAATTCATAGTTGTGATTATAGTGTGCATTGTCTTGTATGGGTATCTTTTTCCCTTACGTGGTGTGAGCATCTCTCCTGAGTATGTGCATTCTTCAGATTTTCTTATTCTGTTAAGGAAAATTTAGCCAAAGCATTTATATGGCAGTTTCATTTAGTATCAAGATATGCCTAGAACTAATATCTTTCCCAAAATGGCATTTCCAAAAGATAAGATTTCCCAAATAACAGTTTTGTGTTTTTTTTTTTTTTTTGAAGATTTTATTTGTTTATTTGACAGAGACAGAGAGGGAACACAAGCAGGCGGAGTGGGAGAGGGAGAAGCAGGCCTCCCTCTAAGCAGGGAGCCCGATGTGGGGCTCAATCCCGGGACCCTGGGATCATGACCTGAGCCGAAGGCAGATGCTTAATGACTGAGCCACCCAGGCACCCCCCAAAAAACAGTTAATAGGACTAGGAGCTTTCTAGAGAAATGAATGGAATATATATGGTCAGTTTTGCTGTTGAAGCTTTGAGTATTATTTTAAAACACAGCCTTTAACCTAGTTTTTCTCCCTCTCTCTCATCAGGACAATTTTCCTAGTATTACTGTTTTCGCAGTATGCCAGAAATGTTAAATTTCCTCTTCCAATTTACAAATCCAAGAAAGGATGGACTGCATACAAGTTACAGCTTTTCAAAATGTTCCCTGTGAGTAGTCACTTCTGTTTTTTTCTGACAATATTGCCTTTGTTTATGTGAAAGGAAGTTTTAGGCAGGTCTTCCTGGGGGAACTAGGTTGGGGTGTTAACATCAGGGTACTAATGACCACGAAATTGTCATGGGCTTAAGGTTTACCAGCGGCAGAAGGTTCTGATTCTGAAATCCTCTCAGGAGTGTGAAGAAGGGCACTGTTCTTGAGACAGAGGGAGATCTGTGTTCCCATGGCCTCTGCAAGTACATTGTCCATTATTCTTATTTTCTAGCCAGGCTGGGAGTTGAAATAGCTTTACCTGCATAAAACTGCTCTCTCTAAATGTGATTCCATCCAGGAGTAGGCTCTCAGCAGGCCTGTAATGTGTTTTTTTCTGCAAAGTACCAACAATGGTGGAGGTCCTGTGGTATGATATTCAGGCCATAGGAAGATGTATGTGTGTTTTGCCAGCGTCCACCACCTTGGTTGGCCTCATGGAGCTTTTCCCTTTGACCACTTTAGATCATCCTGGCCATCCTTGTGTCCTGGCTGCTGTGCTTCATCTTCACAGTGACTGACGTCTTCCCTCCCGACAGCACAAAGTATGGCTTCTATGCTCGGACGGACGCCAGGCAGGGCGTGCTTCTGGTAGCCCCGTGGTTTAAGGTCCCGTACCCATGTAAGTACCCTGGCGGCCAGAGGGAGAGGGATCAGGAGCTCAAAAGAGCCCCCCTTAGAGGAGCTGGAAGGCAGCAGAAGGCTCTGCAGCTTGAAAAGCTTTCTTTGTCCTAGAATGTCCCTTGAAAGTCTTAACCATTCAGAGGATTTGAGAGCAGACAGGGGGAGGCCCTGTCCCCAGAGGACTGACACCAGTGCTCAGAGACTCGCCAGCTTCCTTCCCAGATGAACTAGTTCTTTTGGTTCCACTGGGATGAAATTCTGGACAAGGGGTCTCTTGCCAGGGCTGAAGAAAGCAAGTATAGAGCTGCATGGTACCTAAGCCGCCCACACAGAGCACACTTGAGTAGGAGAGGCCTGAAGATTAGCAAGCCGACTGCTCAAGCATGATGAGATTTGTGTAATCTTTTAATGGGTAGCTATAATCTTTGTTTTTTATTTGGTCACAGCTGTCAGAAGTAAAGGGATACTCACCAATAGGTGGAAGATGGCTCTTAAGTTATAATTTAAGTGTTGGGTAACTCTTGGCAAGGTGTGTGGGGTGGAAGGTGCAGTCCCAAGCTGAGGTTATCACTTGGATTCACACATAATACTTTCTAGGCCCCAGCCCCAAAAGTGACTTGTGTGAATCTGGTGGTTATTAATGCTTGGTTTTTCTGTTGTAAAGACTCTTCCCGGCACTTGGGCCTTTTAATTAGAACCGAAACCTGACCTTAGTCAAGTTCTGCTGATTTATTCCCCTGCTCAGTAGCCACATCTTGACATTTTATGATGATAAGGAGAAAAAGCAGGAAAAGCCAAGAATAGTAAGGTTGGTTTTAAGAAAACTGTTCTGAGCATGTTAAATGACAGTGATGTTGGCAGTTCCTTCTATCGTTGACAGGTTTAGACTTAAAAACGTTTATTCTTTTTAAAACAATAATCTCATCAGATCATATGATCTAACTATATATTTATGTACACCTGTCCCTTTTCCCAAAAAAGAATAAATGCATGGTTTATAAACAGACATATAATCCGAGATAAAATGAGATGAAACCTGTTGGTCAGGTAGTCAGGAGGGAGGTGTGGGAAGCCGGTAGGAAGAACACATGCTGGAAATCTAAATTATCACTGATTATAAAGAAATAGACAAAGGTATACCAGGCAGATGCTAACAAAAGTGCATGTGGCTTTGTTAACTTCTGGCTAAATAGAATAAATCCAAAATGAAAAGCATTAAAGGGGGGGCAAAGAAAAAAGCATTTCTTTTTGACTAATAAAAAGTATAGTTTGCTGAAGGATTTTTTTTAAAGATTTTGTTTATTTCTTAGAGTGAGAGCACAAGCAAGGAGGAGGGGCAGAGGGAGAGGGAGAGGGAGAAGCGGACTCCCCAATGAGCGGGGAGCCTGACGCGGGGCTTGATCCCAGGACCCCCGGACCATGGCCTGGGCCAAAGGCAGATGCTTAATCAACTGAGCCACCCAGGCACCCCTTGTGAAAGATTTTTTAAAATATATCTGCAACCTGGGGCTCCTGGGTGCCTCAGTTGTTGGGCGTCTGCCTTCGGCTTGGGTCGTGGTCCAGGGTCCTGGGATCGAGGCCCCGCGTCAGGCTCCCTGCTCTGCGGGAGGCCTGCTTCTCCCTCTCCCACTCCCCCTGCTGTATTCTCTCTTTCGCTGTGTCTCTCTCTGTCAAATAAATAAAATCTTTAAAAAAAAAAAAAAAAAAGGGAAGAGCACATGCTGGGAGGTCTTCTCTGTGGTGTAGGCCGGTCCCAAGATGAGCACAAACGAGGAACACAGGGTGGGCTCTTCGGGAAGAACAGCTGTGCATGTGCTGAGACACCAAAGAGATGTCCCCGGGGTCCCCCCTACCCCCGGCCCGTGCATGAGGGGCCATGGCCAAGTGGACTGGGCACCTGGCCCCAGGATGGCAGCGCATGCTGTCGGGCTCCTCCTCACCATAGCCCTTCACTGCCTCGAGCTGCTCTGGGGCCACCGCTCCGGGGGCAGAAGGCCACCCCAGAGAGCAAGAGGGCACACCCTCTGACAGTTTGGCTTAATCTGGAGACAGGTTTCCAGATATCTACAGCAGAGGTCCTTAGTCTTTAGTGTGAGAAAAATTGTTTAAAATACAGTTTGGGGGCCCAAAATGTCAATAGTGCTGAGGTTGAGAAACTCTTTTAAAGTAACAACATAAATTAGGCGTTTTAGTTAAAGGGGGTTAAATAACAGTTCAGACAGAAGGCTGGAAGCCAACAAGATTTATACGGACATACGCACACATGTAGTTGACTCTTGAACAAGTGGGGGCGGGGGAGGTTGGTGTACCCCACCCCCACCATCAAAAATCTGCATATAACTTTCTTCCCCAAAACTTAACTACTAAGAGTCTTACTAATAAAGTCAACAGCTAATTAACACATTTTGTATGTTACATGTTTTATATACTGTATCCTTAGGAAAAAAAATAAGCTAGAGAAAATAAAATGCTCCTAAGAAAATCATAAGAGAAAATATATTTATACTATTGTACTGCATTTATTGGAAAAAACCTGCAAGTAGGTGGATCAGTGCAGTTCAAACCTGTGTTGTTCAAGGGTCTACTGTATAGAAATGATCTGAAGGAAGAGGGATCAAAAATTTAGAAGAGTACGATTTAAAATGTTGAAATAGATGGAATAAAAATTTTAAAAAATCAAAGTTGAGGGCTGCAGGCAAAAGGGAAAAAGAAAAAGCAGCGTAAAGAGACTAAGAAATAAAAGGCAATTTCTGAAGAAACAATAAATGGCAAAATAAGTATTCCCCCCCACAAATCAAGACACTAAAATGAAACCACAATGCTCTGTCAGTAACAAGGTAACCATATAAAAGATTGCTTAAAAAATACAAAATGTTGCTGGATAAAGAAATTATGGGCATGAGAAAAGTGTGCTCCAAACCCACCGGGAAATGCCATGTTGACTAAGCACGGCCCTGTCTGCTCCCAGGCGGGAGCAGTCCTGCCCTCGCACACATCCCAGGCTTGTCTGCACACCTTACTTCCTGTCCTCTTCCTCTTCCCAAATCCGGGTCCCTCAATGTGGCTTGTGTGGCAATCCAGATATTCAAGATAAAGTGACCTGGGGACTTCGCTTTGCTTTCCTAAAGGAAACTATTTAATTTTCCATAACATGATTTACTTTAAAAAAAAAAAAAAGAATAGTGCTGATCTTACATTAGAGGGCTGTCTGTATCTGGTGCCATGCTTTACTGCTGGGGTTTTAATTTAGCTGGTGACTTTTCACTGCATTTTCATTTAATGCCACCACCTGGGCAAGATCACCATTGTTTTGTGCCATACTTTGCATAGCAGGGTTAAAAATCCTCTTCATAGGGCACCTGGGTGGCTCAGTCGTTAAGCGTCTGCCTTCGGCTCAGGTCATGATCCCAGGGTCCTGGGATCGAGTCCCACATCGGGCTCCCTGCTCGGCAGGAAGCCTGCTTCTCGCTCTCCCACTCCCCCTGCTTGTGTTCCTGCTCTCGCTATCTCTCTGTCAAATAAATAAATAAAATCTTTAAAAAAAAAAAAAAAATCCCCTTCATAGAAATATCCATCCCAACAGGAATTCTTACCCCAGTAGGCTGTGTTAAATTGTAATTTAGTAGACACCAAGCGTGGTTTGGAAGCAGCCTCCTCTTCTAACCACTCTCTTTTTAATAAAGACAGAGAACAGACCAGTCCTGGTTCATCTGACTCAGGAACTGTCCGCAGGCATCTAGTGCACTGATGAGTGACGCTTAAAAATAAACAAAGATTTTCCCTTCGCCTTGGAATCTGAGTGTGTCGTGTGGAGTCCTTTGCTGTCCTGATTGCTTTCACCTGTTTTCCTTCCGTAGTTCAGTGGGGCCTGCCCACCGTCTCCGCGGCAGGTGTCATCGGCATGCTCAGTGCGGTGGTCGCCAGTATTATTGAGTCCATTGGGGACTATTACGCCTGCGCAAGGCTCTCCTGTGCCCCGCCGCCCCCCATCCATGCGATCAACAGGTATGTTCCTCAGAAAATGGAGTTCTTCTTGGGCCCAGTGCCTCATCACTTGGCTCTTTGGTTAATGTTGGAGAAGAAAAGGAGTTTCAGCATGGAAGCAGCCAGGCATCAGGGCTCTTTATTGGTTGTCTGTCTTGGGACAAGTCACTGCCCCCATTTTGCTCTCATTTTCTTCATTGTAGCATGGAGGGCAGTTCCCGCCCTTCCTTCCGCCTCGACAGCCATGTAAGACACTCTCTCTGAGACCATGCCAGACCTTAAACTCGCCACAACAGATGCGAGACACTGCCATCTTTCTTTGCTTGGTTTGGGGTCATGGATGGATGTCCCCTTTGATTTCTTCTTTCCGTTACTGTTCTTAGGGGTAAATGCTGTGTCCTCTATTCACAATTATAATTCACATGTAGAGAAACAAGAAGAGCAGGAATAGGTGAAGTCTGCAGAATCTAGAGACTTACGGGTGGTGGGGTTTATCTTCTCAACACACCTGGTGTTCAGTTTCTGGACGCTGAGAGCGAATTGGACCCTGTGGAGGCCTCAGAGAAGAGCGCACTTCAGCTCCCCCCTCCCCTTGCCCAGCCAGCTGCTGCCCTTCTGGAAGGATTGTGTGTGATGAGATCCAGTGGTCTGGTGTCTTAGCATGTCTTGCTTCGGTTCTGTTATTAGTGTTCACACTCCTGGTTTTTACAGCTTTCTCTAATGGATGTTGCATATGATTGAGTTACTTACAAATCGATTGTTTTTAAAAAGTTCCAAAGTTGACAAAATTACAAAGCATTTCCTTCCTGATGAAACTATTAATAGTAAAGGAATCAGATCAGCCAGACAGCCCATATTTGTCTTAGATCCCAACAAATGGCTCTGTTTTCTGGCTAAAAGCCTTTAATTTGGAATGGTTTTTAAACACCTGTGTCTAATGTGTGGTTCCCAGAAGTGCTTCTCACAGTTGAATGAGCATGGGGGATCCTTTTAAAATGCAGGTTCTACTTCAGCAGGTCTGGGGTGGGGCCCGAGACCGCACTTCTAACCTTCCCAGGAGTGTGGAGGCTCCCCGGCCGTGCACGCCGCCTTTGGGGTGCAGCCACTTAGAGCATATTTCACTCATTTCCCCCATTGAATGAATGTTTCTCTTTCCCCCATTCCTTTACATTTTAGGGGGATTTTCGTGGAGGGTCTCTCCTGTGTTCTCGATGGCATATTTGGTACTGGGAATGGCTCTACTTCATCCAGTCCCAACATTGGCGTTTTGGGAATTACTAAGGTACAGCTATTTTTCTAATTAAATGGTTGGGCTTCTAAGTGTTGATCCATTTCATTGATTGGTCTAATCACCGTGAATTCTAAAAGGAAGGCTTCCAGTTCTGAGGTCACCGCCCCCCCCAATCTCCTTTTTCTCATTGATGGGTTTCTGGAATGCTGATGGAGGTCTCCTTCCCTTGGCTGCCTGGGTAGCCAGGCACTCAGTGCTGTCACTACTTCGTAGGCATTCTACAAATACTTAAAAGCACCAACTCTGTGCCAGGCTACTGTTCTAGGCACTTGGGATTCCACAGTGAATAAAACAAAATTCCCGCTGTCGGCGTTTACATTCTAGACAGAGGAAGACAAACCATAGACAGTAAGCATAGTAAGTATAAGAAAAATACAGGGCAGGAGTGGGTATTAGGAGTGAGGGTTGGTAAGTGTGAAATAGGGTCAGGCTAAGCCTCACCGAGAAGATGACCTTGAGCAAGGAACTGAACAGGGCAGGTGGAGGGAGCCATGTAGGCCCCCTGGGGAAGGGCGTTCAGGCCGAGGACAGAGCCATCGTGAAGCCCTGTCATGAGAGCAGGACCGCAGGCTGCCCATCAGCAAGGAGGCCGGTGAGGCAGGAGCAGAGTTGGGTGGGGGGTTGGTAAGAGCAGATGACATCCTCCAGGTAATGGAGGACCAGGTCACACAGGCCCCAGAAGCTGCCAGAGACAGAGAGGAAGGGCGTCCCCTGGGCTGTGGCTCCATCAGGGTTTTGGGGCTTTTTTGGTTTTTGGAGGGTTTTTTTAGAGAGCAAGAGGGGGCGCGTGCTTGTGCACACATATGGGCAAGTTGGGGGACGGGGCAGAGGGAAAGCGAGAATCTTAAGCCACCTCTGTGCCCAGTGCCGAGCCCAACGTGGGGCCTGATCCCACAACGCTGAGATCATGACCTGAGCTGAAATCAAGTCGGGCGCTTAACTGACTGAGCCACCCGGCGCCCCTCCATCAGGGTATTTTTTAAGGCTTACTTTGGCTGTTATGATGAGAGTGGACCTCGGGGTCAGGGGAGGAGGAGGAGACGGGACTAGTTCTAGATATGAGATGATCCCCCTCCTTACAGGAAAACATCTATCTTACAGTAAAGAATTAATGTGGTTTTCCAACCAAAGCAGCAGAGACCTTCTCTTTCAGATGAAACGGCGCGGAGTTAGTGGATTTGACAGGCCACAGCGAGTCCCCCTGGTTGAGCAGGGTCTGGGTCTGGAGTCCTCCCCACAGGCCTCTGCACCCTTCTCCAAACTGACCTGTGACCTGGGGCTGCCCCACCCCACAGGTTCTGTAAGGAACCTGCTCCTAGGCCTTTCACATTTATTACTGTACTCTAGATCCCAGTTGCCTTAGCCAGAGCGCACTGTCTGCATGGCTGGAACGTGCCTCCGCCCTGGCTGCTGTACGCTGGGCAGCCAGACGCGGTTAGAACCTGCTCGCCAGCTGGGATGGCCGCATGCGCCACGGGTTTCCCTCACCCGAGCCCTGTGTCCTGACCACCTAAGGGCGAGCTGCCGCCTTCTCGAGCTGTCTGACCTCTGTAAGATTAGAAATACCCCCGCTTCCCCGCTCCCTGCAAGATTCTATAACCAGACGAAAAGAAACCAGAGACTGTTTGGTTCATCCTGACTGCGAGTCCAGGTGAGAAGGGAGCATGGTTCTACACGTTCATTTCCCTGGAATTTGGCGGGGCCTTCGCAGAGCCCAGTGTCTGGTGTGCACACAGCCTTGTCGGGTGTGTCCTCCAGTGCCATTGCTGTGTCCTGGCACTCCCTCCCTACCCGAAGGAGGGAGAGGCCACTGCTGAGCACACAGAGCTAAGGGCCATGCTTCTCTTTAGCCAGTTTGCTGCCTTGACCCTGTGGACAGACCTAGAACGAATCCAAAACACCATACTAGTAAAATTCTTGTAGATGGAGGGACTTAGGGCAACCCAGTTTAACAAGCCAGCTCCCATTCTGCACCCCTTTAAGGCTGATCATCACATCACGTAACGTAACCAGGGTCACTGTAGGGAGTAGGGGGTGTTGTTCATGGAGGTTCCATTCTGAAATGCCACTGAGGTGGTTTGGGGAATAGTTATCTTTATTGCAATTTGAACAGTGCCAGTTTATTCTGAAAAGGCATCCTGCCAGCACTTTCTAATGAGCTAATTGATCTTTCCTCTGAACCCCTTTGGATTACTATCTCCAGGCGAAGGCGGCATGCATTCAGGGGCCTGGAATTGGTTTTCATTGCCCTGACTCACAGGGGGGATAATTGAGCCATCTACATAGCTGCCTTGGGGTGGGAAGTGGGACTTGCAGCAGAAATTTCTTTTTGACCCAGCCATTCGGCCACTGGAAGGACTCTGTCCAGGACGAAGGAGGCACGAGTTGGAGGCTGTATTCTGCCCCTCATCCAGTGGAAGGACTCGGGACAAATCACTTGTCTGAGTAGAACTGTCAGCTCTGAAATCTGACAGTTCTAGACCTGGATCTGTGCCATCCAATTTGATAGTAGCTGCATGTGGCTCTTTTAAGTTAATTAAAATGAAAAATTAAGTTCCTTAATCACACTAGCCACATTTTAAGGGCTCAGTGGTCACATATATGGCTAGTGGCTGTCGATGGGCAGCACAGATACAGGACATTTCCATCCTTGTAAAAAGTTCTGTGGACAGCACTGGTCCGGGCCATTGTGTCAGACTTCCAGGGCTTATGGAAAGAAGGTAATCTCTGCTCTTCCCAAGGATCTGCCTCCATGTCCTGGCAACTGTGATACTTGTTACCCTTTGTCCAGTTGTGACGTTCTCTGTACGTGGAGATTCTCAACTGTTTGATCAGGAGATGAGGCTGCCAGCGAGCCTGTTGTGTGCTCAGAAGTTGTCAGGTGGGATTCCTTGTGCAGGTCTTCTCTTCTGAGTGTGTTCCAATGTCTGTCCTGCAGAAAGGGGTGGCATGATGGGGTGGGGAGGTGGCTGTATGGCATTCCAGCTCTGGTGCCATCACTTTGTCCCAGTGTGACTGTGGACAGATTACATCACCTCCCTGAGTCTCCATGCCCTTGCCTATATATAGACAGCTTGCCAGGCATTGGAATTAGTAAACTGATGTAATACATTTAGCAGAGTCGGGCATGTAGGTACACAGTAAGCAGTAGGTAGCGTCCCTGCTTCATATTTAGCCCTAAGTTTATTTCCAGGGACTGAATAAACCCCACCTGCCCTGACAGTGCAGTCTCTTCAGAGGAAGGCCATTTCTCCTCTGCTGCATTCCACACTGTTGAAGACTTTGGAAAGTCAGAAATGAGGTGTCAGCGTTTTGATGGCCCTGGAGGTAAAGTCAGAGTTCAAGAAGGAGGTCAGAACAGAGCTAGGGAAGAGATTCCAGGGAGTGGACAGCAGGAGAGGAGAGGCAAAGGCTCCGTGTAAGCACTGGGGGGACAGGGATTAGGCCTGTGTTTCTGATGTTGCAAACAGAAGTGTATAATAGGCACTCGATTGATAGTCACTGAGTTGCTTCTTGTTTGTTTTGAGCATCTAAGGCAGATCAGCCTTCCATGCATAATCTTCATATTTGATTTATTGTTTCAAGCGTCCCTGGGGCCAGCCTCCCCCTCCCCCTGGCACATCTGATCTGCTGGGAGGTGGGCTTTGCACAGCCTGGATGCTTTTCCTCCAGGGAGCTCTTACTCATCCCTCCAGACCATCTCTAGGGAGCCCTCTGCAGCTCTTTAGAGCTGCTCCTCCGTGCTGGGTGCCCACACGCCGTGACAATTGCAGCAGTACAGTGATTTGATCATAAGTTTGTGGCTTACTCATCTCTGTATTCCCCTCCCCCTCCTGTCTAATAAGTGCTAGTCATGTATGTAGTAGGTTCCCAAAAATGTTTGCTGAAAATGGCAGGCTTCCTTATCATGTAATGCAGCCCAGTAGAAGTCATTTTTGCTTAATTCTCCAGTTTGCGTGCCCTTTTTCGCTGCTCCCCTGCACTTGATCATGTGTGGGCGGGGGGCGGGGTAGATCATAGCAGCAGAGCCTGGCCTCTAGGGTCAGCTGGGCCAGATTCGAGCCGGACAGCCATCCCTTCGTTGGCTCAGTAAGAGTCTTCTCTGATTCTTAACCGATTGGCGTTTGGGTCCCGTGAGACGCTGTTGGAAGGCCTAGCCCAGCACCAGGCAGCGGAAGCCCTGTGCCGTGGCGGGCACAGCCTGCATTCGCCTGCGCCGCTCCTCTGTGCAGCGGCCACCCACATGTGCCCCAGAGCACTTGAACTAGTGCCTGGTGCGGCTGACTGGGGGACTAGCGCTTATGTTTCATTTCCTTTTACTTAAATTTAAGTAGCTGTCTTCTCACCGGAATCACACTTGAAGCCGTATAGACACTCCCCAGGCGCTTCGGGAACCTCTTTTACTCAGCTTGTGTCCTCGGGGTACTTTCCTGGAAGAGGCAGCATACAGCAAGGGCCAACAGTGCAGGATCCTTGAGCCTAGTGCCCGCTCCACATCCCACTGCCTGGGGGACAGCAGGCTAGGTTCGAAGTTTCTAGAAGGCAGAGATCAGGTTGAACAGATAAAGATGAGACCACGTGGAAAATATTATAATGGTTCTGCAGAAGCCCAGTGTGGGAGAGCAGAGCCTTGACATCAAGGGAGACGTTTTTTTAAGAGGAGGTAGCATTTGGGTAGTGTTTCGAAGGATGTGTCTGGAACCAGCCAGAAGGGAGGATGTGAGAGTGTTCTGGGTAGACAGGCCTAGGGATGCCTGAGAAGGGGTTTTATTTCATGAGCACCAGAGGATTTAAGGGGGGCAGAAGGGCACCGACCTCCCAAATCACAGTGTTTGAAAGGTCACTCTGCCACAATGGAGAGGACAGGGAGGCAGAGGAAAGGCCAGAGTCAGCAAGCCCAGGTGGGAGGCTGTCATTATAGCCTCATGCTGGCCAGGCAGTGTTAACACCATTTTACATCTTGTCTCATTTAACCCCTAAAGCAAAACCTCGTGGTTTATCTTTATAAAAGCAAGGATCCCGCCACCCAGGGAGGCCAAGTGACTTGTCCTGGTCACGTGGTTAGAGTGGAGTGGGGTACACACCAGGCAGGGGGCGCTGAGAATCCACACCCCTTGCCCTTTTGGCTGTGCCACCTCTCACGGGCCAGACACCCTGAGGAGAGGGGATTCCAGAAGTATCTGGGACTCTTGTCTGATTCAGGGTGTGGGGAAGATGGAGACGAAGGTGAATCAGCTTTGGGGTGGGTTAACTTGGTAAAGGGTGATTCCAAGAGCCCAGAAGAGAAAAGCAGGATGAAGTGGGGTTTTTGCATTTGACGTTAGAAGGTCATCCCAGCCACTGACTGTAAGGGCATTCGAAACCCGGGACAGAGCTGGAGCAGGGCCATGCCCAAAGTGACATCACCCAGGGCGCCAAGAAGCAGAGGCCGAGCCCTGGTGCTGCCTTCCTCCCAGGGAGGTGGGGTGGGGGAAGGGACGGGGGGACAGGATGAGAAAGAGGAGAGGGAATCTCTTCACTCTGGGTGTCTTTATAGTAGTTGTGCCCTGAGATCAATCCTCATTATCTGACAAGACCTCTCAACTATAAGTTTGAAGAATAATCTAGGGGTTGTCTCGGGCTTTTGTCACATTTGCCCCCGGGGTGGGGGGGCACTGGATGAGAATGGGTGCAGAACTGGCGCTGAGTGCTGTCTGGCTTCTGGTATGTCCCCAGGTCGGCAGTCGCCGGGTGATCCAGTATGGCGCGGCCCTCATGCTGGCGCTGGGCATGATCGGCAAGTTTAGTGCCCTCTTCGCCTCCCTCCCGGATCCGGTGCTCGGCGCCCTCTTCTGTACTCTCTTCGGTAAAATCCCATTTCCTTGGTAGCCTGACCTCTCTCCTCTTCACGTTTGCTAACGAATCCCTTCCATGAGATGGAAGGTAATAATACATTTCTGTTTAAAAATCCAAAGTGATACACCTTGAAAACATAAAAGTCTTCATCCATCTCTGAGTTGAATTTATGTTAAAGGTAGAACCAAATGTAGCATACTTGTGCTAGAAAAAATAAGATGACCATAATCTTTAATTGGTTTATCTCATCGATTTAAATTCTCCCCTAGTGGCCATTTAAAACTGACCATTTTTACCACGGGATTTGACATGATTTATGTGCCATCCAGTTGTGGTCAGGGCCCAGATCTTCCGGTGGGTTTCCCAGTTTAATCAAAATGTTTGCAGAGAGGTTCTCAGGGGGCAACTGATGTCCTTAGTTTTCTGCTTGGTCTAAAGAAAGTGTCATGTGATGTTTGTGTCCCTGTGTCAGTCCAGATGGTGCTTAGGCCAAGAGTCATTTGGATCAGAGAGGCAGGTGGTCCCATTTCAACCCTGTCCTGTCACTGTTCTGTGTCCCAGCTGGTTTCTGGTGGGACAGAGAAGGGACGATGTGGGGAGGCTGTGCATGGCCCGTCACCCATCTGTAGGTGAGCTCAGTGCAAATTGCCGTCTGCTGTTTCTCTCCAGGAATGATCACAGCTGTTGGGCTCTCCAACCTGCAGTTCATCGACTTAAATTCTTCCCGGAACCTCTTTGTGCTTGGATTTTCAATCTTCTTTGGGCTCGTCCTTCCAAGTTACCTCAGACAGAACCCTCTCGTCACAGGTAAGGAGAACTGGCCTCGAATCTTGGGGGTAGTTGGAACCCCAGCCGCTGGTTCACAGACAGCCCATCCCCAGTCAGAGAGGGCTTTGGAACTTCAGGAGTTGTCTCCTCAGATATTCGTCCATGTATTTCATTCAAGCCTTGCTCTGCCGCCGCTGATCTGGAAGCCCCCCCCCCGGCATATCTGGCATGAACTGGCGTGTGCACGTGACTCATGTCCACGTTAAGGTCTTTATTGACTGGGACTCTGTCTTTTGGGAGAATGCCTTTGTAAAACCTTTTGATTTGTCAGACTAATGCTTTATGAAAATGTATAATTTCTTAAAACTCCGCTTCATAGACTTTCAAATACATGTCTTTCTACTGGGATTATAACTACTTTGAATTCAAGATTAACCTTTTTTTTTTAAAAGATTTTATTCATTTATTTAATTGGCAGAGAGAGACAGTGAGAGGGAACACAAGCAGGGTGAGGGGCAGAGGGAGAAGCAGGCTTCCTGCAGAGCAGGGAGCCCAATGCGGGGCTCGATCCCAGGACCCTGAGATCATGACCTAAACCGAAGGCGGACGCTTAACTGACTGAGCCACCTAGCCGCCCCAAGATTAACCTTTTTAACACCTTTTTATTTTAATAACCTGAGTCATGAAAAATGAACAAAAGGGAACCATGTTTTTTAGAGGAGGGGAGGGGCAACGGGCGAGGGAGAGAAAGAGAATCTCAGGCAGACTCCGCGCCCAGCGGGGAGCCTGATATAGGGCTCAGTCTCACGACCTTGAGATCATGACCTGAGCAGAAATCAAGAGTCGGACGCTCAGTCGACTGAGCCACCCAGGTGCCCCCAAGGGGGAACGATTGCTGTTGACATTTTATGCAGAATTGGGGACCGTTTTATATATATATTTTTTGAGGTAAAATTTATATAACATTAAATTAACTATTTTATTTATTTATTTTATTTTTTTATTTTTAAAGATTTTATTTATTTATTTGACAGAGAGAGACGTAGCGAGAGAGGGAACACAAGCAGGGGGAGTAGGAGAGGGAGAAGCAGGCTTCCCGCGGAGCAGGGAGCCCGATGCGGGGCTTGATCCCAGGACGCTGGGATCATGACCTGAGCCGAAGGCAGACGCTTAATGACTGAGCCACCCAGGCGCCCCTAAATTAACTATTTTAAAGTGAACGGTTCAGTGCCATCTTAGTACATTTCCGATGTCATGTAACCACCATCTGTATTTAGTTTCCAAAACCATCTCCTCACCCCAAAATAAAATTCCACACCCATTAAGCAGTTAATCCCTATTATCCCCCTTCTCCCAGTCCCTGGCAACCACCAGTTTGCTTTCTGTTTCTGTGGATTTACCTATTCTGGATATTTCACATATATGGAATAATACAATACGTGATGTCTGGCTTCTTTCACTTAGCATAATGTTTTTGAAATTTATGTAAAAATATTCCTTTTCATGACTACTAATATTCCATTGTGTGTGTATATATATACACACACACTGTAATCTATGGACACTGGGCTGTTCCTCCCCTCTGACAGTTGTGAACAGCACAGCTGTGAACAATGGTATACCAGTGCGGTCCGTCCTCACTCAGCTAGCCGTGTCCGGGAAAGTCACTGTGAGCATGGAGTTAGCAAATCCTGACCCACCCCTTCTAGGGCGACAGCAGCCAACAGCAGGGTAACCCCTCTAACACAGCATGGCACAGCCTCAGGGAGACCTGCTCTTAGGAACAGTATACAGCAGTCGGGGGCCATCGTAAACAACGAAATCCCCAACCCAAACCACAGAAATGGGGAGGAAGTGCTATCAAACAGACTGCTGCAAGCACACTTGAGATGAGGTATGAGAGCTGAGACAAGAAGGCAGAGCGTTACCTTGTTTAATCTCCGCTGGGATCACACATGTTGGGTGACCCAAAGTTTGTGCTGCTCTGTGAATGAGCGTGAAAGCCAGGAGTACTCATTTTGGGTTTATAGATAAATTTGAGAGTGTAGGTCAATTCACAAATACAGAATCTGCCAGTAGTGGGGATCAGCTGTATTTGAGTCGTTGCTCTCAGTTCTCTTGGGTATATACCTAGGAGTAGAATTGCTGGGGGATAGGGTAATTCTAGGTTTTAATGTTTTGAGGAACTGCCCAGCTCATTCCCACCAGTTATGCTCAGGGGTTTCTATTTCTCCACATTCTTGCCAACACTTGTTATTTTCCGTTGATGATCATATATTTTAAAGATTTTATTTTATTTTAGAGAGAGAGCGCTCGGGTGTGCACATATGTGAGCGGGCGCGGCGGGGGGGCGGGCTCCCCGCTGAGCTCAGAGCCTGACGCAGGTCGTGGTCTCACGACATGGAGATCATGACCTGAGCTGAAACCAACTGAGCCGCCCAGGTGTGGGAGCTTCTGATAGCAAGGAGATTCTTGCTGCTTTTTACGTTTTAATATATCACATTCATATGAGTTCATTTATATACATCCAATTGTTCCTAATTAAAAGCAGCTAAGCACAAATCAGTGACCCAGGATTCTGAAACCCTTTATCTGATTGCAAATACCATAAATATTTTCATTGTCGTCTTACTCACTTTGTAATATTTTCAGCCTTACAACAGCCATCTTTTTATTAATTTTTTTCTTAATCTGCTAACACCAAACCCCAGTGGCTTTCTAGTTCATTATAGGGTGAGTTTCACTGTTAGATTTATCTTCTGTGGACCACTTTTGGGGAATTTTCCTTATAGAGATAATCTCGATTATTGTTGAAATTATAACAGTTTAAAATGTTACTGGCAAAAATTTATCTGCTCCTGTACAACAGAAATTTGCACTTTCATGCATCACATTGGTGATTGGTGCCCACCCCAGTGCTTCTTCCTGACTGTGGCAGTGACCCTACCACTGTGTTCTGTTTCCAGGAATAACAGGAATTGATCAGGTGTTGAATGTTCTTCTCACAACTGCTATGTTTGTAGGAGGCTGCGTGGCTTTTATCTTGGATAACACCATCCCAGGTATGTGGTACATACCCAACATGCCTTTTCCACATGGGAAGTACTCGTTCTGCCAAATAAATATGGAAGCAGGCAGAGTGAATCAGTTCAAAGCCATCATTGGTTAAAACGGTCTTCAAGTGGTTAAGACACTCCCAGCCTCCTTTTATGAGGTTTTTTTGCTGATAAACCTAGCGGGTTTTTTCCTCCCTGCTGAGTTAGGAGAAAGCAGGAAGTCCCTCACCCGTAGGCACTCTCCAGGCTGCCTGCCCCCTGTCAGCTGGCCTCAGTCCCTGCAGCGGCTTCCGTCAGCTTGCTCAGACGCTCCCCTGAGCTGCTGACAGCCCGTGGAGTTCCTCCCCTCCTTCCTGAGGCGGGCCCCCCACCAACTAAGACCAAAAGATGGTGAGTATGGCGGGCACAGGCTGTTGCCAGGATTGGTGACTGAGGGATGGATGGAGGTGGCTGTCTTCCCTGACGCCCGGGACCCTTGTTCCTCAGCATTCTATGCCCAGTGCTGGGCCCTGGACGAGGATGTGTTGTGGGCCCTGCCTTGCAGCCTTCCCAGCTTCCCAGAGGAGGCTGCTGGTGCTGTTGGAAAGTGCTGCTACGGACACGCTGGTAGATTGCCCTTCCATCAAGGAAGGGTGATGCTTATTCTTGAGCTTGAAGGTTTTGTTGAGGTATTTGCTCTGAAGACTGCACACCTCCAAAAAGTCTCAATGAAGAGGTTGCTGGGGAAACTAGGGATGAACACATCAGGCAGAAGGAATCACATGCACGAATCCGTGGCACATGTTAGATTCATGGATGTCATAACTAACACACGCTCTGAGCGAACTGAGAGGCACAGGAGTCAGACAGATGGAAACGAAAGCTTCGCTACAGAAACACTGATGGGAGGGCATGGTTTAGATGTAAGAAAGAATGATGTTCTTTATATCGCACCAGGGACTCGAACCCCTCGTCTAGGCTTGGGCAGAGAAGTGTGTTGTCTGGTGTCCCATGTGCCAGTGCACCTCTCTGCACTGAGAAGATTTATGAAGTCAGCCCAGGGCTCAGGGGTTGCTGAGCCCTCTGGGCCCAGATCATTCTCCCTGACTCATCTGTCAGGGTATAGAGTGGCCCCAGTTGTTAACTCCAGTGGAAGTTCACCCTCACAAAAGGGACATGACAAGTGGGGAGCACAAGCGAGTGCATCCCTCTCCCTTTCTCCCTCCCCCATCTCTCTCTCTCTCTCTCTCTCACACACACACACACGCACACACGCGCGCGCGCGCACACACACACGGAGCAAAGTAGGATAAAACTCGGTATGCCTAGATGAGGGGTGGTTTGTCCTGACCAATTGTTGAAGGCGTTATAAATGGTACAATGAAGACTGGGTCCCTTTTTGTAGAGATCACATTTGCAATTTTGAAGTTCTTTTGTTGTTTACTGAGAACAGATTTGGGGAAGGAGATGGGGAGATGGAAGGGCAGCCAGCCAGTAAGGGGGGGACCGTTCTGATGACCCTGGAAAGCAGTAACGTGGCACAGGCCGGACTTCAACAGTGACAGTGGAGGAAATGGGTCACGTGGAAGGACAGGGAGGAGGCAGAGCCATCAGATGGCTTGAATGTGGAGCAAAGGGAACAAGGATGGGTTGGCGATTCTCAGATTCCTGGCTCAGGCGCCTGGATGGCCGAGTGCTGTCAATTCCTCCACAAGGGCTCCTTGCTGTCCTCCCGGCAGGTTCCATATATGGGACGGCACACTGGGCAATCTCAACTCTTGGTGGAACTGTCAAGCTAAACATTCCACTACATTGTTTTGTGTGTGTATGTCTGTGCGTGTGTGTTGCAGGTACTCCAGAGGAAAGAGGAATCAGGAAATGGAAGAAGGGTGTGGGCAAAGGGAGCAAGTCGCTCGATGGCATGGAATCCTACGATTTGCCATTTGGCATGAACATTATTAAAAAATACAGATGCTTCAGCTACTTACCCATCAGCCCAACCTTTGTGGGCTACACGTGGAAAGGCCTTGGGAAGAGTGCCACCAGCCGGAGTTCAGACGAGGACTCACAGGCCACGGTATAGCTGTAGATCACCCTGTGGCCCAGCCGCAGTGAGGCATGAATCTGTAGTTCCTTGCTGAGTAACAAGCAGTAACATATATGTTTGTATATCTGCATTTACCTTCTGCACCCAGAGCTAAGACGATTACAGATAGCTTTTTTGTTGTGGGTGGTGATTGTGTCTAATATCGTGTCTCACCTGTCTCCTTATTTAAGCCCTACCCCTTGCCCTTGAGAGCATCCATTGAACTTCCTGTCCTCCTGTGGGAGTGGGTGTTTGAAATCCACAGCAGTTCCTTGGTTTTGGTCTCCTCCTACCACCCTAGGCTAGCTTTCTTACAAGCTGCTGCCACGGTCCAGGGGCTTTCTGTCCCGGAAGCACCTGGACCTGCTTCTGTTTTATTTGACCTCGGCCTGCAACCCGCAGAGACCCCCCTCTGGTCAAGGGGCACCAGTATCCTCACACGGTCACAACTGACGGTCAAATGGGATTCTGCGTTCCCTGATCCTCCTGTAGGAGGAGGCTGTTGACCTGATTGAAAACCATGACATGGTTACCCCAGGCCCATGTCTGTGCGTGGGTAAGGTCTGTACAGGTATTATTAGAACTGAAATCTGTTTGGGGAATTGGAGGGAAAGGGAAAGTACCTTGAAGTCATATCTGATTCTCAGCTGCTCTTTCTTGGTGCCACCCTGGCCCACGCTGGGCCAGCACATTTCATAGGCTTCTTTTTCACTCTAATTGAGACACTCTATCTGACATTTATCACTCTGGGCTGGTGTGATGGGTAGAGTGCCACACAAGGGCACTAAGCAGATGTTTATGGGAGTCTTGACTCTGCTGTCATGTGGATGTCGGTTACTGTTGCGCTTGTCTATAAATTACAAGATTTTATTCCTATTTAATGTTATTGACTATAGCAGGTTTTTGAAATCAGTGTTTTCCATGTGACCTTCTTACCTTGCATCCCTGTTACTTGTCCCCCACCCCTCACCTCCCGTTAAGAAAAGAACCAGCATTTGTAAAGCTGTGGACACCATCAGGGAAGCTTGTCGTCATGGCTTTTGAAGGCCAGTAACCATTATTGTGGTTGTGTTTTGTATTGCTTGATACCATGAAAGTGTAAATACTGTAATGCCTAATCTATTTATCAAAACTGACTACTGGACCAGAGCCCAGAAACCATGGGTTAAGTTATACGTGAATTTGTTTTGTGAAGAAGGGAAGCTGGGGGCAGGTAATCAACGGAGCCGCCATATTGAAGGGTCGGGCATCCTGGTAAATTCATCACTGCAGTTCTGTTTCGAGTCTTTTCTGGCACTTGAGGCTTAAGGAGACTGTGTGTGGGTTGCCATGTTTTGTGTCCACTGGATCTTAATTTTGCAGAGGGGAAGATTAGACCTCTACCCTGGCCAAATGCACCTTTGCTTTTTAAGTCATTGCAGAAGGTGGTGAGAAAAGCAGTTGGCAGGGCCTCTTCCGTCGAGTTCTCGTTAATAACACTAAATCCTTTCTGAAAAAATGACTTCTGCGGAATTTGGTTTGAAATTTGTCAGCCAAAGGAAAATCCTGAAACACCAAGGAGTGACCTCGCCACGTGAGGTAGTGCTTCCTAGGCGGTTCTTTGACCTGGTTGAGCCTTGGACGGCCGCAGGTGTTCCTGTCTCTGACGGCAGGGCATGGTTCTCAGCCGCCGTGTGTCCACAGGCTGCGTCCCCTGCCCCCGCAGCTGGCTCTGCTCCACCACACTGGCATGTCCTTGGCAGCGTTATTGTCCCCCTAGCCTCCCGGACTCCTGGGAAGTTTGGGGCTTCAAGGCGTGTTCTGGCAAGAACAGTTTCACAGCCACGGAGTTGTATGGCAAGATCTGGTTGCAGATTAAGTAAAAAAAAATTAGCTTCTAAATTACATTTAATTTTGTATGTTGTTTTTAAAAATTGTATCTGATGCATGGTTAACTTTAGAAGCACACTGGTTAACGACTTTCATCCCTTTAACTTGGTAAGCACTAGATGCCGAAGGCCCTCCTGCACCGAGTCACTCTCAGTTTCCTTCTATTTGTGTTTTTGCTCAGCATCTCTAATTTCTCTGCTCTGAAAAGTGGGGAAAACTGTTAAACATGCCAGAGATTCTAGCTCTCTAGGGGAGCAGAAGGACCAAATATCCAAATAAAAGCATCTGAACCATTGGATAATCTTAACTTTCCACCTGGCATCTTCCCTCCCAGTGAGTGACACTCAGGATATGTGCTTCAGACATCCAGAAACCCACTTGGGCTGGGTTTTATTGGGCGGTCCCAAGTCTGCTGGTCTGGGGAATGTCTTCTGCAAGCATTTGAATGTGGAGGGAAGCCCTGTACCCCCACCTTCTGTTAGAAATGAGGGGTTTTGCCCTTCTTGTTCCATTGGGGCCAACTTTAGATTCCCTAAGGCAGGGGGAAGGGGGACAGGAGGTGGGGAGGAAAGAGGGCAGCCCGACTAGAGGGCCCGTTGAGTCTGGTACTTTCTGCACAGCCTGTGAAACTCACCTCGGCTTGAGTGATTTGGAGTCTCCTGATGATTAATGCCATTTTAGACAGTGGTCCTGCTGGCAGATATGCTACAGAATGAGTCTGTAATCAAGAGAAAAATGTATTCGTCTGCTCCTTAGGCTTAAGCACATGCATGAAAGGGAGGTTTGGGGGAACACAGTGGCCGTTCCTCGTCTGCGTTTGTGCACTTCCCACTTATGTTGTTGGCCTGCGCTGCTGGGGCCGGTACCCACCAGGCTTTGTTTGGCCAGTAGAATGTTTCCAAGGGTTTGGGATGTAAATGTCCTTGGGCGGGGCATTCAGACTCCAGTTTCCATAGTGACCACCTACCCACCATCTTTACATTCACCTTGGGGGACTTGATGTGAGAAGTAGAAAGTATTTATAAGGACAGTAGGTGCTGTCATATCACGGTGGGTGGCAAGGGAGATCCCACCACTGGTTTTAATAAAACACCTAACATGGTTGACAGAATGATGGGAAATGGCTCCAGTCTTTGTCTCGTTAGGGAATTAAACTGAGATTCGTTCATACGAACTGAGACTCTTTCTTAAGAGGGTTTCGGATGTTAACTTGTAAGTTTCTGGTGATGGGTGAGGGCAAGAGAAGTGGCTTAACCAGGCCAGCTAGAATGAAGCATCACGAGTCCCCAATGGTTTCCCATTTTCATAGTAACGAATTCACACACAGGATTTGCTTTATACTGTAGAATACTGACTTTCATGATGACGACTTGGTTTATGCATGAATCTTGCAGTATTTCCATATAGTAAAATAACATTTCTACCCAGGATAATAGTCACAGTTTTCCAGGGAGGGAATGATACAATTTTCATGACAATGTCATGTGATAATAGAATTTCTCCATTGATGAATCTCTAGTATGTGTGTATACTTTATTTACCCATGCGTCTACTTTCTCACCATGAGCCAACTTGTTCCTTCTTCAGTTCACGGCCCTGCTGAAATACCAGTACCGGCAGCTTTGACTTGAGGTTGGCAGTTACGATCTTCCGTAATACTGATGTGGCAGGCGTGGCCCGGCCAGGTGGAAGGTGGATAGGTGGCTGTGGCAGAAGCCTCATTCCGGAAGCTGGCCGGCGCCGGGCCGTGCTGTCGCTGTGGGTGGGGCCTGAGACTTCGGGGGGGTGGGGCTTGGCCTCAGAGAAGCGCCGGGGGTTTCCACACGCTGTGCGTGTGGTGCTCTGTCCCCTTAGGATTTGGACACCTGCCACTTGACCTGCAGTCACATCCTGAGTAGCACAGGAAGACCACTCGCAGTGGCAGGCATTCGGCTCCCACCCGTGGACGCGGAAGGCACGTTAGCGCTGGGCACCCCTTTTCAGCAGCCTCACACACATTCCTGTCCTTTGAGGTTGTTCTTGACCGTGCCTCGTCCTCACTCCACAGAAGCCACATGCAGCGTCCTTAGACTTGCTCTGTTTGTCTCCTGGCACGTAGGGCACCCTCACCAGTGTTGCCGTCTTACTGACAGTTCAAGTTAATACCCTTTTCTGTTCGTTGGTAACCTTTGTTTGACCCATTAATAAATTTCTGACTGTTCTTAAAGCAGTGGGGATGCCTATATTTTCCTTGAGTTTTTGTGACTGACTTTGGCTATCTACCTTTCGGGGATTTTCTTTGTTTTTTATTTTTATTTTGCATACCGAGGGTATTTTGGGGGTGGGGTTGTTTTTTGAGATGTGTAATTCTTTTATGGAGTTTTTAAAAAGAATTTTCATATTGTTTTTCTAACATGGCTTCATTAAACGTTTAAGTATTTTAAAAATATGTAATATTTGGACCAGATGTTGTGAATAATAGTAGAGATAAAGCTATTTTATTCTGTATTTTTAAAACCGTTCCGTACAAATAAAAGCTCTCCTGGACACAGTTCTGTGTTCATGTGCCTCCTTCTTTGGCTGGTCTTTAAGAAATTTGCCATTAATTAAAAGTCATCACCTAGGGGAGGGAAATCAACTAATAAAAAACTCGCTTCGGCAAGCCTCAGATGTTACTGTTGTCAGGGTCCTGGAAGACTCAAAAGGAGGAAAGCAGGAGCCAAAGCATCCTCTGTTCTGCGCCCAGAGAACCACAGCAGGCGCCTTGGGGGGAAGCCTGAGTGAGCCTTCCATTCCGGGATGCACCCTGCTGGACTGTGGGTGAAACTGCGCGTCTCTTACTAAGGCAGCGACATCTGGAGGCTGGACAGAGAAGCTGTCTGTCCACGCGGTGGGACCAAAGGCTCCCAGAGCAGCTTCAGCCGGCCGAGTATCGGCGCTGGGGCAAGGAGCGCTGAGGCGTGGGTGCCATAAAGGCCCGGAGCTGAGCTTGAGAGCAGCTGGTGAAAGCTCATTCTGTCAGGCCTCCCGGTGGGGCATGAACATGGGCGCAGAGGGACTCCCATGTATTTCTTCCTTTAGAGCAAACTTAGAGTTCCCCCATTCCTGTCTCCATCCGTGCTTCGTCTCTGGCATTTCGGGCCATGAGTGGCCCCCACAGCTACTCCCATAGGGTGTGCATTCTGCCGTCTCCTGTCCCCAGTACCCTGACCTGTAAGCCGCCACTGGGCAACCAGTCAGTCACAAGGTGAAATGTTTACACTATGGACATGCAAAAAAAAAAAAAACCAAAAACAAGGCATTAAAATAATACCCGTGTTCCCACCTCCAGCGGGACAAAAGCACATTACCGGTACTTCAGACTGACCTCCTCCCACCCCCCCGCCGTGCCCCATCCACCAAGAGAGAATCACTGTCTGGGTTTTGGGTTGGTCCTTCCCTTGCTTCACAGTCTTGCCCATATATACGCGTCCGTAAACAGTTTACTGTTTAGTCTGTTTTGCATGTTTTTTAACATTATGTAAAAAGAATAACGATGTTGTATGTATTATCACATTTCACCCACTATTGTGAGATTCTTTCATGTTGGTATGTGTCTATAATGTAGTTCATCCATCTTCACTGCTGGGTAGTAAAATTTAGGATTACCAAAGACAAAGCTCATTCTGAAAGCTTATGGAGACCATGAACCAGAAGCAATGGACATCAGATATTCCAGCAGCAACCCTGTGTGTGGAGTTAACATTTCTAAGGACTGAAGGAAAAAAAACTTGGAACTTAAGAATTTCACGTCTAGCCACCCAAATGACCCCATTTAAATACTGGGATGAAGTAGTTGACTCAGGAGGAGACAAACCCAGGAGGCGCTGTAGGAGATGATAGAGGGCAAGGTGAGCAGTAAATACCTTGGTAAACCTGCTGTCTTGGCCCATTTTGGCTGCACAGAAAACCATAGACTGGGTGGCTTAGAAACAAACATTTCTCAAGGTTTTGGAGGCTGGAAGTCACGGCTCCAGCAGGTGCAGTGTCTGGTGAGGACCTGTCTCCCCGTCCATGGATGGCCATCCTCACTGTGTCTTCACATGGTGGAAGAGGCAAAGGATCTCTCTTTGGGGCCTCCTTGGTGAGGCCACTAATCCTACTCGTGAGGGATTCACCAATCCCACCTCATGACCTAATCACCCGAAAGGCTCCACCTCCTAATACTGTCACTCTGGGGAGTAAATTTTACTATGAACTGGGGGGAGGGGCACGGTCTATAGCACGTGGTCTCAAATTGTAATTGAAGGCCGTATGAACTTGGTGTTGGGGGAAAAGAGAAACATGTCCAAATGCACCAATAACAATAAATGAACTAAACTTGCCAATTAAAAGATAGGTGTTAGGACGCACAGAACAAAATCCTGGTTTATGTTTACACTACTGGAGTTCGAAAGTGTGGCTCTGTTGAAGGCTGCAAGATCTGTTCAGGGTTTGATAACATCTTAGAAACTTCAGGTGAAAAAGTTTCTAAACAATTAGATGGTTATTTTATGTGTGTTGAATCTAATACTAAAATAGCTTGCCTGTATTTTACATGTCTGTTAAGTCCAGAATTTTATTAATCTTTTAAGGCATATTTTTCAAAAGTCTTAGGCTATAATGGTTTGGGGAAAACAAAAAATCCTTCACCACAGATAGGCTTAAGAGCACCATTTACAAGAAACTGGTTTATGAAAGGATGTGCAAAGTTGACAGTAAAAGGATGGGGAAAAAATCACATGGGACAAATACAAACCATTATATTTTCACACAAAATCTGAGACAAAGCTTTGTTAAGGATACGAAAGTTCGTGATGTAATGATGGAAAGGTTCAATTTACGAAGAGTCATTAATTTCACACAGCCTCAAAATTCATCCATAAATGGATAGAACTATAGGAAGAAACTGACAAATCCACCTGCCAGTGGAAAATTCTAGCACTTCCCTTTTGATAAGTCAGGCAGGCAAGAACTAAGCCAGGCACAGAAGTGACCAAAGGGCACGGTTAGAACTCTACACCCAACAACTAGAGCATATGTGTTCTTCACAAGCACTCAGGGATGTTCCTGAAAAGTTCTTGTTCTAGGCATTAAAACCAGCCCTGAAAAAATTTCAAGAATAGGTATTGCACAGGACACGTTCCCTAACTATGCACAATTAAGTTGTAAGGTAATAAAAACTTGAATTTACAAGTGTGTATATTTGGATGTATAAAATATTGCTAAGTAAATCCGTGGCTAAAGGAGAAACCAATAATGGAAATGTTCTTTAATGAAGTGTATTGGGTTTCCTCTGGTGGTTCTGTACATACCTCCTTCTAGAATTCTGATTTTATGTCCACCTTGCATCTCCTAAGTCTCCACTGTGGGTTTCATATAGTTCCACTCATGCTGTCTTTTTCCATTTCCTCTAAGTTCTGGGAGAAGTTCCTGAGGAACGACCTAGGTTACTGACCGGGTTTTCTAGAATACTCAACCTCTTGCTCATGTCTTCTAGTGCAATTTTTAAACAATTTATTTTGGTCATTTTCAAACATACACAAAAGTAGAGAAGAACATAACCACTCCCCACATGCCCACAACCCAGCTTAACTGGTATCGACTCCTGGCCAATCTTGTTTCATCTACACCCTGCAACTTTCCCTCCTCCATCGTTCTGATCAAATCCCAGACATCTTACTTCATCTATAAATATTTCACCAGTTACCACTAAAAGGTTTTTTAAAAAGCTATTACGTCTTAAAAATTTAATAGTATTTAATATTGTCAAATAGTTACTCAGTGTTCAAATTTGCAATTGTCTCAAATGTTTGAAATGTTCATACTTCGTCATTGCTACTGGTTGATAACGTCTCTCTCTTCGTTGCAGTTTATTTGTTGAGCAATTTATTTGTCCTGCAGTTTCCTACAGAAGTGCTGAGTGCAGCCCCTTAAACATGTTCTTTTGCCTGAATCTGGTGTTGGTCAGGGGGAGCACTACTTTATAAGTGGCTGTGTGTCCTTTTATGAGGCAGCACATAGTCTCTCCTTTTGTGATGTTTATAGCCATTGATACTCAATTCCCACATCCAGTGGTTTCCTGGGGACATTGCAATTTTTTATTTGGCTCTGTAATTGCATTTCAAATTAAAACACTCTTCTATGATGAGAAGTTTTCATAGATGCCATGACTTCTCAAGTCCCAATGAAAATATATCCTAGGGACTTTGCTTAAAAGTTTCCCCCCATTTCATACGTTTCATTGGAAAGTGTTTCTTCCAATTACTCTGAATGTACCCTTCTTTGGGACTGGAGTCTTTCCATGTTATCTGGTGGTTTTTTTTTTTTCTGACTGCTATGCTAAAGAAGGAGGTCTGTGTTTGCTCAACAATAGGATTTATGGTGGATTTGGTTGATTACTTCCCCCCCGCCCCCAAAGCTTATGAGTTAAAATTAAAATCCTTTAGATCTTTTGAGTGGGCCTCTCCTTGGACTTTCTTCAGTTTGGTTCCATCTGCATCCATTTACCAGACTCTGGTAAATGGCATTATAGGTAAATAGGTATTCTTCTAACATTTCAATTTTATCACAAATACCTTTATATTTATGTGACCGTGTGCTTAAAGGAAAGTAATGAAAATGTACCTCAAGATCTTTGATCATTATCTTTGGGAAGTGGGGTTATAGGTTACACTTACTCCATTTTTGTCTTAATTTTTTTTGTATTTTTAAACTATTTTAAATACAAATTAAATTACTCGTAAATCTTTCAAAGAAGATAAAAATTGTATTATGAATACTCAGTAATATCACAGTTTAAGAAATAAGAAAGTCCCTGTACTCTTCTAATACAAATATAAAACATTGCACCTCCTCAAATTGTACTTGACATTAAAATAACAGTTGTAGCCAAATATAACTCAGTAGAAATATGAAAGTGCTAAAGCTACCACTCAGCGGGTTTGCTGCCATTTGTCCTGTATAGGAAGATTTTGCCTTATGAATGACCTGGCTTGGTGGATAAAATCTTCCAGAACATTCTATCCTTAGGGGCCAGAGGAGGGGTAGGTTGGGGAGGACACAGTGAGGTCTGAACACACAGGCTCAAGTTGAATGACTCTCAGATGGTGGAATTTTGGCATCTGCCCCTGAGCTGTGCCCAGAAGTCTATAATGACCACTCCCGCACCGTGTCTTGTGCCCACAACACACCAAGGCAGCCCTGGTCTGAACTGGGCTGATGTGGTCTCTGGACACGTGCCTGGGCAGAGGGACAAGAAAACTTCCCGTCGCAGCCCCAACCTTCCAACCACTACGGAGATGCCTAACCTCAAATTCCAAATTTATATCAACTATGAAGCAACTGTCCTTGAACACTCAAAGATGTCAGAGGGCCTTTTATATATTTATGTGTGTGTGCATACACCTATGAGCGAACGTACAATTT
Organism: Leptonychotes weddellii; assembly: GCF_054177405.1. Lineage (NCBI taxonomy): Eukaryota > Metazoa > Chordata > Mammalia > Carnivora > Phocidae > Leptonychotes > Leptonychotes weddellii. The sequence goes on along the minus strand of NC_138378.1, from coordinate 27,664,078 downwards.
GTTTTGTTTTACCTCTTGGGCAGCGAGTGATCCACTGTGGGCTCAGGAAAACTATGGGAATGAATTTGAAGCAGGAAGAATCACCCTCAGAGGGATCTTCTAGGTATGAGCCTCTTGCACAACAGAAGAGTTTTGTAAAATAAAAATATTCCACCTGGACTAGCAGCCTAACCATTTTTATTGTGGTTTAGTGATTAGGGAATGAGTTTTGCAGGTATACAGATCCATGCTCAGATCTCGAAAGTTCTCTTTCCACTGTGGCAGACACTGCCAAGTGTCCCCCAAGGTCTATCCCCCCATTCTTCCATGGTCACGCAATTTCAGAAGGGCCCCAAGACTACACTTCCCAACCTTGCTTGTAGCTCAGTAGGACCGTGTGACTGGGCTTGGGCAAGTGAGGGGTAAATAAGGCTGAAGGTACAACTTCTGGATTGTGTTCTTAAAGCATAGATGTTTACCTCATCCTTGCCTTCCCCCACAACCCCCAATCCTCCCTGCTGGAAGGCAGAGGTCGTGGCCAGCCAACGTGGTCCATTTCAACAAGGACAACACCTGGGAGGGCAAGAAAATATGGAAGGAGGAGCCTGAACTCCTGATAACAGCAGCCCAAGCTTTGATGTGAGAGAGAAACACACTGGTTTAAACCATTACTACTTTTGAATCTGTTGTGTCTACCAAAACTGTGCCCTACTGGAGGTGAAAAACCAATCTAAAATTGGATTCGCAGTTCATACATTTCCACCTACAACTGACCAGCTATATAGCCTTGAGCATGCTATTTAACTTCTCTGTAAAACAGAAGTAATGCTCAGCCACAGTATTAGGATTATAGGGGTTAAGACATAAAGCGTCAGCAGGCTAGGTTTCGTTCCTCTCCAACCCCTCTCCAGGCCTTGTAGGCACACACACATATTTTTATAGAGCCACAGTCATGGCTTAAGTGCTTTTACTGGAAGAATTGGCCAGGCCAGCGCCGAGACTTGGATATGTCAATCTGTACAGTTGTGGGTCCCATCCCTAGTTCCTCTCTGTTCTCTAGACTAGCCAAGTCCTTAAGTGGCCCAGAATTTTCAAAAAGCCTCATAGATACCCAGACACGTTCTCTGAATTTGACCACCACCTGGGATTTTTGTGGAAGGTAACATCAAGTCCCTCTACAAATGGGACTCAAATGTCTACACACATAGGAGGTCGAGTGAGATGGGGCGTGGGGAGCTGGGCTACATCCAAAGCCAGATGTTCAGGGGCGAATGAAGATGGAAAGAGAAAGAAACCTGTCATTACTTGAGAGTTTTTCTTTCTCTGTTGATGTTTTGAAACTATCAAAGTAATATGCGCTTATTGTGACCAGTGAAACAGTTCAATCAATACAAAGATGTGAAAAGTGAAAACTGCCCCCCGCAGCCCAGTCCCACCCCACCATGCATAAGCATCGTTACCCACCTGGTGTATCCTCTCACAACGTTCTCTTTGTTTGACAAATGCATATAATCCTAAACAAACATATACAAGGATTGTGCTTGTGATCTGTTTTTATTGAAATAAAATGGTGGCATACTACATTCTGAAACTCGATTTTTTCATTTTAACAGTATAGCGGGGACATTCCTACAATTGGGAAGATGTAGATCTATCTTTTTCCTGGTACTTTCTGCACTGAGATACAATTTAACATAAAGAAGATCTTATACACAACGATTTCTTTTTTTTTGCAGACTTCTTTCCATCATTTCTGTCTGCTTACTTCTCTTCTTCCATCCCCCTCTCCCTCCACCCATCCTTCTGCATCGCTCTAGTAATCCATGTTGGCAACATGCTTTGTAGCATTCAGACATTTCTCCATGTTCACACAACCATGTAAACTATGTGTACAAACACATAGGCATCAACACCACACATATATATTCATTCATGTTTTGTCAGGGTTTGCTCTACAAAAAAAAGGGGGGATCCACTTATACACACTTCTGTACCTTGCATTGTTCTCTCGACAATATCTTGTGGAAATCTCTACGAGTCAGCTTCCATCACTCAGACTCATTTTTTCATAAAGATTTCATAATATTCTTTGCTGAGGATTCACTGTAGCTTATTCAGTGGATATTGGTGTTCTCCATTTTAGCCATCATACATAGCTACAATAAACATTTTCGCACATACATTTTAACAAATGATAAAATACATTCCCACAACGGGGATTGGTAGGCTAAAGAGTATGTGTATTTTATTTTTTTTATTTTTTATTTTTAAGATTTTATTTATTTGACAGAGAGACAGCCGGAGAGGGAACACAAGCAGGGGGAGTGGGAGAGGGAGAAGCAGGCTTCCTGCAGAGCAGGGAGCCCGACACAGGGCCCTATCCCAGGACTCCAGGATCATGACCTGAGCTGAAGGCAGACGCTTGACGACTGAGCCACCCAGGCGCCCCAAGAGTATGTGTATTTTAAATGTTAAGGGAAAGGTTAAGGGCTCTTACCAGATTGCTTTCTAAAAGCAATGGTAATTCTGTTTCCATCAGCAAGGCAGGACAATACCTCATCTCTCTCCTCACCCCTGCACCTCTGCCAGCAATGATGTTAACTTTCTCTTAACGGCAGTCTAACAACTGTAACGTGATATCTCGTTGGACTTTAACTTCCCTTTCTTCGCCCACTAGTGTGTTTAGGCAGCTTTTTTTTTTTTTTTTTAATTTCTCAGTCATTTCAATTTTCCCTTCTATGAACGGTCTATTCCTATTTGCTCATCTTTCATTTAGGTTTATCTTTTATTTTGTGAGAGTTTTTTGTGTATTATAGATATTTAAGTCTTCATCTGCATTGCAAATTTTTTTTCCCAAATGTATTTGTTTTACTATCTCTTGGCAAGAAATATCAGAAACTATGTTAATAGACAAATAAATTTGGGGGGGGGAATTTCACAATACAGAGTTAAATATCCATAATATATAAAGATTTTATTAATATTTACATAGTTAACTATGCCCATGTCTGCGGAGCAAGTGTGTTTCCTATTGTAAGACCATCTCCCCAGCCCTAGATTGTACGTGTAGTCCAAGATTTCATTCTTGACTTCTATTGTTTTTTTTTTTTTTAAAGATTTTATTTATTTATTTGACAGAGAAAGACACAGCGAGAGAGGGAACACAAACGGGGAGTGGGAGAGGGAGAAGCAGACTCCCTGCCGAGCAGGGAGCCCGATGCGGGACTCGATCCAGGGACTCCAGGATCATGACCTGAGCCGAAGGCAGTCGCTTAACCAACTGAGCCACCCAGGCGC